>NC_133981.1:27121466-27725966 GCF_047716275.1 Strix uralensis | reverse complement strand
TGTGCTGGAGAGCTTGCAGAATACTGGGGAAAAGCAGGCAGAGAATTCCCTGCTAGCACCTTCTCTGTGCCTGGGAAACAGAAGTGTTCACATTGCTTGGCAGAATCGCTTTTGTGCAGAAAACAGTAACACTTGTTCAGAACGAAAGAAAGCACAGAGCCCCAGATTTTATGTTGTCCTGGAGAGCTTGCAGAGCACTGGGGAAAGGCAGGCAGAGAATTCCCTGCTAGCACCTTCTCTGTGCCTGTTCACATTGCATCGCAGAATCGCTTTTGTGCAGAAAACAGTAACACTTGTTCAGACGAAAGAAAGCACAGAGCCCCATATTTTATGTTGTGCTGGAGAGCTTGCAGAGCACTGGGGAAAAGCAGGCAGAGAATTCCCTGCTAGCACCTTCTCTGTGCCTGGGAAACAGAAGTGTTCACATTGCTTCGCAGAATCGCTTTTGTGCAGAAAACATTAACACTTGTTCAGAACAAAAGAAAGCACAGAGCCCCAGATTTTATGTTGTCCTGGAGAGCTTGCAGAGCACTGGGGAAAAGCAGGCAGAGAATTCCCTGCTAGCACCTTCTCTGTGCCTGGGAAACAGAAGTGTTCACATTGCTTCGCAGAATCGCTTTTGTGCAGAAAACAGTAACACTTGTTCAGAAGGAAAGAAAGCACAGAGCCCCAGATTTTATGTTGTCCTGGAGAGCTTGCAGAGCACTGGGGAAAAGCAGGCAGAGAATTCCCTGCTAGCACCTTCTCTGTGCCTGGGAAGCAGAAGTGTTCACATTGCTTCGCAGAATCGCTTTTGTGCAGAAAACAGTAACACTTGTTCAGAACGAAAGAAAGCACAGAGCCCCAGATTTTATGTTGTCCTGGAGAGCTTGCAGAGCACTGGGGAAAGGCAGGCAGAGAATTCCCTGCTAGCACCTTCTCTGTGCCTGTTCACATTGCTTCGCAGAATCGCTTTTGTGCAGAAAACAGTAACACTTGTTCAGAACAAAAGAAAGCACAGAGCCCCAGATTTTATGTTGTCCTGGAGAGCTTGCAGAGCACTGGGGAAAGGCAGGCAGACAATTCCCTGCTAGCACCTTCTCTGTGCCTGGGAAGGAGAAGTGTTCACATTGCTTGGCAGAATCGCTTTTGTGCAGACAACAGTAACACTTGTTCAGAACAAAAGAAAGCACAGAGCCCCATATTTTATGTTGTGCTGGAGAGCTTGCAGAGTACTGGGGAAAAGCAGGCAGAGAATTCCCTGCTAGCACCTTCTCTGTGCCTGGGAAACAGAAGTGTTCACATTGCTTCGCAGAATCGCTTTTGTGCAGAAAACATTAACACTTGTTCAGAACGAAAGAAAGCACAGAGCCCCAGATTCTATGTTGTCCTGGAGAGCTTGCAGAGCACTGGGGAAAAGCAGGCAGAGAATTCCCTGCTAGCACCTTCTCTGTGCCTGGGAAACAGAAGTGTTCACATTGCTTCGCAGAATCGCTTTTGTGCAGAAAACAGTAACACTTGTTCAGAAGGAAAGAAAGCACAGAGCCCCAGATTTTATGTTGTGCTGGAGAGCTTGCAGAGCACTGGGGAAAGGCAGGCAGAGAATTCCCTGCTAGCACCTTCTCTGTGCCTGGGAAACAGAAGTGTTCACATTGCTTCGCAGAATCGCTTTTGTGCAGAAAACAGTAACACTTGTTCAGAACAAAAGAAAGCACAGAGCCCCAGATTTTATGTTGTCCTGGAGAGCTTGCAGAGCACTGGGGAAAGGCAGGCAGAGAATTCCCTGCTAGCACCTTCTCTGTGCCTGTTCACATTGCTTGGCAAAATCGCTTTTGTGCAGAAAACAGTAACACTTGTTCAGAACGAAAGAAAGCACAGATACCCAGATCTGCTGTTGTCCTGGTGAGCTTGCAGAGCACTGGGGAAAAGCAGGCAGAGAATTCCCTGGTAGCACCTTCTCTGTGCCTGGGAAACAGAAGTGTTCCCATTGCTTGGCAGAATCGCTTTTGTGCAGAAAACAGTAACACTTGTTCAGAACGAAAGAAAGCACAGAGCCCCAGATTTGCTGTTGTCCTGGAGAGCTTGCAGAGCACTGGGGAAAGGCAGGCAGAGAATTCCCTGCTAGCACCTTCTCTGTGCCTGGGAAACAGAAGTGTTCCCATTGCTTCGCAGAATCGCTTTTGTGCAGAAAACAGTAACACTTGTTCAGAAGGAAAGAAAGCACAGAGCCCCAGATTTTATGTTGTCCTGGAGAGCTTGCAGAGCACTGGGGAAAAGCAGGCAGAGAATTCCCTGCTAGCACGTTCTCGGTGCCTGGGAAGCAGAAGTGTTCACATTTCTTAGCAGTATCGCTTTTGTGCAGAAAACAGTAACACTTGTTCAGAACAAAAGAAAGCACAGAGCCCCAGATTCTATGTTGTCCTGGAGAGCTTGCAGAGCACTGGGGAAAGGCAGGCAGAGAATTCCCTGCTAGCAACTTCTCTGTGCCTGGGAAGCAGAAGTCTTCACATTGCTTCGCAGAATCGCTTTTGTGCAGAAAACAGTAACACTTGTTCAGAACGAAAGAAAGCACAGAGCCCCAGATTTTATGTTGTCCTGGAGAGCTTGCAGAGCACTGGGGAAAGGCAGGCAGAGAATTCCCTGCTAGCACCTTCTCTGTGCCTGGGAAGCAGAAGTCTTCACATTGCTTCGCAGAATCGCTTTTGTGCAGAAAACAGTAACACTTGTTCAGAACGAAAGAAAGCACAGAGCCCCAGATTTTATGTTGTCCTGGAGAGCTTGCAGAGCACTGGGGAAAGGCAGGCAGAGAATTCCCTGCTAGCACCTTCCCTGTGCCTGGGAAACAGAAGTGTTCACATTGCTTCGCAGAATCGCTTTTGTGCAGAAAACAGTAACACTTGTTCAGAACGAAAGAAAGCACAGAGCCCCAGATTTTATGTTGTCCTGGAGAGCTTGCAGAGCACTGGGGAAAGGTAGGCAGAGAATTCCCTGCTAGCACCTTCTCTGTGCCTGGGAAGCAGAAGTCTTCACATTGCTTCGCAGAATCGCTTTTGTGCAGAAAACAATAACACTTGTTCAGAACGAAAGAAAGCACAGAGCCCCAGATTTTATGTTGTCCTGGAGAGCTTGCAGAGCACTGGGGAAAAGCAGGCAGAGAATTCCCTGCTAGCACCTTCTCTGTGCCTGGGAAACAGAAGTGTTCACATTGCTTCGCAGAATCGCTTTTGTGCAGAAAACAGTAACACTTGTTCAGAAGGAAAGAAAGCACAGAGCCGCAGATTTTATGTTGTGCTGGAGAGCTTGCAGAGCACTGGGGAAAGGCAGGCAGAGAATTCCCTGCTAGCACCTTCTCTGTGCCTGTTCACATTCCTTCGCAGAATCGCTTTTGTGCAGAAAACTGTAACACTTGTTCAGACGAAAGAAAGCACAGAGCCCCAGATTTTATGTTGTCCTGGAGAGCTTGCAGAGCACTGGGGAAAGGCAGGCAGAGAATTCCCTGCTAGCACCTTCTCTGTGCCTGTTCACATTGCTTCGCAGAATCGCTTTTGTGCAGAAAACAGTAACACTTGTTCAGACGAAAGAAAGCACAGAGCCCCAGATTTTATGTTGTCCTGGAGAGCTTGCAGAGCACTGGGGAAAGGCAGGCAGAGAATTCCCTGCTAGCACCTTCTCTGTGCCTGGGAAGCAGAAGTCTTCACATTGCTTCGCAGAATCGCTTTTGTGCAGACAACAGTAACACTTTTTCAGAACAAAAGAAAGCACGGAGCCTCAGATTTTATGTTGTCCTGGAGAGCTTGCAGAGCACTGGGGAAAAGCAAGCAGAGAATTCCCTGCTAGCACCTTCTCTGTGCCTGGGAAACAGAAGTGTTCACATTGCTTCGCAGAATCGCTTTTGTGCAGAAAACAGTAACACTTGTTCAGAAGGAAAGAAAGCACAGAGCCCCAGATTTTATGTTGTGCTGGAGAGCTTGCAGAGTACTGGGGAAAAGCAGGCAGAGAATTCCCTGCTAGCACCTTCTCTGTGCCTGGGAAACAGAAGTGTTCACATTGCTTCGCAGAATCGCTTTTGTGCAGAAAACAGTAACACTTGTTCAGAACGAAAGAAAGCACAGAGCCCCAGATTCTATGTTGTCCTGGAGAGCTTGCAGAGCACTGGGGAAAGGCAGGCAGAGAATTCCCTGCTAGCACCTTCTCTGTGCCTGGGAAGCAGAAGTCTTCACATTGCTTCGCAGAATCGCTTTTGTGCAGAAAACAGTAACACTTGTTCAGAATGAAAGAAAGCACAGAGCCCCAGATTTTATGTTGTCCTGGAGAGCTTGCAGAGCACTGGGGAAAGGCAGGCAGAGAATTCCCTGCTAGCACCTTCCCTGTGCCTGGGAAAGAGAAGTGTTCCCATTGCTTCGCAGAATCGCTTTTGTGCAGAAAACAGTAACACTTGTTCAGAACGAAAGAAAGCACAGAGCCCCAGATTTTATGTTGTCCTGGAGAGCTTGCAGAGCACTGGGGAAAGGTAGGCAGAGAATTCCCTGCTAGCACCTTCTCTGTGCCTGGGAAGCAGAAGTCTTCACATTGCTTCGCAGAATCGCTTTTGTGCAGAAAACAATAACACTTGTTCAGAACGAAAGAAAGCACAGAGCCCCAGATTTTATGTTGTCCTGGAGAGCTTGCAGAGCACTGGGGAAAGGCAGGCAGAGAATTCCCTGCTAGCACCTTCTCTGTGCCTGGGAAGCAGAAGTGTTCACATTGCTTCGCAGAATCGCTTTTGTGCAGAAAACAGTAACACTTGTTCAGACGAAAGAAAGCACAGAGCCCCAGATTTTATGTTGTCCTGGAGAGCTTGCAGAGCACTGGGGAAAGGCAGGCAGAGAATTCCCTGCTAGCACCTTCTCTGTGCCTGGGAAGCAGAAGTCTTCACATTGCTTCGCAGAATCGCTTTTGTGCAGACAACAGTAACACTTTTTCAGAACAAAAGAAAGCACAGAGCCTCAGATTTTATGTTGTCCTGGAGAGCTTGCAGAGCACTGGGGAAAAGCAAGCAGAGAATTCCCTGCTAGCACCTTCTCTGTGCCTGGGAAACAGAAGTGTTCACATTTCTTCGCAGAATCGCTTTTGTGCAGAAAACAGTAACACTTGTTCAGAAGGAAAGAAAGCACAGAGCCCCAGATTTTATGTTGTGCTGGAGAGCTTGCAGAGTACTGGGGAAAAGCAGGCAGAGAATTCCCTGCTAGCACCTTCTCTGTGCCTGGGAAACAGAAGTGTTCACATTGCTTCGCAGAATCGCTTTTGTGCAGAAAACAGTAACACTTGTTCAGAACGAAAGAAAGCACAGAGCCCCAGATTCTATGTTGTCCTGGAGAGCTTGCAGAGCACTGGGGAAAGGCAGGCAGAGAATTCCCTGCTAGCACCTTCTCTGTGCCTGGGAAGCAGAAGTCTTCACATTGCTTCGCAGAATCGCTTTTGTGCAGAAAACAGTAACACTTGTTCAGACGAAAGAAAGCACAGAGCCCCAGATTTTATGTTGTCCTGGAGAGCTTGCAGAGCACTGGGGAAAGGCAGGCAGAGAATTCCATGCTAGCACCTTCTCTGTGCCTGGGAAGCAGAAGTCTTCACATTGCTTCGCAGAATCGCTTTTGTGCAGAAAACAATAACACTTGTTCAGAACGAAAGAAAGCACAGAGCCCCAGATTTTATGTTGTCCTGGAGAGCTTGCAGAGCACTGGGGAAAAGCAGGCAGAGAATTCCCTGCTAGCACCTTCTCTGTGCCTGGGAAACAGAAGTGTTCACATTGCTTCGCAGAATCGCTTTTGTGCAGAAAACAGTAACACTTGTTCAGAACGAAAGAAAGCACAGAGCCCCAGATTTGCTGTTGTCCTGGAGAGCTTGCAGAGCACTGGGGAAAGGCAGGCAGAGAATTCCCTGCTAGCACCTTCTCTGTGCCTGGGAAGCAGAAGTGTTCACATTGCTTCGCAGAATCGCTTTTGTGCAGAAAACAATAACACCTGTTCAGAACGAAAGAAAGCACAGAGCCCCAGATTTTATGTTGTCCTGGAGAGCTTGCAGAGCACTGGGGAAAAGCAGGCAGAGATTTCCCTGCTAGCACCTTCTCTGTGCCTGGGAAACAGAAGTGTTCACATTTCTTCGCAGAATCGCTTTTGTGCAGAAAACAGTAACACTTGTTCAGAACGAAAGAAAGCACAGAGCCCCAGATTTTATGTTGTGCTGGAGAGCTTGCAGAGCACTGGGGAAAGGCAGGCAGAGAATTCCCTGCTAGCACCTTCTCTGTGCCTGTTCACATTCCTTCGCAGAATCGCTTTTGTGCAGAAAACAGTAACACTTGTTCAGACGAAAGAAAGCACAGAGCCCCAGATTTTATGTTGTCCTGGAGAGCTTGCAGAGCACTGGGGAAAAGCAGGCAGAGAATTCCCTGCTAGCACCTTCTCTGTGCCTGGGAAGCAGAAGTGTTCACATTGCTTCGCAGAATCGCTTTTGTGCAGAAAACAGTAACACTTGTTCAGAACGAAAGAAAGCACAGAGCCCCAGATTTTATGTTGTGCTGGAGAGCTTGCAGAGCACTGGGGAAAGGCAGGCAGAGAATTCCCTGCTAGCACCTTCTCTGTGCCTGTTCACATTCCTTCGCAGAATCGCTTTTGTGCAGAAAACTGTAACACTTGTTCAGACGAAAGAAAGCACAGAGCCCCAGATTTTATGTTGTCCTGGAGAGCTTGCAGAGCACTGGGGAAAGGCAGGCAGAGAATTCCCTGCTAGCACCTTCTCTGTGCCTGTTCACATTGCTTCGCAGAATCGCTTTTGTGCAGAAAACAGTAACACTTGTTCAGAACAAAAGAAAGCACAGAGCCCCATATTTTATGTTGTCCTGGAGAGCTTGCAGAGCACTGGGGAAAGGCAGGCAGAGAATTCCCTGCTAGCACCTTCTCTGTGCCTGGGAAGCAGAAGTCTTCACATTGCTTCGCAGAATCGCTTTTGTGCAGACAACAGTAACACTTGTTCAGAACAAAAGAAAGCACAGAGCCCCAGATTCTATGTTGTCCTGGAGAGCTTGCAGAGCACTGGGGAAAGGCAGGCAGAGAATTCCCTGTTAGCACCTTCTCTGTGCCTGGGAAGCAGAAGTGTTCACATTGCTTCGCAGAATCGCTTTTGTGCAGAAAACAGTAACACTTGTTCAGACGAAAGAAAGCACAGAGCCCCAGATTTTATGTTGTCCTGGAGAGCTTGCAGAGCACTGGGGAAAGGCAGGCAGAGAATTCCATGCTAGCACCTTCTCTGTGCCTGGGAAGCAGAAGTCTTCACATTGCTTCGCAGAATCGCTTTTGTGCAGAAAACAATAACACTTGTTCAGAACGAAAGAAAGCACAGAGCCCCAGATTTTATGTTGTCCTGGAGAGCTTGCAGAGCACTGGGGAAAAGCAGGCAGAGAATTCCCTGCTAGCACCTTCTCTGTGCCTGGGAAACAGAAGTGTTCACATTGCTTCGCAGAATCGCTTTTGTGCAGAAAACAGTAACACTTGTTCAGAACGAAAGAAAGCACAGAGCCCCAGATTTGCTGTTGTCCTGGAGAGCTTGCAGAGCACTGGGGAAAGGCAGGCAGAGAATTCCCTGCTAGCACGTTCTCGGTGCCTGGGAAGCAGAAGTGTTCACATTTCTTAGCAGTATCGCTTTTGTGCAGAAAACAGTAACACTTGTTCAGAACGAAAGAAAGCACAGAGCCCCAGATTTTATGTTGTCCTGGAGAGCTTGCAGAGCACTGGGGAAAGGCAGGCAGAGAATTCCATGCTAGCACCTTCTCTGTGCCTGGGAAACAGAAGTGTTCACATTGCTTCGCAGAATCGCTTTTGTGCAGAAAACAGTAACACTTGTTCAGAAGGAAAGAAAGCACAGAGCCCCATATTTTATGTTGTGCTGGAGAGCTTGCAGAGTACTGGGGAAAAGCAGGCAGAGAATTCCCTGCTAGCACCTTCTCTGTGCCTGGGAAACAGAAGTGTTCACATTGCTTCGCAGAATCGCTTTTGTGCAGAAAACAGTAACACTTGTTCAGAACGAAAGAAAGCACAGAGCCCCAGATTCTATGTTGTCCTGGAGAGCTTGCAGAGCACTGGGGAAAGGCAGGCAGAGAATTCCCTGCTAGCACCTTCTCTGTGCCTGGGAAGCAGAAGTGTTCACATTGCTTCGCAGAATCGCTTTTGTGCAGAAAACAGTAACACTTGTTCAGACGAAAGAAAGCACAGAGCCCCAGATTTTATGTTGTCCTGGAGAGCTTGCAGAGCACTGGGGAAAGGCAGGCAGACAATTCACTGCTAGCACCTTCTCTGTGCCTGGGAAGCAGAAGTGTTCACATTGCTTCGCAGAATCGTTTTGAGCAGAAAACAATAACACCTGTTCAGAACGAAAGAAAGCACAGAGCCCCAGATTTTATGTTGTCCTGGAGAGCTTGCAGAGCACTGGGGAAAAGCAGGCAGAGAATTCCCTGCTAGCACCTTCTCTGTGCCTGGGAAACAGAAGTGTTCACATTTCTTCGCAGAATCGCTTTTGTGCAGAAAACAGTAACACTTGTTCAGAACGAAAGAAAGCACAGAGCCCCAGATTTTATGTTGTCCTGGAGAGCTTGCAGAGCACTGGGGAAAGGCAGGCAGAGAATTCCCTGCTAGCACCTTCTCTGTGCCTGGGAAGCAGAAGTGTTCACATTGCTTCGCAGAATCGCTTTTGTGCAGAAAACAATAACACCTGTTCAGAACGAAAGAAAGCACAGAGCCCCAGATTTTATGTTGTCCTGGAGAGCTTGCAGAGCACTGGGGAAAGGCAGGCAGACAATACCCTGCTAGCACCTTCTCTGTGCCTGGGAAGCAGAAGTGTTCACATTGCTTCGCAGAATCGCTTTTGTGCAGAAAACAGTAACACTTGTTCAGAACGAAAGAAAGCACAGAGCCCCAGATTTTATGTTGTCCTGGAGAGCTTGCAGAGCACTGGGGAAAGGCAGGCAGAGAATTCCCTGCTAGCACCTTCTCTGTGCCTGTTCACATTGCTTCGCAGAATCGCTTTTGTGCAGAAAACAGTAACACTTGTTCAGACGAAAGAAAGCACAGAGCCCCAGATTTTATGTTGTCCTGGAGAGCTTGCAGAGCACTGGGGAAAGGCAGGCAGAGAATTCCCTGCTAGCACCTTCTCTGTGCCTGGGAAACAGAAGTGTTCACATTGCTTCGCAGAATCGCTTTTGTGCAGAAAACAGTAACACTTGTTCAGAAGGAAAGAAAGCACAGAGCCCCATATTTTATGTTGTGCTGGAGAGCTTGCAGAGTACTGGGGAAAAGCAGGCAGAGAATTCCCTGCTAGCACCTTCTCTGTGCCTGGGAAGCAGAAGTCTTCACATTGCTTCGCAGAATCGCTTTTGTGCAGACAACAGTAACACTTTTTCAGAACAAATGAAAGCACAGAGCCTCAGATTTTATGTTGTCCTGGAGAGCTTGCAGAGCACTGGGGAAAAGCAAGCAGAGAATTCCCTGCTAGCACCTTCTCTGTGCCTGGGAAACAGAAGTGTTCACATTGCTTCGCAGTACCGCTTTTGTGCAGAAAACAGTAACACTTGTTCAGAATGAAAGAAAGCACAGAGCCCCAGATTTTATGTTGTGCTGGAGAGCTTGCAGAATACTGGGGAAAAGCAGGCAGAGAATTCCCTGCTAGCACCTTCTCTGTGCCTGGGAAACTGAAGTGTTCACATTGCTTCGCAGAATCGCTTTTGTGCAGAAAACAGTAACACTTGTTCAGAACGAAAGAAAGCACAGAGCCCCAGATTTTATGTTGTCCTGGAGAGCTTGCAGAGCACTGGGGAAAGGCAGGCAGAGAATTCCCTGCTAGCACCTTCTCTGTGCCTGTTCACATTGCTTCGCAGAATCGCTTTTGTGCAGAAAACAGTAACACTTGTTCAGAACGAAAGAAAGCACAGAGCCCCAGATTTTATGTTGTCCTGGAGAGCTTGCAGAGCACTGGGGAAAGGCAGGCAGAGAATTCCCTGCTAGCACCTTCTCTGTGCCTGGGAAGCAGAAGTGTTCAGATTGCTTGGCAGAATCGCTTTTGTGCAGAAAACAGTAACACTTGTTCAGAACAAAAGAAAGCACAGAGCCCCAGATTTTATGTTGTCCTGGAGAGCTTGCAGAGCACTGGGGAAAAGCAGGCAGAGAATTCCCTGCTAGCACCTTCTCTGTGCCTGGGAAACAGAAGTGTTCACATTGCTTCGCAGAATCGCTTTTGTGCAGAAAACAGTAACACTTGTTCAGAAGGAAAGAAAGCACAGAGCCCCATATTTTATGTTGTGCTGGAGAGCTTGCAGAGTACTGGGGAAAAGCAGGCAGAGAATTCCCTGCTAGCACCTTCTCTGTGCCTGGGAAACAGAAGTGTTCACATTGCTTCGCAGAATCGCTTTTGTGCAGAAAACAGTAACACTTGTTCAGAATGAAAGAAAGCACAGAGCCCCAGATTTTATGTTGTCCTGGAGAGCTTGCAGAGCACTGGGGAAAGGCAGGCAGAGAATTCCCTGCTAGCACCTTCTCTGTGCCTGTTCACATTGCATCGCAGAATCGCTTTTGTGCAGAAAACAGTAACACTTGTTCAGACGAAAGAAAGCACAGAGCCCCATATTTTATGTTGTGCTGGAGAGCTTGCAGAGCACTGGGGAAAAGCAGGCAGAGAATTCCCTGCTAGCACCTTCTCTGTGCCTGGGAAACAGAAGTGTTCACATTGCTTCGCAGAATCGCTTTTGTGCAGAAAACATTAACACTTGTTCAGAACAAAAGAAAGCACAGAGCCCCAGATTTTATGTTGTCCTTGGAGAGCTTGCAGAGCACTGGGGAAAAGCAGGCAGAGAATTCCCTGCTAGCACCTTCTCTGTGCCTGGGAAACAGAAGTGTTCACATTGCTTCGCAGAATCGCTTTTGTGCAGAAAACAGTAACACTTGTTCAGACGAAAGAAAGCACAGAGCCCCAGATTTTATGTTGTCCTGGAGAGCTTGCAGAGCACTGGGGAAAAGCAGGCAGAGAATTCCCTGCTAGCACCTTCTCTGTGCCTGGGAAGCAGAAGTGTTCACATTGCTTCGCAGAATCGCTTTTGTGCAGAAAACAGTAACACTTGTTCAGAACGAAAGAAAGCACAGAGCCCCAGATTTTATGTTGTCCTGGAGAGCTTGCAGAGCACTGGGGAAAGGCAGGCAGAGAATTCCCTGCTAGCACCTTCTCTGTGCCTGTTCACATTGCTTCGCAGAATCGCTTTTGTGCAGAAAACAGTAACACTTGTTCAGAACAAAAGAAAGCACAGAGCCCCAGATTTTATGTTGTCCTGGAGAGCTTGCAGAGCACTGGGGAAAGGCAGGCAGACAATTCCCTGCTAGCACCTTCTCTGTGCCTGGGAAGGAGAAGTGTTCACATTGCTTGGCAGAATCGCTTTTGTGCAGACAACAGTAACACTTGTTCAGAACAAAAGAAAGCACAGAGCCCCATATTTTATGTTGTGCTGGAGAGCTTGCAGAGTACTGGGGAAAAGCAGGCAGAGAATTCCCTGCTAGCACCTTCTCTGTGCCTGGGAAACAGAAGTGTTCACATTGCTTCGCAGAATCGCTTTTGTGCAGAAAACAGTAACACTTGTTCAGAACGAAAGAAAGCACAGAGCCCCAGATTCTATGTTGTCCTGGAGAGCTTGCAGAGCACTGGGGAAAAGCAGGCAGAGAATTCCCTGCTAGCACCTTCTCTGTGCCTGGGAAACAGAAGTGTTCACATTGCTTCGCAGAATCGCTTTTGTGCAGAAAACAGTAACACTTGTTCAGAAGGAAAGAAAGCACAGAGCCCCAGATTTTATGTTGTGCTGGAGAGCTTGCAGAGCACTGGGGAAAGGCAGGCAGAGAATTCCCTGCTAGCACCTTCTCTGTGCCTGGGAAGCAGAAGTGTTCACATTGCTTCGCAGAATCGCTTTTGTGCAGAAAACAATAACACCTGTTCAGAACGAAAGAAAGCACAGAGCCCCAGATTTTATGTTGTCATGGAGAGCTTGCAGAATACTGGGGAAAAGCAGGCAGAGAATTCCCTGCTAGCACCTTCTCTGTGCCTGGGAAACAGAAGTGTTCACATTTCTTCGCAGAATCGCTTTTGTGCAGAAAACAGTAACACTTGTTCAGAACGAAAGAAAGCACAGAGCCCCAGATTTTATGTTGTCCTGGAGAGCTTGCAGAGCACTGGGGAAAGGCAGGCAGAGAATTCCCTGCTAGCACCTTCTCTGTGCCTGTTCACATTGCTTCGCAGAATCGCTTTTGTGCAGAAAACAGTAACACTTGTTCAGACGAAAGAAAGCACAGAGCCCCAGATTTTATGTTGTCCTGGAGAGCTTGCAGAGCACTGGGGAAAGGCAGGCAGAGAATTCCCTGCTAGCACCTTCTCTGTGCCTGGGAAACAGAAGTGTTCACATTGCTTCGCAGAATCGCTTTTGTGCAGAAAACAGTAACACTTGTTCAGAAGGAAAGAAAGCACAGAGCCCCATATTTTATGTTGTGCTGGAGAGCTTGCAGAGTACTGGGGAAAAGCAGGCAGAGAATTCCCTGCTAGCACCTTCTCTGTGCCTGGGAAGCAGAAGTCTTCACATTGCTTCGCAGAATCGCTTTTGTGCAGACAACAGTAACACTTGTTCAGAACAAATGAAAGCACAGAGCCTCAGATTTTATGTTGTCCTGGAGAGCTTGCAGAGCACTGGGGAAAAGCAAGCAGAGAATTCCCTGCTAGCACCTTCTCTGTGCCTGGGAAACAGAAGTGTTCACATTGCTTCGCAGTACCGCTTTTGTGCAGAAAACAGTAACACTTGTTCAGAACGAAAGAAAGCACAGAGCCCCATATTTTATGTTGTGCTGGAGAGCTTGCAGAATACTGGGGAAAAGCAGGCAGAGAATTCCCTGCTAGCACCTTCTCTGTGCCTGGGAAACAGAAGTGTTCACATTGCTTCGCAGAATCGCTTTTGTGCAGAAAACAGTAACACTTGTTCAGAACGAAAGAAAGCACAGAGCCCCAGATTTTATGTTGTCCTGGAGAGCTTGCAGAGCACTGGGGAAAGGCAGGCAGACAATTCACTGCTAGCACCTTCTCTGTGCCTGTTCACATTGCTTCGCAGAATCGCTTTTGTGCAGAAAACAGTAACACCTGTTCAGACGAAAGAAAGCACAGAGCCCCAGATTTTATGTTGTCCTGGAGAGCTTGCAGAGCACTGGGGAAAGGCAGGCAGAGAATTCCCTGCTAGCACCTTCTCTGTGCCTGTTCACATTCCTTCGCAGAATCGCTTTTGTGCAGAAAACAGTAACACTTGTTCAGAAGGAAAGAAAGCCCAGAGCCCCAGATTTTATGTTGTCCTGGAGAGCTTGCAGAGCACTGGGGAAAGGCAGGCAGAGAATTCCCTGCTAGCACCTTCTCTGTGCCTGTTCACATTGCTTCGCAGAATCGCTTTTGTGCAGAAAACAGTAACACTTGTTCAGAACGAAAGAAAGCACAGAGCCCCAGATTTTATGTTGTCCTGGAGAGCTTGCAGAGCACTGGGGAAAGGCAGGCAGAGAATTCCCTGCTAGCACCTTCTCTGTGCCTGGGAAGCAGAAGTGTTCAGATTGCTTGGCAGAATCGCTTTTGTGCAGAAAACAGTAACACTTGTTCAGAAGGAAAGAAAGCACAGAGCCCCATATTTTAAGTTGTGCTGGAGAGCTTGCAGAATACTGGGGAAAAGCAGGCAGAGAATTCCCTGCTAGCACCTTCTCTGTGCCTGGGAAACAGAAGTGTTCAGATTGCTTGGCAGAATCGCTTTTGTGCAGAAAACAGTAACACTTGTTCAGAACGAAAGAAAGCACAGAGCCCCAGATTCTATGTTGTCCTGGAGAGCTTGCAGAGCACTGGGGAAAAGCAGGCAGAGAATTCCCTGCTAGCACCTTCTCTGTGCCTGGGAAACAGAAGTGTTCACATTGCTTCGCAGAATCGCTTTTGTGCAGAAAACAGTAACACTTGTTCAGAAGGAAAGAAAGCACAGAGCCCCATATTTTATGTTGTGCTGGAGAGCTTGCAGAGTACTGGGGAAAAGCAGGCAGAGAATTCCCTGCTAGCACCTTCTCTGTGCCTGGGAAACAGAAGTGTTCACATTGCTTCGCAGAATCGCTTTTGTGCAGAAAACAGTAACACTTGTTCAGAATGAAAGAAAGCACAGAGCCCCAGATTTTATGTTGTCCTGGAGAGCTTGCAGAGCACTGGGGAAAGGCAGGCAGAGAATTCCCTGCTAGCACCTTCTCTGTGCCTGTTCACATTGCATCGCAGAATCGCTTTTGTGCAGAAAACAGTAACACTTGTTCAGACGAAAGAAAGCACAGAGCCCCATATTTTATGTTGTGCTGGAGAGCTTGCAGAGCACTGGGGAAAAGCAGGCAGAGAATTCCCTGCTAGCACCTTCTCTGTGCCTGGGAAACAGAAGTGTTCACATTGCTTCGCAGAATCGCTTTTGTGCAGAAAACATTAACACTTGTTCAGAACAAAAGAAAGCACAGAGCCCCAGATTTTATGTTGTCCTGGAGAGCTTGCAGAGCACTGGGGAAAAGCAGGCAGAGAATTCCCTGCTAGCACCTTCTCTGTGCCTGGGAAACAGAAGTGTTCACATTGCTTCGCAGAATCGCTTTTGTGCAGAAAACAGTAACACTTGTTCAGAACGAAAGAAAGCACAGAGCCCCAGATTTTATGTTGTCCTGGAGAGCTTGCAGAGCACTGGGGAAAAGCAGGCAGAGAATTCCCTGCTAGCACCTTCTCTGTGCCTGGGAAGCAGAAGTGTTCACATTGCTTCGCAGAATCGCTTTTGTGCAGAAAACAGTAACACTTGTTCAGAACGAAAGAAAGCACAGAGCCCCAGATTTTATGTTGTCCTGGAGAGCTTGCAGAGCACTGGGGAAAGGCAGGCAGAGAATTCCCTGCTAGCACCTTCTCTGTGCCTGTTCACATTGCTTCGCAGAATCGCTTTTGTGCAGAAAACAGTAACACTTGTTCAGAACAAAAGAAAGCACAGAGCCCCATATTTTATGTTGTGCTGGAGAGCTTGCAGAGCACTGGGGAAAGGCAGGCAGACAATTCCCTGCTAGCACCTTCTCTGTGCCTGGGAAGGAGAAGTGTTCACATTGCTTGGCAGAATCGCTTTTGTGCAGACAACAGTAACACTTGTTCAGAACAAAAGAAAGCACAGAGCCCCAGATTCTATGTTGTCCTGGAGAGCTTGCAGAGTACTGGGGAAAAGCAGGCAGAGAATTCCCTGCTAGCACCTTCTCTGTGCCTGGGAAACAGAAGTGTTCACATTGCTTCGCAGAATCGCTTTTGTGCAGAAAACAGTAACACTTGTTCAGAAGGAAAGAAAGCACAGAGCCCCAGATTTTATGTTGTGCTGGAGAGCTTGCAGAGCACTGGGGAAAGGCAGGCAGAGAATTCCCTGCTAGCACCTTCTCTGTGCCTGGGAAACAGAAGTGTTCACATTGCTTCGCAGAATCGCTTTTGTGCAGAAAACAGTAACACTTGTTCAGAACGAAAGAAAGCACAGAGCCCCAGATTTTATGTTGTCCTGGAGAGCTTGCAGAGCACTGGGGAAAGGCAGGCAGAGAATTCCCTGCTAGCACCTTCTCTGTGCCTGTTCACATTGCTTGGCAAAATCGCTTTTGTGCAGAAAACAGTAACACTTGTTCAGAACGAAAGAAAGCACAGATACCCAGACCTGCTGTTGTCCTGGTGAGCTTGCAGAGCACTGGGGAAAAGCAGGCAGAGAATTCCCTGGTAGCACCTTCTCTGTGCCTGGGAAACAGAAGTGTTCCCATTGCTTGGCAGAATCGCTTTTGTGCAGAAAACAGTAACACTTGTTCAGAACGAAAGAAAGCACAGAGCCCCAGATTTGCTGTTGTCCTGGAGAGCTTGCAGAGCACTGGGGAAAGGCAGGCAGAGAATTCCCTGCTAGCACCTTCTCTGTGCCTGGGAAACAGAAGTGTTCCCATTGCTTCGCAGAATCGCTTTTGTGCAGAAAACAGTAACACTTGTTCAGAAGGAAAGAAAGCACAGAGCCCCAGATTTTATGTTGTCCTGGAGAGCTTGCAGAGCACTGGGGAAAAGCAGGCAGAGAATTCCCTGCTAGCACGTTCTCGGTGCCTGGGAAACAGAAGTGTTCACATTTCTTAGCAGTATCGCTTTTGTGCAGAAAACAGTAACACTTGTTCAGAACAAAAGAAAGCACAGAGCCCCAGATTCTATGTTGTCCTGGAGAGCTTGCAGAGCACTGGGGAAAGGCAGGCAGAGAATTCCCTGCTAGCAACTTCTCTGTGCCTGGGAAGCAGAAGTCTTCACATTGCTTCGCAGAATCGCTTTTGTGCAGAAAACAGTAACACTTGTTCAGAACGAAAGAAAGCACAGAGCCCCAGATTTTATGTTGTCCTGGAGAGCTTGCAGAGCACTGGGGAAAGGCAGGCAGAGAATTCCCTGCTAGCACCTTCTCTGTGCCTGGGAAGCAGAAGTCTTCACATTGCTTCGCAGAATCGCTTTTGTGCAGAAAACAGTAACACTTGTTCAGAACGAAAGAAAGCACAGAGCCCCAGATTTTATGTTGTCCTGGAGAGCTTGCAGAGCACTGGGGAAAGGCAGGCAGAGAATTCCCTGCTAGCACCTTCCCTGTGCCTGGGAAAGAGAAGTGTTCCCATTGCTTCGCAGAATCGCTTTTGTGCAGAAAACAGTAACACTTGTTCAGAACGAAAGAAAGCACAGAGCCCCAGATTTTATGTTGTCCTGGAGAGCTTGCAGAGCACTGGGGAAAGGTAGGCAGAGAATTCCCTGCTAGCACCTTCTCTGTGCCTGGGAAGCAGAAGTCTTCACATTGCTTCGCAGAATCGCTTTTGTGCAGAAAACAATAACACTTGTTCAGAACGAAAGAAAGCACAGAGCCCCAGATTTTATGTTGTCCTGGAGAGCTTGCAGAGCACTGGGGAAAAGCAGGCAGAGAATTCCCTGCTAGCACCTTCTCTGTGCCTGGGAAACAGAAGTGTTCACATTGCTTCGCAGAATCGCTTTTGTGCAGAAAACAGTAACACTTGTTCAGAACGAAAGAAAGCACAGAGCCCCAGATTTTATGTTGTCCTGGAGAGCTTGCAGAGCACTGGGGAAAGGCAGGCAGAGAATTCCCTGCTAGCACCTTCTCTGTGCCTGGGAAGCAGAAGTGTTCACATTGCTTCGCAGAATCGCTTTTGTGCAGAAAACAGTAACACTTGTTCAGAACGAAAGAAAGCACAGAGCCCCAGATTTTATGTTGTGCTGGAGAGCTTGCAGAGCACTGGGGAAAGGCAGGCAGAGAATTCCCTGCTAGCACCTTCTCTGTGCCTGTTCACATTCCTTCGCAGAATCGCTTTTGTGCAGAAAACTGTAACACTTGTTCAGACGAAAGAAAGCACAGAGCCCCAGATTTTATGTTGTCCTGGAGAGCTTGCAGAGCACTGGGGAAAGGCAGGCAGAGAATTCCCTGCTAGCACCTTCTCTGTGCCTGTTCACATTGCTTCGCAGAATCGCTTTTGTGCAGAAAACAGTAACACTTGTTCAGACGAAAGAAAGCACAGAGCCCCAGATTTTATGTTGTCCTGGAGAGCTTGCAGAGCACTGGGGAAAGGCAGGCAGAGAATTCCCTGCTAGCACCTTCTCTGTGCCTGGGAAGCAGAAGTCTTCACATTGCTTCGCAGAATCGCTTTTGTGCAGACAACAGTAACACTTTTTCAGAACAAAAGAAAGCACGGAGCCTCAGATTTTATGTTGTCCTGGAGAGCTTGCAGAGCACTGGGGAAAAGCAAGCAGAGAATTCCCTGCTAGCACCTTCTCTGTGCCTGGGAAACAGAAGTGTTCACATTGCTTCGCAGAATCGCTTTTGTGCAGAAAACAGTAACACTTGTTCAGAAGGAAAGAAAGCACAGAGCCCCAGATTTTATGTTGTGCTGGAGAGCTTGCAGAGTACTGGGGAAAAGCAGGCAGAGAATTCCCTGCTAGCACCTTCTCTGTGCCTGGGAAACAGAAGTGTTCACATTGCTTCGCAGAATCGCTTTTGTGCAGAAAACAGTAACACTTGTTCAGAACGAAAGAAAGCACAGAGCCCCAGATTCTATGTTGTCCTGGAGAGCTTGCAGAGCACTGGGGAAAGGCAGGCAGAGAATTCCCTGCTAGCACCTTCTCTGTGCCTGGGAAGCAGAAGTCTTCACATTGCTTCGCAGAATCGCTTTTGTGCAGAAAACAGTAACACTTGTTCAGACGAAAGAAAGCACAGAGCCCCAGATTTTATGTTGTCCTGGAGAGCTTGCAGAGCACTGGGGAAAGGCAGGCAGAGAATTCCATGCTAGCACCTTCTCTGTGCCTGGGAAGCAGAAGTCTTCACATTGCTTCGCAGAATCGCTTTTGTGCAGAAAACAGTAACACTTGTTCAGAACGAAAGAAAGCACAGAGCCCCAGATTTTATGTTGTCCTGGAGAGCTTGCAGAGCACTGGGGAAAGGCAGGCAGAGAATTCCCTGCTAGCACCTTCCCTGTGCCTGGGAAAGAGAAGTGTTCCCATTGCTTCGCAGAATCGCTTTTGTGCAGAAAACAGTAACACTTGTTCAGAACGAAAGAAAGCACAGAGCCCCAGATTTTATGTTGTCCTGGAGAGCTTGCAGAGCACTGGGGAAAGGTAGGCAGAGAATTCCCTGCTAGCACCTTCTCTGTGCCTGGGAAGCAGAAGTCTTCACATTGCTTCGCAGAACCGCTTTTGTGCAGAAAACAATAACACTTGTTCAGAACGAAAGAAAGCACAGAGCCCCAGATTTTATGTTGTGCTGGAGAGCTTGCAGAGCACTGGGGAAAAGCAGGCAGAGAATTCCCTGCTAGCACCTTCTCTGTGCCTGGGAAACAGAAGTGTTCACATTGCTTCGCAGAATCGCTTTTGTGCAGAAAACAGTAACACTTGTTCAGAACGAAAGAAAGCACAGAGCCCCAGATTTTATGTTGTCCTGGAGAGCTTGCAGAGCACTGGGGAAAGGCAGGCAGAGAATTCCCTGCTAGCACCTTCTCTGTGCCTGGGAAGCAGAAGTGTTCACATTGCTTCGCAGAATCGCTTTTGTGCAGAAAACAGTAACACTTGTTCAGACGAAAGAAAGCACAGAGCCCCAGATTTTATGTTGTCCTGGAGAGCTTGCAGAGCACTGGGGAAAGGCAGGCAGAGAATTCCCTGCTAGCACCTTCTCTGTGCCTGGGAAGCAGAAGTCTTCACATTGCTTCGCAGAATCGCTTTTGTGCAGACAACAGTAACACTTTTTCAGAACAAAAGAAAGCACAGAGCCTCAGATTTTATGTTGTCCTGGAGAGCTTGCAGAGCACTGGGGAAAAGCAAGCAGAGAATTCCCTGCTAGCACCTTCTCTGTGCCTGGGAAACAGAAGTGTTCACATTGCTTCGCAGAATCGCTTTTGTGCAGAAAACAGTAACACTTGTTCAGAAGGAAAGAAAGCACAGAGCCCCAGATTTTATGTTGTGCTGGAGAGCTTGCAGAGTACTGGGGAAAAGCAGGCAGAGAATTCCCTGCTAGCACCTTCTCTGTGCCTGGGAAACAGAAGTGTTCACATTGCTTCGCAGAATCGCTTTTGTGCAGAAAACAGTAACACTTGTTCAGAACGAAAGAAAGCACAGAGCCCCAGATTTTATGTTGTCCTGGAGAGCTTGCAGAGCACTGGGGAAAGGCAGGCAGAGAATTCCCTGCTAGCACCTTCTCTGTGCCTGGGAAGCAGAAGTGTTCACATTGCTTCGCAGAATCGCTTTTGTGCAGAAAACAGTAACACTTGTTCAGAACGAAAGAAAGCACAGAGCCCCAGATTTTATGTTGTGCTGGAGAGCTTGCAGAGCACTGGGGAAAGGCAGGCAGAGAATTCCCTGCTAGCACCTTCTCTGTGCCTGTTCACATTCCTTCGCAGAATCGCTTTTGTGCAGAAAACTGTAACACTTGTTCAGACGAAAGAAAGCACAGAGCCCCAGATTTTATGTTGTCCTGGAGAGCTTGCAGAGCACTGGGGAAAGGCAGGCAGAGAATTCCCTGCTAGCACCTTCTCTGTGCCTGTTCACATTGCTTCGCAGAATCGCTTTTGTGCAGAAAACAGTAACACTTGTTCAGACGAAAGAAAGCACAGAGCCCCAGATTTTATGTTGTCCTGGAGAGCTTGCAGAGCACTGGGGAAAGGCAGGCAGAGAATTCCCTGCTAGCACCTTCTCTGTGCCTGGGAAGCAGAAGTCTTCACATTGCTTCGCAGAATCGCTTTTGTGCAGACAACAGTAACACTTTTTCAGAACAAAAGAAAGCACGGAGCCTCAGATTTTATGTTGTCCTGGAGAGCTTGCAGAGCACTGGGGAAAAGCAAGCAGAGAATTCCCTGCTAGCACCTTCTCTGTGCCTGGGAAACAGAAGTGTTCACATTGCTTCGCAGAATCGCTTTTGTGCAGAAAACAGTAACACTTGTTCAGAAGGAAAGAAAGCACAGAGCCCCAGATTTTATGTTGTGCTGGAGAGCTTGCAGAGTACTGGGGAAAAGCAGGCAGAGAATTCCCTGCTAGCACCTTCTCTGTGCCTGGGAAACAGAAGTGTTCACATTGCTTCGCAGAATCGCTTTTGTGCAGAAAACAGTAACACTTGTTCAGAACGAAAGAAAGCACAGAGCCCCAGATTCTATGTTGTCCTGGAGAGCTTGCAGAGCACTGGGGAAAGGCAGGCAGAGAATTCCCTGCTAGCACCTTCTCTGTGCCTGGGAAGCAGAAGTCTTCACATTGCTTCGCAGAATCGCTTTTGTGCAGAAAACAGTAACACTTGTTCAGACGAAAGAAAGCACAGAGCCCCAGATTTTATGTTGTCCTGGAGAGCTTGCAGAGCACTGGGGAAAGGCAGGCAGAGAATTCCATGCTAGCACCTTCTCTGTGCCTGGGAAGCAGAAGTCTTCACATTGCTTCGCAGAATCGCTTTTGTGCAGAAAACAGTAACACTTGTTCAGAACGAAAGAAAGCACAGAGCCCCAGATTTTATGTTGTCCTGGAGAGCTTGCAGAGCACTGGGGAAAGGCAGGCAGAGAATTCCCTGCTAGCACCTTCCCTGTGCCTGGGAAAGAGAAGTGTTCCCATTGCTTCGCAGAATCGCTTTTGTGCAGAAAACAGTAACACTTGTTCAGAACGAAAGAAAGCACAGAGCCCCAGATTTTATGTTGTCCTGGAGAGCTTGCAGAGCACTGGGGAAAGGTAGGCAGAGAATTCCCTGCTAGCACCTTCTCTGTGCCTGGGAAGCAGAAGTCTTCACATTGCTTCGCAGAACCGCTTTTGTGCAGAAAACAATAACACTTGTTCAGAACGAAAGAAAGCACAGAGCCCCAGATTTTATGTTGTGCTGGAGAGCTTGCAGAGCACTGGGGAAAAGCAGGCAGAGAATTCCCTGCTAGCACCTTCTCTGTGCCTGGGAAACAGAAGTGTTCACATTGCTTCGCAGAATCGCTTTTGTGCAGAAAACAGTAACACTTGTTCAGAACGAAAGAAAGCACAGAGCCCCAGATTTTATGTTGTCCTGGAGAGCTTGCAGAGCACTGGGGAAAGGCAGGCAGAGAATTCCCTGCTAGCACCTTCTCTGTGCCTGGGAAGCAGAAGTGTTCACATTGCTTCGCAGAATCGCTTTTGTGCAGAAAACAGTAACACTTGTTCAGACGAAAGAAAGCACAGAGCCCCAGATTTTATGTTGTCCTGGAGAGCTTGCAGAGCACTGGGGAAAGGCAGGCAGAGAATTCCCTGCTAGCACCTTCTCTGTGCCTGGGAAGCAGAAGTCTTCACATTGCTTCGCAGAATCGCTTTTGTGCAGACAACAGTAACACTTTTTCAGAACAAAAGAAAGCACAGAGCCTCAGATTTTATGTTGTCCTGGAGAGCTTGCAGAGCACTGGGGAAAAGCAAGCAGAGAATTCCCTGCTAGCACCTTCTCTGTGCCTGGGAAACAGAAGTGTTCACATTGCTTCGCAGAATCGCTTTTGTGCAGAAAACAGTAACACTTGTTCAGAAGGAAAGAAAGCACAGAGCCCCAGATTTTATGTTGTGCTGGAGAGCTTGCAGAGTACTGGGGAAAAGCAGGCAGAGAATTCCCTGCTAGCACCTTCTCTGTGCCTGGGAAACAGAAGTGTTCACATTGCTTCGCAGAATCGCTTTTGTGCAGAAAACAGTAACACTTGTTCAGAACGAAAGAAAGCACAGAGCCCCAGATTCTATGTTGTCCTGGAGAGCTTGCAGAGCACTGGGGAAAGGCAGGCAGAGAATTCCATGCTAGCACCTTCTCTGTGCCTGGGAAGCAGAAGTCTTCACATTGCTTCGCAGAATCGCTTTTGTGCAGAAAACAATAACACTTGTTCAGAACGAAAGAAAGCACAGAGCCCCAGATTTTATGTTGTCCTGGAGAGCTTGCAGAGCACTGGGGAAAAGCAGGCAGAGAATTCCCTGCTAGCACCTTCTCTGTGCCTGGGAAACAGAAGTGTTCACATTGCTTCGCAGAATCGCTTTTGTGCAGAAAACAGTAACACTTGTTCAGAACGAAAGAAAGCACAGAGCCCCAGATTTGCTGTTGTCCTGGAGAGCTTGCAGAGCACTGGGGAAAGGCAGGCAGAGAATTCCCTGCTAGCACCTTCTCTGTGCCTGGGAAGCAGAAGTGTTCACATTGCTTCGCAGAATCGCTTTTGTGCAGAAAACAATAACACCTGTTCAGAACGAAAGAAAGCACAGAGCCCCAGATTTTATGTTGTCCTGGAGAGCTTGCAGAGCACTGGGGAAAAGCAGGCAGAGAATTCCCTGCTAGCACCTTCTCTGTGCCTGGGAAACAGAAGTGTTCACATTTCTTCGCAGAATCGCTTTTGTGCAGAAAACAGTAACACTTGTTCAGAACGAAAGAAAGCACAGAGCCCCAGATTTTATGTTGTGCTGGAGAGCTTGCAGAGCACTGGGGAAAGGCAGGCAGAGAATTCCCTGCTAGCACCTTCTCTGTGCCTGTTCACATTCCTTCGCAGAATCGCTTTTGTGCAGAAAACAGTAACACTTGTTCAGAACGAAAGAAAGCACAGAGCCCCAGATTTTATGTTGTCCTGGAGAGCTTGCAGAGCACTGGGGAAAAGCAGGCAGAGAATTCCCTGCTAGCACCTTCTCTGTGCCTGGGAAACAGAAGTGTTCACATTGCTTCGCAGAATCGCTTTTGTGCAGAAAACAGTAACACTTGTTCAGAACGAAAGAAAGCACAGAGCCCCAGATTTTATGTTGTCCTGGAGAGCTTGCAGAGCACTGGGGAAAGGCAGGCAGAGAATTCCCTGCTAGCACCTTCTCTGTGCCTGGGAAGCAGAAGTGTTCACATTGCTTCGCAGAATCGCTTTTGTGCAGAAAACAGTAACACTTGTTCAGAACGAAAGAAAGCACAGAGCCCCAGATTTTATGTTGTGCTGGAGAGCTTGCAGAGCACTGGGGAAAGGCAGGCAGAGAATTCCCTGCTAGCACCTTCTCTGTGCCTGTTCACATTCCTTCGCAGAATCGCTTTTGTGCAGAAAACTGTAACACTTGTTCAGACGAAAGAAAGCACAGAGCCCCAGATTTTATGTTGTCCTGGAGAGCTTGCAGAGCACTGGGGAAAGGCAGGCAGAGAATTCCCTGCTAGCACCTTCTCTGTGCCTGTTCACATTGCTTCGCAGAATCGCTTTTGTGCAGAAAACAGTAACACTTGTTCAGAACAAAAGAAAGCACAGAGCCCCATATTTTATGTTGTCCTGGAGAGCTTGCAGAGCACTGGGGAAAGGCAGGCAGAGAATTCCCTGCTAGCACCTTCTCTGTGCCTGGGAAGCAGAAGTGTTCACATTGCTTCGCAGAATCGCTTTTGTGCAGACAACAGTAACACTTGTTCAGACGAAAGAAAGCACAGAGCCCCAGATTTTATGTTGTCCTGGAGAGCTTGCAGAGCACTGGGGAAAGGCAGGCAGAGAATTCCATGCTAGCACCTTCTCTGTGCCTGGGAAGCAGAAGTCTTCACATTGCTTCGCAGAATCGCTTTTGTGCAGAAAACAATAACACTTGTTCAGAACGAAAGAAAGCACAG
Organism: Strix uralensis; assembly: GCF_047716275.1. Taxonomy (NCBI): domain Eukaryota; kingdom Metazoa; phylum Chordata; class Aves; order Strigiformes; family Strigidae; genus Strix; species Strix uralensis. The sequence continues at coordinate 27,701,812 of NC_133981.1, read as the reverse complement.
AGCCCCAGATTTTATGTTGTCCTGGAGAGCTTGCAGAGCACTGGGGAAAAGCAGGCAGAGAATTCCCTGCTAGCACCTTCTCTGTGCCTGGGAAACAGAAGTGTTCACATTGCTTCGCAGAATCGCTTTTGTGCAGAAAACAGTAACACTTGTTCAGAACGAAAGAAAGCACAGAGCCCCAGATTTGCTGTTGTCCTGGAGAGCTTGCAGAGCACTGGGGAAAGGCAGGCAGAGAATTCCCTGCTAGCACCTTCTCTGTGCCTGGGAAACAGAAGTGTTCACATTTCTTCGCAGAATCGCTTTTGTGCAGAAAACAGTAACACTTGTTCAGAACGAAAGAAAGCACAGAGCCCCAGATTTTATGTTGTCCTGGAGAGCTTGCAGAGCACTGGGGAAAGGCAGGCAGAGAATTCCATGCTAGCACCTTCTCTGTGCCTGGGAAACAGAAGTGTTCACATTGCTTCGCAGAATCGCTTTTGTGCAGAAAACAGTAACACTTGTTCAGAAGGAAAGAAAGCACAGAGCCCCATATTTTATGTTGTGCTGGAGAGCTTGCAGAGTACTGGGGAAAAGCAGGCAGAGAATTCCCTGCTAGCACCTTCACTGTGCCTGGGAAACAGAAGTGTTCACATTGCTTCGCAGAATCGCTTTTGTGCAGAAAACAGTAACACTTGTTCAGAACGAAAGAAAGCACAGAGCCCCAGATTCTATGTTGTCCTGGAGAGCTTGCAGAGCACTGGGGAAAGGCAGGCAGAGAATTCCCTGCTAGCACCTTCTCTGTGCCTGGGAAGCAGAAGTCTTCACATTGCTTCGCAGAATCGCTTTTGTGCAGAAAACAGTAACACTTGTTCAGACGAAAGAAAGCACAGAGCCCCAGATTTTATGTTGTCCTGGAGAGCTTGCAGAGCACTGGGGAAAGGCAGGCAGAGAATTCCATGCTAGCACCTTCTCTGTGCCTGGGAAGCAGAAGTCTTCACATTGCTTCGCAGAATCGCTTTTGTGCAGAAAACAATAACACTTGTTCAGAACGAAAGAAAGCACAGAGCCCCAGATTTTATGTTGTCCTGGAGAGCTTGCAGAGCACTGGGGAAAAGCAGGCAGAGAATTCCCTGCTAGCACCTTCTCTGTGCCTGGGAAACAGAAGTGTTCACATTGCTTCGCAGAATCGCTTTTGTGCAGAAAACAGTAACACTTGTTCAGAACGAAAGAAAGCACAGAGCCCCAGATTTTATGTTGTCCTGGAGAGCTTGCAGAGCACTGGGGAAAGGCAGGCAGAGAATTCCCTGCTAGCACCTTCTCTGTGCCTGGGAAACAGAAGTGTTCACATTTCTTCGCAGAATCGCTTTTGTGCAGAAAACAGTAACACTTGTTCAGAATGAAAGAAAGCACAGAGCCCCAGATTTTATGTTGTGCTGGAGAGCTTGCAGAGTACTGGGGAAAAGCAGGCAGAGAATTCCCTGCTAGCACCTTCTCTGTGCCTGTTCACATTCCTTCGCAGAATCGCTTTTGTGCAGAAAACTGTAACACTTGTTCAGACGAAAGAAAGCACAGAGCCCCAGATTTTATGTTGTCCTGGAGAGCTTGCAGAGCACTGGGGAAAGGCAGGCAGAGAATTCCCTGCTAGCACCTTCTCTGTGCCTGTTCACATTGCTTCGCAGAATCGCTTTTGTGCAGAAAACAGTAACACTTGTTCAGAACAAAAGAAAGCACAGAGCCCCAGATTTTATGTTGTCCTGGAGAGCTTGCAGAGCACTGGGGAAAGGCAGGCAGAGAATTCCCTGCTAGCACCTTCTCTGTGCCTGGGAAGCAGAAGTCTTCACATTGCTTCGCAGAATCGCTTTTGTGCAGACAACAGTAACACTTTTTCAGAACAAAAGAAAGCACAGAGCCTCAGATTTTATGTTGTCCTGGAGAGCTTGCAGAGCACTGGGGAAAAGCAAGCAGAGAATTCCCTGCTAGCACCTTCTCTGTGCCTGGGAAACAGAAGTGTTCACATTGCTTCGCAGAATCGCTTTTGTGCAGAAAACAGTAACACTTGTTCAGAAGGAAAGAAAGCACAGAGCCCCATATTTTATGTTGTGCTGGAGAGCTTGCAGAGTACTGGGGAAAAGCAGGCAGAGAATTCCCTGCTAGCACCTTCTCTGTGCCTGGGAAACAGAAGTGTTCACATTGCTTCGCAGAATCGCTTTTGTGCAGAAAACAGTAACACTTGTTCAGAACGAAAGAAAGCACAGAGCCCCAGATTCTATGTTGTCCTGGAGAGCTTGCAGAGCACTGGGGAAAGGCAGGCAGAGAATTCCCTGCTAGCACCTTCTCTGTGCCTGGGAAGCAGAAGTGTTCACATTGCTTCGCAGAATCGCTTTTGTGCAGAAAACAGTAACACTTGTTCAGACGAAAGAAAGCACAGAGCCCCAGATTTTATGTTGTCCTGGAGAGCTTGCAGAGCACTGGGGAAAGGCAGGCAGAGAATTCCATGCTAGCACCTTCTCTGTGCCTGGGAAGCAGAAGTCTTCACATTGCTTCGCAGAATCGCTTTTGTGCAGAAAACAGTAACACTTGTTCAGAACGAAAGAAAGCACAGAGCCCCAGATTTGCTGTTGTCCTGGAGAGCTTGCAGAGCACTGGGGAAAGGCAGGCAGAGAATTCCCTGCTAGCACCTTCTCTGTGCCTGGGAAACAGAAGTGTTCACATTTCTTCGCAGAATCGCTTTTGTGCAGAAAACAGTAACACTTGTTCAGAACGAAAGAAAGCACAGAGCCCCAGATTTTATGTTGTGCTGGAGAGCTTGCAGAGCACTGGGGAAAGGCAGGCAGAGAATTCCCTGCTAGCACCTTCTCTGTGCCTGTTCACATTCCTTCGCAGAATCGCTTTTGTGCAGAAAACTGTAACACTTGTTCAGACGAAAGAAAGCACAGAGCCCCAGATTTTATGTTGTCCTGGAGAGCTTGCAGAGCACTGGGGAAAGGCAGGCAGAGAATTCCCTGCTAGCACCTTCTCTGTGCCTGGGAAGCAGAAGTCTTCACATTGCTTCGCAGAATCGCTTTTGTGCAGAAAACAGTAACACTTTTTCAGAACAAAAGAAAGCACAGAGCCTCAGATTTTATGTTGTCCTGGAGAGCTTGCAGAGCACTGGGGAAAAGCAAGCAGAGAATTCCCTGCTAGCACCTTCTCTGTGCCTGGGAAACAGAAGTGTTCACATTGCTTCGCAGTATCGCTTTTGTGCAGAAAACAGTAACACTTGTTCAGAAGGAAAGAAAGCACAGAGCCCCATATTTTATGTTGTGCTGGAGAGCTTGCAGAATACTGGGGAAAAGCAGGCAGAGAATTCCCTGCTAGCACCTTCTCTGTGCCTGGGAAACAGAAGTGTTCACATTGCTTCGCAGAATCGCTTTTGTGCAGAAAACAGTAACACTTGTTCAGAAGGAAAGAAAGCACAGAGCCCCAGATTTTATGTTGTGCTGGAGAGCTTGCAGAGCACTGGGGAAAGGCAGGCAGACAATTCACTGCTAGCACCTTCTCTGTGCCTGTTCACATTGCTTCACAGAATCGCTTTTGTGCAGAAAACAGTAACACCTGTTCAGACGAAAGAAAGCACAGAGCCCCAGATTTTATGTTGTCCTTGATAGCTTGCAGAGCACTGGGGAAAGGCAGGCAGAGAATTCCCTGCTAGCACCTTCTCTGTGCCTGTTCACATTGCTTCGCAGAATCGCTTTTGTGCAGAAAACAGTAACACTTGTTCAGACGAAAGAAAGCACAGAGCCCCAGATTTTATGTTGTCCTGGAGAGCTTGCAGAGCACTGGGGAAAGGCAGGCAGAGAATTCCCTGCTAGCACCTTCTCTGTGCCTGGGAAGCAGAAGTCTTCACATTGCTTCGCAGAATCGCTTTTGTGCAGAAAACAGTAACACTTTTTCAGAACAAAAGAAAGCACAGAGCCTCAGATTTTATGTTGTCCTGGAGAGCTTGCAGAGCACTGGGGAAAAGCAAGCAGAGAATTCCCTGCTAGCACCTTCTCTGTGCCTGGGAAACAGAAGTGTTCACATTGCTTCGCAGTATCGCTTTTGTGCAGAAAACAGTAACACTTGTTCAGAAGGAAAGAAAGCACAGAGCCCCATATTTTATGTTGTGCTGGAGAGCTTGCAGAATACTGGGGAAAAGCAGGCAGAGAATTCCCTGCTAGCACCTTCTCTGTGCCTGGGAAACAGAAGTGTTCACATTGCTTCGCAGAATCGCTTTTGTGCAGAAAACAGTAACACTTGTTCAGAAGGAAAGAAAGCACAGAGCCCCAGATTTTATGTTGTGCTGGAGAGCTTGCAGAGCACTGGGGAAAGGCAGGCAGACAATTCACTGCTAGCACCTTCTCTGTGCCTGTTCACATTGCTTCACAGAATCGCTTTTGTGCAGAAAACAGTAACACCTGTTCAGACGAAAGAAAGCACAGAGCCCCAGATTTTATGTTGTCCTGGAGAGCTTGCAGAGCACTGGGGAAAGGCAGGCAGAGAATTTCCTGCTAGCACCTTCTCTGTGCCTGGGAAGCAGAAGTGTTCACATTGCTTGGCAGAATCGCTTTTGTGCAGAAAACAGTAACACTTGTTCAGAAGGAAAGAAAGCACAGAGCCCCATATTTTATGTTGTGCTGGAGAGCTTGCAGAGTACTGGGGAAAAGCAGGCAGAGAATTCCCTGCTAGCACCTTCTCTGTGCCTGGGAAACAGAAGTGTTCACATTGCTTCGCAGAATCGCTTTTGTGCAGAAAACAGTAACACTTGTTCAGAAGGAAAGAAAGCACAGAGCCCCATATTTTATGTTGTGCTGGAGAGCTTGCAGAGTACTGGGGAAAAGCAGGCAGAGAATTCCCTGCTAGCACCTTCTCTGTGCCTGGGAAACAGAAGTGTTCACATTGCTTCGCAGAATCGCTTTTGTGCAGAAAACAGTAACACTTGTTCAGAACGAAAGAAAGCACAGAGCCCCAGATTTTATGTTGTGCTGGAGAGCTTGCAGAGCACTGGGGAAAGGCAGGCAGAGAATTCCCTGCTAGCACCTTCTCTGTGCCTGTTCACATTGCATCGCAGAATCGCTTTTGTGCAGAAAACAGTAACACTTGTTCAGACGAAAGAAAGCACAGAGCCCCATATTTTATGTTGTGCTGGAGAGCTTGCAGAGCACTGGGGAAAAGCAGGCAGAGAATTCCCTGCTAGCACCTTCTCTGTGCCTGGGAAACAGAAGTGTTCACATTGCTTCGCAGAATCGCTTTTGTGCAGAAAACATTAACACTTGTTCAGAACAAAAGAAAGCACAGAGCCCCAGATTTTATGTTGTCCTGGAGAGCTTGCAGAGCACTGGGGAAAAGCAGGCAGAGAATTCCCTGCTAGCACCTTCTCTGTGCCTGGGAAACAGAAGTGTTCACATTGCTTCGCAGAATCGCTTTTGTGCAGAAAACAGTAACACTTGTTCAGAACGAAAGAAAGCACAGAGCCCCAGATTTTATGTTGTCCTGGAGAGCTTGCAGAGCACTGGGGAAAGGCAGGCAGAGAATTCCCTGCTAGCACCTTCTCTGTGCCTGGGAAGCAGAAGTCTTCACATTGCTTCGCAGAATCGCTTTTGTGCAGAAAACAATAACACTTGTTCAGAACGAAAGAAAGCACAGAGCCCCAGATTTTATGTTGTCCTGGAGAGCTTGCAGAGCACTGGGGAAAGGCAGGCAGACAATTCACTGCTAGCACCTTCTCTGTGCCTGTTCACATTGCTTCGCAGAATCGCTTTTGTGCAGAAAACAGTAACACTTGTTCAGAACAAAAGAAAGCACAGAGCCCCAGATTTTATGTTGTCCTGGAGAGCTTGCAGAGCACTGGGGAAAGGCAGGCAGACAATTCCCTGCTAGCACCTTCTCTGTGCCTGGGAAGCAGAAGTCTTCACATTGCTTGGCAGAATCGCTTTTGTGCAGACAACAGTAACACTTTTTCAGAACAAAAGAAAGCACAGAGCCTCAGATTTTATGTTGTCCTGGAGAGCTTGCAGAGCACTGGGGAAAAGCAAGCAGAGAATTCCCTGCTAGCACCTTCTCTGTGCCTGGGAAACAGAAGTGTTCACATTGCTTCGCAGTATCGCTTTTGTGCAGAAAACAGTAACACTTGTTCAGAAGGAAAGAAAGCACAGAGCCCCATATTTTATGTTGTGCTGGAGAGCTTGCAGAATACTGGGGAAAAGCAGGCAGAGAATTCCCTGCTAGCACCTTCTCTGTGCCTGGGAAACAGAAGTGTTCACATTGCTTCGCAGAATCGCTTTTGTGCAGAAAACAGTAACACTTGTTCAGAAGGAAAGAAAGCACAGAGCCCCAGATTTTATGTTGTGCTGGAGAGCTTGCAGAGCACTGGGGAAAGGCAGGCAGACAATTCACTGCTAGCACCTTCTCTGTGCCTGTTCACATTGCTTCACAGAATCGCTTTTGTGCAGAAAACAGTAACACCTGTTCAGACGAAAGAAAGCACAGAGCCCCAGATTTTATGTTGTCCTGGAGAGCTTGCAGAGCACTGGGGAAAGGCAGGCAGAGAATTCCCTGCTAGCACCTTCTCTGTGCCTGTTCACATTGCTTCGCAGAATCGCTTTTGTGCAGAAAACAGTAACACTTGTTCAGACGAAAGAAAGCACAGAGCCCCAGATTTTATGTTGTGCTGGAGAGCTTGCAGAGCACTGGGGAAAGGCAGGCAGAGAATTTCCTGCTAGCACCTTCTCTGTGCCTGGGAAGCAGAAGTGTTCACATTGCTTGGCAGAATCGCTTTTGTGCAGAAAACAGTAACACTTGTTCAGAAGGAAAGAAAGCACAGAGCCCCATATTTTATGTTGTGCTGGAGAGCTTGCAGAGTACTGGGGAAAAGCAGGCAGAGAATTCCCTGCTAGCACCTTCTCTGTGCCTGGGAAACAGAAGTGTTCACATTGCTTCGCAGAATCGCTTTTGTGCAGAAAACAGTAACACTTGTTCAGAAGGAAAGAAAGCACAGAGCCCCATATTTTATGTTGTGCTGGAGAGCTTGCAGAGTACTGGGGAAAAGCAGGCAGAGAATTCCCTGCTAGCACCTTCTCTGTGCCTGGGAAACAGAAGTGTTCACATTGCTTCGCAGAATCGCTTTTGTGCAGAAAACAGTAACACTTGTTCAGAACGAAAGAAAGCACAGAGCCCCAGATTTTATGTTGTGCTGGAGAGCTTGCAGAGCACTGGGGAAAGGCAGGCAGAGAATTCCCTGCTAGCACCTTCTCTGTGCCTGTTCACATTGCATCGCAGAATCGCTTTTGTGCAGAAAACAGTAACACTTGTTCAGACGAAAGAAAGCACAGAGCCCCATATTTTATGTTGTGCTGGAGAGCTTGCAGAGCACTGGGGAAAAGCAGGCAGAGAATTCCCTGCTAGCACCTTCTCTGTGCCTGGGAAACAGAAGTGTTCACATTGCTTCGCAGTATCGCTTTTGTGCAGAAAACAGTAACACTTGTTCAGAAGGAAAGAAAGCACAGAGCCCCATATTTTATGTTGTGCTGGAGAGCTTGCAGAATACTGGGGAAAAGCAGGCAGAGAATTCCCTGCTAGCACCTTCTCTGTGCCTGGGAAACAGAAGTGTTCACATTGCTTCGCAGAATCGCTTTTGTGCAGAAAACAGTAACACTTGTTCAGAACGAAAGAAAGCACAGAGCCCCAGATTCTATGTTGTCCTGGAGAGCTTGCAGAGCACTGGGGAAAGGCAGGCAGAGAATTCCCTGCTAGCACCTTCTCTGTGCCTGGGAAGCAGAAGTGTTCACATTGCTTCGCAGAATCGCTTTTGTGCAGAAAACAGTAACACTTGTTCAGACGAAAGAAAGCACAGAGCCCCAGATTTTATGTTGTCCTGGAGAGCTTGCAGAGCACTGGGGAAAGGCAGGCAGAGAATTCCATGCTAGCACCTTCTCTGTGCCTGGGAAGCAGAAGTCTTCACATTGCTTCGCAGAATCGCTTTTGTGCAGAAAACAGTAACACTTGTTCAGAACGAAAGAAAGCACAGAGCCCCAGATTTGCTGTTGTCCTGGAGAGCTTGCAGAGCACTGGGGAAAGGCAGGCAGAGAATTCCCTGCTAGCACCTTCTCTGTGCCTGGGAAACAGAAGTGTTCACATTTCTTCGCAGAATCGCTTTTGTGCAGAAAACAGTAACACTTGTTCAGAACGAAAGAAAGCACAGAGCCCCAGATTTTATGTTGTGCTGGAGAGCTTGCAGAGCACTGGGGAAAGGCAGGCAGAGAATTCCCTGCTAGCACCTTCTCTGTGCCTGTTCACATTCCTTCGCAGAATCGCTTTTGTGCAGAAAACTGTAACACTTGTTCAGACGAAAGAAAGCACAGAGCCCCAGATTTTATGTTGTCCTGGAGAGCTTGCAGAGCACTGGGGAAAGGCAGGCAGAGAATTCCCTGCTAGCACCTTCTCTGTGCCTGGGAAGCAGAAGTCTTCACATTGCTTCGCAGAATCGCTTTTGTGCAGAAAACAGTAACACTTTTTCAGAACAAAAGAAAGCACAGAGCCTCAGATTTTATGTTGTCCTGGAGAGCTTGCAGAGCACTGGGGAAAAGCAAGCAGAGAATTCCCTGCTAGCACCTTCTCTGTGCCTGGGAAACAGAAGTGTTCACATTGCTTCGCAGTATCGCTTTTGTGCAGAAAACAGTAACACTTGTTCAGAAGGAAAGAAAGCACAGAGCCCCATATTTTATGTTGTGCTGGAGAGCTTGCAGAATACTGGGGAAAAGCAGGCAGAGAATTCCCTGCTAGCACCTTCTCTGTGCCTGGGAAACAGAAGTGTTCACATTGCTTCGCAGAATCGCTTTTGTGCAGAAAACAGTAACACTTGTTCAGAAGGAAAGAAAGCACAGAGCCCCAGATTTTATGTTGTGCTGGAGAGCTTGCAGAGCACTGGGGAAAGGCAGGCAGACAATTCACTGCTAGCACCTTCTCTGTGCCTGTTCACATTGCTTCACAGAATCGCTTTTGTGCAGAAAACAGTAACACCTGTTCAGACGAAAGAAAGCACAGAGCCCCAGATTTTATGTTGTCCTTGATAGCTTGCAGAGCACTGGGGAAAGGCAGGCAGAGAATTCCCTGCTAGCACCTTCTCTGTGCCTGTTCACATTGCTTCGCAGAATCGCTTTTGTGCAGAAAACAGTAACACTTGTTCAGACGAAAGAAAGCACAGAGCCCCAGATTTTATGTTGTCCTGGAGAGCTTGCAGAGCACTGGGGAAAGGCAGGCAGAGAATTCCCTGCTAGCACCTTCTCTGTGCCTGGGAAGCAGAAGTCTTCACATTGCTTCGCAGAATCGCTTTTGTGCAGAAAACAGTAACACTTTTTCAGAACAAAAGAAAGCACAGAGCCTCAGATTTTATGTTGTCCTGGAGAGCTTGCAGAGCACTGGGGAAAAGCAAGCAGAGAATTCCCTGCTAGCACCTTCTCTGTGCCTGGGAAACAGAAGTGTTCACATTGCTTCGCAGTATCGCTTTTGTGCAGAAAACAGTAACACTTGTTCAGAAGGAAAGAAAGCACAGAGCCCCATATTTTATGTTGTGCTGGAGAGCTTGCAGAATACTGGGGAAAAGCAGGCAGAGAATTCCCTGCTAGCACCTTCTCTGTGCCTGGGAAACAGAAGTGTTCACATTGCTTCGCAGAATCGCTTTTGTGCAGAAAACAGTAACACTTGTTCAGAAGGAAAGAAAGCACAGAGCCCCAGATTTTATGTTGTGCTGGAGAGCTTGCAGAGCACTGGGGAAAGGCAGGCAGACAATTCACTGCTAGCACCTTCTCTGTGCCTGTTCACATTGCTTCACAGAATCGCTTTTGTGCAGAAAACAGTAACACCTGTTCAGACGAAAGAAAGCACAGAGCCCCAGATTTTATGTTGTCCTGGAGAGCTTGCAGAGCACTGGGGAAAGGCAGGCAGAGAATTTCCTGCTAGCACCTTCTCTGTGCCTGGGAAGCAGAAGTGTTCACATTGCTTGGCAGAATCGCTTTTGTGCAGAAAACAGTAACACTTGTTCAGAAGGAAAGAAAGCACAGAGCCCCATATTTTATGTTGTGCTGGAGAGCTTGCAGAGTACTGGGGAAAAGCAGGCAGAGAATTCCCTGCTAGCACCTTCTCTGTGCCTGGGAAACAGAAGTGTTCACATTGCTTCGCAGAATCGCTTTTGTGCAGAAAACAGTAACACTTGTTCAGAAGGAAAGAAAGCACAGAGCCCCATATTTTATGTTGTGCTGGAGAGCTTGCAGAGTACTGGGGAAAAGCAGGCAGAGAATTCCCTGCTAGCACCTTCTCTGTGCCTGGGAAACAGAAGTGTTCACATTGCTTCGCAGAATCGCTTTTGTGCAGAAAACAGTAACACTTGTTCAGAACGAAAGAAAGCACAGAGCCCCAGATTTTATGTTGTGCTGGAGAGCTTGCAGAGCACTGGGGAAAGGCAGGCAGAGAATTCCCTGCTAGCACCTTCTCTGTGCCTGTTCACATTGCATCGCAGAATCGCTTTTGTGCAGAAAACAGTAACACTTGTTCAGACGAAAGAAAGCACAGAGCCCCATATTTTATGTTGTGCTGGAGAGCTTGCAGAGCACTGGGGAAAAGCAGGCAGAGAATTCCCTGCTAGCACCTTCTCTGTGCCTGGGAAACAGAAGTGTTCACATTGCTTCGCAGAATCGCTTTTGTGCAGAAAACATTAACACTTGTTCAGAACAAAAGAAAGCACAGAGCCCCAGATTTTATGTTGTCCTGGAGAGCTTGCAGAGCACTGGGGAAAAGCAGGCAGAGAATTCCCTGCTAGCACCTTCTCTGTGCCTGGGAAACAGAAGTGTTCACATTGCTTCGCAGAATCGCTTTTGTGCAGAAAACAGTAACACTTGTTCAGAACGAAAGAAAGCACAGAGCCCCAGATTTTATGTTGTCCTGGAGAGCTTGCAGAGCACTGGGGAAAGGCAGGCAGAGAATTCCCTGCTAGCACCTTCTCTGTGCCTGGGAAGCAGAAGTCTTCACATTGCTTCGCAGAATCGCTTTTGTGCAGAAAACAATAACACTTGTTCAGAACGAAAGAAAGCACAGAGCCCCAGATTTTATGTTGTCCTGGAGAGCTTGCAGAGCACTGGGGAAAGGCAGGCAGACAATTCACTGCTAGCACCTTCTCTGTGCCTGTTCACATTGCTTCGCAGAATCGCTTTTGTGCAGAAAACAGTAACACTTGTTCAGAACAAAAGAAAGCACAGAGCCCCAGATTTTATGTTGTCCTGGAGAGCTTGCAGAGCACTGGGGAAAGGCAGGCAGACAATTCCCTGCTAGCACCTTCTCTGTGCCTGGGAAGCAGAAGTCTTCACATTGCTTGGCAGAATCGCTTTTGTGCAGACAACAGTAACACTTTTTCAGAACAAAAGAAAGCACAGAGCCTCAGATTTTATGTTGTCCTGGAGAGCTTGCAGAGCACTGGGGAAAAGCAAGCAGAGAATTCCCTGCTAGCACCTTCTCTGTGCCTGGGAAACAGAAGTGTTCACATTGCTTCGCAGTATCGCTTTTGTGCAGAAAACAGTAACACTTGTTCAGAAGGAAAGAAAGCACAGAGCCCCATATTTTATGTTGTGCTGGAGAGCTTGCAGAATACTGGGGAAAAGCAGGCAGAGAATTCCCTGCTAGCACCTTCTCTGTGCCTGGGAAACAGAAGTGTTCACATTGCTTCGCAGAATCGCTTTTGTGCAGAAAACAGTAACACTTGTTCAGAAGGAAAGAAAGCACAGAGCCCCAGATTTTATGTTGTGCTGGAGAGCTTGCAGAGCACTGGGGAAAGGCAGGCAGACAATTCACTGCTAGCACCTTCTCTGTGCCTGTTCACATTGCTTCACAGAATCGCTTTTGTGCAGAAAACAGTAACACCTGTTCAGACGAAAGAAAGCACAGAGCCCCAGATTTTATGTTGTCCTGGAGAGCTTGCAGAGCACTGGGGAAAGGCAGGCAGAGAATTCCCTGCTAGCACCTTCTCTGTGCCTGTTCACATTGCTTCGCAGAATCGCTTTTGTGCAGAAAACAGTAACACTTGTTCAGACGAAAGAAAGCACAGAGCCCCAGATTTTATGTTGTGCTGGAGAGCTTGCAGAGCACTGGGGAAAGGCAGGCAGAGAATTTCCTGCTAGCACCTTCTCTGTGCCTGGGAAGCAGAAGTGTTCACATTGCTTGGCAGAATCGCTTTTGTGCAGAAAACAGTAACACTTGTTCAGAAGGAAAGAAAGCACAGAGCCCCATATTTTATGTTGTGCTGGAGAGCTTGCAGAGTACTGGGGAAAAGCAGGCAGAGAATTCCCTGCTAGCACCTTCTCTGTGCCTGGGAAACAGAAGTGTTCACATTGCTTCGCAGAATCGCTTTTGTGCAGAAAACAGTAACACTTGTTCAGAAGGAAAGAAAGCACAGAGCCCCATATTTTATGTTGTGCTGGAGAGCTTGCAGAGTACTGGGGAAAAGCAGGCAGAGAATTCCCTGCTAGCACCTTCTCTGTGCCTGGGAAACAGAAGTGTTCACATTGCTTCGCAGAATCGCTTTTGTGCAGAAAACAGTAACACTTGTTCAGAACGAAAGAAAGCACAGAGCCCCAGATTTTATGTTGTGCTGGAGAGCTTGCAGAGCACTGGGGAAAGGCAGGCAGAGAATTCCCTGCTAGCACCTTCTCTGTGCCTGTTCACATTGCATCGCAGAATCGCTTTTGTGCAGAAAACAGTAACACTTGTTCAGACGAAAGAAAGCACAGAGCCCCATATTTTATGTTGTGCTGGAGAGCTTGCAGAGCACTGGGGAAAAGCAGGCAGAGAATTCCCTGCTAGCACCTTCTCTGTGCCTGGGAAACAGAAGTGTTCACATTGCTTCGCAGTATCGCTTTTGTGCAGAAAACAGTAACACTTGTTCAGAAGGAAAGAAAGCACAGAGCCCCATATTTTATGTTGTGCTGGAGAGCTTGCAGAATACTGGGGAAAAGCAGGCAGAGAATTCCCTGCTAGCACCTTCTCTGTGCCTGGGAAACAGAAGTGTTCACATTGCTTCGCAGAATCGCTTTTGTGCAGAAAACAGTAACACTTGTTCAGAAGGAAAGAAAGCACAGAGCCCCAGATTTTATGTTGTGCTGGAGAGCTTGCAGAGCACTGGGGAAAGGCAGGCAGACAATTCACTGCTAGCACCTTCTCTGTGCCTGTTCACATTGCTTCACAGAATCGCTTTTGTGCAGAAAACAGTAACACCTGTTCAGACGAAAGAAAGCACAGAGCCCCAGATTTTATGTTGTCCTGGAGAGCTTGCAGAGCACTGGGGAAAGGCAGGCAGAGAATTCCCTGCTAGCACCTTCTCTGTGCCTGTTCACATTGCTTCGCAGAATCGCTTTTGTGCAGAAAACAGTAACACTTGTTCAGACGAAAGAAAGCACAGAGCCCCAGATTTTATGTTGTGCTGGAGAGCTTGCAGAGCACTGGGGAAAGGCAGGCAGAGAATTTCCTGCTAGCACCTTCTCTGTGCCTGGGAAGCAGAAGTGTTCACATTGCTTGGCAGAATCGCTTTTGTGCAGAAAACAGTAACACTTGTTCAGAAGGAAAGAAAGCACAGAGCCCCATATTTTATGTTGTGCTGGAGAGCTTGCAGAGTACTGGGGAAAAGCAGGCAGAGAATTCCCTGCTAGCACCTTCTCTGTGCCTGGGAAACAGAAGTGTTCACATTGCTTCGCAGAATCGCTTTTGTGCAGAAAACAGTAACACTTGTTCAGAAGGAAAGAAAGCACAGAGCCCCATATTTTATGTTGTGCTGGAGAGCTTGCAGAGTACTGGGGAAAAGCAGGCAGAGAATTCCCTGCTAGCACCTTCTCTGTGCCTGGGAAACAGAAGTGTTCACATTGCTTCGCAGAATCGCTTTTGTGCAGAAAACAGTAACACTTGTTCAGAACGAAAGAAAGCACAGAGCCCCAGATTTTATGTTGTGCTGGAGAGCTTGCAGAGCACTGGGGAAAGGCAGGCAGAGAATTCCCTGCTAGCACCTTCTCTGTGCCTGTTCACATTGCATCGCAGAATCGCTTTTGTGCAGAAAACAGTAACACTTGTTCAGACGAAAGAAAGCACAGAGCCCCATATTTTATGTTGTGCTGGAGAGCTTGCAGAGCACTGGGGAAAAGCAGGCAGAGAATTCCCTGCTAGCACCTTCTCTGTGCCTGGGAAACAGAAGTGTTCACATTGCTTCGCAGAATCGCTTTTGTGCAGAAAACATTAACACTTGTTCAGAACAAAAGAAAGCACAGAGCCCCAGATTTTATGTTGTCCTGGAGAGCTTGCAGAGCACTGGGGAAAAGCAGGCAGAGAATTCCCTGCTAGCACCTTCTCTGTGCCTGGGAAACAGAAGTGTTCACATTGCTTCGCAGAATCGCTTTTGTGCAGAAAACAGTAACACTTGTTCAGAACGAAAGAAAGCACAGAGCCCCAGATTTTATGTTGTCCTGGAGAGCTTGCAGAGCACTGGGGAAAGGCAGGCAGAGAATTCCCTGCTAGCACCTTCTCTGTGCCTGGGAAGCAGAAGTCTTCACATTGCTTCGCAGAATCGCTTTTGTGCAGAAAACAATAACACTTGTTCAGAACGAAAGAAAGCACAGAGCCCCAGATTTTATGTTGTCCTGGAGAGCTTGCAGAGCACTGGGGAAAGGCAGGCAGACAATTCACTGCTAGCACCTTCTCTGTGCCTGTTCACATTGCTTCGCAGAATCGCTTTTGTGCAGAAAACAGTAACACTTGTTCAGAACAAAAGAAAGCACAGAGCCCCAGATTTTATGTTGTCCTGGAGAGCTTGCAGAGCACTGGGGAAAGGCAGGCAGACAATTCCCTGCTAGCACCTTCTCTGTGCCTGGGAAACAGAAGTGTTCACATTGTTTCGCAGAATCGCTTTTGTGCAGACAACAGTAACACTTGTTCAGAACAAAAGAAAGCACAGAGCCCCATATTTTATGTTGTGCTGGAGAGCTTGCAGAGTACTGGGGAAAAGCAGGCAGAGAATTCCCTGCTAGCACCTTCTCTGTGCCTGGGAAACAGAAGTGTTCACATTGCTTCGCAGAATCGCTTTTGTGCAGAAAACATTAACACTTGTTCAGAACGAAAGAAAGCACAGAGCCCCAGATTCTATGTTGTCCTGGAGAGCTTGCAGAGCACTGGGGAAAAGCAGGCAGAGAATTCCCTGCTAGCACCTTCTCTGTGCCTGGGAAACAGAAGTGTTCACATTGCTTCGCAGAATCGCTTTTGTGCAGAAAACAGTAACACTTGTTCAGAAGGAAAGAAAGCACAGAGCCCCAGATTTTATGTTGTGCTGGAGAGCTTGCAGAGCACTGGGGAAAGGCAGGCAGAGAATTCCCTGCTAGCACCTTCTCTGTGCCTGGGAAACAGAAGTGTTCACATTGCTTCGCAGAATCGCTTTTGTGCAGAAAACAGTAACACTTGTTCAGAACGAAAGAAAGCACAGAGCCCCAGATTTTATGTTGTCCTGGAGAGCTTGCAGAGCACTGGGGAAAGGCAGGCAGAGAATTCCCTGCTAGCACCTTCTCTGTGCCTGTTCACATTGCTTGGCAGAATCGCTTTTGTGCAGAAAACAGTAACACTTGTTCAGAACGAAAGGAAGCACAGATACCCAGATCTGCTGTTGTCCTGGTGAGCTTGCAGAGCACTGGGGAAAAGCAGGCAGAGAATTCCCTGGTAGCACCTTCTCTGTGCCTGGGAAACAGAAGTGTTCCCATTGCTTGGCAGAATCGCTTTTGTGCAGAAAACAGTAACACTTGTTCAGAACGAAAGAAAGCACAGAGCCCCAGATTTGCTGTTGTCCTGGAGAGCTTGCAGAGCACTGGGGAAAGGCAGGCAGAGAATTCCCTGCTAGCACCTTCTCTGTGCCTGGGAAACAGAAGTGTTCCCATTGCTTCGCAGAATCGCTTTTGTGCAGAAAACAGTAACACTTGTTCAGAAGGAAAGAAAGCACAGAGCCCCAGATTTTATGTTGTCCTGGAGAGCTTGCAGAGCACTGGGGAAAAGCAGGCAGAGAATTCCCTGCTAGCACGTTCTCGGTGCCTGGGAAGCAGAAGTCTTCACATTGCTTCGCAGAATCGCTTTTGTGCAGAAAACAGTAACACTTGTTCAGAACGAAAGAAAGCACAGAGCCCCAGATTTTATGTTGTCCTGGAGAGCTTGCAGAGCACTGGGGAAAGGCAGGCAGAGAATTCCCTGCTAGCACCTTCTCTGTGCCTGGGAAGCAGAAGTCTTCACATTGCTTCGCAGAATCGCTTTTGTGCAGAAAACAGTAACACTTGTTCAGAACGAAAGAAAGCACAGAGCCCCAGATTTTATGTTGTCCTGGAGAGCTTGCAGAGCACTGGGGAAAGGCAGGCAGAGAATTCCCTGCTAGCACCTTCTCTGTGCCTGGGAAGCAGAAGTCTTCACATTGCTTCGCAGAATCGCTTTTGTGCAGACAACAGTAACACTTTTTCAGAACAAAAGAAAGCACAGAGCCTCAGATTTTATGTTGTCCTGGAGAGCTTGCAGAGCACTGGGGAAAAGCAAGCAGAGAATTCCCTGCTAGCACCTTCTCTGTGCCTGGGAAACAGAAGTGTTCACATTGCTTCGCAGAATCGCTTTTGTGCAGAAAACAGTAACACTTGTTCAGAACGAAAGAAAGCACAGAGCCCCAGATTCTATGTTGTCCTGGAGAGCTTGCAGAGCACTGGGGAAAGGCAGGCAGAGAATTCCCTGCTAGCACCTTCTCTGTGCCTGGGAAGCAGAAGTCTTCACATTGCTTCGCAGAATCGCTTTTGTGCAGAAAACAGTAACACTTGTTCAGACGAAAGAAAGCACAGAGCCCCAGATTTTATGTTGTCCTGGAGAGCTTGCAGAGCACTGGGGAAAGGCAGGCAGAGAATTCCATGCTAGCACCTTCTCTGTGCCTGGGAAGCAGAAGTCTTCACATTGCTTCGCAGAATCGCTTTTGTGCAGAAAACAGTAACACTTGTTCAGAACGAAAGAAAGCACAGAGCCCCAGATTTTATGTTGTCCTGGAGAGCTTGCAGAGCACTGGGGAAAGGCAGGCAGAGAATTCCCTGCTAGCACCTTCCCTGTGCCTGGGAAAGAGAAGTGTTCCCATTGCTTCCCAGAATCGCTTTTGTGCAGAAAACAGTAACACTTGTTCAGAACGAAAGAAAGCACAGAGCCCCAGATTTTATGTTGTCCTGGAGAGCTTGCAGAGCACTGGGGAAAGGTAGGCAGAGAATTCCCTGCTAGCACCTTCTCTGTGCCTGGGAAGCAGAAGTCTTCACATTGCTTCGCAGAATCGCTTTTGTGCAGAAAACAATAACACTTGTTCAGAACGAAAGAAAGCACAGAGCCCCAGATTTTATGTTGTCCTGGAGAGCTTGCAGAGCACTGGGGAAAAGCAGGCAGAGAATTCCCTGCTAGCACCTTCTCTGTGCCTGGGAAACAGAAGTGTTCACATTGCTTCGCAGAATCGCTTTTGTGCAGAAAACAGTAACACTTGTTCAGAAGGAAAGAAAGCACAGAGCCCCAGATTTTATGTTGTGCTGGAGAGCTTGCAGAGCACTGGGGAAAGGCAGGCAGAGAATTCCCTGCTAGCACCTTCTCTGTGCCTGGGAAACAGAAGTGTTCACATTGCTTCGCAGAATCGCTTTTGTGCAGAAAACAGTAACACTTGTTCAGAACGAAAGAAAGCACAGAGCCCCAGATTTTATGTTGTCCTGGAGAGCTTGCAGAGCACTGGGGAAAGGCAGGCAGAGAATTCCCTGCTAGCACCTTCTCTGTGCCTGTTCACATTGCTTGGCAGAATCGCTTTTGTGCAGAAAACAGTAACACTTGTTCAGAACGAAAGAAAGCACAGATACCCAGATCTGCTGTTGTCCTGGTGAGCTTGCAGAGCACTGGGGAAAAGCAGGCAGAGAATTCCCTGGTAGCACCTTCTCTGTGCCTGGGAAACAGAAGTGTTCCCATTGCTTGGCAGAATCGCTTTTGTGCAGAAAACAGTAACACTTGTTCAGAACGAAAGAAAGCACAGAGCCCCAGATTTGCTGTTGTCCTGGAGAGCTTGCAGAGCACTGGGGAAAGGCAGGCAGAGAATTCCCTGCTAGCACCTTCTCTGTGCCTGGGAAACAGAAGTGTTCCCATTGCTTCGCAGAATCGCTTTTGTGCAGAAAACAGTAACACTTGTTCAGAAGGAAAGAAAGCACAGAGCCCCAGATTTTATGTTGTCCTGGAGAGCTTGCAGAGCACTGGGGAAAAGCAGGCAGAGAATTCCCTGCTAGCACGTTCTCGGTGCCTGGGAAGCAGAAGTGTTCACATTTCTTAGCAGTATCGCTTTTGTGCAGAAAACAGTAACACTTGTTCAGAACAAAAGAAAGCACAGAGCCCCAGATTCTATGTTGTCCTGGAGAGCTTGCAGAGCACTGGGGAAAGGCAGGCAGAGAATTCCCTGCTAGCAACTTCTCTGTGCCTGGGAAGCAGAAGTCTTCACATTGCTTCGCAGAATCGCTTTTGTGCAGAAAACAGTAACACTTGTTCAGAACGAAAGAAAGCACAGAGCCCCAGATTTTATGTTGTCCTGGAGAGCTTGCAGAGCACTGGGGAAAGGCAGGCAGAGAATTCCCTGCTAGCACCTTCTCTGTGCCTGGGAAGCAGAAGTCTTCACATTGCTTCGCAGAATCGCTTTTGTGCAGAAAACAGTAACACTTGTTCAGAACGAAAGAAAGCACAGAGCCCCAGATTTTATGTTGTCCTGGAGAGCTTGCAGAGCACTGGGGAAAGGCAGGCAGAGAATTCCCTGCTAGCACGTTCTCGGTGCCTGGGAAGCAGAAGTGTTCACATTTCTTAGCAGTATCGCTTTTGTGCAGAAAACAGTAACACTTGTTCAGAACAAAAGAAAGCACAGAGCCCCAGATTCTATGTTGTCCTGGAGAGCTTGCAGAGCACTGGGGAAAGGCAGGCAGAGAATTCCCTGCTAGCAACTTCTCTGTGCCTGGGAAGCAGAAGTCTTCACATTGCTTCGCAGAATCGCTTTTGTGCAGAAAACAGTAACACTTGTTCAGAACGAAAGAAAGCACAGAGCCCCAGATTTTATGTTGTCCTGGAGAGCTTGCAGAGCACTGGGGAAAGGCAGGCAGAGAATTCCCTGCTAGCACCTTCTCTGTGCCTGGGAAGCAGAAGTCTTCACATTGCTTCGCAGAATCGCTTTTGTGCAGAAAACAATAACACTTGTTCAGAACGAAAGAAAGCACAGAGCCCCAGATTTTATGTTGTCCTGGAGAGCTTGCAGAGCACTGGGGAAAAGCAGGCAGAGAATTCCCTGCTAGCACCTTCTCTGTGCCTGGGAAACAGAAGTGTTCACATTGCTTCGCAGAATCGCTTTTGTGCAGAAAACAGTAACACTTGTTCAGAACGAAAGAAAGCACAGAGCCCCAGATTTGCTGTTGTCCTGGAGAGCTTGCAGAGCACTGGGGAAAGGCAGGCAGAGAATTCCCTGCTAGCACCTTCTCTGTGCCTGGGAAGCAGAAGTGTTCACATTGCTTCGCAGAATCGCTTTTGTGCAGAAAACAATAACACCTGTTCAGAACGAAAGAAAGCACAGAGCCCCAGATTTTATGTTGTCCTGGAGAGCTTGCAGAGCACTGGGGAAAAGCAGGCAGAGAATTCCCTGCTAGCACCTTCTCTGTGCCTGGGAAACAGAAGTGTTCACATTTCTTCGCAGAATCGCTTTTGTGCAGAAAACAGTAACACTTGTTCAGAACGAAAAAAAGCACAGAGCCCCAGATTTTATGTTGTGCTGGAGAGCTTGCAGAGCACTGGGGAAAGGCAGGCAGAGAATTCCCTGCTAGCACCTTCTCTGTGCCTGTTCACATTCCTTCGCAGAATCGCTTTTGTGCAGAAAACAGTAACACTTGTTCAGACGAAAGAAAGCACAGAGCCCCAGATTTTATGTTGTCCTGGAGAGCTTGCAGAGCACTGGGGAAAAGCAGGCAGAGAATTCCCTGCTAGCACCTTCTCTGTGCCTGGGAAACAGAAGTGTTCACATTGCTTCGCAGAATCGCTTTTGTGCAGAAAACAGTAACACTTGTTCAGAACGAAAGAAAGCACAGAGCCCCAGATTTTATGTTGTCCTGGAGAGCTTGCAGAGCACTGGGGAAAGGCAGGCAGAGAATTCCCTGCTAGCACCTTCTCTGTGCCTGGGAAACAGAAGTGTTCACATTGCTTCGCAGAATCGCTTTTGTGCAGAAAACAGTAACACTCGTTCAGAACGAAAGAAAGCACAGAGCCCCAGATTTTATGTTGTGCTGGAGAGCTTGCAGAGCACTGGGGAAAGGCAGGCAGAGAATTCCCTGCTAGCACATTCTCTGTGCCTGTTCACATTCCTTCGCAGAATCGCTTTTGTGCAGAAAACTGTAACACTTGTTCAGACGAAAGAAAGCACAGAGCCCCAGATTTTATGTTGTGCTGGAGAGCTTGCAGAGCACTGGGGAAAGGCAGGCAGAGAATTCCCTGCTAGCACCTTCTCTGTGCCTGGGAAGCAGAAGTCTTCACATTGCTTCGCAGAATCGCTTTTGTGCAGACAACAGTAACACTTGTTCAGAACAAAAGAAAGCACAGAGCCTCAGATTTTATGTTGTCCTGGAGAGCTTGCAGAGCACTGGGGAAAAGCAAGCAGAGAATTCCCTGCTAGCACCTTCTCTGTGCCTGGGAAACAGAAGTGTTCACATTGCTTCGCAGAATCGCTTTTGTGCAGAAAACAGTAACACTTGTT
Organism: Strix uralensis; assembly: GCF_047716275.1. Taxonomy (NCBI): domain Eukaryota; kingdom Metazoa; phylum Chordata; class Aves; order Strigiformes; family Strigidae; genus Strix; species Strix uralensis. The sequence continues at coordinate 27,680,994 of NC_133981.1, read as the reverse complement.
CAGAAGGAAAGAAAGCACAGAGCCCCATATTTTATGTTGTGCTGGAGAGCTTGCAGAGTACTGGGGAAAAGCAGGCAGAGAATTCCCTGCTAGCACCTTCTCTGTGCCTGGGAAACAGAAGTGTTCACATTGCTTCGCAGAATCGCTTTTGTGCAGAAAACAGTAACACTTGTTCAGAACGAAAGAAAGCACAGAGCCCCAGATTCTATGTTGTCCTGGAGAGCTTGCAGAGCACTGGGGAAAGGCAGGCAGAGAATTCCCTGCTAGCACCTTCTCTGTGCCTGGGAAGCAGAAGTGTTCACATTGCTTCGCAGAATCGCTTTTGTGCAGAAAACAGTAACACTTGTTCAGACGAAAGAAAGCACAGAGCCCCAGATTTTATGTTGTCCTGGAGAGCTTGCAGAGCACTGGGGAAAGGCAGGCAGAGAATTCCATGCTAGCACCTTCTCTGTGCCTGGGAAGCAGAAGTCTTCACATTGCTTCGCAGAATCGCTTTTGTGCAGAAAACAATAACACTTGTTCAGAACGAAAGAAAGCACAGAGCCCCAGATTTTATGTTGTCCTGGAGAGCTTGCAGAGCACTGGGGAAAAGCAGGCAGAGAATTCCCTGCTAGCACCTTCTCTGTGCCTGGGAAACAGAAGTGTTCACATTGCTTCGCAGAATCGCTTTTGTGCAGAAAACAGTAACACTTGTTCAGAACGAAAGAAAGCACAGAGCCCCAGATTTTATGTTGTCCTGGAGAGCTTGCAGAGCACTGGGGAAAGGCAGGCAGAGAATTCCCTGCTAGCACCTTCTCTGTGCCTGTTCACATTCCTTCGCAGAATCGCTTTTGTGCAGAAAACTGTAACACTTGTTCAGACGAAAGAAAGCACAGAGCCCCAGATTTTATGTTGTCCTGGAGAGCTTGCAGAGCACTGGGGAAAGGCAGGCAGAGAATTCCCTGCTAGCACCTTCTCTGTGCCTGGGAAGCAGAAGTCTTCACATTGCTTCGCAGAATCGCTTTTGTGCAGACAACAGTAACACTTTTTCAGAACAAAAGAAAGCACAGAGCCTCAGATTTTATGTTGTCCTGGAGAGCTTGCAGAGCACTGGGGAAAAGCAAGCAGAGAATTCCCTGCTAGCACCTTCTCTGTGCCTGGGAAACAGAAGTGTTCACATTGCTTCGCAGAATCGCTTTTGTGCAGAAAACAGTAACACTTGTTCAGAAGGAAAGAAAGCACAGAGCCCCATATTTTATGTTGTGCTGGAGAGCTTGCAGAGTACTGGGGAAAAGCAGGCAGAGAATTCCCTGCTAGCACCTTCTCTGTGCCTGGGAAACAGAAGTGTTCACATTGCTTCGCAGAATCGCTTTTGTGCAGAAAACAGTAACACTTGTTCAGAACGAAAGAAAGCACAGAGCCCCAGATTCTATGTTGTCCTGGAGAGCTTGCAGAGCACTGGGGAAAGGCAGGCAGAGAATTCCCTGCTAGCACCTTCTCTGTGCCTGGGAAACAGAAGTGTTCACATTGCTTCGCAGAATCGCTTTTGTGCAGAAAACAGTAACACTTGTTCAGACGAAAGAAAGCACAGAGCCCCAGATTTTATGTTGTCCTGGAGAGCTTGCAGAGCACTGGGGAAAGGCAGGCAGAGAATTCCATGCTAGCACCTTCTCTGTGCCTGGGAAGCAGAAGTCTTCACATTGCTTCGCAGAATCGCTTTTGTGCAGAAAACAATAACACTTGTTCAGAACGAAAGAAAGCACAGAGCCCCAGATTTTATGTTGTCCTGGAGAGCTTGCAGAGCACTGGGGAAAGGCAGGCAGAGAATTCCCTGCTAGCACCTTCTCTGTGCCTGGGAAACAGAAGTGTTCACATTTCTTCGCAGAATCGCTTTTGTGCAGAAAACAGTAACACTTGTTCAGAACGAAAGAAAGCACAGAGCCCCAGATTTTATGTTGTGCTGGAGAGCTTGCAGAGCACTGGGGAAAGGCAGGCAGAGAATTCCCTGCTAGCACCTTCTCTGTGCCTGTTCACATTCCTTCGCAGAATAGCTTTTGTGCAGAAAACTGTAACACTTGTTCAGACGAAAGAAAGCACAGAGCCCCAGATTTTATGTTGTCCTGGAGAGCTTGCAGAGCACTGGGGAAAGGCAGGCAGAGAATTCCCTGCTAGCACCTTCTCTGTGCCTGTTCACATTCCTTCGCAGAATCGCTTTTGTGCAGAAAACAGTAACACTTGTTCAGACGAAAGAAAGCACAGAGCCCCAGATTTTATGTTGTCCTGGAGAGCTTGCAGAGCACTGGGGAAAAGCAAGCAGAGAATTCCCTGCTAGCACCTTCTCTGTGCCTGGGAAACAGAAGTGTTCACATTGCTTCGCAGTATCGCTTTTGTGCAGAAAACAGTAACACTTGTTCAGAAGGAAAGAAAGCACAGAGCCCCATATTTTATGTTGTGCTGGAGAGCTTGCAGAATACTGGGGAAAAGCAGGCAGAGAATTCCCTGCTAGCACCTTCTCTGTGCCTGGGAAACAGAAGTGTTCACATTGCTTCGCAGAATCGCTTTTGTGCAGAAAACAGTAACACTTGTTCAGAACGAAAGAAAGCACAGAGCCCCAGATTCTATGTTGTCCTGGAGAGCTTGCAGAGCACTGGGGAAAGGCAGGCAGACAATTCACTGCTAGCACCTTCTCTGTGCCTGTTCACATTGCATCGCAGAATCGCTTTTGTGCAGAAAACAGTAACACTTGTTCAGAAGGAAAGAAAGCACAGAGCCCCATATTTTATGTTGTGCTGGAGAGCTTGCAGAGTACTGGGGAAAAGCAGGCAGAGAATTCCCTGCTAGCACCTTCTCTGTGCCTGGGAAGCAGAAGTGTTCAGATTGCTTGGCAGAATCGCTTTTGTGCAGAAAACAGTAACACTTGTTCAGAACAAAAGAAAGCACAGAGCCCCAGATTTTATGTTGTCCTGGAGAGCTTGCAGAGCACTGGGGAAAAGCAGGCAGAGAATTCCCTGCTAGCACCTTCTCTGTGCCTGGGAAGCAGAAGTCTTCACATTGCTTCGCAGAACCGCTTTTGTGCAGACAACAGTAACACTTTTTCAGAACAAAAGAAAGCACAGAGCCTCAGATTTTATGTTGTCCTGGAGAGCTTGCAGAGCACTGGGGAAAGGCAGGCAGAGAATTCCCTGCTAGCACCTTCTCTGTGCCTGGGAAACAGAAGTGTTCACATTGCTTCGCAGTATCGCTTTTGTGCAGAAAACAGTAACACTTGTTCAGAAGGAAAGAAAGCACAGAGTCCCATATTTTATGTTGTGCTGGAGAGCTTGCAGAATACTGGGGAAAAGCAGGCAGACAATTCACTGCTAGCACCTTCTCTGTGCCTGTTCACATTGCTTCGCAGAATCGCTTTTGTGCAGAAAACAGTAACACTTGTTCAGACGAAAGAAAGCACAGAGCCCCAGATTTTATGTTGTCCTGGAGAGCTTGCAGAGCACTGGGGAAAGGCAGGCAGAGAATTCCCTGCTAGCACCTTCTCTGTGCCTGTTCACATTCCTTCGCAGAATCGCTTTTGTGCAGAAAACAGTAACACTTGTTCAGACGAAAGAAAGCACAGAGCCCCAGATTTTATGTTGTCCTGGAGAGCTTGCAGAGCACTGGGGAAAGGCAGGCAGAGAATTTCCTGCTAGCACCTTCTCTGTGCCTGGGAAGCAGAAGTCTTCACATTGCTTGGCAGAATCGCTTTTGTGCAGAAAACAGTAACACTTGTTCAGAACGAAAGAAAGCACAGAGCCCCAGATTCTATGTTGTCCTGGAGAGCTTGCAGAGCACTGGGGAAAAGCAGGCAGAGAATTCCCTGCTAGCACCTTCTCTGTGCCTGGGAAACAGAAGTGTTCACATTGCTTCGCAGAATCGCTTTTGTGCAGAAAACAGTAACACTTGTTCAGAAGGAAAGAAAGCACAGAGCCCCATATTTTATGTTGTGCTGGAGAGCTTGCAGAGTACTGGGGAAAAGCAGGCAGAGAATTCCCTGCTAGCACCTTCTCTGTGCCTGGGAAACAGAAGTGTTCACATTGCTTCGCAGAATCGCTTTTGTGCAGAAAACAGTAACACTTGTTCAGAACGAAAGAAAGCACAGAGCCCCAGATTTTATGCTGTCCTGGAGAGCTTGCAGAGCACTGGGGAAAGGCAGGCAGAGAATTCCCTGCTAGCACCTTCTCTGTGCCTGTTCACATTGCATCGCAGAATGGCTTTTGTGCAGAAAACAGTAACACTTGTTCAGACGAAAGAAAGCACAGAGCCCCAGATTTTATGTTGTCCTGGAGAGCTTGCAGAGCACTGGGGAAAAGCAGGCAGAGAATTCCCTGCTAGCACCTTCTCTGTGCCTGGGAAACAGAAGTGTTCACATTGCTTCGCAGAATCGCTTTTGTGCAGAAAACAGTAACACTTGTTCAGAAGGAAAGAAAGCACAGAGCCCCATATTTTATGTTGTGCTGGAGAGCTTGCAGAATACTGGGGAAAAGCAGGCAGACAATTCACTGCTAGCACCTTCTCTGTGCCTGTTCACATTGCTTCGCAGAATCGCTTTTGTGCAGAAAACAGTAACACTTGTTCAGACGAAAGAAAGCACAGAGCCCCAGATTTTATGTTGTCCTGGAGAGCTTGCAGAGCACTGGGGAAAGGCAGGCAGAGAATTCCCTGCTAGCACCTTCTCTGTGCCTGTTCACATTCCTTCGCAGAATCGCTTTTGTGCAGAAAACAGTAACACTTGTTCAGACGAAAGAAAGCACAGAGCCCCAGATTTTATGTTGTCCTGGAGAGCTTGCAGAGCACTGGGGAAAGGCAGGCAGAGAATTTCCTGCTAGCACCTTCTCTGTGCCTGGGAAGCAGAAGTCTTCACATTGCTTGGCAGAATCGCTTTTGTGCAGAAAACAGTAACACTTGTTCAGAACGAAAGAAAGCACAGAGCCCCAGATTCTATGTTGTCCTGGAGAGCTTGCAGAGCACTGGGGAAAAGCAGGCAGAGAATTCCCTGCTAGCACCTTCTCTGTGCCTGGGAAACAGAAGTGTTCACATTGCTTCGCAGAATCGCTTTTGTGCAGAAAACAGTAACACTTGTTCAGAAGGAAAGAAAGCACAGAGCCCCATATTTTATGTTGTGCTGGAGAGCTTGCAGAGTACTGGGGAAAAGCAGGCAGAGAATTCCCTGCTAGCACCTTCTCTGTGCCTGGGAAACAGAAGTGTTCACATTGCTTCGCAGAATCGCTTTTGTGCAGAAAACAGTAACACTTGTTCAGAACGAAAGAAAGCACAGAGCCCCAGATTTTATGCTGTCCTGGAGAGCTTGCAGAGCACTGGGGAAAGGCAGGCAGAGAATTCCCTGCTAGCACCTTCTCTGTGCCTGTTCACATTGCATCGCAGAATGGCTTTTGTGCAGAAAACAGTAACACTTGTTCAGACGAAAGAAAGCACAGAGCCCCAGATTTTATGTTGTCCTGGAGAGCTTGCAGAGCACTGGGGAAAAGCAGGCAGAGAATTCCCTGCTAGCACCTTCTCTGTGCCTGGGAAACAGAAGTGTTCACATTGCTTCGCAGAATCGCTTTTGTGCAGAAAACAGTAACACTTGTTCAGAAGGAAAGAAAGCACAGAGCCCCATATTTTATGTTGTGCTGGAGAGCTTGCAGAGTACTGGGGAAAAGCAGGCAGAGAATTCCCTGGTAGCACCTTCTCTGTGCCTGGGAAGCAGAAGTGTTCACATTGCTTCGCAGAATCGCTTTTGTGCAGAAAACAGTAACACTTGTTCAGAACGAAAGAAAGCACAGAGCCCCAGATTTTATGTTGTCCTGGAGAGCTTGCAGAGCACTGGGGAAAGGCAGGCAGAGAATTCCCTGCTAGCACCTTCTCTGTGCCTGGGAAGCAGAAGTCTTCACATTGCTTCGCAGAATCGCTTTTGTGCAGAAAACAGTAACACTTGTTCAGAACGAAAGAAAGCACAGAGCCCCAGATTTTATGTTGTCCTGGAGAGCTTGCAGAGCACTGGGGAAAAGCAGGCAGAGAATTCCCTGCTAGCACCTTCTCTGTGCCTGGGAAGCAGAAGTGTTCACATTGCTTCGCAGAATCGCTTTTGTGCAGAAAACAGTAACACTTGTTCAGAACGAAAGAAAGCACAGAGCCCCAGATTTTATGTTGTCCTGGAGAGCTTGCAGAGCACTGGGGAAAGGCAGGCAGAGAATTCCCTGCTAGCACCTTCTCTGTGCCTGTTCACATTGCTTCGCAGAATCGCTTTTGTGCAGAAAACAGTAACACTTGTTCAGACGAAAGAAAGCACAGAGCCCCAGATTTTATGTTGTCCTGGAGAGCTTGCAGAGCACTGGGGAAAGGCAGGCAGACAATTCCCTGCTAGCACCTTCTCTGTGCCTGTTCACATTGCATCGCAGAATCGCTTTTGTGCAGAAAACAGTAACACTTGTTCAGACGAAAGAAAGCACAGAGCCCCAGATTTTATGTTGTCCTGGAGAGCTTGCAGAGCACTGGGGAAAAGCAGGCAGAGAATTCCCTGCTAGCACCTTCTCTGTGCCTGGGAAACAGAAGTGTTCACATTGCTTCGCAGAATCGCTTTTGTGCAGAAAACAGTAACACTTGTTCAGAAGGAAAGAAAGCACAGAGCCCCAGATTTTATGTTGTGCTGGAGAGCTTGCAGAGTACTGGGGAAAAGCAGGCAGAGAATTCCCTGGTAGCACCTTCTCTGTGCCTGGGAAGCAGAAGTGTTCACATTGCTTCGCAGAATCGCTTTTGTGCAGAAAACAGTAACACTTGTTCAGAACGAAAGAAAGCACAGAGCCCCAGATTTTATGTTGTCCTGGAGAGCTTGCAGAGCACTGGGGAAAGGCAGGCAGAGAATTCCCTGCTAGCACCTTCTCTGTGCCTGGGAAGCAGAAGTCTTCACATTGCTTCGCAGAATCGCTTTTGTGCAGAAAACAGTAACACTTGTTCAGAACGAAAGAAAGCACAGAGCCCCAGATTTTATGTTGTCCTGGAGAGCTTGCAGAGCACTGGGGAAAAGCAGGCAGAGAATTCCCTGCTAGCACCTTCTCTGTGCCTGGGAAGCAGAAGTGTTCACATTGCTTCGCAGAATCGCTTTTGTGCAGAAAACAGTAACACTTGTTCAGAACGAAAGAAAGCACAGAGCCCCAGATTTTATGTTGTCCTGGAGAGCTTGCAGAGCACTGGGGAAAGGCAGGCAGAGAATTCCCTGCTAGCACCTTCTCTGTGCCTGTTCACATTGCTTCGCAGAATCGCTTTTGTGCAGAAAACAGTAACACTTGTTCAGACGAAAGAAAGCACAGAGCCCCAGATTTTATGTTGTCCTGGAGAGCTTGCAGAGCACTGGGGAAAGGCAGGCAGAGAATTCCCTGCTAGCACCTTCTCTGTGCCTGGGAAACAGAAGTGTTCACATTGCTTGGCAGAATCGCTTTTGTGCAGACAACAGTAACACTTTTTCAGAACAAAAGAAAGCACAGAGCCCCATATTTTATGTTGTGCTGGAGAGCTTGCAGAGTACTGGGGAAAAGCAGGCAGAGAATTCCCTGCTAGCACCTTCTCTGTGCCTGGGAAACAGAAGTGTTCACATTGCTTCGCAGAATCGCTTTTGTGCAGAAAACAGTAACACTTGTTCAGAACGAAAGAAAGCACAGAGCCCCAGATTCTATGTTGTCCTGGAGAGCTTGCAGAGCACTGGGGAAAAGCAGGCAGAGAATTCCCTGCTAGCACCTTCTCTGTGCCTGGGAAACAGAAGTGTTCACATTGCTTGGCAGAATCGCTTTTGTGCAGAAAACAATAACACTTGTTCAGAAGGAAAGAAAGCACAGAGCCCCAGATTTTATGTTGTCCTGGAGAGCTTGCAGAGTACTGGGGAAAAGCAGGCAGAGAATTCCCTGCTAGCACCTTCTCTGTGCCTGGGAAACAGAAGTGTTCACATTGCTTCGCAGAATCGCTTTTGTGCAGAAAACAGTAACACTTGTTCAGAACGAAAGAAAGCACAGAGCCCCAGATTTTATGTTGTCCTGGAGAGCTTGCAGAGCACTGGGGAAAGGCAGGCAGAGAATTCCCTGCTAGCACCTTCTCTGTGCCTGTTCACATTGCTTGGCAGAATCGCTTTTGTGCAGAAAACAGTAACACTTGTTCAGAACGAAAGAAAGCACAGAGCCCCAGATCTGCTGTTGTCCTGGTGAGCTTGCAGAGCACTGGGGAAAATCAGGCAGAGAATTCCCTGCTAGCACCTTCTCTGTGCCTGGGAAACAGAAGTGTTCACATTGCTTCGCAGAATCGCTTTTGTGCAGAAAACAGTAACACTTGTTCAGAACGAAAGAAAGCACAGAGCCCCAGATTCTATGTTGTCCTGGAGAGCTTGCAGAGCACTGGGGAAAAGCAGGCAGAGAATTCCCTGCTAGCACCTTCTCTGTGCCTGGGAAACAGAAGTGTTCACATTGCTTCGCAGAATCGCTTTTGTGCAGAAAACAGTAACACTTGTTCAGAACAAAAGAAAGCAGAGAGCCCCAGATTTTATGTTGTCCTGGAGAGCTTGCAGAGCACTGGGGAAAGGCAGGCAGACAATTCACTGCTAGCACCTTCTCTGTGCCTGTTCACATTGCTTGGCAGAATCGCTTTTGTGCAGAAAACAGTAACACTTGTTCAGACGAAAGAAAGCACAGAGCCCCAGATTTTATGTTGTCCTGGAGAGCTTGCAGAGCACTGGGGAAAGGCAGGCAGAGAATTCCCTGCTAGCACCTTCTCTGTGCCTGTTCACATTCCTTCGCAGAATCGCTTTTGTGCAGAAAACAGTAACACTTGTTCAGAAGGAAAGAAAGCCCAGAGCCCCAGATTTTATGTTGTCCTGGAGAGCTTGCAGAGCACTGGGGAAAGGCAGGCAGAGAATTCCCTGCTAGCACCTTCTCTGTGCCTGTTCACATTCCTTCGCAGAATCGCTTTTGTGCAGAAAACAGTAACACTTGTTCAGACGAAAGAAAGCACAGAGCCCCAGATTTTATGTTGTCCTGGAGAGCTTGCAGAGCACTGGGGAAAGGCAGGCAGAGAATTCCCTGCTAGCACCTTCTCTGTGCCTGGGAAGCAGAAGTGTTCACATTGCTTCGCAGAATCGCTTTTGTGCAGAAAACAGTAACACTTGTTCAGAACGAAAGAAAGCACAGAGCCCCAGATTCTATGTTGTCCTGGAGAGCTTGCAGAGCACTGGGGAAAAGCAGGCAGAGAATTCCCTGCTAGCACCTTCTCTGTGCCTGGGAAGCAGAAGTGTTCACATTGCTTCGCAGAATCGCTTTTGTGCAGAAAACAGTAACACTTGTTCAGAACGAAAGAAAGCACAGAGCCCCAGATTTTATGTTGTCCTGGAGAGCTTGCAGAGTACTGGGGAAAGGCAGGCAGAGAATTCCCTGCTAGCACCTTCTCTGTGCCTGTTCACATTGCTTCGCAGAATCGCTTTTGTGCAGAAAACAGTAACACTTGTTCAGACGAAAGAAAGCACAGAGCCCCAGATTTTATGTTGTCCTGGAGAGCTTGCAGAGCACTGGGGAAAGGCAGGCAGACAATTCCCTGCTAGCACCTTCTCTGTGCCTGGGAAGCAGAAGTGTTCACATTGCTTCGCAGAATCGCTTTTGTGCAGAAAACAGTAACACTTGTTCAGAACGAAAGAAAGCACAGAGCCCCAGATTTTATGTTGTCCTGGAGAGCTTGCAGAGCACTGGGGAAAGGCAGGCAGAGAATTCCCTGCTAGCACCTTCTCTGTGCCTGTTCACATTGCTTCGCAGAATCGCTTTTGTGCAGAAAACAGTAACACTTGTTCAGACGAAAGAAAGCACAGAGCCCCAGATTTTATGTTGTCCTGGAGAGCTTGCAGAGCACTGGGGAAAGGCAGGCAGACAATTCCCTGCTAGCACCTTCTCTGTGCCTGTTCACATTGCATCGCAGAATCGCTTTTGTGCAGAAAACAGTAACACTTGTTCAGACGAAAGAAAGCACAGAGCCCCAGATTTTATGTTGTCCTGGAGAGCTTGCAGAGCACTGGGGAAAAGCAGGCAGAGAAATCACTGCTAGCACCTTCTCTGTGCCTGGGAAACAGAAGTGTTCACATTGTTTCGCAGAATCGCTTTTGTGCAGAAAACAGTAACACTTGTTCAGAAGGAAAGAAAGCACAGAGCCCCATATTTTATGTTGTGCTGGAGAGCTTGCAGAGTACTGGGGAAAAGCAGGCAGAGAATTCCCTGCTAGCACCTTCTCTGTGCCTGGGAAGCAGAAGTGTTCAGATTGCTTGGCAGAATCGCTTTTGTGCAGAAAACAGTAACACTTGTTCAGAACAAAAGAAAGCACAGAGCCCCAGATTTTATGTTGTCCTGGAGAGCTTGCAGAGCACTGGGGAAAAGCAGGCAGAGAATTCCCTGCTAGCACCTTCTCTGTGCCTGGGAAACAGAAGTGTTCACATTGCTTCGCAGAATCGCTTTTGTGCAGAAAACAGTAACACTTGTTCAGAACGAAAGAAAGCACAGAGCCCCAGATTTTATGTTGTCCTGGAGAGCTTGCAGAGCACTGGGGAAAGGCAGGCAGAGAATTCCCTGCTAGCACCTTCTCTGTGCCTGGGAAGCAGAAGTCTTCACATTGCTTCGCAGAATCGCTTTTGTGCAGAAAACAATAACACTTGTTCAGAACGAAAGAAAGCACAGAGCCCCAGATTTTATGTTGTCCTGGAGAGCTTGCAGAGCACTGGGGAAAAGCAGGCAGAGAATTCCCTGCTAGCACCTTCTCTGTGCCTGGGAAGCAGAAGTGTTCACATTGCTTCGCAGAATCGCTTTTGTGCAGAAAACAGTAACACTTGTTCAGAACGAAAGAAAGCACAGAGCCCCAGATTTTATGTTGTCCTGGAGAGCTTGCAGAGCACTGGGGAAAGGCAGGCAGAGAATTCCCTGCTAGCACCTTCTCTGTGCCTGTTCACATTGCTTCGCAGAATCGCTTTTGTGCAGAAAACAGTAACACTTGTTCAGACGAAAGAAAGCACAGAGCCCCAGATTTTATGTTGTCCTGGAGAGCTTGCAGAGCACTGGGGAAAGGCAGGCAGACAATTCCCTGCTAGCACCTTCTCTGTGCCTGGGAAGGAGAAGTGTTCACATTGCTTGGCAGAATCGCTTTTGTGCAGACAACAGTAACACTTGTTCAGAACAAAAGAAAGCACAGAGCCCCATATTTTATGTTGTGCTGGAGAGCTTGCAGAGTACTGGGGAAAAGCAGGCAGAGAATTCCCTGCTAGCACCTTCTCTGTGCCTGGGAAACAGAAGTGTTCACATTGCTTCGCAGAATCGCTTTTGTGCAGAAAACAGTAACACTTGTTCAGAACGAAAGAAAGCACAGAGCCCCAGATTCTATGTTGTCCTGGAGAGCTTGCAGAGCACTGGGGAAAAGCAGGCAGAGAATTCCCTGCTAGCACCTTCTCTGTGCCTGGGAAACAGAAGTGTTCACATTGCTTGGCAGAATCGCTTTTGTGCAGAAAACAATAACACTTGTTCAGAAGGAAAGAAAGCACAGAGCCCCAGATTTTATGTTGTGCTGGAGAGCTTGCAGAGTACTGGGGAAAAGCAGGCAGAGAATTCCCTGCTAGCACCTTCTCTGTGCCTGGGAAACAGAAGTGTTCACATTGCTTCGCAGAATCGCTTTTGTGCAGAAAACAGTAACACTTGTTCAGAACGAAAGAAAGCACAGAGCCCCAGATTTTATGTTGTCCTGGAGAGCTTGCAGAGCACTGGGGAAAGGCAGGCAGAGAATTCCCTGCTAGCACCTTCTCTGTGCCTGTTCACATTGCTTGGCAGAATCGCTTTTGTGCAGAAAACAGTAACACTTGTTCAGAACGAAAGAAAGCACAGAGACCCAGATCTGCTGTTGTCCTGGTGAGCTTGCAGAGCACTGGGGAAAAGCAGGCAGAGAATTCCCTGCTAGCACCTTCTCTGTGTCTGGGAAACAGAAGTGTTCAGATTGCTTGGCAGAATCGCTTTTGTGCAGAAAACAGTAACACTTGTTCAGACGAAAGAAAGCACAGAGCCCCAGATTTTATGTTGTCCTGGAGAGCTTGCAGAGCACTGGGGAAAGGCAGGCAGAGAATTCCCTGCTAGCACCTTCTCTGTGCCTGTTCACATTCCTTCGCAGAATCGCTTTTGTGCAGAAAACGTAACACTTGTTCAGAAGGAAAGAAAGCCCAGAGCCCCAGATTTTATGTTGTCCTGGAGAGCTTGCAGAGCACTGGGGAAAGGCAGGCAGAGAATTCCCTGCTAGCACCTTCTCTGTGTCTGTACACATTCCTTCGCAGAATCGCTTTTGTGCAGAAAACAGTAACACTTGTTCAGACGAAAGAAAGCACAGAGCCCCAGATTTTATGTTGTCCTGGAGAGCTTGCAGAGCACTGGGGAAAGGCAGGCAGAGAATTCCCTGCTAGCACCTTCTCTGTGCCTGTTCACATTGCATCGCAGAATCGCTTTTGTGCAGAAAACAGTAACACTTGTTCAGACGAAAGAAAGCACAGAGCCCCAGATTTTATGTTGTCCTGGAGAGCTTGCAGAGCACTGGGGAAAAGCAGGCAGAGAATTCCCTGCTAGCACCTTCTCTGTGCCTGGGAAGCAGAAGTGTTCACATTGCTTCGCAGAATCGCTTTTGTGCAGAAAACAGTAACACTTGTTCAGAACGAAAGAAAGCACAGAGCCCCAGATTCTATGTTGTCCTGGAGAGCTTGCAGAGCACTGGGGAAAAGCAGGCAGAGAATTCCCTGCTAGCACCTTCTCTGTGCCTGGGAAACAGAAGTGTTCACATTGCTTCGCAGAATCGCTTTTGTGCAGAAAACAGTAACACTTGTTCAGAACGAAAGAAAGCACAGAGCCCCATATTTTATGTTGTGCTGGAGAGCTTGCAGAGCACTGGGGAAAGGCAGGCAGACAATTCACTGCTAGCACCTTCTCTGTGCCTGTTCACATTGCTTCGCAGAATCGCTTTTGTGCAGAAAACAGTAACACTTGTTCAGACGAAAGAAAGCACAGAGCCCCAGATTTTATGTTGTCCTGGAGAGCTTGCAGAGCACTGGGGAAAGGCAGGCAGAGAATTCCCTGCTAGCACCTTCTCTGTGCCTGTTCACATTCCTTCGCAGAATCGCTTTTGTGCAGAAAACAGTAACACTTGTTCAGAAGGAAAGAAAGCCCAGAGCCCCAGATTTTATGTTGTCCTGGAGAGCTTGCAGAGCACTGGGGAAAGGCAGGCAGAGAATTCCCTGCTAGCACCTTCTCTGTGCCTGTTCACATTCCTTCGCAGAATCGCTTTTGTGCAGAAAACAGTAACACTTGTTCAGACGAAAGAAAGCACAGAGCCCCAGATTTTATGTTGTCCTGGAGAGCTTGCAGAGCACTGGGGAAAGGCAGGCAGAGAATTCCCTGCTAGCACCTTCTCTGTGCCTGGGAAGCAGAAGTGTTCACATTGCTTGGCAGAATCGCTTTTGTGCAGAAAACAGTAACACTTGTTCAGAACGAAAGAAAGCACAGAGCCCCAGATTCTATGTTGTCCTGGAGAGCTTGCAGAGCACTGGGGAAAAGCAGGCAGAGAATTCCCTGCTAGCACCTTCTCTGTGCCTGGGAAACAGAAGTGTTCACATTGCTTCGCAGAATCGCTTTTGTGCAGAAAACAGTAACACTTGTTCAGACGAAAGAAAGCACAGAGCCCCAGATTTTATGTTGTCCTGGAGAGCTTGCAGAGCACTGGGGAAAAGCAGGCAGAGAATTCCCTGCTAGCACCTTCTCTGTGCCTGGGAAACAGAAGTGTTCACATTGCTTCGCAGAATCGCTTTTGTGCAGAAAACAGTAACACTTGTTCAGAACGAAAGAAAGCACAGAGCCCCAGATTTTATGTTGTGCTGGAGAGCTTGCAGAGTACTGGGGAAAAGCAGGCAGAGAATTCCCTGCTAGCACCTTCTCTGTGCCTGGGAAGCAGAAGTGTTCAGATTGCTTGGCAGAATCGCTTTTGTGCAGAAAACAATAACACTTGTTCAGAACGAAAGAAAGCACAGAGCCCCAGATTTTATGTTGTCCTGGAGAGCTTGCAGAATACTGGGGAAAAGCAGGCAGAGAATTCCCTGCTAGCACCTTCTCTGTGCCTGGGAAGCAGAAGTGTTCACATTGCTTCGCAGAATCGCTTTTGTGCAGAAAACAGTAACACTTGTTCAGACGAAAGAAAGCACAGAGCCCCAGATTTTATGTTGTCCTGGAGAGCTTGCAGAGCACTGGGGAAAGGCAGGCAGAGAATTCCCTGCTAGCACCTTCTCTGTGCCTGGGAAGCAGAAGTGTTCAGATTGCTTGGCAGAATCGCTTTTGTGCAGAAAACAATAACACTTGTTCAGAACGAAAGAAAGCACAGAGCCCCAGATTTTATGTTGTCCTGGAGAGCTTGCAGAATACTGGGGAAAAGCAGGCAGAGAATTCCCTGCTAGCACCTTCTCTGTGCCTGGGAAGCAGAAGTGTTCACATTGCTTCGCAGAATCGCTTTTGTGCAGAAAACAGTAACACTTGTTCAGACGAAAGAAAGCACAGAGCCCCAGATTTTATGTTGTCCTGGAGAGCTTGCAGAGCACTGGGGAAAAGCAGGCAGAGAATTCCCTGCTAGCACCTTCTCTGTGCCTGGGAAACAGAAGTGTTCACATTGCTTCGCAGAATCGCTTTTGTGCAGAAAACAGTAACACTTGTTCAGAAGGAAAGAAAGCACAGAGCCCCATATTTTATGTTGTGCTGGAGAGCTTGCAGAGTACTGGGGAAAAGCAGGCAGAGAATTCCCTGCTAGCACCTTCTCTGTGCCTGGGAAGCAGAAGTGTTCAGATTGCTTGGCAGAATCGCTTTTGTGCAGAAAACAGTAACACTTGTTCAGAACAAAAGAAAGCACAGAGCCCCAGATTTTATGTTGTCCTGGAGAGCTTGCAGAGCACTGGGGAAAAGCAGGCAGAGAATTCCCTGCTAGCACCTTCTCTGTGCCTGGGAAACAGAAGTGTTCACATTGCTTCGCAGAATCGCTTTTGTGCAGAAAACAGTAACACTTGTTCAGAACGAAAGAAAGCACAGAGCCCCAGATTTTATGTTGTCCTGGAGAGCTTGCAGAGCACTGGGGAAAGGCAGGCAGAGAATTCCCTGCTAGCACCTTCTCTGTGCCTGGGAAGCAGAAGTCTTCACATTGCTTCGCAGAATCGCTTTTGTGCAGAAAACAATAACACTTGTTCAGAACGAAAGAAAGCACAGAGCCCCAGATTTTATGTTGTCCTGGAGAGCTTGCAGAGCACTGGGGAAAAGCAGGCAGAGAATTCCCTGCTAGCACCTTCTCTGTGCCTGGGAAGCAGAAGTGTTCACATTGCTTCGCAGAATCGCTTTTGTGCAGAAAACAATAACACTTGTTCAGAAGGAAAGAAAGCACAGAGCCCCAGATTTTATGTTGAGCTGGAGAGCTTGCAGAGTACTGGGGAAAAGCAGGCAGAGAATTCCCTGCTAGCACCTTCTCTGTGCCTGGGAAACAGAAGTGTTCACATTGCTTCGCAGAATCGCTTTTGTGCAGAAAACAGTAACACTTGTTCAGAACGAAAGAAAGCACAGAGCCCCAGATTTTATGTTGTCCTGGAGAGCTTGCAGAGCACTGGGGAAAGGCAGGCAGAGAATTCCCTGCTAGCACCTTCTCTGTGCCTGTTCACATTGCTTGGCAGAATCGCTTTTGTGCAGAAAACAGTAACACTTGTTCAGAACGAAAGAAAGCACAGAGACCCAGATCTGCTGTTGTCCTGGTGAGCTTGCAGAGCACTGGGGAAAAGCAGGCAGAGAATTCCCTGCTAGCACCTTCTCTGTGCCTGGGAAACAGAAGTGTTCAGATTGCTTGGCAGAATCGCTTTTGTGCAGAAAACAGTAACACTTGTTCAGACGAAAGAAAGCACAGAGCCCCAGATTTTATGTTGTCCTGGAGAGCTTGCAGAGCACTGGGGAAAGGCAGGCAGAGAATTTCCTGCTAGCACCTTCTCTGTGCCTGGGAAGCAGAAGTGTTCACATTGCTTGGCAGAATCGCTTTTGTGCAGAAAACAGTAACACTTGTTCAGAACGAAAGAAAGCACAGAGCCCCAGATTCTATGTTGTCCTGGAGAGCTTGCAGAGCACTGGGGAAAAGCAGGCAGAGAATTCCCTGCTAGCACCTTCTCTGTGCCTGGGAAACAGAAGTGTTCACATTGCTTCGCAGAATCGCTTTTGTGCAGAAAACAGTAACACTTGTTCAGAACGAAAGAAAGCACAGAGCCCCAGATTTTATGTTGTCCTGGAGAGCTTGCAGAGCACTGGGGAAAGGCAGGCAGACAATTCACTGCTAGCACCTTCTCTGTGCCTGTTCACATTGCTTCGCAGAATCGCTTTTGTGCAGAAAACAGTAACACTTGTTCAGACGAAAGAAAGCACAGAGCCCCAGATTTTATGTTGTCCTGGAGAGCTTGCAGAGCACTGGGGAAAGGCAGGCAGAGAATTCCCTGCTAGCACCTTCTCTGTGCCTGTTCACATTCCTTCGCAGAATCGCTTTTGTGCAGAAAACAGTAACACTTGTTCAGAAGGAAAGAAAGCCCAGAGCCCCAGATTTTATGTTGTCCTGGAGAGCTTGCAGAGCACTGGGGAAAGGCAGGCAGAGAATTCCCTGCTAGCACCTTCTCTGTGTCTGTACACATTCCTTCGCAGAATCGCTTTTGTGCAGAAAACAGTAACACTTGTTCAGACGAAAGAAAGCACAGAGCCCCAGATTTTATGTTGTCCTGGAGAGCTTGCAGAGCACTGGGGAAAGGCAGGCAGAGAATTCCCTGCTAGCACCTTCTCTGTGCCTGTTCACATTGCATCGCAGAATCGCTTTTGTGCAGAAAACAGTAACACTTGTTCAGACGAAAGAAAGCACAGAGCCCCAGATTTTATGTTGTCCTGGAGAGCTTGCAGAGTACTGGGGAAAAGCAGGCAGAGAATTCCCTGCTAGCACCTTCTCTGTGCCTGGGAAGCAGAAGTGTTCACATTGCTTCGCAGAATCGCTTTTGTGCAGAAAACAGTAACACTTGTTCAGACGAAAGAAAGCACAGAGCCCCAGATTTTATGTTGTCCTGGAGAGCTTGCAGAGCACTGGGGAAAGGCAGGCAGACAATTCCCTGCTAGCACCTTCTCTGTGCCTGTTCACATTGCATCGCAGAATCGCTTTTGTGCAGAAAACAGTAACACTTGTTCAGACGAAAGAAAGCACAGAGCCCCAGATTTTCTGTTGTCCTGGAGAGCTTGCAGAGCACTGGGGAAAAGCAGGCAGAGAATTCCCTGCTAGCACCTTCTCTGTGCCTGGGAAACAGAAGTGTTCACATTGCTTCGCAGAATCGCTTTTGTGCAGAAAACAGTAACACTTGTTCAGAAGGAAAGAAAGCACAGAGCCCCATATTTTATGTTGTGCTGGAGAGCTTGCAGAGTACTGGGGAAAAGCAGGCAGAGAATTCCCTGCTAGCACCTTCTCTGTGCCTGGGAAGCAGAAGTGTTCAGATTGCTTGGCAGAATCGCTTTTGTGCAGAAAACAGTAACACTTGTTCAGAACAAAAGAAAGCACAGAGCCCCAGATTTTATGTTGTGCTGGAGAGCTTGCAGAGCACTGGGGAAAAGCAGGCAGAGAATTCCCTGCTAGCACCTTCTCTGTGCCTGGGAAACAGAAGTGTTCACATTGCTTCGCAGAATCGCTTTTGTGCAGAAAACAGTAACACTTGTTCAGAACGAAAGAAAGCACAGAGCCCCAGATTTTATGTTGTCCTGGAGAGCTTGCAGAGCACTGGGGAAAGGCAGGCAGAGAATTCCCTGCTAGCACCTT
This sequence comes from Strix uralensis, assembly GCF_047716275.1. Classification (NCBI taxonomy): domain Eukaryota; kingdom Metazoa; phylum Chordata; class Aves; order Strigiformes; family Strigidae; genus Strix; species Strix uralensis. Next base: position 27,663,102 of record NC_133981.1, on the reverse strand, counting down.
CTCTGTGCCTGGGAAGCAGAAGTCTTCACATTGCTTCGCAGAATCGCTTTTGTGCAGAAAACAATAACACTTGTTCAGAACGAAAGAAAGCACAGAGCCCCAGATTTTATGTTGTCCTGGAGAGCTTGCAGAGCACTGGGGAAAAGCAGGCAGAGAATTCCCTGCTAGCACCTTCTCTGTGCCTGGGAAGCAGAAGTGTTCACATTGCTTGGCAGAATCGCTTTTGTGCAGAAAACAATAACACTTGTTCAGAAGGAAAGAAAGCACAGAGCCCCAGATTTTATGTTGTGCTGGAGAGCTTGCAGAGTACTGGGGAAAAGCAGGCAGAGAATTCCCTGCTAGCACCTTCTCTGTGCCTGGGAAACAGAAGTGTTCACATTGCTTCGCAGAATCGCTTTTGTGCAGAAAACAGTAACACGTGTTCAGAACGAAAGAAAGCACAGAGCCCCAGATTTTATGTTGTCCTGGAGAGCTTGCAGAGCACTGGGGAAAGGCAGGCAGAGAATTCCCTGCTAGCACCTTCTCTGTGCCTGTTCACATTGCTTGGCAGAATCGCTTTTGTGCAGAAAACATTAACACTTGTTCAGAACGAAAGAAAGCACAGAGACCCAGATCTGCTGTTGTCCTGGTGAGCTTGCAGAGCACTGGGGAAAAGCAGGCAGAGAATTCCCTGCTAGCACCTTCTCTGTGCCTGGGAAACAGAAGTGTTCAGATTGCTTGGCAGAATCGCTTTTGTGCAGAAAACAGTAACACTTGTTCAGACGAAAGAAAGCACAGAGCCCCAGATTTTATGTTGTCCTGGAGAGCTTGCAGAGCACTGGGGAAAGGCAGGCAGAGAATTTCCTGCTAGCACCTTCTCTGTGCCTGGGAAGCAGAAGTGTTCACATTGCTTGGCAGAATCGCTTTTGTGCAGAAAACAGTAACACTTGTTCAGAACGAAAGAAAGCACAGAGCCCCAGATTCTATGTTGTCCTGGAGAGCTTGCAGAGCACTGGGGAAAAGCAGGCAGAGAATTGCCTGCTAGCACCTTCTCTGTGCCTGGGAAACAGAAGTGTTCACATTGCTTCGCAGAATCGCTTTTGTGCAGAAAACAGTAACACTTGTTCAGAACGAAAGAAAGCACAGAGCCCCAGATTTTATGTTGTCCTGGAGAGCTTGCAGAGCACTGGGGAAAGGCAGGCAGAGAATTCACTGCTAGCACCTTCTCTGTGCCTGTTCAAATTGCTTCGCAGAATCGCTTTTGTGCAGAAAACAGTAACACTTGTTCAGACGAAAGAAAGCACAGAGCCCCAGATTTTATGTTGTCCTGGAGAGCTTGCAGAGCACTGGGGAAAGGCAGGCAGAGAATTCCCTGCTAGCACCTTCTCTGTGCCTGTTCACATTCCTTCGCAGAATCGCTTTTGTGCAGAAAACAGTAACACTTGTTCAGAAGGAAAGAAAGCCCAGAGCCCCAGATTTTATGTTGTCCTGGAGAGCTTGCAGAGCACTGGGGAAAGGCAGGCAGAGAATTCCCTGCTAGCACCTTCTCTGTGTCTGTACACATTCCTTCGCAGAATCGCTTTTGTGCAGAAAACAGTAACACTTGTTCAGACGAAAGAAAGCACAGAGCCCCAGATTTTATGTTGTCCTGGAGAGCTTGCAGAGCACTGGGGAAAGGCAGGCAGAGAATTCCCTGCTAGCACCTTCTCTGTGCCTGGGAAGCAGAAGTGTTCACATTGCTTGGCAGAATCGCTTTTGTGCAGAAAACAGTAACACTTGTTCAGAACGAAAGAAAGCACAGAGCCCCAGATTCTATGTTGTCCTGGAGAGCTTGCAGAGCACTGGGGAAAAGCAGGCAGAGAATTCCCTGCTAGCACCTTCTCTGTGCCTGGGAAACAGAAGTGTTCACATTGCTTCGCAGAATCGCTTTTGTGCAGAAAACAGTAACACTTGTTCAGAAGGAAAGAAAGCACAGAGCCCCATATTTTATGTTGTGCTGGAGAGCTTGCAGAGTACTGGGGAAAAGCAGGCAGAGAATTCCCTGCTAGCACCTTCTCTGTGCCTGGGAAACAGAAGTGTTCACATTGCATCGCAGAATCGCTTTTGTGCAGAAAACAGTAACACTTGTTCAGACGAAAGAAAGCACAGAGCCCCAGATTTTATGTTGTCCTGGAGAGCTTGCAGAGCACTGGGGAAAAGCAGGCAGAGAATTCCCTGCTAGCACCTTCTCTGTGCCTGGGAAACAGAAGTGTTCACATTGCTTCGCAGAATCGCTTTTGTGCAGAAAACAGTAACACTTGTTCAGAACGAAAGAAAGCACAGAGCCCCAGATTTTATGTTGTGCTGGAGAGCTTGCAGAGTACTGGGGAAAAGCAGGCAGAGAATTCCCTGCTAGCACCTTCTCTGTGCCTGGGAAGCAGAAGTGTTCAGATTGCTTGGCAGAATCGCTTTTGTGCAGAAAACAATAACACTTGTTCAGAACGAAAGAAAGCACAGAGCCCCAGATTTTATGTTGTCTTGGAGAGCTTGCAGAATACTGGGGAAAAGCAGGCAGAGAATTCCCTGCTAGCACCTTCTCTGTGCCTGGGAAGCAGAAGTGTTCACATTGCTTCGCAGAATCGCTTTTGTGCAGAAAACAGTAACACTTGTTCAGACGAAAGAAAGCACAGAGCCCCAGATTTTATGTTGTCCTGGAGAGCTTGCAGAGCACTGGGGAAAGGCAGGCAGACAATTCCCTGCTAGCACCTTCTCTGTGCCTGTTCACATTGCTTCGCAGAATCGCTTTTGTGCAGAAAACAGTAACACTTGTTCAGACGAAAGAAAGCACAGAGCCCCAGATTTTATGTTGTCCTGGAGAGCTTGCAGAGCACTGGGGAAAGGCAGGCAGAGAATTCCCTGCTAGCACCTTCTCTGTGCCTGGGAAGCAGAAGTCTTCACATTGCTTCGCAGAATCGCTTTTGTGCAGAAAACAATAACACTTGTTCAGAACGAAAGAAAGCACAGAGCCCCAGATTTTATGTTGTCCTGGAGAGCTTGCAGAGCACTGGGGAAAGGCAGGCAGAGAATTCCCTGCTAGCACCTTCTCTGTGCCTGGGAAGCAGAAGTGTTCACATTGCTTGGCAGAATCGCTTTTGTGCAGAAAACAATAACACTTGTTCAGAACGAAAGAAAGCACAGAGCCCCATATTTTATGTTGTGCTGGAGAGCTTGCAGAGTACTGGGGAAAAGCAGGCAGAGAATTCCCTGCTAGCACCTTCTCTGTGCCTGGGAAGCAGAAGTGTTCACATTGCTTCGCAGAATCGCTTTTGTGCAGAAAACAGTAACACTTGTTCAGAACGAAAGAAAGCACAGAGCCCCAGATTTTATGTTGTCCTGGAGAGCTTGCAGAGCACTGGGGAAAAGCAGGCAGAGAATTCCCTGCTAGCACCTTCTCTGTGCCTGGGAAACAGAAGTGTTCACATTGCTTCGCAGAATCGCTTTTGTGCAGAAAACAGTAACACTTGTTCAGAACGAAAGAAAGCACAGAGCCCCAGATTTTATGTTGTCCTGGAGAGCTTGCAGAGCACTGGGGAAAGGCAGGCAGAGAATTCCCTGCTAGCACCTTCTCTGTGCCTGGGAAGCAGAAGTCTTCACATTGCTTCGCAGAATCGCTTTTGTGCAGAAAACAATAACACTTGTTCAGAAGGAAAGAAAGAACAGAGCCCCAGATTTTATGTTGTCCTGGAGAGCTTGCAGAGCACTGGGGAAAAGCAGGCAGAGAATTCCCTGCTAGCACCTTCTCTGTGCCTGGGAAGCAGAAGTGTTCACATTGCTTCGCAGAATCGCTTTTGTGCAGAAAACAGTAACACTTGTTCAGAACGAAAGAAAGCACAAAGCCCCAGATTTTATGTTGTCCTGGAGAGCTTGCAGAGCACTGGGGAAAGGCAGGCAGAGAATTCCCTGCTAGCACCTTCTCTGTGCCTGTTCACATTGCTTCGCAGAATCGCTTTTGTGCAGAAAACAGTAACACTTGTTCAGACGAAAGAAAGCACAGAGCCCCAGATTTTATGTTGTCCTGGAGAGCTTGCAGAGCACTGGGGAAAGGCAGGCAGACAATTCCCTGCTAGCACCTTCTCTGTGCCTGTTCACATTGCATCGCAGAATCGCTTTTGTGCAGAAAACAGTAACACTTGTTCAGACGAAAGAAAGCACAGAGCCCCAGATTTTATGTTGTCCTGGAGAGCTTGCAGAGCACTGGGGAAAAGCAGGCAGAGAATTCCCTGCTAGCACCTTCTCTGTGCCTGGGAAACAGAAGTGTTCACATTGCTTCGCAGAATCGCTTTTGTGCAGAAAACAGTAACACTTGTTCAGAAGGAAAGAAAGCACAGAGCCCCATATTTTATGTTGTGCTGGAGAGCTTGCAGAGTACTGGGGAAAAGCAGGCAGAGAATTCCCTGCTAGCACCTTCTCTGTGCCTGGGAAGCAGAAGTGTTCAGATTGCTTGGCAGAATCGCTTTTGTGCAGAAAACAGTAACACTTGTTCAGAACAAAAGAAAGCACAGAGCCCCAGATTTTATGTTGTCCTGGAGAGCTTGCAGAGCACTGGGGAAAAGCAGGCAGAGAATTCCCTGCTAGCACCTTCTCTGTGCCTGGGAAGCAGAAGTCTTCACATTGCTTCGCAGAATCGCTTTTGTGCAGAAAACAGTAACACTTGTTCAGAACGAAAGAAAGCACAGAGCCCCAGATTTTATGTTGTCCTGGAGAGCTTGCAGAGCACTGGGGAAAGGCAGGCAGAGAATTCCCTGCTAGCACCTTGTCTGTGCCTGTTCACATTGCTTCGCAGAATCGCTTTTGTGCAGAAAACAGTAACACTTGTTCAGACGAAAGAAAGCACAGAGCCCCAGATTTTATGTTGTGCTGGAGAGCTTGCAGAGCACTGGGGAAAAGCAGGCAGAGAATTCCCTGCTAGCACCTTCTCTGTGCCTGGGAAACAGAAGTGTTCACATTGCTTCGCAGAATCGCTTTTGTGCAGAAAACAGTAACACTTGTTCAGAACGAAAGAAAGCACAGAGCCCCAGATTTTATGTTGTCCTGGAGAGCTTGCAGAGCACTGGGGAAAGGCAGGCAGAGAATTCCCTGCTAGCACCTTCTCTGTGCCTGGGAAGCAGAAGTGTTCACATTGCTTCGCAGAATCGCTTTTGTGCAGAAAACAATAACACTTGTTCAGAACGAAAGAAAGCACAGAGCCCCAGATTTTATGTTGTCCTGGAGAGCTTGCAGAGCACTGGGGAAAAGCAGGCAGAGAATTCCCTGCTAGCACCTTCTCTGTGCCTGGGAAGCAGAAGTGTTCACATTGCTTCGCAGAATCGCTTTTGTGCAGAAAACAGTAACACTTGTTCAGAACGAAAGAAAGCACAAAGCCCCAGATTTTATGTTGTCCTGGAGAGCTTGCAGAGCACTGGGGAAAGGCAGGCAGAGAATTCCCTGCTAGCACCTTCTCTGTGCCTGTTCACATTGCTTGGCAGAATCGCTTTTGTGCAGAAAACAGTAACACTTGTTCAGACGAAAGAAAGCACAGAGCCCCAGATTTTATGTTGTCCTGGAGAGCTTGCAGACCACTGGGGAAAGGCAGGCAGACAATTCCCTGCTAGCACCTTCTCTTTGCCTGTTCACATTGCATCGCAGAATCGCTTTTGTGCAGAAAACAGTAACACTTGTTCAGACGAAAGAAAGCACAGAGCCCCAGATTTTATGTTGTCCTGGAGAGCTTGCAGAGCACTGGGGAAAAGCAGGCAGAGAATTCCCTGCTAGCACCTTCTCTGTGCCTGGGAAACAGAAGTGTTCACATTGCTTCGCAGAATCGCTTTTGTGCAGAAAACAGTAACACTTGTTCAGAACGAAAGAAAGCACAGAGCCCCAGATTTTATGTTGTCCTGGAGAGCTTGCAGAGCACTGGGGAAAGGCAGGCAGAGAATTCCCTGCTAGCACCTTCTCTGTGCCTGGGAAGCAGAAGTCTTCACATTGCTTCGCAGAATCGCTTTTGTGCAGAAAACAGTAACACTTGTTCAGAACGAAAGAAAGCACAGAGCCCCAGATTTTATGTTGTCCTGGAGAGCTTGCAGAGCACTGGGGAAAAGCAGGCAGAGAATTCCCTGCTAGCACCTTCTCTGTGCCTGGGAAGCAGAAGTGTTCACATTGCTTCGCAGAATCGCTTTTGTGCAGAAAACAGTAACACTTGTTCAGAACGAAAGAAAGCACAGAGCCCCAGATTTTATGTTGTCCTGGAGAGCTTGCAGAGCACTGGGGAAAGGCAGGCAGAGAATTCCCTGCTAGCACCTTGTCTGTGCCTGTTCACATTGCTTCGCAGAATCGCTTTTGTGCAGAAAACAGTAACACTTGTTCAGACGAAAGAAAGCACAGAGCCCCAGATTTTATGTTGTCCTGGAGAGCTTGCAGAGCACTGGGGAAAGGCAGGCAGACAATTCCCTGCTAGCACCTTCTCTGTGCCTGGGAAGGAGAAGTGTTCACATTGCTTGGCAGAATCGCTTTTGTGCAGACAACAGTAACACTTGTTCAGAACAAAAGAAAGCACAGAGCCCCATATTTTATGTTGTGCTGGAGAGCTTGCAGAGTACTGGGGAAAAGCAGGCAGAGAATTCCCTGCTAGCACCTTCTCTGTGCCTGGGAAACAGAAGTGTTCACATTGCTTCGCAGAATCGCTTTTGTGCAGAAAACAGTAACACTTGTTCAGAACGAAAGAAAGCACAGAGCCCCAGATTCTATGTTGTCCTGGAGAGCTTGCAGAGCACTGGGGAAAAGCAGGCAGAGAATTCCCTGCTAGCACCTTCTCTGTGCCTGGGAAACAGAAGTGTTCACATTGCTTGGCAGAATCGCTTTTGTGCAGAAAACAATAACACTTGTTCAGAAGGAAAGAAAGCACAGAGCCCCAGATTTTATGTTGTGCTGGAGAGCTTGCAGAGCACTGGGGAAAAGCAGGCAGAGAATTCCCTGCTAGCACCTTCTCTGTGCCTGGGAAACAGAAGTGTTCACATTGCTTCGCAGAATCGCTTTTGTGCAGAAAACAGTAACACTTGTTCAGAACGAAAGAAAGCACAGAGCCCCAGATTTTATGTTGTCCTGGAGAGCTTGCAGAGCACTGGGGAAAAGCAGGCAGACAATTCACTGCTAGCACCTTCTCTGTGCCTGTTCACATTGCTTCGCAGAATCGCTTTTGTGCAGAAAACAGTAACACTTGTTCAGACGAAAGAAAGCACAGAGCCCCAGATTTGCTGTTGTCCTGGAGAGCTTGCAGAGCACTGGGGAAAGGCAGGCAGAGAATTCCCTGCTAGCACCTTCTCTGTGCCTGGGAAGCAGAAGTGTTCACATTGCTTCGCAGAATCGCTTTTGTGCAGAAAACAGTAACACTTGTTCAGAACGAAAGAAAGCACAGAGCCCCAGATTCTATGTTGTCCTGGAGAGCTTGCAGAGCACTGGGGAAAAGCAGGCAGAGAATTCCCTGCTAGCACCTTCTCTGTGCCTGGGAAACAGAAGTGTTCACATTGCTTCGCAGAATCGCTTTTGTGCAGAAAACAGTAACACTTGTTCAGAAGGAAAGAAAGCACAGAGCCCCATATTTTATGTTGTGCTGGAGAGCTTGCAGAGTACTGGGGAAAAGCAGGCAGAGAATTCCCTGCTAGCACCTTCTCTGTGCCTGGGAAAAAGAAGTGTTCACATTGCTTCGCAGAATCGCTTTTGTGCAGAAAACAGTAACACTTGTTCAGAACGAAAGAAAGCACAGAGCCCCAGATTTTATGTTGTCCTGGAGAGCTTGCAGAGCACTGGGGAAAGGCAGGCAGAGAATTCCCTGCTAGCACCTTCTCTGTGCCTGTTCACATTGCATCGCAGAATCGCTTTTGTGCAGAAAACAGTAACACTTGTTCAGACGAAAGAAAGCACAGAGCCCCAGATTTTATGTTGTCCTGGAGAGCTTGCAGAGCACTGGGGAAAAGCAGGCAGAGAATTCCCTGCTAGCACCTTCTCTGTGCCTGGGAAACAGAAGTGTTCACATTGCTTCGCAGAATCGCTTTTGTGCAGAAAACAGTAACACTTGTTCAGAAGGAAAGAAAGCACAGAGCCCCATATTTTATGTTGTGCTGGAGAGCTTGCAGAGTACTGGGGAAAAGCAGGCAGAGAATTCCCTGCTAGCACCTTCTCTGTGCCTGGGAAGCAGAAGTGTTCAGATTGCTTGGCAGAATCGCTTTTGTGCAGAAAACAGTAACACTTGTTCAGAACAAAAGAAAGCACAGAGCCCCAGATTTTATGTTGTCCTGGAGAGCTTGCAGAGCACGGGGGAAAAGCAGGCAGAGAATTCCCTGCTAGCACCTTCTCTGTGCCTGGGAAACAGAAGTGTTCACATTGCTTCGCAGAATCGCTTTTGTGCAGAAAACAGTAACACTTGTTCAGAACGAAAGAAAGCACAGAGCCCCAGATTTTATGTTGTCCTGGAGAGCTTGCAGAGCACTGGGGAAAGGCAGGCAGAGAATTCCCTGCTAGCACCTTCTCTGTGCCTGGGAAGCAGAAGTCTTCACATTGCTTCGCAGAATCGCTTTTGTGCAGAAAACAATAACACTTGTTCAGAACGAAAGAAAGCACAGAGCCCCAGATTTTATGTTGTCCTGGAGAGCTTGCAGAGCACTGGGGAAAAGCAGGCAGAGAATTCCCTGCTAGCACCTTCTCTGTGCCTGGGAAGCAGAAGTCTTCACATTGCTTCGCAGAATCGCTTTTGTGCAGAAAACAATAACACTTGTTCAGAACGAAAGAAAGCACAGAGCCCCAGATTTTATGTTGTGCTGGAGAGCTTGCAGAGCACTGGGGAAAGGCAGGCAGAGAATTCCCTGCTAGCACCTTCTCTGTGCCTGTTCACATTGCTTCGCAGAATCGCTTTTGTGCAGAAAACAGTAACACTTGTTCAGACGAAAGAAAGCACAGAGCCCCAGATTTTATGTTGTCCTGGAGAGCTTGCAGAGCACTGGGGAAAGGCAGGCAGAGAATTCCCTGCTAGCACCTTCTCTGTGCCTGGGAAGCAGAAGTCTTCACATTGCTTGGCAGAATCGCTTTTGTGCAGACAACAGTAACACTTGTTCAGAACAAAAGAAAGCACAGAGCCCCATATTTTATGTTGTGCTGGAGAGCTTGCAGAGTACTGGGGAAAAGCAGGCAGAGAATTCCCTGCTAGCACCTTCTCTGTGCCTGGGAAACAGAAGTGTTCACATTGCTTCGCAGAATCGCTTTTGTGCAGAAAACAGTAACACTTGTTCAGAACGAAAGAAAGCACAGAGCCCCAGATTCTATGTTGTCCTGGAGAGCTTGCAGAGCACTGGGGAAAAGCAGGCAGAGAATTCCCTGCTAGCACCTTCTCTGTGCCTGGGAAACAGAAGTGTTCACATTGCTTGGCAGAATCGCTTTTGTGCAGAAAACAATAACACTTGTTCAGAAGGAAAGAAAGCACAGAGCCCCAGATTTTATGTTGTCCTGGAGAGCTTGCAGAGCACTGGGGAAAGGCAGGCAGAGAATTCCCTGCTAGCATCTTCTCTGTGCCTGTTCACATTGCTTGGCAGAATCGCTTTTGTGCAGAAAACAGTAACACTTGTTCAGAACGAAAGAAAGCACAGAGACCCAGATCTGCTGTTGTCCTGGTGAGCTTGCAGAGCACTGGGGAAAAGCAGGCAGAGAATTCCCTGCTAGCACCTTCTCTGTGCCTGGGAAGCAGAAGTGTTCACGTTGCTTCGCAGAATCGCTTTTGTGCAGAAAACAGTAACACTTGTTCAGAACGAAAGAAAGCACAGAGCCCCAGATTTGCTGTTGTCCTGGAGAGCTTGCAGAGCACTGGGGAAAGGCAGGCAGAGAATTCCCTGCTAGCACCTTCTCTGTGCCTGGGAAACAGAAGTGTTCCCATTGCTTCGCAGAATCGCTTTTGTGCAGAAAACAATAACACTTGTTCAGAACGAAAGAAAGCACAGAGCCCCAGATTTTATGTTGTCCTGGAGAGCTTGCAGAGCACTGGGGAAAAGCAGGCAGAGAATTCCCTGCTAGCACCTTCTCTGTGCCTGGGAAGCAGAAGTGTTCACATTGCTTCGCAGAATCGCTTTTGTGCAGAAAACAGTAACACTTGTTCAGAACGAAAGAAAGCACAGAGCCCCAGATTTTATGTTGTCCTGGAGAGCTTGCAGAGCACTGGGGAAAGGCAGGCAGAGAATTCCCTGCTAGCACCTTCTCTGTGCCTGTTCACATTGCTTCGCAGAATCGCTTTTGTGCAGAAAACAGTAACACTTGTTCAGACGAAAGAAAGCACAGAGCCCCAGATTTTATGTTGTCCTGGAGAGCTTGCAGAGCACTGGGGAAAGGCAGGCAGAGAATTTCCTGCTAGCACCTTCTCTGTGCCTGGGAAGTAGAAGTGTTCACATTGCTTGGCAGAATCGCTTTTGTGCAGAAAACAGTAACACTTGTTCAGAACGAAAGAAAGCACAGAGCCCCAGATTCTATGTTGTCCTGGAGAGCTTGCAGAGCACTGGGGAAAAGCAGGCAGAGAATTCCCTGCTAGCACCTTCTCTGTGCCTGGGAAACAGAAGTGTTCACATTGCTTCGCAGAATCGCTTTTGTGCAGAAAACAGTAACACTTGTTCAGAAGGAAAGAAAGCACAGAGCCCCATATTTTATGTTGTGCTGGAGAGCTTGCAGAGTACTGGGGAAAAGCAGGCAGAGAATTCCCTGCTAGCACCTTCTCTGTGCCTGGGAAACAGAAGTGTTCACATTGCTTCGCAGAATCGCTTTTGTGCAGAAAACAGTAACACTTGTTCAGAACGAAAGAAAGCACAGAGCCCCAGATTTTATGTTGTCCTGGAGAGCTTGCAGAGCACTGGGGAAAGGCAGGCAGAGAATTCCCTGCTAGCACCTTCTCTGTGCCTGTTCACATTGCATCGCAGAATCGCTTTTGTGCAGAAAACAGTAACACTTGTTCAGACGAAAGAAAGCACAGAGCCCCAGATTCTATGTTGTCCTGGAGAGCTTGCAGAGCACTGGGGAAAAGCAGGCAGAGAATTCCCTGCTAGCACCTTCTTTGTGCCTGGGAAACAGAAGTGTTCACATTGCTTCGCAGAATCGCTTTTGTGCAGAAAACAGTAACACTTGTTCAGAAGGAAAGAAAGAACAGAGCCCCATATTTTATGTTGTGCTGGAGAGTTTGCAGAGTACTGGGGAAAAGCAGGCAGAGAATTCCCTGCTAGCACCTTCTCTGTGCCTGGGAAGCAGAAGTCTTCACATTGCTTCGCAGCACCGCTTTTGTGCAGACAACAGTAACACTTTTTCAGAACAAAAGAAAGCACAGAGCCTCAGATTTTATGTTGTCCTGGAGAGCTTGCAGAGCACTGGGGAAAGGCAGGCAGAGAATTCCCTGCTAGCACCTTCTCTGTGCCTGGGAAACAGAAGTGTTCACATTGCTTCGCAGAATCGCTTTTGTGCAGAAAACAGTAACACTTGTTCAGAAGGAAAGAAAGCACAGAGCCCCATATTGTATGTTGTGCTGGAGAGCTTGCAGAATACTGGGGAAAAGCAGGCAGAGAATTCCCTGCTAGCACCTTCTCTGTGCCTGGGAAACAGAAGTGTTCACATTGCTTCGCAGAATCGCTTTTGTGCAGAAAACAGTAACACTTGTTCAGAACGAAAGAAAGCACAGAGCCCCAGATTTTATGTTGTCCTGGAGAGCTTGCAGAGCACTGGGGAAAGGCAGGCAGACAATTCACTGCTAGCACCTTCTCTGTGCCTGTTCACATTGCTTCGCAGAATCGCTTTTGTGCAGAAAACAGTAACACTTGTTCAGACGAAAGAAAGCACAGAGCCCCAGATTTTATGTTGTCCTGGAGAGCTTGCAGAGCACTGGGGAAAGGCAGGCAGAGAATTCCCTGCTAGCACCTTCTCTGTGCCTGGGAAACAGAAGTGTTCACATTGCTTCGCAGAATCGCTTTTGTGCAGAAAACAATAACACTTGTTCAGAACGAAAGAAAGCACAGAGCCCCAGATTTTATGTTGTCCTGGAGAGCTTGCAGAGCACTGGGGAAAAGCAGGCAGAGAATTCCCTGCTAGCACCTTCTCTGTGCCTGGGAAACAGAAGTGTTCACATTGCTTCGCAGAATCGCTTTTGTGCAGAAAACAGTAACACTTGTTCAGAACGAAAGAAAGCACAGAGCCCCAGATTTGCTGTTGTCCTGGAGAGCTTGCAGAGCACTGGGGAAAGGCAGGCAGAGAATTCCCTGCTAGCACCTTCTCTGTGCCTGGGAAGCAGAAGTGTTCACATTGCTTCGCAGAATCGCTTTTGTGCAGAAAACAATAACACCTGTTCAGAACGAAAGAAAGCACAGAGCCCCAGATTTTATGTTGTCCTGGAGAGCTTGCAGAGCACTGGGGAAAGGCAGGCAGAGAATTCCCTGCTAGCACCTTCTCTGTGCCTGTTCACATTCCTTCGCAGAATCGCTTTTGTGCAGAAAACTGTAACACTTGTTCAGACGAAAGAAAGCACAGAGCCCCAGATTTTATGTTGTCCTGGAGAGCTTGCAGAGCACTGGGGAAAGGCAGGCAGAGAATTCCCTGCTAGCACCTTCTCTGTGCCTGTTCACATTCCTTCGCAGAATCGCTTTTGTGCAGAAAACAGTAACACTTGTTCAGACGAAAGAAAGCACAGAGCCCCAGATTTTATGTTGTCCTGGAGAGCTTGCAGAGCACTGGGGAAAGGCAGGCAGAGAATTCCCTGCTAGCACCTTCTCTGTGCCTGGGAAGCAGAAGTCTTCACATTGCTTCGCAGTATCGCTTTTGTGCAGAAAACAGTAACACTTGTTCAGAAGGAAAGAAAGAACAGAGCCCCATATTTTATGTTGTGCTGGAGAGCTTGCAGAATACTGGGGAAAAGCAGGCAGAGAATTCCCTGCTAGCACCTTCTCTGTGCCTGGGAAACAGAAGTGTTCACATTGCTTCGCAGAATCGCTTTTGTGCAGAAAACAGTAACACTTGTTCAGAACGAAAGAAAGCACAGAGCCCCAGATTTTATGTTGTCCTGGAGAGCTTGCAGAGCACTGGGGAAAGGCAGGCAGACAATTCACTGCTAGCACCTTCTCTGTGCCTGTTCACATTGCTTCGCAGAATCGCTTTTGTGCAGAAAACAGTAACACCTGTTCAGACGAAAGAAAGCACAGAGCCCCAGATTTTATGTTGTCCTGGAGAGCTTGCAGAGCACTGGGGAAAGGCAGGCAGAGAATTCCCTGCTAGCACCTTCTCTGTGTCTGTTCACATTGCATCGCAGAATCGCTTTTGTGCAGAAAACAGTAACACTTGTTCAGAACGAAAGAAAGCACAGAGCCCCAGATTTTATGTTGTCCTGGAGAGCTTGCAGAGCACTGGGGAAAGGCAGGCAGAGAATTCCCTGCTAGCACCTTCTCTGTGCCTGTTCACATTGCTTCGCAGAATCGCTTTTGTGCAGAAAACAGTAACACTTGTTCAGACGAAAGAAAGCACAGAGCCCCAGATTTTATGTTGTCCTGGAGAGCTTGCAGAGCACTGGGGAAAGGCAGGCAGAGAATTTCCTGCTAGCACCTTCTCTGTGCCTGGGAAGCAGAAGTGTTCACATTGCTTGGCAGAATCGCTTTTGTGCAGAAAACAGTAACACTTGTTCAGAACGAAAGAAAGCACAGAGCCCCAGATTCTATGTTGTCCTGGAGAGCTTGCAGAGCACTGGGGAAAAGCAGGCAGAGAATTCCCTGCTAGCACCTTCTCTGTGCCTGGGAAACAGAAGTGTTCACATTGCTTCGCAGAATCGCTTTTGTGCAGAAAACAGTAACACTTGTTCAGAAGGAAAGAAAGCACAGAGCCCCATATTTTATGTTGTGCTGGAGAGCTTGCAGAGTACTGGGGAAAAGCAGGCAGAGAATTCCCTGCTAGCACCTTCTCTGTGCCTGGGAAACAGAAGTGTTCACATTGCTTCGCAGAATCGCTTTTGTGCAGAAAACAGTAACACTTGTTCAGAAGGAAAGAAAGCACAGAGCCCCAGATTTTATGTTGTCCTGGAGAGCTTGCAGAGCACTGGGGAAAGGCAGGCAGAGAATTCCCTGCTAGCACCTTCTCTGTGCCTGTTCACATTGCATCGCAGAATCGCTTTTGTGCAGAAAACAGTAACACTTGTTCAGACGAAAGAAAGCACAGAGCCCCAGATTCTATGTTGTCCTGGAGAGCTTGCAGAGCACTGGGGAAAAGCAGGCAGAGAATTCCCTGCTAGCACCTTCTCTGTGCCTGGGAAACAGAAGTGTTCACATTGCTTCGCAGAATCGCTTTTGTGCAGAAAACAGTAACACTTGTTCAGAAGGAAAGAAAGAACAGAGCCCCATATTTTATGTTGTGCTGGAGAGTTTGCAGAGTACTGGGGAAAAGCAGGCAGAGAATTCCCTGCTAGCACCTTCTCTGTGCCTGGGAAGCAGAAGTCTTCACATTGCTTCGCAGCACCGCTTTTGTGCAGACAACAGTAACACTTTTTCAGAACAAAAGAAAGCACAGAGCCTCAGATTTTATGTTGTCCTGGAGAGCTTGCAGAGCACTGGGGAAAGGCAGGCAGAGAATTCCCTGCTAGCACCTTCTCTGTGCCTGGGAAACAGAAGTGTTCACATTGCTTCGCAGAATCGCTTTTGTGCAGAAAACAGTAACACTTGTTCAGAAGGAAAGAAAGCACAGAGCCCCATATTTTATGTTGTGCTGGAGAGCTTGCAGAATACTGGGGAAAAGCAGCCAGAGAATTCCCTGCTAGCACCTTCTCTGTGCCTGGGAAACAGAAGTGTTCACATTGCTTCGCAGAATCGCTTTTGTGCAGAAAACAGTAACACTTGTTCAGAACGAAAGAAAGCACAGAGCCCCAGATTTTATGTTGTCCTGGAGAGCTTGCAGAGCACTGGGGAAAGGCAGGCAGACAATTCACTGCTAGCACCTTCTCTGTGCCTGTTCACATTGCTTCGCAGAATCGCTTTTGTGCAGAAAACAGTAACACTTGTTCAGACGAAAGAAAGCACAGAGCCCCAGATTTTATGTTGTCCTGGAGAGCTTGCAGAGCACTGGGGAAAGGCAGGCAGAGAATTCCCTGCTAGCACCTTCTCTGTGCCTGTTCACATTCCTTCGCAGAATCGCTTTTGTGCAGAAAACAGTAACACTTGTTCAGAACGAAAGAAAGCACAGAGCCCCAGATTTTATGTTGTCCTGGAGAGCTTGCAGAGCACTGGGGAAAGGCAGGCAGAGAATTCCCTGCTAGCACCTTCTCTGTGCCTGTTCACATTCCTTCGCAGAATCGCTTTTGTGCAGAAAACAGTAACACTTGTTCAGACGAAAGAAAGCACAGAGCCCCAGATTTTATGTTGTCCTGGAGAGCTTGCAGAGCACTGGGGAAAGGCAGGCAGAGAATTTCCTGCTAGCACCTTCTCTGTGCCTGGGAAGCAGAAGTGTTCACATTGCTTGGCAGAATCGCTTTTGTGCAGAAAACAGTAACACTTGTTCAGAACGAAAGAAAGCACAGAGCCCCAGATTCTATGTTGTCCTGGAGAGCTTGCAGAGCACTGGGGAAAAGCAGGCAGAGAATTCCCTGCTAGCACCTTCTCTGTGCCTGGGAAACAGAAGTGTTCACATTGCTTCGCAGAATCGCTTTTGTGCAGAAAACAGTAACACTTGTTCAGAAGGAAAGAAAGCACAGAGCCCCATATTTTATGTTGTGCTGGAGAGCTTGCAGAGTACTGGGGAAAAGCAGGCAGAGAATTCCCTGCTAGCACCTTCTCTGTGCCTGGGAAACAGAAGTGTTCACATTGCTTCGCAGAATCGCTTTTGTGCAGAAAACAGTAACACTTGTTCAGAACGAAAGAAAGCACAGAGCCCCAGATTTTATGTTGTCCTGGAGAGCTTGCAGAGCACTGGGGAAAGGCAGGCAGAGAATTCCCTGCTAGCACCTTCTCTGTGCCTGTTCACATTGCATCGCAGAATCGCTTTTGTGCAGAAAACAGTAACACTTGTTCAGACGAAAGAAAGCACAGAGCCCCAGATTCTATGTTGTCCTGGAGAGCTTGCAGAGCACTGGGGAAAAGCAGGCAGAGAATTCCCTGCTAGCACCTTCTCTGTGCCTGGGAAACAGAAGTGTTCACATTGCTTCGCAGAATCGCTTTTGTGCAGAAAACAGTAACACTTGTTCAGAACGAAAGAAAGAACAGAGCCCCATATTTTATGTTGTGCTGGAGAGTTTGCAGAGTACTGGGGAAAAGCAGGCAGAGAATTCCCTGCTAGCACCTTCTCTGTGCCTGGGAAGCAGAAGTGTTCAGATTGCTTGGCAGAATCGCTTTTGTGCAGAAAACAGTAACACTTGTTCAGAACAAAAGAAAGCACAGAGCCCCAGATTTTATGTTGTCCTGGAGAGCTTGCAGAGCACTGGGGAAAAGCAGGCAGAGAATTCCCTGCTAGCACCTTCTCTGTGCCTGGGAAGCAGAAGTCTTCACATTGCTTCGCAGAACCGCTTTTGTGCAGACAACAGTAACACTTTTTCAGAACAAAAGAAAGCACAGAGCCTCAGATTTTATGTTGTCCTGGAGAGCTTGCAGAGCACTGGGGAAAGGCAGGCAGAGAATTCCCTGCTAGCACCTTCTCTGTGCCTGGGAAACAGAAGTGTTCACATTGCTTCGCAGAATCGCTTTTGTGCAGAAAACAGTAACACTTGTTCAGAACGAAAGAAAGCACAGAGCCCCAGATTTTATGTTGTGCTGGAGAGCTTGCAGAATACTGGGGAAAAGCAGGCAGAGAATTCCCTGCTAGCACCTTCTCTGTGCCTGGGAAACAGAAGTGTTCACATTGCTTCGCAGAATCGCTTTTGTGCAGAAAACAGTAACACTTGTTCAGAACGAAAGAAAGCACAGAGCCCCAGATTTTATGTTGTCCTGGAGAGCTTGCAGAGCACTGGGGAAAGGCAGGCAGACAATTCACTGCTAGCACCTTCTCTGTGCCTGTTCACATTGCTTCGCAGAATCGCTTTTGTGCAGAAAACAGTAACACTTGTTCAGACGAAAGAAAGCACAGAGCCCCAGATTTTATGTTGTCCTGGAGAGCTTGCAGAGCACTGGGGAAAGGCAGGCAGAGAATTCCCTGCTAGCACCTTCTCTGTGCCTGTTCACATTCCTTCGCAGAATCGCTTTTGTGCAGAAAACAGTAACACTTGTTCAGAACGAAAGAAAGCACAGAGCCCCAGATTTTATGTTGTCCTGGAGAGCTTGCAGAGCACTGGGGAAAAGCAGGCAGAGAATTCCCTGCTAGCACCTTCTCTGTGCCTGGGAAACAGAAGTGTTCACATTGCTTGGCAGAATCGCTTTTGTGCAGAAAACAGTAACACTTGTTCAGAAGGAAAGAAAGCACAGAGCCCCATATTTTATGTTGTGCTGGAGAGCTTGCAGAGTACTGGGGAAACGCAGGCAGAGAATTCCCTGCTAGCACCTTCTCTGTGCCTGGGAAGCAGAAGTGTTCAGATTGCTTGGCAGAATCGCTTTTGTGCAGAAAACAGTAACACTTGTTCAGAACAAAAGAAAGCACAGAGCCCCAGATTTTATGTTGTCCTGGAGAGCTTGCAGAGCACTGGGGAAAAGCAGGCAGAGAATTCCCTGCTAGCACCTTCTCTGTGCCTGGGAAACAGAAGTGTTCACATTTCTTCGCAGAATCGCTTTTGTGCAGAAAACAGTAACACTTGTTCAGAACGAAAGAAAGCACAGAGCCCCAGATTTTATGTTGTCCTGGAGAGCTTGCAGAGCACTGGGGAAAGGCAGGCAGAGAATTCCCTGCTAGCACCTTCTCTGTGCCTGGGAAGCAGAAGTCTTCACATTGCTTCGCAGAATCGCTTTTGTGCAGAAAACAATAACACTTGTTCAGAACGAAAGAAAGCACAGAGCCCCAGATTTTATGTTGTCCTGGAGAGCTTGCAGAGCACTGGGGAAAAGCAGGCAGAGAATTCCCTGCTAGCACCTTCTCTGTGCCTGGGAAGCAGAAGTGTTCACATTGCTTCGCAGAATCGCTTTTGTGCAGAAAACAGTAACACTTGTTCAGAACGAAAGAAAGCACAGAGCCCCAGATTTTATGTTGTCCTGGAGAGCTTGCAGAGCACTGGGGAAAGGCAGGCAGAGAATTCCCTGCTAGCACCTTCTCTGTGCCTGTTCACATTGCTTCGCAGAATCGCTTTTGTGCAGAAAACAGTAACACTTGTTCAGACGAAAGAAAGCACAGAGCCCCAGATTTTATGTTGTCCTGGAGAGCTTGCAGAGCACTGGGGAAAGGCAGGCAGACTATTCCCTGCTAGCACCTTCTCTGTGCCTGTTCACATTGCATCGCAGAATCGCTTTTGTGCAGAAAACAGTAACACTTGTTCAGACGAAAGAAAGCACAGAGCCCCAGATTTTATGTTGTCCTGGAGAGCTTGCAGAGCACTGGGGAAAAGCAGGCAGAGAATTCCCTGCTAGCACCTTCTCTGTGCCTGGGAAACAGAAGTGTTCACATTGCTTCGCAGAATCGCTTTTGTGCAGAAAACAGTAACACTTGTTCAGAAGGAAAGAAAGCACAGAGCCCCATATTTTATGTTGTGCTGGAAAGCTTGCAGAGTACTGGGGAAAAGCAGGCAGAGAATTCCCTGCTAGCACCTTCTCTGTGCCTGGGAAGCAGAAGTGTTCAGATTGCTTGGCAGAATCGCTTTTGTGCAGAAAACAGTAACACTTGTTCAGAACGAAAGAAAGCACAGAGCCCCAGATTTTATGTTGTCCTGGAGAGCTTGCAGAGCACTGGGGAAAGGCAGGCAGACAATTCACTGCTAGCACCTTCTCTGTGCCTGTTCACATTGCTTCGCAGAATCGCTTTTGTGCAGAAAACAGTAACACTTGTTCAGACGAAAGAAAGCACAGAGCCCCAGATTTTATGTTGTCCTGGAGAGCTTGCAGAGCACTGGGGAAAGGCAGGCAGAGAATTCCCTGCTAGCACCTTCTCTGTGCCTGTTCACATTCCTTCGCAGAATCGCTTTTGTGCAGAAAACAGTAACACTTGTTCAGAACGAAAGAAAGCACAGAGCCCCAGATTTTATGTTGTCCTGGAGAGCTTGCAGAGCACTGGGGAAAGGCAGGCAGAGAATTCCCTGCTAGCACCTTCTCTGTGCCTGGGAAGCAGAAGTCTTCACATTGCTTCGCAGCACCGCTTTTGTGCAGACAACAGTAACACTTTTTCAGAACAAAAGAAAGCACAGAGCCTCAGATTTTATGTTGTCCTGGAGAGCTTGCAGAGCACTGGGGAAAGGCAGGCAGAGAATTCCCTGCTAGCACCTTCTCTGTGCCTGGGAAACAGAAGTCTTCACATTGCTTCGCAGAATCGCTTTTGTGCAGAAAACAGTAACACTTGTTCAGAAGGAAAGAAAGCACAGAGCCCCATATTGTATGTTGTGCTGGAGAGCTTGCAGAATACTGGGGAAAAGCAGGCAGAGAATTCCCTGCTAGCACCTTCTCTGTGCCTGGGAAACAGAAGTGTTCACATTGCTTCGCAGAATCGCTTTTGTGCAGAAAACAGTAACACTTGTTCAGAACGAAAGAAAGCACAGAGCCCCAGATTTTATGTTGTCCTGGAGAGCTTGCAGAGCACTGGGGAAAGGCAGGCAGACAATTCACTGCTAGCACCTTCTCTGTGCCTGTTCACATTGCTTCGCAGAATCGCTTTTGTGCAGAAAACAGTAACACTTGTTCAGACGAAAGAAAGCACAGAGCCCCAGATTTTATGTTGTCCTGGAGAGCTTGCAGAGCACTGGGGAAAGGCAGGCAGAGAATTCCCTGCTAGCACCTTCTCTGTGCCTGGGAAACAGAAGTGTTCACATTGCTTCGCAGAATCGCTTTTGTGCAGAAAACAGTAACACTTGTTCAGAACGAAAGAAAGCACAGAGCCCCAGATTCTATGTTGTCCTGGAGAGCTTGCAGAGCACTGGGGAAAGGCAGGCAGAGAATTCCCTGCTAGCACCTTCTCTGTGCCTGGGAAGCAGAAGTGTTCACATTGCTTCGCAGAATCGCTTTTGTGCAGAAAACAGTAACACTTGTTCAGACGAAAGAAAGCACAGAGCCCCAGATTTTATGTTGTCCTGGAGAGCTTGCAGAGCACTGGGGAAAGGCAGGCAGAGAATTCCCTGCTAGCACCTTCTCTGTGCCTGGGAAGCAGAAGTCTTCACATTGCTTCGCAGAATCGCTTTTGTGCAGAAAACAATAACAGTTGTTCAGAACGAAAGAAAGCACAGAGCCCCAGATTTTATGTTGTCCTGGAGAGCTTGCAGAGCACTGGGGAAAAGCAGGCAGAGAATTCCCTGCTAGCACCTTCTCTGTGCCTGGGAAACAGAAGTGTTCACATTGCTTCGCAGAATCGCTTTTGTGCAGAAAACAGTAACACTTGTTCAGAACGAAAGAAAGCACAGAGCCCCAGATTTGCTGTTGTCCTGGAGAGCTTGCAGAGCACTGGGGAAAGGCAGGCAGAGAATTCCCTGCTAGCACCTTCTCTGTGCCTGGGAAGCAGAAGTGTTCACATTGCTTCGCAGAATCGCTTTTGTGCAGAAAACAATAACACCTGTTCAGAACGAAAGAAAGCACAGAGCCCCAGATTTTATGTTGTCCTGGAGAGCTTGCAGAGCACTGGGGAAAGGCAGGCAGAGAATTCCCTGCTAGCACCTTCTCTGTGCCTGTTCACATTCCTTCGCAGAATCGCTTTTGTGCAGAAAACTGTAACACTTGTTCAGACGAAAGAAAGCACAGAGCCCCAGATTTTATGTTGTCCTGGAGAGCTTGCAGAGCACTGGGGAAAGGCAGGCAGAGAATTCCCTGCTAGCACCTTCTCTGTGCCTGTTCACATTCCTTCGCAGAATCGCTTTTGTGCAGAAAACAGTAACACTTGTTCAGACGAAAGAAAGCACAGAGCCCCAGATTTTATGTTGTCCTGGAGAGCTTGCAGAGCACTGGGGAAAGGCAGGCAGAGAATTCCCTGCTAGCACCTTCTCTGTGCCTGGGAAGCAGAAGTCTTCACATTGCTTCGCAGTATCGCTTTTGTGCAGAAAACAGTAACACTTGTTCAGAAGGAAAGAAAGAACAGAGCCCCATATTTTATGTTGTGCTGGAGAGCTTGCAGAATACTGGGGAAAAGCAGGCAGAGAATTCCCTGCTAGCACCTTCTCTGTGCCTGGGAAACAGAAGTGTTCACATTGCTTCGCAGAATCGCTTTTGTGCAGAAAACAGTAACACTTGTTCAGAACGAAAGAAAGCACAGAGCCCCAGATTTTATGTTGTCCTGGAGAGCTTGCAGAGCACTGGGGAAAGGCAGGCAGACAATTCACTGCTAGCACCTTCTCTGTGCCTGTTCACATTGCTTCGCAGAATCGCTTTTGTGCAGAAAACAGTAACACCTGTTCAGACGAAAGAAAGCACAGAGCCCCAGATTTTATGTTGTCCTGGAGAGCTTGCAGAGCACTGGGGAAAGGCAGGCAGAGAATTCCCTGCTAGCACCTTCTCTGTGTCTGTTCACATTGCATCGCAGAATCGCTTTTGTGCAGAAAACAGTAACACTTGTTCAGAACGAAAGAAAGCACAGAGCCCCAGATTTTATGTTGTCCTGGAGAGCTTGCAGAGCACTGGGGAAAGGCAGGCAGAGAATTCCCTGCTAGCACCTTCTCTGTGCCTGTTCACATTGCTTCGCAGAATCGCTTTTGTGCAGAAAACAGTAACACTTGTTCAGACGAAAGAAAGCACAGAGCCCCAGATTTTATGTTGTCCTGGAGAGCTTGCAGAGCACTGGGGAAAGGCAGGCAGAGAATTTCCTGCTAGCACCTTCTCTGTGCCTGGGAAGCAGAAGTGTTCACATTGCTTCGCAGAATCGCTTTTGTGCAGAAAACAGTAACACTTGTTCAGAAGGAAAGAAAGCACAGAGCCCCATATTTTATGTTGTGCTGGAGAGCTTGCAGAGTACTGGGGAAAAGCAGGCAGAGAATTCCCTGCTAGCACCTTCTCTGTGCCTGGGAAACAGAAGTGTTCACATTGCTTCGCAGAATCGCTTTTGTGCAGAAAACAGTAACACTTGTTCAGAAGGAAAGAAAGAACAGAGCCCCATATTTTATGTTGTGCTGGAGAGTTTGCAGAGTACTGGGGAAAAGCAGGCAGAGAATTCCCTGCTAGCACCTTCTCTGTGCCTGGGAAGCAGAAGTCTTCACATTGCTTCGCAGCACCGCTTTTGTGCAGACAACAGTAACACTTTTTCAGAACAAAAGAAAGCACAGAGCCTCAGATTTTATGTTGTCCTGGAGAGCTTGCAGAGCACTGGGGAAAGGCAGGCAGAGAATTCCCTGCTAGCACCTTCTCTGTGCCTGGGAAACAGAAGTGTTCACATTGCTTCGCAGAATCGCTTTTGTGCAGAAAACAGTAACACTTGTTCAGAAGGAAAGAAAGCACAGAGCCCCATATTTTATGTTGTGCTGGAGAGCTTGCAGAATACTGGGGAAAAGCAGGCAGAGAATTCCCTGCTAGCACCTTCTCTGTGCCTGGGAAACAGAAGTGTTCACATTGCTTCGCAGAATCGCTTTTGTGCAGAAAACAGTAACACTTGTTCAGAACGAAAGAAAGCACAGAGCCCCAGATTTTATGTTGTCCTGGAGAGCTTGCAGAGCACTGGGGAAAGGCAGGCAGACAATTCACTGCTAGCACCTTCTCTGTGCCTGTTCACATTGCTTCGCAGAATCGCTTTTGTGCAGAAAACAGTAACACTTGTTCAGACGAAAGAAAGCACAGAGCCCCAGATTCTATGTTGTCCTGGAGAGCTTGCAGAGCACTGGGGAAAGGCAGGCAGAGAATTCCCTGCTAGCACCTTCTCTGTGCCTGTTCACATTCCTTCGCAGAATCGCTTTTGTGCAGAAAACAGTAACACTTGTTCAGAACGAAAGAAAGCACAGAGCCCCAGATTTTATGTTGTCCTGGAGAGCTTGCAGAGCACTGGGGAAAGGCAGGCAGAGAATTCCCTGCTAGCACCTTCTCTGTGCCTGTTCACATTCCTTCGCAGAATCGCTTTTGTGCAGAAAACAGTAACACTTGTTCAGACGAAAGAAAGCACAGAGCCCCAGATTTTATGTTGTCCTGGAGAGCTTGCAGAGCACTGGGGAAAGGCAGGCAGAGAATTTCCTGCTAGCACCTTCTCTGTGCCTGGGAAGCAGAAGTGTTCACATTGCTTGGCAGAATCGCTTTTGTGCAGAAAACAGTAACACTTGTTCAGAACGAAAGAAAGCACAGAGCCCCAGATTCTATGTTGTCCTGGAGAGCTTGCAGAGCACTGGGGAAAAGCAGGCAGAGAATTCCCTGCTAGCACCTTCTCTGTGCCTGGGAAACAGAAGTGTTCACATTGCTTCGCAGAATCGCTTTTGTGCAGAAAACAGTAACACTTGTTCAGAAGGAAAGAAAGCACAGAGCCCCATATTTTATGTTGTGCTGGAGAGCTTGCAGAGTACTGGGGAAAAGCAGGCAGAGAATTCCCTGCTAGCACCTTCTCTGTGCCTGGGAAACAGAAGTGTTCACATTGCTTCGCAGAATCGCTTTTGTGCAGAAAACAGTAACACTTGTTCAGAACGAAAGAAAGCACAGAGCCCCAGATTTTATGTTGTCCTGGAGAGCTTGCAGAGCACTGGGGAAAGGCAGGCAGAGAATTCCCTGCTAGCACCTTCTCTGTGCCTGTTCACATTGCATCGCAGAATCGCTTTTGTGCAGAAAACAGTAACACTTGTTCAGACGAAAGAAAGCACAGAGCCCCAGATTCTATGTTGTCCTGGAGAGCTTGCAGAGCACTGGGGAAAAGCAGGCAGAGAATTCCCTGCTAGCACCTTCTCTGTGCCTGGGAAACAGAAGTGTTCCCATTGCTTCGCAGAATCGCTTTTGTGCAGAAAACAGTAACACTTGTTCAGAACGAAAGAAAGAACAGAGCCCCATATTTTATGTTGTGCTGGAGAGTTTGCAGAGTACTGGGGAAAAGCAGGCAGAGAATTCCCTGCTAGCACCTTCTCTGTGCCTGGGAAGCAGAAGTGTTCAGATTGCTTGGCAGAATCGCTTTTGTGCAGAAAACAGTAACACTTGTTCAGAACAAAAGAAAGCACAGAGCCCCAGATTTTATGTTGTCCTGGAGAGCTTGCAGAGCACTGGGGAAAAGCAGGCAGAGAATTCCCTGCTAGCACCTTCTCTGTGCCTGGGAAGCAGAAGTCTTCACATTGCTTCGCAGAACCGCTTTTGTGCAGACAACAGTAACACTTTTTCAGAACAAAAGAAAGCACAGAGCCTCAGATTTTATGTTGTCCTGGAGAGCTTGCAGAGCACTGGGGAAAGGCAGGCAGAGAATTCCCTGCTAGCACCTTCTCTGTGCCTGGGAAACAGAAGTGTTCACATTGCTTCGCAGAATCGCTTTTGTGCAGAAAACAGTAACACTTGTTCAGAACGAAAGAAAGCACAGAGCCCCAGATTTTATGTTGTGCTGGAGAGCTTGCAGAATACTGGGGAAAAGCAGGCAGAGAATTCCCTGCTAGCACCTTCTCTGTGCCTGGGAAACAGAAGTGTTCACATTGCTTCGCAGAATCGCTTTTGTGCAGAAAACAGTAACACTTGTTCAGAACGAAAGAAAGCACAGAGCCCCAGATTTTATGTTGTCCTGGAGAGCTTGCAGAGCACTGGGGAAAGGCAGGCAGACAATTCACTGCTAGCACCTTCTCTGTGCCTGTTCACATTGCTTCGCAGAATCGCTTTTGTGCAGAAAACAGTAACACTTGTTCAGACGAAAGAAAGCACAGAGCCCCAGATTTTATGTTGTCCTGGAGAGCTTGCAGAGCACTGGGGAAAGGCAGGCAGAGAATTCCCTGCTAGCACCTTCTCTGTGCCTGTTCACATTCCTTCGCAGAATCGCTTTTGTGCAGAAAACAGTAACACTTGTTCAGAACGAAAGAAAGCACAGAGCCCCAGATTTTATGTTGTCCTGGAGAGCTTGCAGAGCACTGGGGAAAAGCAGGCAGAGAATTCCCTGCTAGCACCTTCTCTGTGCCTGGGAAACAGAAGTGTTCACATTGCTTGGCAGAATCGCTTTTGTGCAGAAAACAGTAACACTTGTTCAGAAGGAAAGAAAGCACAGAGCCCCATATTTTATGTTGTGCTGGAGAGCTTGCAGAGTACTGGGGAAACGCAGGCAGAGAATTCCCTGCTAGCACCTTCTCTGTGCCTGGGAAGCAGAAGTGTTCAGATTGCTTGGCAGAATCGCTTTTGTGCAGAAAACAGTAACACTTGTTCAGAACAAAAGAAAGCACAGAGCCCCAGATTTTATGTTGTCCTGGAGAGCTTGCAGAGCACTGGGGAAAAGCAGGCAGAGAATTCCCTGCTAGCACCTTCTCTGTGCCTGGGAAACAGAAGTGTTCACATTTCTTCGCAGAATCGCTTTTGTGCAGAAAACAGTAACACTTGTTCAGAACGAAAGAAAGCACAGAGCCCCAGATTTTATGTTGTCCTGGAGAGCTTGCAGAGCACTGGGGAAAGGCAGGCAGAGAATTCCCTGCTAGCACCTTCTCTGTGCCTGGGAAGCAGAAGTCTTCACATTGCTTCGCAGAATCGCTTT
Source organism: Strix uralensis (assembly GCF_047716275.1). Classification (NCBI taxonomy): domain Eukaryota; kingdom Metazoa; phylum Chordata; class Aves; order Strigiformes; family Strigidae; genus Strix; species Strix uralensis. The sequence goes on along the minus strand of NC_133981.1, from coordinate 27,637,416 downwards.
TGTGCAGAAAACAATAACACTTGTTCAGAACGAAAGAAAGCACAGAGCCCCAGATTTTATGTTGTCCTGGAGAGCTTGCAGAGCACTGGGGAAAAGCAGGCAGAGAATTCCCTGCTAGCACCTTCTCTGTGCCTGGGAAGCAGAAGTGTTCACATTGCTTCGCAGAATCGCTTTTGTGCAGAAAACAGTAACACTTGTTCAGAACGAAAGAAAGCACAGAGCCCCAGATTTTATGTTGTCCTGGAGAGCTTGCAGAGCACTGGGGAAAGGCAGGCAGAGAATTCCCTGCTAGCACCTTCTCTGTGCCTGTTCACATTGCTTCGCAGAATCGCTTTTGTGCAGAAAACAGTAACACTTGTTCAGACGAAAGAAAGCACAGAGCCCCAGATTTTATGTTGTCCTGGAGAGCTTGCAGAGCACTGGGGAAAGGCAGGCAGACTATTCCCTGCTAGCACCTTCTCTGTGCCTGTTCACATTGCATCGCAGAATCGCTTTTGTGCAGAAAACAGTAACACTTGTTCAGACGAAAGAAAGCACAGAGCCCCAGATTTTATGTTGTCCTGGAGAGCTTGCAGAGCACTGGGGAAAAGCAGGCAGAGAATTCCCTGCTAGCACCTTCTCTGTGCCTGGGAAACAGAAGTGTTCACATTGCTTCGCAGAATCGCTTTTGTGCAGAAAACAGTAACACTTGTTCAGAAGGAAAGAAAGCACAGAGCCCCATATTTTATGTTGTGCTGGAAAGCTTGCAGAGTACTGGGGAAAAGCAGGCAGAGAATTCCCTGCTAGCACCTTCTCTGTGCCTGGGAAGCAGAAGTGTTCAGATTGCTTGGCAGAATCGCTTTTGTGCAGAAAACAGTAACACTTGTTCAGAACGAAAGAAAGCACAGAGCCCCAGATTTTATGTTGTCCTGGAGAGCTTGCAGAGCACTGGGGAAAGGCAGGCAGACAATTCACTGCTAGCACCTTCTCTGTGCCTGTTCACATTGCTTCGCAGAATCGCTTTTGTGCAGAAAACAGTAACACTTGTTCAGACGAAAGAAAGCACAGAGCCCCAGATTTTATGTTGTCCTGGAGAGCTTGCAGAGCACTGGGGAAAGGCAGGCAGAGAATTCCCTGCTAGCACCTTCTCTGTGCCTGTTCACATTCCTTCGCAGAATCGCTTTTGTGCAGAAAACAGTAACACTTGTTCAGAACGAAAGAAAGCACAGAGCCCCAGATTTTATGTTGTCCTGGAGAGCTTGCAGAGCACTGGGGAAAGGCAGGCAGAGAATTCCCTGCTAGCACCTTCTCTGTGCCTGTTCACATTCCTTCGCAGAATCGCTTTTGTGCAGAAAACAGTAACACTTGTTCAGACGAAAGAAAGCACAGAGCCCCAGATTTTATGTTGTCCTGGAGAGCTTGCAGAGCACTGGGGAAAGGCAGGCAGAGAATTTCCTGCTAGCACCTTCTCTGTGCCTGGGAAGCAGAAGTGTTCACATTGCTTCGCAGTATCGCTTTTGTGCAGAAAACAGTAACACTTGTTCAGAACGAAAGAAAGCACAGAGCCCCAGATTCTATGTTGTCCTGGAGAGCTTGCAGAGCACTGGGGAAAAGCAGGCAGAGAATTCCCTGCTAGCACCTTCTCTGTGCCTGGGAAACAGAAGTGTTCACATTGCTTCGCAGAATCGCTTTTGTGCAGAAAACAGTAACACTTGTTCAGAAGGAAAGAAAGCACAGAGCCCCATATTTTATGTTGTGCTGGAGAGCTTGCAGAGTACTGGGGAAAAGCAGGCAGAGAATTCCCTGCTAGCACCTTCTCTGTGCCTGTTCACATTCCTTCGCAGAATCGCTTTTGTGCAGAAAACAGTAACACTTGTTCAGAACGAAAGAAAGCACAGAGCCCCAGATTTTATGTTGTCCTGGAGAGCTTGCAGAGCACTGGGGAAAGGCAGGCAGAGAATTCCCTGCTAGCACCTTCTCTGTGCCTGTTCACATTCCTTCGCAGAATCGCTTTTGTGCAGAAAACAGTAACACTTGTTCAGACGAAAGAAAGCACAGAGCCCCAGATTTTATGTTGTCCTGGAGAGCTTGCAGAGCACTGGGGAAAGGCAGGCAGAGAATTTCCTGCTAGCACCTTCTCTGTGCCTGGGAAGCAGAAGTGTTCACATTGCTTGGCAGAATCGCTTTTGTGCAGAAAACAGTAACACTTGTTCAGAACGAATGAAAGCACAGAGCCCCAGATTTGCTGTTGTCCTGGAGAGCTTGCAGAGCACTGGGGAAAAGCAGGCAGAGAATTCCCTGCTAGCACCTTCTCTGTGCCTGGGAAACAGAAGTGTTCACATTGCTTCGCAGAATCGCTTTTGTGCAGAAAACAGTAACACTTGTTCAGAAGGAAAGAAAGCACAGAGCCCCATATTTTATGTTGTGCTGGAGAGCTTGCAGAGTACTGGGGAAAAGCAGGCAGAGAATTCCCTGCTAGCACCTTCTCTGTGCCTGGGAAACAGAAGTGTTCACATTGCTTCGCAGAATCGCTTTTGTGCAGAAAACAGTAACACTTGTTCAGAACGAAAGAAAGCACAGAGCCCCAGATTTTATGTTGTCCTGGAGAGCTTGCAGAGCACTGGGGAAAGGCAGGCAGAGAATTCCCTGCTAGCACCTTCTCTGTGCCTGTTCACATTGCATCGCAGAATCGCTTTTGTGCAGAAAACAGTAACACTTGTTCAGACGAAAGAAAGCACAGAGCCCCAGATTCTATGTTGTCCTGGAGAGCTTGCAGAGCACTGGGGAAAAGCAGGCAGAGAATTCCCTGCTAGCACCTTCTCTGTGCCTGGGAAACAGAAGTGTTCACATTGCTTCGCAGAATCGCTTTTGTGCAGAAAACAGTAACACTTGTTCAGAACGAAAGAAAGAACAGAGCCCCATATTTTATGTTGTGCTGGAGAGTTTGCAGAGTACTGGGGAAAAGCAGGCAGAGAATTCCCTGCTAGCACCTTCTCTGTGCCTGGGAAGCAGAAGTGTTCAGATTGCTTGGCAGAATCGCTTTTGTGCAGAAAACAGTAACACTTGTTCAGAACAAAAGAAAGCACAGAGCCCCAGATTTTATGTTGTCCTGGAGAGCTTGCAGAGCACTGGGGAAAAGCAGGCAGAGAATTCCCTGCTAGCACCTTCTCTGTGCCTGGGAAGCAGAAGTCTTCACATTGCTTCGCAGAACCGCTTTTGTGCAGACAACAGTAACACTTTTTCAGAACAAAAGAAAGCACAGAGCCTCAGATTTTATGTTGTCCTGGAGAGCTTGCAGAGCACTGGGGAAAGGCAGGCAGAGAATTCCCTGCTAGCACCTTCTCTGTGCCTGGGAAACAGAAGTGTTCACATTGCTTCGCAGAATCGCTTTTGTGCAGAAAACAGTAACACTTGTTCAGAACGAAAGAAAGCACAGAGCCCCAGATTTTATGTTGTGCTGGAGAGCTTGCAGAATACTGGGGAAAAGCAGGCAGAGAATTCCCTGCTAGCACCTTCTCTGTGCCTGGGAAACAGAAGTGTTCACATTGCTTCGCAGAATCGCTTTTGTGCAGAAAACAGTAACACTTGTTCAGAACGAAAGAAAGCACAGAGCCCCAGATTTTATGTTGTCCTGGAGAGCTTGCAGAGCACTGGGGAAAGGCAGGCAGACAATTCACTGCTAGCACCTTCTCTGTGCCTGTTCACATTGCTTCGCAGAATCGCTTTTGTGCAGAAAACAGTAACACTTGTTCAGACGAAAGAAAGCACAGAGCCCCAGATTTTATGTTGTCCTGGAGAGCTTGCAGAGCACTGGGGAAAGGCAGGCAGAGAATTCCCTGCTAGCACCTTCTCTGTGCCTGTTCACATTCCTTCGCAGAATCGCTTTTGTGCAGAAAACAGTAACACTTGTTCAGAACGAAAGAAAGCACAGAGCCCCAGATTTTATGTTGTCCTGGAGAGCTTGCAGAGCACTGGGGAAAAGCAGGCAGAGAATTCCCTGCTAGCACCTTCTCTGTGCCTGGGAAACAGAAGTGTTCACATTGCTTGGCAGAATCGCTTTTGTGCAGAAAACAGTAACACTTGTTCAGAAGGAAAGAAAGCACAGAGCCCCATATTTTATGTTGTGCTGGAGAGCTTGCAGAGTACTGGGGAAACGCAGGCAGAGAATTCCCTGCTAGCACCTTCTCTGTGCCTGGGAAGCAGAAGTGTTCAGATTGCTTGGCAGAATCGCTTTTGTGCAGAAAACAGTAACACTTGTTCAGAACAAAAGAAAGCACAGAGCCCCAGATTTTATGTTGTCCTGGAGAGCTTGCAGAGCACTGGGGAAAAGCAGGCAGAGAATTCCCTGCTAGCACCTTCTCTGTGCCTGGGAAACAGAAGTGTTCACATTTCTTCGCAGAATCGCTTTTGTGCAGAAAACAGTAACACTTGTTCAGAACGAAAGAAAGCACAGAGCCCCAGATTTTATGTTGTCCTGGAGAGCTTGCAGAGCACTGGGGAAAGGCAGGCAGAGAATTCCCTGCTAGCACCTTCTCTGTGCCTGGGAAGCAGAAGTCTTCACATTGCTTCGCAGAATCGCTTTTGTGCAGAAAACAATAACACTTGTTCAGAACGAAAGAAAGCACAGAGCCCCAGATTTTATGTTGTCCTGGAGAGCTTGCAGAGCACTGGGGAAAAGCAGGCAGAGAATTCCCTGCTAGCACCTTCTCTGTGCCTGGGAAGCAGAAGTGTTCACATTGCTTCGCAGAATCGCTTTTGTGCAGAAAACAGTAACACTTGTTCAGAACGAAAGAAAGCACAGAGCCCCAGATTTTATGTTGTCCTGGAGAGCTTGCAGAGCACTGGGGAAAGGCAGGCAGAGAATTCCCTGCTAGCACCTTCTCTGTGCCTGTTCACATTGCTTCGCAGAATCGCTTTTGTGCAGAAAACAGTAACACTTGTTCAGACGAAAGAAAGCACAGAGCCCCAGATTTTATGTTGTCCTGGAGAGCTTGCAGAGCACTGGGGAAAGGCAGGCAGACTATTCCCTGCTAGCACCTTCTCTGTGCCTGTTCACATTGCATCGCAGAATCGCTTTTGTGCAGAAAACAGTAACACTTGTTCAGACGAAAGAAAGCACAGAGCCCCAGATTTTATGTTGTCCTGGAGAGCTTGCAGAGCACTGGGGAAAAGCAGGCAGAGAATTCCCTGCTAGCACCTTCTCTGTGCCTGGGAAACAGAAGTGTTCACATTGCTTCGCAGAATCGCTTTTGTGCAGAAAACAGTAACACTTGTTCAGAAGGAAAGAAAGCACAGAGCCCCATATTTTATGTTGTGCTGGAAAGCTTGCAGAGTACTGGGGAAAAGCAGGCAGAGAATTCCCTGCTAGCACCTTCTCTGTGCCTGGGAAGCAGAAGTGTTCAGATTGCTTGGCAGAATCGCTTTTGTGCAGAAAACAGTAACACTTGTTCAGAACGAAAGAAAGCACAGAGCCCCAGATTTTATGTTGTCCTGGAGAGCTTGCAGAGCACTGGGGAAAAGCAGGCAGAGAATTCCCTGCTAGCACCTTCTCTGTGCCTGGGAAACAGAAGTGTTCACATTGCTTGGCAGAATCGCTTTTGTGCAGAAAACAATAACACTTGTTCAGAAGGAAAGAAAGCACAGAGCCCCATATTTTATGTTGTGCTGGAGAGCTTGCAGAGTACTGGGGAAAAGCAGGCAGAGAATTCCCTGCTAGCACCTTCTCTGTGCCTGGGAAACAGAAGTGTTCACATTGCTTCGCAGAATCGCTTTTGTGCAGAAAACAGTAACACTTGTTCAGAACGAAAGAAAGCACAGAGCCCCAGATTTTATGTTGTCCTGGAGAGCTTGCAGAGCACTGGGGAAAGGCAGGCAGAGAATTCCCTGCTAGCACCTTCTCTGTGCCTGTTCACATTGCTTCGCAGAATCGCTTTTGTGCAGAAAACAGTAACACTTGTTCAGACGAAAGAAAGCACAGAGCCCCAGATTTTATGTTGTCCTGGAGAGCTTGCAGAGCACTGGGGAAAGGCAGGCAGAGAATTCCCTGCTAGCACCTTCTCTGTGCCTGTTCACATTGCATCGCAGAATCGCTTTTGTGCAGAAAACAGTAACACTTGTTCAGACGAAAGAAAGCACAGAGCCCCAGATTTTATGTTGTCCTGGAGAGCTTGCAGAGCACTGGGGAAAGGCAGGCAGACAATTCACTGCTAGCACCTTCTCTGTGCCTGTTCACATTGCTTCGCAGAATCGCTTTTGTGCAGAAAACAGTAACACCTGTTCAGACGAAAGAAAGCACAGAGCCCCAGATTTTATGTTGTCCTGGAGAGCTTGCAGAGCACTGGGGAAAGGCAGGCAGAGAATTCCCTGCTAGCACCTTCTCTGTGCCTGTTCACATTCCTTCGCAGAATCGCTTTTGTGCAGAAAACAGTAACACTTGTTCAGAACGAAAGAAAGCACAGAGCCCCAGATTTTATGTTGTCCTGGAGAGCTTGCAGAGCACTGGGGAAAGGCAGGCAGAGAATTCCCTGCTAGCACCTTCTCTGTGCCTGTTCACATTGCTTCGCAGAATCGCTTTTGTGCAGAAAACAGTAACACTTGTTCAGACGAAAGAAAGCACAGAGCCCCAGATTTTATGTTGTCCTGGAGAGCTTGCAGAGCACTGGGGAAAGGCAGGCAGAGAATTTCCTGCTAGCACCTTCTCTGTGCCTGGGAAGCAGAAGTGTTCACATTGCTTGGCAGAATCGCTTTTGTGCAGAAAACAGTAACACTTGTTCAGAACGAAAGAAAGCACAGAGCCCCAGATTTTATGTTGTCCTGGAGAGCTTGCAGAGCACTGGGGAAAGGCAGGCAGAGAATTCCCTGCTAGCACCTTCTCTGTGCCTGTTCACATTGCATCGCAGAATCGCTTTTGTGCAGAAAACAGTAACACTTGTTCAGACGAAAGAAAGCACAGAGCCCCAGATTCTATGTTGTCCTGGAGAGCTTGCAGAGCACTGGGGAAAAGCAGGCAGAGAATTCCCTGCTAGCACCTTCTCTGTGCCTGGGAAACAGAAGTGTTCACATTGCTTCGCAGAATCGCTTTTGTGCAGAAAACAGTAACACTTGTTCAGAAGGAAAGAAAGAACAGAGCCCCATATTTTATGTTGTGCTGGAGAGTTTGCAGAGTACTGGGGAAAAGCAGGCAGAGAATTCCCTGCTAGCACCTTCTCTGTGCCTGGGAAGCAGAAGTGTTCAGATTGCTTGGCAGAATCGCTTTTGTGCAGAAAACAGTAACACTTGTTCAGAACAAAAGAAAGCACAGAGCCCCAGATTTTATGTTGTCCTGGAGAGCTTGCAGAGCACTGGGGAAAGGCAGGCAGAGAATTCCCTGCTAGCACCTTCTCTGTGCCTGGGAAGCAGAAGACTTCACATTGCTTCGCAGAACCGCTTTTGTGCAGAAAACAGTAACACTTTTTCAGAACGAAAGAAAGCACAGAGCCCCAGATTTTATGTTGTCCTGGAGAGCTTGCAGAGCACTGGGGAAAGGCAGGCAGACAATTCACTGCTAGCACCTTCTCTGTGCCTGTTCACATTGCTTCGCAGAATCGCTTTTGTGCAGAAAACAGTAACACTTGTTCAGACGAAAGAAAGCACAGAGCCCCAGATTTTATGTTGTCCTGGAGAGCTTGCAGAGCACTGGGGAAAGGCAGGCAGAGAATTCCCTGCTAGCACCTTCTCTGTGCCTGTTCACATTCCTTCACAGAATCGCTTTTGTGCAGAAAACAGTAACACTTGTTCAGAACGAAAGAAAGCACAGAGCCCCAGATTTTATGTTGTCCTGGAGAGCTTGCAGAGCACTGGGGAAAGGCAGGCAGAGAATTCCCTGCTAGCACCTTCTCTGTGCCTGTTCACATTGCTTCGCAGAATCGCTTTTGTGCAGAAAACAGTAACACTTGTTCAGACGAAAGAAAGCACAGAGCCCCAGATTTTATGTTGTCCTGGAGAGCTTGCAGAGCACTGGGGAAAAGCAGGCAGAGAATTCCCTGCTAGCACCTTCTCTGTGCCTGGGAAACAGAAGTGTTCACATTGCTTCGCAGAATCGCTTTTGTGCAGAAAACAGTAACACTTGTTCAGAAGGAAAGAAAGCACAGAGCCCCATATTTTATGTTGTCCTGGAGAGCTTGCAGAGTACTGGGGAAAAGCAGGCAGAGAATTCCCTGCTAGCACCTTCTCTGTGCCTGGGAAACAGAAGTGTTCACATTGCTTCGCAGAATCGCTTTTGTGCAGAAAACAGTAACACTTGTTCAGAACGAAAGAAAGCACAGAGCCCCAGATTTTATGTTGTCCTGGAGAGCTTGCAGAGCACTGGGGAAAGGCAGGCAGAGAATTCCCTGCTAGCACCTTCTCTGTGCCTGTTCACATTGCATCGCAGAATCGCTTTTGTGCAGAAAACAGTAACACTTGTTCAGACGAAAGAAAGCACAGAGCCCCAGATTCTATGTTGTCCTGGAGAGCTTGCAGAGCACTGGGGAAAAGCAGGCAGAGAATTCCCTGCTAGCACCTTCTCTGTGCCTGGGAAACAGAAGTGTTCACATTGCTTCGCAGAATCGCTTTTGTGCAGAAAACAGTAACACTTGTTCAGAAGGAAAGAAAGAACAGAGCCCCATATTTTATGTTGTGCTGGAGAGTTTGCAGAGTACTGGGGAAAAGCAGGCAGAGAATTCCCTGCTAGCACCTTCTCTGTGCCTGGGAAGCAGAAGTGTTCAGATTGCTTGGCAGAATCGCTTTTGTGCAGAAAACAGTAACACTTGTTCAGAACAAAAGAAAGCACAGAGCCCCAGATTTTATGTTGTCCTGGAGAGCTTGCAGAGCACTGGGGAAAAGCAGGCAGAGAATTCCCTGCTAGCACCTTCTCTGTGCCTGGGAAGCAGAAGTCTTCACATTGCTTCGCAGAACCGCTTTTGTGCAGACAACAGTAACACTTTTTCAGAACAAAAGAAAGCACAGAGCCTCAGATTTTATGTTGTCCTGGAGAGCTTGCAGAGCACTGGGGAAAGGCAGGCAGAGAATTCCCTGCTAGCACCTTCTCTGTGCCTGGGAAACAGAAGTGTTCACATTGCTTCGCAGAATCGCTTTTGTGCAGAAAACAGTAACACTTGTTCAGAACGAAAGAAAGCACAGAGCCCCAGATTTTATGTTGTCCTGGAGAGCTTGCAGAGCACTGGGGAAAGGCAGGCAGAGAATTCCCTGCTAGCACCTTCTCTGTGCCTGTTCACATTGCATCGCAGAATCGCTTTTGTGCAGAAAACAGTAACACTTGTTCAGACGAAAGAAAGCACAGAGCCCCAGATTCTATGTTGTCCTGGAGAGCTTGCAGAGCACTGGGGAAAAGCAGGCAGAGAATTCCCTGCTAGCACCTTCTCTGTGCCTGGGAAACAGAAGTGTTCACATTGCTTCGCAGAATCGCTTTTGTGCAGAAAACAGTAACACTTGTTCAGAAGGAAAGAAAGAACAGAGCCCCATATTTTATGTTGTGCTGGAGAGTTTGCAGAGTACTGGGGAAAAGCAGGCAGAGAATTCCCTGCTAGCACCTTCTCTGTGCCTGGGAAGCAGAAGTGTTCAGATTGCTTGGCAGAATCGCTTTTGTGCAGAAAACAGTAACACTTGTTCAGAACAAAAGAAAGCACAGAGCCCCAGATTTTATGTTGTCCTGGAGAGCTTGCAGAGCACTGGGGAAAAGCAGGCAGAGAATTCCCTGCTAGCACCTTCTCTGTGCCTGGGAAGCAGAAGTCTTCACATTGCTTCGCAGAACCGCTTTTGTGCAGACAACAGTAACACTTTTTCAGAACAAAAGAAAGCACAGAGCCTCAGATTTTATGTTGTCCTGGAGAGCTTGCAGAGCACTGGGAAAGGCAGGCAGAGAATTCCCTGCTAGCACCTTCTCTGTGCCTGGGAAACAGAAGTGTTCACATTGCTTCGCAGAATCGCTTTTGTGCAGAAAACAGTAACACTTGTTCAGAAGGAAAGAAAGCACAGAGCCCCATATTTTATGTTGTGCTGGAGAGCTTGCAGAATACTGGGGAAAAGCAGGCAGAGAATTCCCTGCTAGCACCTTCTCTGTGCCTGGGAAACTGAAGTGTTCACATTGCTTCGCAGAATCGCTTTTGTGCAGAAAACAGTAACACTTGTTCAGAACGAAAGAAAGCACAGAGCCCCAGATTTTATGTTGTCCTGGAGAGCTTGCAGAGCACTGGGGAAAGGCAGGCAGACAATTCACTGCTAGCACCTTCTCTGTGCCTGTTCACATTGCTTCGCAGAATCGCTTTTGTGCAGAAAACAGTAACACTTGTTCAGACGAAAGAAAGCACAGAGCCCCAGATTTTATGTTGTCCTGGAGAGCTTGCAGAGCACTGGGGAAAGGCAGGCAGAGAATTCCCTGCTAGCACCTTCTCTGAGCCTGTTCACATTCCTTCGCAGAATCGCTTTTGTGCAGAAAACAGTAACACTTGTTCAGACGAAAGAAAGCACAGAGCCCCAGATTTTATGTTGTCCTGGAGAGCTTGCAGAGCACTGGGGAAAGGCAGGCAGAGAATTTCCTGCTAGCACCTTCTCTGTGCCTGGGAAGCAGAAGTGTTCACATTGCTTGGCAGAATCGCTTTTGTGCAGAAAACAGTAACACTTGTTCAGAACGAAAGAAAGCACAGAGCCCCAGATTCTATGTTGTCCTGGAGAGCTTGCAGAGCACTGGGGAAAAGCAGGCAGAGAATTCCCTGCTAGCACCTTCTCTGTGCCTGGGAAACAGAAGTGTTCACATTGCTTCGCAGAATCGCTTTTGTGCAGAAAACAGTAACACTTGTTCAGAAGGAAAGAAAGCACAGAGCCCCATATTTTATGTTGTGCTGGAGAGCTTGCAGAGTACTGGGGAAAAGCAGGCAGAGAATTCCCTGCTAGCACCTTCTCTGTGCCTGGGAAACAGAAGTGTTCACATTGCTTCGCAGAATCGCTTTTGTGCAGAAAACAGTAACACTTGTTCAGAACGAAAGAAAGCACAGAGCCCCAGATTTTATGTTGTCCTGGAGAGCTTGCAGAGCACTGGGGAAAGGCAGGCAGAGAATTCCCTGCTAGCACCTTCTCTGTGCCTGTTCACATTGCATCGCAGAATCGCTTTTGTGCAGAAAACAGTAACACTTGTTCAGACGAAAGAAAGCACAGAGCCCCAGATTTTATGTTGTCCTGGAGAGCTTGCAGAGCACTGGGGAAAAGCAGGCAGAGAATTCCCTGCTAGCACCTTCTCTGTGCCTGGGAAACAGAAGTGTTCACATTGCTTCGCAGAATCGCTTTTGTGCAGAAAACAGTAACACTTGTTCAGACGAAAGAAAGCACAGAGCCCCAGATTTTATGTTGTCCTGGAGAGCTTGCAGAGCACTGGGGAAAAGCAGGCAGAGAATTCCCTGCTAGCACCTTCTCTGTGCCTGGGAAACAGAAGTGTTCACATTGCTTCGCAGAATCGCTTTTGTGCAGAAAACAGTAACACTTGTTCAGAACGAAAGAAAGCACAGAGCCCCAGATTTTATGTTGTCCTGGAGAGCTTGCAGAGCACTGGGGAAAGGCAGGCAGAGAATTCCCTGCTAGCACCTTCTCTGTGCCTGGGAAGCAGAAGTGTTCACATTGCTTCGCAGAATCGCTTTTGTGCAGAAAACAATAACACTTGTTCAGAACGAAAGAAAGCACAGAGCCCCAGATTTTATGTTGTCCTGGAGAGCTTGCAGAGCACTGGGGAAAAGCAGGCAGAGAATTCCCTGCTAGCACCTTCTCTGTGCCTGGGAAGCAGAAGTGTTCACATTGCTTCGCAGAATCGCTTTTGTGCAGAAAACAGTAACACTTGTTCAGAACGAAAGAAAGCACAGAGCCCCAGATTTTATGTTGTCCTGGAGAGCTTGCAGAGCACTGGGGAAAGGCAGGCAGAGAATTCCCTGCTAGCACCTTCTCTGTGCCTGTTCACATTGCTTCGCAGAATCGCTTTTGTGCAGAAAACAGTAACACTTGTTCAGACGAAAGAAAGCACAGAGCCCCAGATTTTATGTTGTCCTGGAGAGCTTGCAGAGCACTGGGGAAAGGCAGGCAGACTATTCCCTGCTAGCACCTTCTCTGTGCCTGTTCACATTGCATCGCAGAATCGCTTTTGTGCAGAAAACAGTAACACTTGTTCAGACGAAAGAAAGCACAGAGCCCCAGATTTTATGTTGTCCTGGAGAGCTTGCAGAGCACTGGGGAAAAGCAGGCAGAGAATTCCCTGCTAGCACCTTCTCTGTGCCTGGGAAACAGAAGTGTTCACATTGCTTCGCAGAATCGCTTTTGTGCAGAAAACAGTAACACTTGTTCAGAACGAAAGAAAGCACAGAGCCCCAGATTTTATGTTGTGCTGGAGAGCTTGCAGAGTACTGGGGAAAAGCAGGCAGAGAATTCCCTGCTAGCACCTTCTCTGTGCCTGGGAAGCAGAAGTGTTCAGATTGCTTGGCAGAATCGCTTTTGTGCAGAAAACAGTAACACTTGTTCAGAACAAAAGAAAGCACAGAGCCCCAGATTTTATGTTGTCCTGGAGAGCTTGCAGAGCACTGGGGAAAAGCAGGCAGAGAATTCCCTGCTAGCACCTTCTCTGTGCCTGGGAAACAGAAGTGTTCACATTGCTTCGCAGAATCGCTTTTGTGCAGAAAACAGTAACACTTGTTCAGAAGGAAAGAAAGCACAGAGCCCCAGATTTTATGTTGTCCTGGAGAGCTTGCAGAGCACTGGGGAAAGGCAGGCAGAGAATTCCCTGCTAGCACCTTCTCTGTGCCTGGGAAGCAGAAGTGTTCACATTGCTTCGCAGAATCGCTTTTGTGCAGAAAACAGTAACACTTGTTCAGAACGAAAGAAAGCACAGAGCCCCAGATTTTATGTTGTCCTGGAGAGCTTGCAGAGCACTGGGGAAAGGCAGGCAGAGAATTCCCTGCTAGCACCTTCTCTGTGCCTGGGAAGGAGAAGTGTTCACATTGCTTGGCAGAATCGCTTTTGTGCAGACAACAGTAACACTTGTTCAGAACGAAAGAAAGCACAGAGCCCCATATTTTATGTTGTGCTGGAGAGCTTGCAGAGTACTGGGGAAAAGCAGGCAGAGAATTCCCTGCTAGCACCTTCTCTGTGCCTGGGAAACAGAAGTGTTCACATTGCTTCGCAGAATCGCTTTTGTGCAGAAAACAGTAACACTTGTTCAGAACGAAAGAAAGCACAGAGCCCCAGATTTTATGTTGTCCTGGAGAGCTTGCAGAGCACTGGGGAAAAGCAGGCAGAGAATTCCCTGCTAGCACCTTCTCTGTGCCTGGGAAACAGAAGTGTTCACATTGCTTGGCAGAATCGCTTTTGTGCAGAAAACAATAACACTTGTTCAGAAGGAAAGAAAGCACAGAGCCCCATATTTTATGTTGTGCTGGAGAGCTTGCAGAGTACTGGGGAAAAGCAGGCAGAGAATTCCCTGCTAGCACCTTCTCTGTGCCTGGGAAACAGAAGTGTTCACATTGCTTCGCAGAATCGCTTTTGTGCAGAAAACAGTAACACTTGTTCAGAACGAAAGAAAGCACAGAGCCCCAGATTTTATGTTGTCCTGGAGAGCTTGCAGAGCACTGGGGAAAGGCAGGCAGAGAATTCCCTGCTAGCACCTTCTCTGTGCCTGTTCACATTGCTTCGCAGAATCGCTTTTGTGCAGAAAACAGTAACACTTGTTCAGACGAAAGAAAGCACAGAGCCCCAGATTTTATGTTGTCCTGGAGAGCTTGCAGAGCACTGGGGAAAGGCAGGCAGACAATTCCCTGCTAGCACCTTCTCTGTGCCTGTTCACATTGCATCGCAGAATCGCTTTTGTGCAGAAAACAGTAACACTTGTTCAGACGAAAGAAAGCACAGAGCCCCAGATTTTATGTTGTCCTGGAGAGCTTGCAGAGCACTGGGGAAAGGCAGGCAGAGAATTCCCTGCTAGCACCTTCTCTGTGCCTGGGAAGCAGAAGTCTTCACATTGCTTCGCAGAATCGCTTTTGTGCAGAAAACAATAACACTTGTTAAGAACGAAAGAAAGCACAGAGCCCCAGATTTTATGTTGTCCTGGAGAGCTTGCAGAGCACTGGGGAAAAGCAGGCAGAGAATTCCCTGCTAGCACCTTCTCTGTGCCTGGGAAGCAGAAGTGTTCACATTGCTTCGCAGAATCGCTTTTGTGCAGAAAACAGTAACACTTGTTCAGAACGAAAGAAAGCACAGAGCCCCAGATTTTATGTTGTCCTGGAGAGCTTGCAGAGCACTGGGGAAAGGCAGGCAGAGAATTCCCTGCTAGCACCTTCTCTGTGCCTGGGAAGGAGAAGTGTTCACATTGCTTGGCAGAATCGCTTTTGTGCAGACAACAGTAACACTTGTTCAGAACGAAAGAAAGCACAGAGCCCCAGATTTTATGTTGTGCTGGAGAGCTTGCAGAGTACTGGGGAAAAGCAGGCAGAGAATTCCCTGCTAGCACCTTCTCTGTGCCTGGGAAACAGAAGTGTTCACATTGCTTCGCAGAATCGCTTTTGTGCAGAAAACAGTAACACTTGTTCAGAAGGAAAGAAAGCACAGAGCCCCATATTTTATGTTGTGCTGGAGAGCTTGCAGAGTACTGGGGAAAAGCAGGCAGAGAATTCCCTGCTAGCACCTTCTCTGTGCCTGGGAAACAGAAGTGTTCACATTGCTTCGCAGAATCGCTTTTGTGCAGAAAACAGTAACACTTGTTCAGAACGAAAGAAAGCACAGAGCCCCAGATTTTATGTTGTCCTGGAGAGCTTGCAGAGCACTGGGGAAAGGCAGGCAGAGAATTCCCTGCTAGCACCTTCTCTGTGCCTGTTCACATTGCTTCGCAGAATCGCTTTTGTGCAGAAAACAGTAACACTTGTTCAGACGAAAGAAAGCACAGAGCCCCAGATTTTATGTTGTCCTGGAGAGCTTGCAGAGCACTGGGGAAAGGCAGGCAGACAATTCCCTGCTAGCACCTTCTCTGTGCCTGTTCACATTGCATCGCAGAATCGCTTTTGTGCAGAAAACAGTAACACTTGTTCAGACGAAAGAAAGCACAGAGCCCCAGATTTTATGTTGTCCTGGAGAGCTTGCAGAGCACTGGGGAAAGGCAGGCAGACAATTCACTGCTAGCACCTTCTCTGTGCCTGTTCACATTGCTTCGCAGAATCGCTTTTGTGCAGAAAACAGTAACACTTGTTCAGACGAAAGAAAGCACAGAGCCCCAGATTTTATGTTGTCCTGGAGAGCTTGCAGAGCACTGGGGAAAGGCAGGCAGAGAAATCCCTGCTAGCACCTTCTCTGTGCCTGTTCACATTCCTTCGCAGAATCGCTTTTGTGCAGAAAACAGTAACACTTGTTCAGAACGAAAGAAAGCACAGAGCCCCAGATTTTATGTTGTCCTGGAGAGCTTGCAGAGCACTGGGGAAAGGCAGGCAGAGAATTCCCTGCTAGCACCTTCTCTGTGCCTGTTCACATTCCTTCGCAGAATCGCTTTTGTGCAGAAAACAGTAACACTTGTTCAGACGAAAGAAAGCACAGAGCCCCAGATTTTATGTTGTCCTGGAGAGCTTGCAGAGCACTGGGGAAAGGCAGGCAGAGAATTTCCTGCTAGCACCTTCTCTGTGCCTGGGAAGCAGAAGTGTTCACATTGCTTGGCAGAATCGCTTTTGTGCAGAAAACAGTAACACTTGTTCAGAACGAAAGAAAGCACAGAGCCCCAGATTCTATGTTGTCCTGGAGAGCTTGCAGAGCACTGGGGAAAAGCAGGCAGAGAATTCCCTGCTAGCACCTTCTCTGTGCCTGGGAAACAGAAGTGTTCACATTGCTTCGCAGAATCGCTTTTGTGCAGAAAACAGTAACACTTGTTCAGAAGGAAAGAAAGCACAGAGCCCCATATTTTATGTTGTGCTGGAGAGCTTGCAGAGTACTGGGGAAAAGCAGGCAGAGAATTCCCTGCTAGTACCTTCTCTGTGCCTGGGAAACAGAAGTGTTCACATTGCTTCGCAGAATCGCTTTTGTGCAGAAAACAGTAACACTTGTTCAGAAGGAAAGAAAGCACGGAGCCCCAGATTTTATGTTGTCCTGGAGAGCTTGCAGAGCACTGGGGAAAGGCAGGTAGAGAATTCCCTGCTAGCACCTTCTCTGTGCCTGTTCACATTGCATCGCAGAATCGCTTTTTTGCAGAAAACAGTAACACTTGTTCAGACGAAAGAAAGCACAGAGCCCCAGATTTTATGTTGTCCTGGAGAGCTTGCAGAGCACTGGGGAAAAGCAGGCAGAGAATTCCCTGCTAGCACCTTCTCTGTGCCTGGGAAACAGAAGTGTTCACATTGCTTCGCAGAATCGCTTTTGTGCAGAAAACAGTAACACTTGTTCAGAAGGAAAGAAAGCACAGAGCCCCATATTTTATGTTGTGCTGGAGAGCTTGCAGAGTACTGGGGAAAAGCAGGCAGAGAATTCCCTGCTAGCACCTTCTCTGTGCCTGGGAAGCAGAAGTGTTCACATTGCTTCGCAGAATCGCTTTTGTGCAGAAAACAGTAACACTTGTTCAGAACAAAAGAAAGCACAGAGCCCCAGATTTTATGTTGTCCTGGAGAGCTTGCAGAGCACTGGGGAAAAGCAGGCAGAGAATTCCCTGCTAGCACCTTCTCTGTGCCTGGGAAACAGAAGTGTTCACATTGCTTCGCAGAATCACTTTTGTGCAGAAAACAGTAACACTTGTTCAGAACGAAAGAAAGCACAGAGCCCCAGATTTTATGTTGTCCTGGAGAGCTTGCAGAGCACTGGGGAAAGGCAGGCAGAGAATTCCCTGCTAGCACCTTCTCTGTGCCTGGGAAGCAGAAGTCTTCACATTCCTTCGCAGAATCGCTTTTGTGCAGAAAACAATAACACTTGTTCAGAACGAAAGAAAGCACAGAGCCCCAGATTTTATGTTGTGCTGGAGAGCTTGCAGAGTACTGGGGAAAAGCAGGCAGAGAATTCCCTGCTAGCACCTTCTCTGTGCCTGGGAAACAGAAGTGTTCACATTGCTTCGCAGAATCGCTTTTGTGCAGAAAACAGTAACACTTGTTCAGAACGAAAGAAAGCACAGAGCCCCAGATTTTATGTTGTCCTGGAGAGCTTGCAGAGCACTGGGGAAAGGCAGGCAGAGAATTCCCTGCTAGCACCTTCTCTGTGCCTGTTCACATTGCTTCGCAGAATCGCTTTTGTGCAGAAAACAGTAACACTTGTTCAGACGAAAGAAAGCACAGAGCCCCAGATTTTATGTTGTCCTGGAGAGCTTGCAGAGCACTGGGGAAAGGCAGGCAGACAATTCCCTGCTAGCACCTTCTCTGTGCCTGTTCACATTGCATCGCAGAATCGCTTTTGTGCAGAAAACAGTAACACTTGTTCAGACGAAAGAAAGCACAGAGCCCCAGATTTTATGTTGTCCTGGAGAGCTTGCAGAGCACTGGGGAAAGGCAGGCAGAGAATTCACTGCTAGCACCTTCTCTGTGCCTGTTCACATTGCTTCGCAGAATCGCTTTTGTGCAGAAAACAGTAACACTTGTTCAGACGAAAGAAAGCACAGAGCCCCAGATTTTATGTTGTCCTGGAGAGCTTGCAGAGCACTGGGGAAAGGCAGGCAGAGAAATCCCTGCTAGCACCTTCTCTGTGCCTGTTCACATTCCTTCGCAGAATCGCTTTTGTGCAGAAAACAGTAACACTTGTTCAGAACGAAAGAAAGCACAGAGCCCCAGATTTTATGTTGTCCTGGAGAGCTTGCAGAGCACTGGGGAAAGGCAGGCAGAGAATTCCCTGCTAGCACCTTCTCTGTGCCTGTTCACATTGCTTGGCAGAATCGCTTTTGTGCAGAAAACAGTAACACTTGTTCAGAACGAAAGAAAGCACAGAGCCCCAGATTCTATGTTGTCCTGGAGAGCTTGCAGAGCACTGGGGAAAAGCAGGCAGAGAATTCCCTGCTAGCACCTTCTCTGTGCCTGGGAAACAGAAGTGTTCACATTGCTTCGCAGAATCGCTTTTGTGCAGAAAACAGTAACACTTGTTCAGAAGGAAAGAAAGCACAGAGCCCCATATTTTATGTTGTGCTGGAGAGCTTGCAGAGTACTGGGGAAAAGCAGGCAGAGAATTCCCTGCTAGCACCTTCTCTGTGCCTGGGAAACAGAAGTGTTCACATTGCTTCGCAGAATCGCTTTTGTGCAGAAAACAGTAACACTTGTTCAGAACGAAAGAAAGCACAGAGCCCCAGATTTTATGTTGTCCTGGAGAGCTTGCAGAGCACTGGGGAAAGGCAGGTAGAGAATTCCCTGCTAGCACCTTCTCTGTGCCTGTTCACATTGCATCGCAGAATCGCTTTTTTGCAGAAAACAGTAACACTTGTTCAGACGAAAGAAAGCACAGAGCCCCAGATTTTATGTTGTCCTGGAGAGCTTGCAGAGCACTGGGGAAAAGCAGGCAGAGAATTCCCTGCTAGCACCTTCTCTGTGCCTGGGAAACAGAAGTGTTCACATTGCTTCGCAGAATCGCTTTTGTGCAGAAAACAGTAACACTTGTTCAGAAGGAAAGAAAGCACAGAGCCCCATATTTTATGTTGTGCTGGAGAGCTTGCAGAGTACTGGGGAAAAGCAGGCAGAGAATTCCCTGCTAGCACCTTCTCTGTGCCTGGGAAGCAGAAGTGTTCACATTGCTTCGCAGAATCGCTTTTGTGCAGAAAACAGTAACACTTGTTCAGAACAAAAGAAAGCACAGAGCCCCAGATTTTATGTTGTCCTGGAGAGCTTGCAGAGCACTGGGGAAAAGCAGGCAGAGAATTCCCTGCTAGCACCTTCTCTGTGCCTGGGAAACAGAAGTGTTCACATTGCTTCGCAGAATCACTTTTGTGCAGAAAACAGTAACACTTGTTCAGAACGAAAGAAAGCACAGAGCCCCAGATTTTATGTTGTCCTGGAGAGCTTGCAGAGCACTGGGGAAAGGCAGGCAGAGAATTCCCTGCTAGCACCTTCTTTGTGCCTGGGAAGCAGAAGTCTTCACATTGCTTCGCAGAATCGCTTTTGTGCAGAAAACAATAACACTTGTTCAGAACGAAAGAAAGCACAGAGCCCCAGATTTTATGTTGTCCTGGAGAGCTTGCAGAGCACTGGGGAAAAGCAGGCAGAGAATTCCCTGCTAGCACCTTCTCTGTGCCTGGGAAGCAGAAGTCTTCACATTGCTTCGCAGAATCGCTTTTGTGCAGAAAACAGTAACACTTGTTCAGAACGAAAGAAAGCACAGAGCCCCAGATTTTATGTTGTCCTGGAGAGCTTGCAGAGCACTGGGGAAAGGCAGGCAGAGAATTCCCTGCTAGCACCTTCTCTGTGCCTGTTCACATTGCTTCGCAGAATCGCTTTTGTGCAGAAAACAGTAACACTTGTTCAGACGAAAGAAAGCACAGAGCCCCAGATTTTATGTTGTCCTGGAGAGCTTGCAGAGCACTGGGGAAAGGCAGGCAGACAATTCCCTGCTAGCACCTTCTCTGTGCCTGTTCACATTGCATCGCAGAATCGCTTTTGTGCAGAAAACAGTAACACTTGTTCAGACGAAAGAAAGCACAGAGCCCCAGATTTTATGTTGTCCTGGAGAGCTTGCAGAGCACTGGGGAAAAGCAGGCAGAGAATTCCCTGCTAGCACCTTCTCTGTGCCTGGGAAACAGAAGTGTTCACATTGCTTCGCAGAATCGCTTTTGTGCAGAAAACAGTAACACTTGTTCAGAAGGAAAGAAAGCACAGAGCCCCATATTTTATGTTGTGCTGGAGAGCTTGCAGAGTACTGGGGAAAAGCAGGCAGAGAATTCCCTGCTAGCACCTTCTCTGTGCCTGGGAAGCAGAAGTGTTCAGATTGCTTGGCACAATCGCTTTTGTGCAGAAAACAGTAACACTTGTTCAGAACAAAAGAAAGCACAGAGCCCCAGATTTTATGTTGTCCTGGAGAGCTTGCAGAGCACTGGGGAAAAGCAGGCAGAGAATTCCCTGCTAGCACCTTCTCTGTGCCTGGGAAACAGAAGTGTTCACATTGCTTCGCAGAATCGCTTTTGTGCAGAAAACAGTAACACTTGTTCAGAACGAAAGAAAGCACAGAGCCCCAGATTTTATGTTGTCCTGGAGAGCTTGCAGAGCACTGGGGAAAGGCAGGCAGAGAATTCCCTGCTAGCACCTTCTCTGTGCCTGTTCACATTGCTTCGCAGAATCGCTTTTGTGCAGAAAACAGTAACACTTGTTCAGAACGAAAGAAAGCACAGAGACCCAGATCTGCTGTTGTCCTGGTGAGCTTGCAGAGCACTGGGGAAAAGCAGGCAGAGAATTCCCTGCTAGCACCTTCTCTGTGCCTGGGAAACAGAAGTGTTCCCATTGCTTCGCAGAATCGCTTTTGTGCAGAAAACAGTAACACTTGTTCAGAACGAAAGAAAGCACAGAGCCCCAGATTTGCTGTTGTCCTGGAGAGCTTGCAGAGCACTGGGGAAAGGCAGGCAGAGAATTCCCTGCTAGCACCTTCTCTGTGCCTGGGAAACAGAAGTGTTCACATTGCTTCGCAGAATCGCTTTTGTGCAGAAAACAGTAACACTTGTTCAGAACGAAAGAAAGCACAGAGCCCCAGATTTTATGTTGTCCTGGAGAGCTTGCAGAGCACTGGGGAAAGGCAGGCAGAGAATTCCCTGCTAGCACCTTCTCTGTGCCTGTTCACATTGCTTCGCAGAATCGCTTTTGTGCAGAAAACAGTAACACTTGTTCAGACGAAAGAAAGCACAGAGCCCCAGATTTTATGTTGTCCTGGAGAGCTTGCAGAGCACTGGGGAAAGGCAGGCAGAGAATTCCCTGCTAGCACCTTCTCTGTGCCTGGGAAGCAGAAGTGTTCACATTGCTTCGCAGTATCGCTTTTGTGCAGAAAACAGTAACACTTGTTCAGAAGGAAAGAAAGCACAGAGCCCCATATTTTATGTTGTGCTGGAGAGCTTGCAGAGTACTGGGGAAAAGCAGGCAGAGAATTCCCTGCTAGCACCTTCTCTGTGCCTGGGAAACAGAAGTGTTCACATTGCTTCGCAGAATCGCTTTTGTGCAGAAAACAGTAACACTTGTTCAGAACGAAAGAAAGCACAGAGCCCCAGACTCTATGTTGTCCTGGAGAGCTTGCAGAGCACTGGGGAAAAGCAGGCAGAGAATTCCCTGCTAGCACCTTCTCTGTGCCTGGGAAACAGAAGTGTTCACATTGCTTCGCAGAATCGCTTTTGTGCAGAAAACAGTAACACTTGTTCAGAAGGAAAGAAAGCACAGAGCCCCATATTTTATGTTGTGCTGGAGAGCTTGCAGAGTACTGGGGAAAAGCAGGCAGAGAATTCCCTGCTAGCACCTTCTCTGTGCCTGGGAAGCAGAAGTGTTCAGATTGCTTGGCACAATCGCTTTTGTGCAGAAAACAGTAACACTTGTTCAGAACAAAAGAAAGCACAGAGCCCCAGATTTTATGTTGTCCTGGAGAGCTTGCAGAGCACTGGGGAAAAGCAGGCAGAGAATTCCCTGCTAGCACCTTCTCTGTGCCTGGGAAACAGAAGTGTTCACATTGCTTCGCAGAATCGCTTTTGTGCAGAAAACAGTAACACTTGTTCAGAACGAAAGAAAGCACAGAGCCCCAGATTTTATGTTGTCCTGGAGAGCTTGCAGAGCACTGGGGAAAGGCAGGCAGAGAATTCCCTGCTAGCACCTTCTCTGTGCCTGTTCACATTGCTTCGCAGAATCGCTTTTGTGCAGAAAACAGTAACACTTGTTCAGACGAAAGAAAGCACAGAGCCCCAGATTTTATGTTGTCCTGGAGAGCTTGCAGAGCACTGGGGAAAGGCAGGCAGACAATTCCCTGCTAGCACCTTCTCTGTGACTGGGAAGGAGAAGTGTTCACATTGCTTGGCAGAATCACTTTTGTGCAGACAACAGTAACACTTGTTCAGAACAAAAGAAAGCACAGAGCCCCATATTTTATGTTGTGCTGGAGAGCTTGCAGAGTACTGGGGAAAAGCAGGCAGAGAATTCCCTGCTAGCACCTTCTCTGTGCCTGGGAAACAGAAGTGTTCACATTGCTTCGCAGAATCGCTTTTGTGCAGAAAACAGTAACACTTGTTCAGAAGGAAAGAAAGCACAGAGCCCCAGATTCTATGTTGTCCTGGAGAGCTTGCAGAGCACTGGGGAAAAGCAGGCAGAGAATTCCCTGCTAGCACCTTCTCTGTGCCTGGGAAACAGAAGTGTTCACATTGCTTCGCAGAATCGCTTTTGTGCAGAAAACAGTAACACTTGTTCAGAACGAAAGAAAGCACAGAGCCCCAGATTTTATGTTGTCCTGGAGAGCTTGCAGAGCACTGGGGAAAGGCAGGCAGAGAATTCCCTGCTAGCACCTTCTCTGTGCCTGTTCACATTGCTTCGCAGAATCGCTTTTGTGCAGAAAACAGTAACACTTGTTCAGAACGAAAGAAAGCACAGAGACCCAGATCTGCTGTTGTCCTGGTGAGCTTGCAGAGCACTGGGGAAAAGCAGGCAGAGAATTCCCTGCTAGCACCTTCTCTGTGCCTGGGAAACAGAAGTGTTCCCATTGCTTCGCAGAATCGCTTTTGTGCAGAAAACAGTAACACTTGTTCAGAACGAAAGAAAGCACAGAGCCCCAGATTTGCTGTTGTCCTGGAGAGCTTGCAGAGCACTGGGGAAAGGCAGGCAGAGAATTCCCTGCTAGCACCTTCTCTGTGCCTGGGAAACAGAAGTGTTCACATTGCTTCGCAGAATCGCTTTTGTGCAGAAAACAGTAACACTTGTTCAGAACGAAAGAAAGCACAGAGCCCCAGATTTTATGTTGTCCTGGAGAGCTTGCAGAGCACTGGGGAAAGGCAGGCAGAGAATTCCCTGCTAGCACCTTCTCTGTGCCTGTTCACATTGCTTCGCAGAATCGCTTTTGTGCAGAAAACAGTAACACTTGTTCAGACGAAAGAAAGCACAGAGCCCCAGATTTTATGTTGTCCTGGAGAGCTTGCAGAGCACTGGGGAAAGGCAGGCAGAGAATTCCCTGCTAGCACCTTCTCTGCGCCTGGGAAACAGAAGTGTTCACATTGCTTCGCAGAATCGCTTTTGTGCAGAAAACAGTAACACTTGTTCAGAACGAAAGAAAGCACAGAGCCCCAGATTTTATGTTGTCCTGGAGAGCTTGCAGAGCACTGGGGAAAGGCAGGCAGAGAATTCCCTGCTAGCACCTTCTCTGTGCCTGGGAAGCAGAAGTGTTCACATTGCTTCGCAGTATCGCTTTTGTGCAGAAAACAGTAACACTTGTTCAGAAGGAAAGAAAGCACAGAGCCCCATATTTTATGTTGTGCTGGAGAGCTTGCAGAGTACTGGGGAAAAGCAGGCAGAGAATTCCCTGCTAGCACCTTCTCTGTGCCTGGGAAACAGAAGTGTTCACATTGCTTCGCAGAATCGCTTTTGTGCAGAAAACAGTAACACTTGTTCAGAACGAAAGAAAGCACAGAGCCCCAGACTCTATGTTGTCCTGGAGAGCTTGCAGAGCACTGGGGAAAAGCAGGCAGAGAATTCCCTGCTAGCACCTTCTCTGTGCCTGGGAAACAGAAGTGTTCACATTGCTTCGCAGAATCGCTTTTGTGCAGAAAACAGTAACACTTGTTCAGAAGGAAAGAAAGCACAGAGCCCCATATTTTATGTTGTGCTGGAGAGCTTGCAGAGTACTGGGGAAAAGCAGGCAGAGAATTCCCTGCTAGCACCTTCTCTGTGCCTGGGAAACAGAAGTGTTCACATTGCTTCGCAGAATCGCTTTTGTGCAGAAAACAGTAACACTTGTTCAGAACGAAAGAAAGCACAGAGCCCCAGATTTTATGTTGTCCTGGAGAGCTTGCAGAGCACTGGGGAAAGGCAGGCAGAGAATTCCCTGCTAGCACCTTCTCTGTGCCTGTTCACATTGCATCGCAGAATCGCTTTTGTGCAGAAAACAGTAACACTTGTTCAGAACGAAAGAAAGCACAGAGCCCCAGATTTTATGTTGTCCTGGAGAGCTTGCAGAGCACTGGGGAAAAGCAGGCAGAGAATTCCCTGCTAGCACCTTCTCTGTGCCTGAGAAACAGAAGTGTTCACATTGCTTCGCAGAATCGCTTTTGTGCAGAAAACAGTAACACTTGTTCAGAAGGAAAGAAAGCACGGAGCCCCAGATTTTATGTTGTCCTGGAGAGCTTGCAGAGCACTGGGGAACAGCAGGCAGAGAATTCCCTGCTAGCACCTTCTTTGTGCCTGGGAAACAGAAGTGTTCACATTGCTTCGCAGAATCGCTTTTGTGCAGAAAACAGTAACACTTGTTCAGAACGAAAGAAAGCACAGAGCCCCAGATTTTATGTTGTCCTGGAGAGCTTGCAGAGCACTGGGGAAAGGCAGGCAGAGAATTCCCTGCTAGCACCTTCTCTGTGCCTGGGAAGCAGAAGTGTTCACATTGCTTCGCAGAATCGCTTTTGTGCAGAAAACAGTAACACTTGTTCAGAACGAAAGAAAGCACAGAGCCCCAGATTTTATGTTGTCCTGGAGAGCTTTCAGAGCACTGGGGAAAAGCAGGCAGAGAATTCCCTGCTAGCACCTTCTCTGTGCCTGTTCACATTCCTTCGCAGAATCGCTTTTGTGCAAAAAACTGTAACACTTGTTCAGACGAAAGAAAGCACAGAGCCCCAGATTTTATGTTGTCCTGGAGAGCTTGCAGAGCACTGGGGAAAGGCAGGCAGAGAATTCCCTGCTAGCACCTTCTCTGTGCCTGTTCACATTGCTTCGCAGAATCGCTTTTGTGCAGAAAACAGTAACACTTGTTCAGACGAAAGAAAGCACAGAGCCCCAGATTTTATGTTGTCCTGGAGAGCTTGCAGAGCACTGGGGAAAGGCAGGCAGAGAATTCCCTGCTAGCACCTTCTCTGTGCCTGTTCACATTGCTTCGCAGAATCGCTTTTGTGCAGAAAACAGTAACACTTGTTCAGACGAAAGAAAGCACAGAGCCCCAGATTTTATGTTGTCCTGGAGAGCTTGCAGAGCACTGGGGAAAGGCAGGCAGACAATTCCCTGCTAGCACCTTCTCTGTGCCTGGGAAGGAGAAGTGTTCACATTGCTTGGCAGAATCGCTTTTGTGCAGAAAACAGTAACACTTGTTCAGAACAAAAGAAAGCACAGAGCCCCATATTTTATGTTGTGCTGGAGAGCTTGCAGAGTACTGGGGAAAAGCAGGCAGAGAATTCCCTGCTAGCACCTTCTCTGTGCCTGGGAAACAGAAGTGTTCACATTGCTTCGCAGAATCGCTTTTGTGCAGAAAACAGTAACACTTGTTCAGAACGAAAGAAAGCACAGAGCCCCAGATTCTATGTTGTCCTGGAGAGCTTGCAGAGCACTGGGGAAAAGCAGGCAGAGAATTCCCTGCTAGCACCTTCTCTGTGCCTGGGAAACAGAAGTGTTCACATTGCTTGGCAGAATCGCTTTTGTGCAGAAAACAATAACACTTGTTCAGAAGGAAAGAAAGCACAGAGGCCCAGATTTTATGTTGTGCTGGAGAGCTTGCAGAGTACTGGGGAAAAGCAGGCAGAGAATTCCCTGCTAGCACCTTCTCTGTGCCTGGGAAACAGAAGTGTTCACATTGCTTCGCAGAATCGCTTTTGTGCAGAAAACTGTAACACTTGTTCAGAAGGAAAGAAAGCACAGAGCCCCAGATTTTATGTTGTCCTGGAGAGCTTGCAGAGTACTGGGGAAAAGCAGGCAGAGAATTCCCTGCTAGCACCTTCTTTGTGCCTGGGAAACAGAAGTGTTCACATTGCTTCGCAGAATCGCTTTTGTGCAGAAAACAGTAACACTTGTTCAGAACGAAAGAAAGCACAGAGCCCCAGATTTTATGTTGTCCTGGAGAGCTTGCAGAGCACTGGGGAAAGGCAGGCAGAGAATTCCCTGCTAGCACCTTCTCTGTGCCTGGGAAGCAGAAGTCTTCACATTGCTTCGCAGAATCGCTTTTGTGCAGAAAACAATAACACTTGTTCAGAACGAAAGAAAGAACAGAGACCCAGATTTTATGTTGTCCTGGAGAGCTTGCAGAGCACTGGGGAAAAGCAGGCAGAGAATTCCCTGCTAGCACCTTCTCTGTGCCTGGGAAGCAGAAGTGTTCACATTGCTTCGCAGAATCGCTTTTGTGCAGAAAACAGTAACACTTGTTCAGACGAAAGAAAGCACAGAGCCCCAGATTTTATGTTGTCCTGGAGAGCTTGCAGAGCACTGGGGAAAGGCAGGCAGAGAATTCCCTGCTAGCACCTTCTCTGTGCCTGTTCACATTGCTTGGCAGAATCGCTTTTGTGCAGAAAACAGTAACACTTGTTCAGACGAAAGAAAGCACAGAGCCCCAGATTTTATGTTGTCCTGGAGAGCTTGCAGAGCACTGGGGAAAGGCAGGCAGAGAATTCCCTGCTAGCACCTTCTCTGTGCCTGTTCACATTGCTTCGCAGAATCGCTTTTGTGCAGAAAACAGTAACACTTGTTCAGACGAAAGAAAGCACAGAGCCCCATATTTTAAGTTGTGCTGGAGAGCTTGCAGAGCACTGGGGAAAGGCAGGCAGAGAATTCCCTGCTAGCACCTTCTCTGTGCCTGGGAAGGAGAAGTGTTCACATTGCTTGGCAGAATCGCTTTTGTGCAGACAACAGTAACACTTGTTCAGAACAAAAGAAAGCACAGAGCCCCATATTTTATGTTGTGCTGGAGAGCTTGCAGAGTACTGGGGAAAAGCAGGCAGAGAATTCCCTGCTAGCACCTTCTCTGTGCCTGGGAAACAGAAGTGTTCACATTGCTTCGCAGAATCGCTTTTGTGCAGAAAACAGTAACACTTGTTCAGAACGAAAGAAAGCACAGAGCCCCAGATTCTATGTTGTCCTGGAGAGCTTGCAGAGCACTGGGGAAAAGCAGGCAGAGAATTCCCTGCTAGCACCTTCTCTGTGCCTGGGAAACAGAAGTGTTCACATTGCTTGGCAGAATCGCTTTTGTGCAGAAAACAATAACACTTGTTCAGAAGGAAAGAAAGCACAGAGCCCCAGATTTTATGTTGTGCTGGAGAGTTTGCAGAGTACTGGGGAAAAGCAGGCAGAGAATTCCCTGCTAGCACCTTCTCTGTGCCTGGGAAACAGAAGTGTTCACATTGCTTCGCAGAATCGCTTTTGTGCAGAAAACAATAACACTTGTTCAGAACGAAAGAAAGCACAGAGACCCAGATCTGCTGTTGTCCTGGTGAGCTTGCAGAGCACTGGGGAAAAGCAGGCAGAGAATTCCCTGCTAGCACCTTCTCTGTGCCTGGGAAACAGAAGTGTTCCCATTGCTTCGCAGAATCGCTTTTGTGCAGAAAACAGTAACACTTGTTCAGAACGAAAGAAAGCACAGAGCCCCAGATTTGCTGTTGTCCTGGAGAGCTTGCAGAGCACTGGGGAAAGGCAGGCAGAGAATTCCCTGCTAGCACCTTCTCTGTGCCTGGGAAACAGAAGTGTTCCCAATGCTTCGCAGAATCGCTTTTGTGCAGAAAACAATAACACTTGTTCAGAACGAAAGAAAGCACAGAGCCCCAGATTTTATGTTGTCCTGGAGAGCTTGCAGAGCACTGGGGAAAAGCAGGCAGAGAATTCCCTGCTAGCACCTTCTCTGTGCCTGGGAAGCAGAAGTGTTCACATTGCTTCGCAGAATCGCTTTTGTGCAGAAAACAGTAGCACTTGTTCAGAACGAAAGAAAGCACAGAGCCCCAGATTTTATGTTGTCCTGGAGAGCTTGCAGAGCACTGGGGAAAGGCAGGCAGAGAATTCCCTGCTAGCACCTTCTCTGTGCCTGTTCACATTGCTTCGCAGAATCGCTTTTGTGCAGAAAACAGTAACACTTGTTCAGACGAAAGAAAGCACAGAGCCCCAGATTTTATGTTGTCCTGGAGAGCTTGCAGAGCACTGGGGAAAGGCAGGCAGAGAATTCCCTGCTAGCACCTTCTCTGCGCCTGGGAAACAGAAGTGTTCACATTGCTTCGCAGAATCGCTTTTGTGCAGAAAACAGTAACACTTGTTCAGAAGGAAAGAAAGCACAGAGCCCCAGACTCTATGTTGTCCTGGAGAGCTTGCAGAGTACTGGGGAAAAGCAGGCAGAGAATTCCCTGCTAGCACCTTCTCTGTGCCTGGGAAACAGAAGTGTTCACATTGCTTCGCAGAATCGCTTTTGTGCAGAAAACAGTAACACTTGTTCAGAACGAAAGAAAGCACAGAGCCCCAGACTCTATGTTGTCCTGGAGAGCTTGCAGAGCACTGGGGAAAAGCAGGCAGAGAATTCCCTGCTAGCACCTTCTCTGTGCCTGGGAAACAGAAGTGTTCACATTGCTTCGCAGAATCGCTTTTGTGCAGAAAACAGTAACACTTGTTCAGAACGAAAGAAAGCACAGAGACCCAGATTTTATGTTGTCCTGGAGAGCTTGCAGAGCACTGGGGAAAAGCAGGCAGAGAATTCCCTGCTAGCACCTTCTCTGTGCCTGTTCACATTGCTTCGCAGAATCGCTTTTGTGCAAAAAACTGTAACACTTGTTCAGACGAAAGAAAGCACAGAGCCCCAGATTTTATGTTGTCCTGGAGAGCTTGCAGAGCACTGGGGAAAGGCAGGCAGAGAATTCCCTGCTAGCACCTTCTCTGTGCCTGTTCACATTGCTTCGCAGAATCGCTTTTGTGCAGAAAACAGTAACACTTGTTCAGACGAAAGAAAGCACAGAGCCCCAGATTTTATGTTGTCCTGGAGAGCTTGCAGAGCACTGGGGAAAGGCAGGCAGAGAATTCCCTGCTAGCACCTTCTCTGCGCCTGGGAAACAGAAGTGTTCACATTGCTTCGCAGAATCGCTTTTGTGCAGAAAACAGTAACACTTGTTCAGAAGGAAAGAAAGCACAGAGCCCCATATTTTATGTTGTGCTGGAGAGCTTGCAGAGTACTGGGGAAAAGCAGGCAGAGAATTCCCTGCTAGCACCTTCTCTGTGCCTGGGAAACAGAAGTGTTCACATTGCTTCGCAGAATCGCTTTTGTGCAGAAAACAGTAACACTTGTTCAGAACGAAAGAAAGCACAGAGCCCCAGACTCTATGTTGTCCTGGAGAGCTTGCAGAGCACTGGGGAAAAGCAGGCAGAGAATTCCCTGCTAGCACCTTCTCTGTGCCTGGGAAACAGAAGTGTTCACATTGCTTCGCAGAATCGCTTTTGTGCAGAAAACAGTAACACTTGTTCAGAAGGAAAGAAAGCACAGAGCCCCATATTTTATGTTGTGCTGGAGAGCTTGCAGAGTACTGGGGAAAAGCAGGCAGAGAATTCCCTGCTAGCACCTTCTCTGTGCCTGTTCACATTGCTTCGCAGAATCGCTTTTGTGCAGAAAACAGTAACACTTGTTCAGACGAAAGAAAGCACAGAGCCCCAGATTTTATGTTGTCCTGGAGAGCTTGCAGAGCACTGGGGAAAAGCAGGCAGAGAATTCCCTGCTAGCACCTTCTCTGTGCCTGAGAAACAGAAGTGTTCACATTGCTTCGCAGAATCGCTTTTGTGCAGAAAACAGTAACACTTGTTCAGAAGGAAAGAAAGCACAGAGCCCCATATTTTATGTTGTGCTGGAGAGCTTGCAGAGTACTGGGGAAAAGCAGGCAGAGAATTCCCTGCTAGCACCTTCTTTGTGCCTGGGAAACAGAAGTGTACACATTGCTTCGCAGAATCGCTTTTGTGCAGAAAACAGTAACACTTGTTCAGAACGAAAGAAAGCACAGAGCCCCAGATTTTATGTTGTCCTGGAGAGCTTGCAGAGCACTGGGGAAAGGCAGGCAGAGAATTCCCTGCTAGCACCTTCTCTGTGCCTGTTCACATTGCTTGGCAGAATCGCTTTTGTGCAGAAAACAGTAACACTTGTTCAGAACGAAAGAAAGCACAGAGACCCAGATCTGCTGTTGTCCTGGTGAGCTTGCAGAGCACTGGGGAAAAGCAGGCAGAGAATTCCCTGCTAGCACCTTCTCTGTGCCTGGGAAACAGAAGTGTTCACATTGCTTCGCAGAATCGCTTTTGTGCAGAAAACAGTAACACTTGTTCAGAACGAAAGAAAGCACAGAGCCCCAGATTTGCTGTTGTCCTGGAGAGCTTGCAGAGCACTGGGGAAAGGCAGGCAGAGAATTCCCTGCTAGCACCTTCTCTGTGCCTGGGAAACAGAAGTGTTCCCATTGCTTCGCAGAATCGCTTTTGTGCAGAAAACAATAACACTTGTTCAGAACGAAAGAAAGCACAGAGCCCCAGATTTTATCTTGTCCTGGAGAGCTTGCAGAGCACTGGGGAAAAGCAGGCAGAGAATTCCCTGCTAGCACCTTCTCTGTGCCTGGGAAGCAGAAGTCTTCACATTGCTTCGCAGAATCGCTTTTGTGCAGAAAACAGTAACACTTGTTCAGAACGAAAGAAAGCACAGAGCCCCAGATTTTATGTTGTCCTGGAGAGCTTGCAGAGCACTGGGGAAAGGCAGGCAGAGAATTCCCTGCTAGCACCTTCTCTGCGCCTGGGAAACAGAAGTGTTCACATTGCTTCGCAGAATCGCTTTTGTGCAGAAAACAGTAACACTTGTTCAGAAGGAAAGAAAGCACAGAGCCCCATATTTTATGTTGTGCTGGAGAGCTTGCAGAGTACTGGGGAAAAGCAGGCAGAGAATTCCCTGCTAGCACCTTCTCTGTGCCTGGGAAACAGAAGTGTTCACATTGCTTCGCAGAATCGCTTTTGTGCAGAAAACAGTAACACTTGTTCAGAACGAAAGAAAGCACAGAGCCCCAGACTCTATGTTGTCCTGGAGAGCTTGCAGAGCACTGGGGAAAGGCAGGCAGAGAATTCCCTGCTAGCACCTTCTCTGTGCCTGGGAAACAGAAGTGTTCACATTGCTTCGCAGAATCGCTTTTGTGCGGAAAACAGTAACACTTGTTCAGAAGGAAAGAAAGCACAGAGCCCCATATTTTATGTTGTGCTGGAGAGCTTGCAGAGTACTGGGGAAAAGCAGGCAGAGAATTCACTGCTAGCACCTTCTCTGTGCCTGGGAAACAGAAGTGTTCACATTGCTTCGCAGAATCGCTTTTGTGCAGACAACAGTAACACTTGTTCAGAAGGAAAGAAAGCACAGAGCCCCAGATTTTATGTTGTCCTGGAGAGCTTGCAGAGTACTGGGGAAAAGCAGGCAGAGAATTCCCTGCTAGCACCTTCTTTGTGCCTGGGAAACAGAAGTGTTCACATTGCTTCGCAGAATCGCTTTTGTGCAGAAAACAGTAACACTTGTTCAGAACGAAAGAAAGCACAGAGCCCCAGATTTTATGTTGTCCTGGAGAGCTTGCAGAGCACTGGGGAAGGGCAGGCAGAGAATTCCCTGCTAGCACCTTCTCTGTGCCTGGGAAGCAGAAGTCTTCACATTGCTTCGCAGAATCGCTTTTGTGCAGACAACATTAACACTTGTTCAGAAGGAAAGAAAGCACAGAGCCCCAGATTTTATGTTGTCCTGGAGAGCTTGCAGAGTACTGGGAAAAGCAGGCAGAGAATTCCCTGCTAGCACCTTCTTTGTGCCTGGGAAACAGAAGTGTTCACATTGCTTCGCAGAATCGCTTTTGTGCAGAAAACAGTAACACTTGTTCAGAACGAAAGAAAGCACAGAGCCCCAGATTTTATGTTGTCCTGGAGAGCTTGCAGAGCACTGGGGAAAGGCAGGCAGAGAATTCCCTGCTAGCACCTTCTCTGTGCCTGGGAAGCAGAAGTCTTCACATTGCTTCGCAGAATCGCTTTTGTGCAGAAAACAATAACACTTGTTCAGAACGAAAGAAAGCACAGAGACCCAGATTTTATGTTGTCCTGGAGAGCTTGCAGAGCACTGGGGAAAAGCAGGCAGAGAATTCCCTGCTAGCACCTTCTCTGTGCCTGGGAAGCAGAAGTGTTCACATTGCTTCGCAGAATCGCTTTTGTGCAGAAAACAGTAACACTTGTTCAGAACGAAAGAAAGCACAGAGCCCCAGATTTTATGTTGTCCTGGAGAGCTTTCAGAGCACTGGGGAAAGGCAGGCAGAGAATTCCCTGCTAGCACCTTCTCTGTGCCTGTTCACATTCCTTCGCAGAAACGCTTTTGTGCAAAAAACTGTAACACTTGTTCAGACGAAAGAAAGCACAGAGCCCCAGATTTTATGTTGTCCTGGAGAGCTTGCAGAGCACTGGGGAAAGGCAGGCAGAGAATTCCCTGCTAGCACCTTCTCTGTGCCTGTTCACATTGCTTCGCAGAATCGCTTTTGTGCAGAAAACAGTAACACTTGTTCAGACGAAAGAAAGCACAGAGCCCCAGATTTTATGTTGTCCTGGAGAGCTTGCAGAGCACTGGGGAAAGGCAGGCAGCGAATTCCCTGCTAGCACCTTCTCTGTGCCTGGGAAGCAGAAGTGTTCACATTGCTTCGCAGAATCGCTTTTGTGCAGACAACAGTAACACTTGTTCAGAACGAAAGAAAGCACAGAGCCCCAGATTTTATGTTGTCCTGGAGAGCTTGCAGAGCACTGGGGAAAAGCAGGCAGAGAATTCCCTGCTAGCACCTTCTCTGTGCCTGGGAAACAGAAGTGTTCACATTGCTTCGCAGAATCGCTTTTGTGCAGAAAACAGTAACACTTGTTCAGAACGAAAGAAAGCACAGAGCCCCAGACTCTATGTTGTCCTGGAGAGCTTGCAGAGTACTGGGGAAAAGCAGGCAGAGAATTCCCTGCTAGCACCTTCTCTGTGCCTGGGAAACAGAAGTGTTCACATTGCTTCGCAGAATCGCTTTTGTGCAGAAAACAGTAACACTTGTTCAGAACGAAAGAAAGCACAGAGCCCCAGATTTTATGTTGTCCTGGAGAGCTTGCAGAGCACTGGGGAAAGGCAGGCAGAGAATTCCCTGCTAGCACCTTCTCTGTGCCTGTTCACATTGCATCGCAGAATCGCTTTTGTGCAGAAAACAGTAACACTTGTTCAGA
This sequence comes from Strix uralensis, assembly GCF_047716275.1. Taxonomy (NCBI): domain Eukaryota; kingdom Metazoa; phylum Chordata; class Aves; order Strigiformes; family Strigidae; genus Strix; species Strix uralensis. The sequence goes on along the minus strand of NC_133981.1, from coordinate 27,604,330 downwards.
CGAAAGAAAGCACAGAGCCCCAGATTTTATGTTGTCCTGGAGAGCTTGCAGAGTACTGGGGAAAAGCAGGCAGAGAATTCCCTGCTAGCACCTTCTTTGTGCCTGGGAAACAGAAGTGTTCACATTGCTTCGCAGAATCGCTTTTGTGCAGAAAACAATAACACTTGTTCAGAACGAAAGAAAGCACAGAGACCCAGATTTTATGTTGTCCTGGAGAGCTTGCAGAGCACTGGGGAAAAGCAGGCAGAGAATTCCCTGCTAGCACCTTCTCTGTGCCTGGGAAGCAGAAGTGTTCACATTGCTTCGCAGAATCGCTTTTGTGCAGAAAACAGTAACACTTGTTCAGAACGAAAGAAAGCACAGAGCCCCAGATTTTATGTTGTCCTGGAGAGCTTTCAGAGCACTGGGGAAAGGCAGGCAGAGAATTCCCTGCTAGCACCTTCTCTGTGCCTGGGAAACAGAAGTGTTCACATTGCTTCGCAGAATCGCTTTTGTGCAGAAAACAGTAACACTTGTTCAGAAGGAAAGAAAGCACAGAGCCCCAGATTTTATGTTGTCCTGGAGAGCTTGCAGAGTACTGGGGAAAAGCAGGCAGAGAATTCCCTGCTAGCACCTTCTTTGTGCCTGGGAAACAGAAGTGTTCACATTGCTTCGCAGAATCGCTTTTGTGCAGAAAACAGTAACACTTGTTCAGAACGAAAGAAAGCACAGAGCCCCAGATTTTATGTTGTCCTGGAGAGCTTGCAGAGCACTGGGGAAAGGCAGGCAGAGAATTCCCTGCTAGCACCTTCTCTGTGCCTGGGAAGCAGAAGTCTTCACATTGCTTCGCAGAATCGCTTTTGTGCAGAAAACAATAACACTTGTTCAGAACGAAAGAAAGCACAGAGCCCCAGATTTTATGTTGTCCTGGAGAGCTTGCAGAGCACTGGGGAAAAGCAGGCAGAGAATTCCCTGCTAGCACCTTCTCTGTGCCTGGGAAGCAGAAGTGTTCACATTGCTTCGCAGAATCGCTTTTGTGCAGAAAACAGTAACACTTGTTCAGAACGAAAGAAAGCACAGAGCCCCAGATTTTATGTTGTCCTGGAGAGCTTTCAGAGCACTGGGGAAAGGCAGGCAGAGAATTCCCTGCTAGCACCTTCTCTGTGCCTGTTCACATTCCTTCGCAGAATCGCTTTTGTGCAAAAAACTGTAACACTTGTTCAGACGAAAGAAAGCACAGAGCCCCAGATTTTATGTTGTCCTGGAGAGCTTGCAGAGCACTGGGGAAAGGCAGGCAGAGAATTCCCTGCTAGCACCTTCTCTGTGCCTGTTCACATTGCTTCGCAGAATCGCTTTTGTGCAGAAAACAGTAACACTTGTTCAGACGAAAGAAAGCACAGAGCCCCAGATTTTATGTTGTCCTGGAGAGCTTGCAGAGCACTGGGGAAAGGCAGGCAGCGAATTCCCTGCTAGCACCTTCTCTGTGCCTGGGAAACAGAAGTCTTCACATTGCTTCGCAGAATCGCTTTTGTGCAGACAACAGTAACACTTGTTCAGAACGAAAGAAAGCACAGAGCCCCAGATTTTATGTTGTCCTGGAGAGCTTGCAGAGCACTGGGGAAAGGCAGGCAGAGAATTCCCTGCTAGCACCTTCTCTGTGCCTGTTCACATTGCTTCGCAGAATCGCTTTTGTTCAGAAAACAGTAACACTTGTTCAGACGAAAGAAAGCACAGAGCCCCAGATTTTATGTTGTCCTGGAGAGCTTGCAGAGCACTGGGGAAAGGCAGGCAGAGAATTCCCTGCTAGCACCTTCTCTGCGCCTGGGAAACAGAAGTGTTCACATTGCTTCGCAGAATCGCTTTTGTGCAGAAAACAGTAACACTTGTTCAGAAGGAAAGAAAGCACAGAGCCCCATATTTTATGTTGTGCTGGAGAGCTTGCAGAGTACTGGGGAAAAGCAGGCAGAGAATTCCCTGCTAGCACCTTCTCTGTGCCTGGGAAACAGAAGTGTTCACATTGCTTCGCAGAATCGCTTTTGTGCAGAAAACAGTAACACTTGTTCAGAACGAAAGAAAGCACAGAGCCCCAGACTCTATGTTGTCCTGGAGAGCTTGCAGAGCACTGGGGAAAAGCAGGCAGAGAATTCCCTGCTAGCACCTTCTCTGTGCCTGGGAAACAGAAGTGTTCACATTGCTTCGCAGAATCGCTTTTGTGCAGAAAACAGTAACACTTGTTCAGAAGGAAAGAAAGCACAGAGCCCCATATTTTATGTTGTGCTGGAGAGCTTGCAGAGTACTGGGGAAAAGCAGGCAGAGAATTCCCTGCTAGCACCTTCTCTGTGCCTGGGAAACAGAAGTGTTCACATTGCTTCGCAGAATCGCTTTTGTGCAGAAAACAGTAACACTTGTTCAGAACGAAAGAAAGCACAGAGCCCCAGATTTTATGTTGTCCTGGAGAGCTTGCAGAGCACTGGGGAAAAGCAGGCAGAGAATTCCCTGCTAGCACCTTCTCTGTGCCTGTTCACATTCCTTCGCAGAATCGCTTTTGTGCAAAAAACTGTAACACTTGTTCAGACGAAAGAAAGCACAGAGCCCCAGATTTTATGTTGTCCTGGAGAGCTTGCAGAGCACTGGGGAAAGGCAGGCAGAGAATTCCCTGCTAGCACCTTCTCTGTGCCTGTTCACATTGCTTCGCAGAATCGCTTTTGTGCAGAAAACAGTAACACTTGTTCAGACGAAAGAAAGCACAGAGCCCCAGATTTTATGTTGTCCTGGAGAGCTTGCAGAGCACTGGGGAAAGGCAGGCAGCGAATTCCCTGCTAGCACCTTCTCTGTGCCTGGGAAGCAGAAGTCTTCACATTGCTTCGCAGAATCGCTTTTGTGCAGACAACAGTAACACTTGTTCAGAACGAAAGAAAGCACAGAGCCCCAGATTTTATGTTGTCCTGGAGAGCTTGCAGAGCACTGGGGAAAGGCAGGCAGAGAATTCCCTGCTAGCACCTTCTCTGTGCCTGTTCACATTGCATCGCAGAATCGCTTTTGTGCAGAAAACAGTAACACTTGTTCAGACGAAAGAAAGCACAGAGCCCCAGATTTTATGTTGTCCTGGAGAGCTTGCAGAGTACTGGGGAAAAGCAGGCAGAGAATTCCCTGCTAGCACCTTCTCTGTGCCTGGGAAACAGAAGTGTTCACATTGCTTCGCAGAATCGCTTTTGTGCAGAAAACAGTAACACTTGTTCAGAAGGAAAGAAAGCACAGAGCCCCATATTTTATGTTGTGCTGGAGAGCTTGCAGAGTACTGGGGAAAAGCAGGCAGAGAATTCCCTGCTAGCACCTTCTCTGTGCCTGGGAAGCAGAAGTGTTCACATTGCTTGGCAGAATCGTTTTTTTGCAGAAAACAGTAACACTTGTTCAGAACAAAAGAAAGCACAGAGCCCCAGATTCTTTGTTGTCCTGGAGAGCTTGCAGAGCACTGGGGAAAAGCAGGCAGAGAATTCCCTGCTAGCACCTTCTCTGTGCCTGGGAAACAGAAGTGTTCACATTGCTTCGCAGAATCGCTTTTGTGCAGAAAACAGTAACACTTGTTCAGAAGGAAAGAAAGCACAGAGCCCCATATTTTATGTTGTGCTGGAGAGCTTGCAGAGTACTGGGGAAAAGCAGGCAGAGAATTCCCTGCTAGCACCTTCTCTGTGCCTGGGAAACAGAAGTGTTCACATTGCTTCGCAGAATCGCTTTTGTGCAGAAAACAGTAACACTTGTTCAGAACGAAAGAAAGCACAGAGCCCCAGATTTTATGTTGTCCTGGAGAGCTTGCAGAGCACTGGGGAAAAGCAGGCAGAGAATTCCCTGCTAGCACCTTCTCTGTGCCTGGGAAGCAGAAGTCTTCACATTGCTTCGCAGAATCGCTTTTGTGCAGAAAACAGTAACACTTGTTCAGAACGAAAGAAAGCACAGAGCCCCAGATTTTATGTTGTCCTGGAGAGCTTGCAGAGCACTGGGGAAAGGCAGGCAGAGAATTCCCTGCTAGCACCTTCTCTGCGCCTGGGAAACAGAAGTGTTCACATTGCTTCGCAGAATCGCTTTTGTGCAGAAAACAGTAACACTTGTTCAGAAGGAAAGAAAGCACAGAGCCCCATATTTTATGTTGTGCTGGAGAGCTTGCAGAGTACTGGGGAAAAGCAGGCAGAGAATTCCCTGCTAGCACCTTCTCTGTGCCTGGGAAACAGAAGTGTTCACATTGCTTCGCAGAATCGCTTTTGTGCAGAAAACAGTAACACTTGTTCAGAACGAAAGAAAGCACAGAGCCCCAGACTCTATGTTGTCCTGGAGAGCTTGCAGAGCACTGGGGAAAAGCAGGCAGAGAATTCCCTGCTAGCACCTTCTCTGTGCCTGGGAAACAGAAGTGTTCACATTGCTTCGCAGAATCGCTTTTGTGCAGAAAACAGTAACACTTGTTCAGAACGAAAGAAAGCACAGAGCCCCATATTTTATGTTGTGCTGGAGAGCTTGCAGAGTACTGGGGAAAAGCAGGCAGAGAATTCCCTGCTAGCACCTTCTCTGTGCCTGGGAAACAGAAGTGTTCACATTGCTTCGCAGAATCGCTTTTGTGCAGAAAACAGTAACACTTGTTCAGAACGAAAGAAAGCACAGAGCCCCAGATTTTATGTTGTCCTGGAGAGCTTGCAGAGCACTGGGGAAAGGCAGGCAGAGAATTCCCTGCTAGCACCTTCTCTGTGCCTGTTCACATTGCATCGCAGAATCGCTTTTGTGCAGAAAACAGTAACACTTGTTCAGACGAAAGAAAGCACAGAGCCCCAGATTTTATGTTGTCCTGGAGAGCTTGCAGAGCACTGGGGAAAAGCAGGCAGAGAATTCCCTGCTAGCACCTTCTCTGTGCCTGGGAAACAGAAGTGTTCACATTGCTTCGCAGAATCGCTTTTGTGCAGAAAACAGTAACACTTGTTCAGAAGGAAAGAAAGCACAGAGCCCCATATTTTATGTTGTGCTGGAGAGCTTGCAGAGTACTGGGGAAAAGCAGGCAGAGAATTCCCTGCTAGCACCTTCTTTGTGCCTGGGAAACAGAAGTGTTCACATTGCTTCGCAGAATCGCTTTTGTGCAGAAAACAGTAACACTTGTTCAGAACGAAAGAAAGCACAGAGCCCCAGATTTTATGTTGTCCTGGAGAGCTTGCAGAGCACTGGGGAAAGGCAGGCAGAGAATTCCCTGCTAGCACCTTCTCTGTGCCTGTTCACATTGCTTGGCAGAATCGCTTTTGTGCAGAAAACAGTAACACTTGTTCAGAACGAAAGAAAGCACAGAGCCCCAGATTTGCTGTTGTCCTGGAGAGCTTGCAGAGCACTGGGGAAAGGCAGGCAGAGAATTCCCTGCTAGCACCTTCTCTGTGCCTGGGAAACAGAAGTGTTCCCATTGCTTCGCAGAATCGCTTTTGTGCAGAAAACAATAACACTTGTTCAGAACGAAAGAAAGCACAGAGCCCCAGATTTTATGTTGTCCTGGAGAGCTTGCAGAGCACTGGGGAAAAGCAGGCAGAGAATTCCCTGCTAGCACCTTCTCTGTGCCTGGGAAGCAGAAGTGTTCACATTGCTTCGCAGAATCGCTTTTGTGCAGAAAACAGTAACACTTGTTCAGAACGAAAGAAAGCACAGAGCCCCAGATTTTATGTTGTCCTGGAGAGCTTGCAGAGCACTGGGGAAAGGCAGGCAGAGAATTCCCTGCTAGCACCTACTCTGCGCCTGGGAAACAGAAGTGTTCACATTGCTTCGCAGATTCGCTTTTGTGCAGAAAACAGTAACACTTGTTCAGAAGGAAAGAAAGCACAGAGCCCCATATTTTATGTTGTGCTGGAGAGCTTGCAGAGTACTGGGGAAAAGCAGGCAGAGAATTCCCTGCTAGCACCTTCTCTGTGCCTGGGAAACAGAAGTGTTCACATTGCTTCGCAGAATCGCTTTTGTGCAGAAAACAGTAACACTTGTTCAGAAGGAAAGAAAGCACAGAGCCCCAGACTCTATGTTGTCCTGGAGAGCTTGCAGAGCACTGGGGAAAAGCAGGCAGAGAATTCCCTGCTAGCACCTTCTCTGTGCCTGGGAAACAGAAGTGTTCACATTGCTTCGCAGAATCGCTTTTGTGCAGAAAACAGTAACACTTGTTCAGAAGGAAAGAAAGCACAGAGCCCCATATTTTATGTTGTGCTGGAGAGCTTGCAGAGTACTGGGGAAAAGCAGGCAGAGAATTCCCTGCTAGCACCTTCTCTGTGCCTGGGAAACAGAAGTGTTCACATTGCTTCGCAGAATCGCTTTTGTGCAGAAAACAGTAACACTTGTTCAGAACGAAAGAAAGCACAGAGCCCCAGATTTTATGTTGTCCTGGAGAGCTTGCAGAGCACTGGGGAAAGGCAGGCAGAGAATTCCCTGCTAGCACCTTCTCTGTGCCTGTTCACATTGCATCGCAGAATCGCTTTTGTGCAGAAAACAGTAACACTTGTTCAGACGAAAGAAAGCACAGAGCCCCAGATTTTATGTTGTCCTGGAGAGCTTGCAGAGCACTGGGGAAAAGCAGGCAGAGAATTCCCTGCTAGCACCTTCTTTGTGCCTGGGAAACAGAAGTGTTCACATTGCTTCGCAGAATCGCTTTTGTGCAGAAAACAGTAACACTTGTTCAGAACGAAAGAAAGCACAGAGCCCCAGATTTTATGTTGTCCTGGAGAGCTTGCAGAGCACTGGGGAAAGGCAGGCAGAGAATTCCCTGCTAGCACCTTCTCTGTGCCTGTTCACATTGCTTGGCAGAATCGCTTTTGTGCAGAAAACAGTAACACTTGCTCAGAACGAAAGAAAGCACAGAGACCCAGATCTGCTGTTGTCCTGGTGAGCTTGCAGAGCACTGGGGAAAAGCAGGCAGAGAATTCCCTGCTAGCACCTTCTCTGTGCCTGGGAAACAGAAGTGTTCACATTGCTTCGCAGAATCGCTTTTGTGCAGAAAACAATAACACTTGTTCAGAACGAAAGAAAGCACAGAGCCCCAGATTTTATGTTGTCCTGGAGAGCTTGCAGAGCACTGGGGAAAAGCAGGCAGAGAATTCCCTGCTAGCACCTTCTCTGTGCCTGGGAAGCAGAAGTGTTCACATTGCTTCGCAGAATCGCTTTTGTGCAGAAAACAGTAACACTTGTTCAGAACGAAAGAAAGCACAGAGCCCCAGATTTTATGTTGTCCTGGAGAGCTTGCAGAGCACTGGGGAAAGGCAGGCAGAGAATTCCCTGCTAGCACCTTCTCTGTGCCTGTTCACATTGCTTCGCAGAATCGCTTTTGTGCAGAAAACAGTAACACTTGTTCAGACGAAAGAAAGCACAGAGCCCCAGATTTTATGTTGTCCTGGAGAGCTTGCAGAGCACTGGGGAAAGGCAGGCAGCGAATTCCCTGCTAGCACCTTCTCTGTGCCTGGGAAGCAGAAGTCTTCACATTGCTTCGCAGAATCGCTTTTGTGCAGAAAACAGTAACACTTGTTCAGAAGGAAAGAAAGCACAGAGCCCCATATTTTATGTTGTGCTGGAGAGCTTGCAGAGTACTGGGGAAAAGCAGGCAGAGAATTCCCTGCTAGCACCTTCTCTGTGCCTGGGAAACAGAAGTGTTCACATTGCTTCGCAGAATCGCTTTTGTGCAGAAAACAGTAACACTTGTTCAGAACGAAAGAAAGCACAGAGCCCCAGACTCTATGTTGTCCTGGAGAGCTTGCAGAGCACTGGGGAAAAGCAGGCAGAGAATTCCCTGCTAGCACCTTCTCTGTGCCTGGGAAACAGAAGTGTTCACATTGCTTCGCAGAATCGCTTTTGTGCAGAAAACAGTAACACTTGTTCAGAAGGAAAGAAAGCACAGAGCCCCATATTTTATGTTGTGCTGGAGAGCTTGCAGAGTACTGGGGAAAAGCAGGCAGAGAATTCCCTGCTAGCACCTTCTCTGTGCCTGGGAAACAGAAGTGTTCACATTGCATCGCAGAATCGCTTTTGTGCAGAAAACAGTAACACTTGTTCAGACGAAAGAAAGCACAGAGCCCCAGATTTTATGTTGTCCTGGAGAGCTTGCAGAGCACTGGGGAAAAGCAGGCAGAGAATTCCCTGCTAGCACCTTCTCTGTGCCTGAGAAACAGAAGTGTTCACATTGCTTCGCAGAATCGCTTTTGTGCAGACAACAGTAACACTTGTTCAGAAGGAAAGAAAGCACAGAGCCCCAGATTTTATGTTGTCCTGGAGAGCTTGCAGAGTACTGGGGAAAAGCAGGCAGAGAATTCCCTGCTAGCACCTTCTTTGTGCCTGGGAAACAGAAGTGTTCACATTGCTTCGCAGAATCGCTTTTGTGCAGAAAACAGTAACACTTGTTCAGAAGGAAAGAAAGCACAGAGCCCCAGATTTTATGTTGTCCTGGAGAGCTTGCAGAGCACTGGGGAAAGGCAGGCAGAGAATTCCCTGCTAGCACCTTCTCTGTGCCTGGGAAGCAGAAGTGTTCACATTGCTTCGCAGAATCGCTTTTGTGCAGACAACAGTAACACTTGTTCAGAAGGAAAGAAAGCACAGAGCCCCAGATTTTATGTTGTCCTGGAGAGCTTGCAGAGTACTGGGGAAAAGCAGGCAGAGAATTCCCTGCTAGCACCTTCTTTGTGCCTGGGAAACAGAAGTGTTCACATTGCTTCGCAGAATCGCTTTTGTGCAGAAAACAATAACACTTGTTCAGAAGGAAAGAAAGCACAGAGCCCCAGATTTTATGTTGTCCTGGAGAGCTTGCAGAGCACTGGGGAAAAGCAGGCAGAGAATTCCCTGCTAGCACCTTCTCTGTGCCTGGGAAGCAGAAGTGTTCACATTGCTTCGCAGAATCGCTTTTGTGCAGAAAACAGTAACACTTGTTCAGAACGAAAGAAAGCACAGAGCCCCAGATTTTATGTTGTCCTGGAGAGCTTTCAGAGCACTGGGGAAAGGCAGGCAGAGAATTCCCTGCTAGCACCTTCTCTGTGCCTGTTCACATTCCTTCGCAGAATCGCTTTTGTGCAAAAAACTGTAACACTTGTTCAGACGAAAGAAAGCACAGAGCCCCAGATTTTATGTTGTCCTGGAGAGCTTGCAGAGCACTGGGGAAAGGCAGGCAGAGAATTCCCTGCTAGCACCTTCTCTGTGCCTGTTCACATTGCTTCGCAGAATCGCTTTTGTGCAGAAAACAGTAACACTTGTTCAGACGAAAGAAAGCACAGAGCCCCAGATTTTATGTTGTCCGGGAGAGCTTGCAGAGCACTGGGGAAAGGCAGGCAGCGAATTCCCTGCTAGCACCTTCTCTGTGCCTGGGAAGCAGAAGTCTTCACATTGCTTCGCAGAATCGCTTTTGTGCAGACAACAGTAACACTTGTTCAGAACGAAAGAAAGCACAGAGCCCCAGATTTTATGTTGTCCTGGAGAGCTTGCAGAGCACTGGGGAAAGGCAGGCAGAGAATTCCCTGCTAGCACCTTCTCTGCGCCTGGGAAACAGAAGTGTTCACATTGCTTCGCAGAATCGCTTTTGTGCAGAAAACAGTAACACTTGTTCAGAAGGAAAGAAAGCACAGAGCCCCATATTTTATGTTGTGCTGGAGAGCTTGCAGAGTACTGGGGAAAAGCAGGCAGAGAATTCCCTGCTAGCACCTTCTCTGTGCCTGGGAAACAGAAGTGTTCACATTGCTTCGCAGAATCGCTTTTGTGCAGAAAACAGTAACACTTGTTCAGAACGAAAGAAAGCACAGAGCCCCAGACTCTATGTTGTCCTGGAGAGCTTGCAGAGCACTGGGGAAAAGCAGGCAGAGAATTCCCTGCTAGCACCTTCTCTGTGCCTGGGAAACAGAAGTGTTCACATTGCTTCGCAGAATCGCTTTTGTGCAGAAAACAGTAACACTTGTTCAGAAGGAAAGAAAGCACAGAGCCCCAGATTTTATGTTGTGCTGGAGAGCTTGCAGAGTACTGGGGAAAAGCAGGCAGAGAATTCCCTGCTAGCACCTTCTCTGTGCCTGGGAAACAGAAGTGTTCACATTGCTTCGCAGAATCGCTTTTGTGCAGAAAACAGTAACACTTGTTCAGAACGAAAGAAAGCACAGAGCCCCAGATTTTATGTTGTCCTGGAGAGCTTGCAGAGCACTGGGGAAAGGCAGGCAGAGAATTCCCTGCTAGCACCTTCTCTGTGCCTGTTCACATTGCATCGCAGAATCGCTTTTGTGCAGAAAACAGTAACACTTGTTCAGAACGAAAGAAAGCACAGAGCCCCAGATTTTATGTTGTCCTGGAGAGCTTGCAGAGCACTGGGGAAAAGCAGGCAGAGAATTCCCTGCTAGCACCTTCTCTGTGCCTGAGAAACAGAAGTGTTCACATTGCTTCGCAGAATCGCTTTTGTGCAGAAAACAGTAACACTTGTTCAGAAGGAAAGAAAGCACAGAGCCCCAGATTTTATGTTGTCCTGGAGAGCTTGCAGAGTACTGGGGAAAAGCAGGCAGAGAATTCCCTGCTAGCACCTTCTTTGTGCCTGGGAAACAGAAGTGTTCACATTGCTTCGCAGAATCGCTTTTGTGCAGAAAACAATAACACTTGTTCAGAACGAAAGAAAGCACAGAGACCCAGATTTTATGTTGTCCTGGAGAGCTTGCAGAGCACTGGGGAAAAGCAGGCAGAGAATTCCCTGCTAGCACCTTCTCTGTGCCTGGGAAGCAGAAGTGTTCACATTGCTTCGCAGAATCGCTTTTGTGCAGAAAACAGTAACACTTGTTCAGAACGAAAGAAAGCACAGAGCCCCAGATTTTATGTTGTCCTGGAGAGCTTTCAGAGCACTGGGGAAAGGCAGGCAGAGAATTCCCTGCTAGCACCTTCTCTGTGCCTGTTCACATTCCTTCGCAGAATCGCTTTTGTGCAAAAAACTGTAACACTTGTTCAGACGAAAGAAAGCACAGAGCCCCAGATTTTATGTTGTCCTGGAGAGCTTGCAGAGCACTGGGGAAAGGCAGGCAGAGAATTCCCTGCTAGCACCTTCTCTGTGCCTGTTCACATTGCATCGCAGAATCGCTTTTGTGCAGAAAACAGTAACACTTGTTCAGACGAAAGAAAGCACAGAGCCCCAGATTTTATGTTGTCCTGGAGAGCTTGCAGAGCACTGGGGAAAAGCAGGCAGAGAATTCCCTGCTAGCACCTTCTCTGTGCCTGAGAAACAGAAGTGTTCACATTGCTTCGCAGAATCGCTTTTGTGCAGAAAACAATAACACTTGTTCAGAAGGAAAGAAAGCACAGAGCCCCAGATTTTATGTTGTCCTGGAGAGCTTGCAGAGTACTGGGGAAAGGCAGGCAGAGAATTCCCTGCTAGCACCTTCTTTGTGCCTGGGAAACAGAAGTGTTCACATTGCTTCGCAGAATCGCTTTTGTGCAGAAAACAGTAACACTTGTTCAGAACGAAAGAAAGCACAGAGCCCCAGATTTTATGTTGTCCTGGAGAGCTTGCAGAGCACTGGGGAAAAGCAGGCAGAGAATTCCCTGCTAGCACCTTCTCTGTGCCTGGGAAGCAGAAGTGTTCACATTGCTTCGCAGAATCGCTTTTGTGCAGAAAACAGTAACACTTGTTCAGAACGAAAGAAAGCACAGAGCCCCAGATTTTATGTTGTCCTGGAGAGCTTTCAGAGCACTGGGGAAAGGCAGGCAGAGAATTCCCTGCTAGCACCTTCTCTGTGCCTGTTCACATTCCTTCGCAGAATCGCTTTTGTGCAAAAAACTGTAACACTTGTTCAGACGAAAGAAAGCACAGAGCCCCAGATTTTATGTTGTCCTGGAGAGCTTGCAGAGCACTGGGGAAAGGCAGGCAGAGAATTCCCTGCTAGCACCTTCTCTGTGCCTGTTCACATTGCTTCGCAGAATCGCTTTTGTGCAGAAAACAGTAACACTTGTTCAGACGAAAGAAAGCACAGAGCCCCAGATTTTATGTTGTCCTGGAGAGCTTGCAGAGCACTGGGGAAAGGCAGGCAGCGAATTCCCTGCTAGCACCTTCTCTGTGCCTGGGAAGCAGAAGTCTTCACATTGCTTCGCAGAATCGCTTTTGTGCAGACAACAGTAACACTTGTTCAGAACGAAAGAAAGCACAGAGCCCCAGACTCTATGTTGTCCTGGAGAGCTTGCAGAGCACTGGGGAAAGGCAGGCAGAGAATTCCCTGCTAGCACCTTCTCTGTGCCTGTTCACATTGCTTCGCAGAATCGCTTTTGTGCAGAAAACAGTAACACTTGTTCAGACGAAAGAAAGCACAGAGCCCCAGATTTTATGTTGTCCTGCAGAGCTTGCAGAGCACTGGGGAAAGGCAGGCAGAGAATTCCCTGCTAGCACCTTCTCTGCGCCTGGGAAACAGAAGTGTTCACATTGCTTCGCAGAATCGCTTTTGTGCAGAAAACAGTAACACTTGTTCAGAAGGAAAGAAAGCACAGAGCCCCATATTTTATGTTGTGCTGGAGAGCTTGCAGAGTACTGGGGAAAAGCAGGCAGAGAATTCCCTGCTAGCACCTTCTCTGTGCCTGGGAAACAGAAGTGTTCACATTGCTTCGCAGAATCGCTTTTGTGCAGAAAACAGTAACACTTGTTCAGAACGAAAGAAAGCACAGAGCCCCAGATTTTATGTTGTCCTGGAGAGCTTGCAGAGCACTGGGGAAAGGCAGGCAGAGAATTCCCTGCTAGCACCTTCTCTGTGCCTGTTCACATTGCTTGGCAGAATCGCTTTTGTGCAGAAAACATTAACACTTGTTCAGAACGAAAGAAAGCACAGAGACCCAGATCTGCTGTTGTCCTGGTGAGCTTGCAGAGCACTGGGGAAAAGCAGGCAGAGAATTCCCTGCTAGCACCTTCTCTGTGCCTGGGAAACAGAAGTGTTCACATTGCTTCGCAGAATCGCTTTTGTGCAGAAAACAGTAACACTTGTTCAGAACGAAAGAAAGCACAGAGCCCCAGATTTGCTGTTGTCCTGGAGAGCTTGCAGAGCACTGGGGAAAGGCAGGCAGAGAATTCCCTGCTAGCACCTTCTCTGTGCCTGGGAAACAGAAGTGTTCCCATTGCTTCGCAGAATCGCTTTTGTGCAGAAAACAATAACACTTGTTCAGAACGAAAGAAAGCACAGAGCCCCAGATTTTATGTTGTCCTGGAGAGCTTGCAGAGCACTGGGGAAAAGCAGGCAGAGAATTCCCTGCTAGCACCTTCTCTGTGCCTGGGAAGCAGAAGTGTTCACATTGCTTCGCAGAATCGCTTTTGTGCAGAAAACAGTAACACTTGTTCAGAACGAAAGAAAGCACAGAGCCCCAGATTTTATGTTGTCCTGGAGAGCTTTCAGAGCACTGGGGAAAGGCAGGCAGAGAATTCCCTGCTAGCACCTTCTCTGCGCCTGGGAAACAGAAGTGTTCACATTGCTTCGCAGAATCGCTTTTGTGCAGAAAACAGTAACACTTGTTCAGAAGGAAAGAAAGCACAGAGCCCCATATTTTATGTTGTGCTGGAGATCTTGCAGAGTACTGGGGAAAAGCAGGCAGAGAATTCCCTGCTAGCACCTTCTCTGTGCCTGGGAAACAGAAGTGTTCACATTGCTTCGCAGAATCGCTTTTGTGCAGAAAACAGTAACACTTGTTCAGAACGAAAGAAAGCACAGAGCCCCAGACTCTATGTTGTCCTGGAGAGCTTGCAGAGCACTGGGGAAAAGCAGGCAGAGAATTCCCTGCTAGCACCTTCTCTGTGCCTGGGAAGCAGAAGTGTTCACATTGCTTCGCAGAATCGCTTTTGTGCAGAAAACAGTAACACTTGTTCAGAAGGAAAGAAAGCACAGAGCCCCATATTTTATGTTGTGCTGGAGAGCTTGCAGAGTACTGGGGAAAAGCAGGCAGAGAATTCCCTGCTAGCACCTTCTCTGTGCCTGGGAAACAGAAGTGTTCACATTGCTTCGCAGAATCGCTTTTGTGCAGAAAACAGTAACACTTGTTCAGAACGAAAGAAAGCACAGAGCCCCAGATTTTATGTTGTCCTGGAGAGCTTGCAGAGCACTGGGGAAAGGCAGGCAGAGAATTCCCTGCTAGCACCTTCTCTGTGCCTGTTCACATTGCATCGCAGAATCGCTTTTGTGCAGAAAACAGTAACACTTGTTCAGACGAAAGAAAGCACAGAGCCCCAGATTTTATGTTGTCCTGGAGAGCTTGCAGAGCACTGGGGAAAAGCAGGCAGAGAATTCCCTGCTAGCACCTTCTCTGTGCCTGGGAAACAGAAGTGTTCACATTGCTTCGCAGAATCGCTTTTGTGCAGAAAACAGTAACACTTGTTCAGAACGAAAGAAAGCACAGAGCCCCAGATTTTATGTTGTCCTGGAGAGCTTGCAGAGCACTGGGGAAAGGCAGGCAGAGAATTCCCTGCTAGCACCTTCTCTGTGCCTGTTCACATTGCTTGGCAGAATCGCTTTTGTGCAGAAAACAGTAACACTTGTTCAGAACGAAAGAAAGCACAGAGCCCCAGATTTGCTGTTGTCCTGGAGAGCTTGCAGAGCACTGGGGAAAGGCAGGCAGAGAATTCCCTGCTAGCACCTTCTCTGTGCCTGGGAAACAGAAGTGTTCCCATTGCTTCGCAGAATCGCTTTTGTGCAGAAAACAATAACACTTGTTCAGAACGAAAGAAAGCACAGAGCCCCAGATTTTATGTTGTCCTGGAGAGCTTGCAGAGCACTGGGGAAAAGCAGGCAGAGAATTCCCTGCTAGCACCTTCTCTGTGCCTGGGAAGCAGAAGTGTTCACATTGCTTCGCAGAATCGCTTTTGTGCAGAAAACAGTAACACTTGTTCAGAACGAAAGAAAGCACAGAGCCCCAGATTTTATGTTGTCCTGGAGAGCTTGCAGAGCACTGGGGAAAGGCAGGCAGAGAATTCCCTGCTAGCACCTTCTCTGTGTCTGTTCACATTCCTTCGCAGAATCGCTTTTGTGCAGAAAACAGTAACACTTGTTCAGAACGAAAGAAAGCACAGAGCCCCAGATTTTATGTTGTCCTGGAGAGCTTGCAGAGCACTGGGGAAAGGCAGGCAGAGAATTCCCTGCTAGCACCTTCTCTGTGCCTGTTCACATTGCTTGGCAGAATCGCTTTTGTGCAGAAAACATTAACACTTGTTCAGAACGAAAGAAAGCACAGAGACCCAGATCTGCTGTTGTCCTGGAGAGCTTGCAGAGCACTGGGGAAAAGCAGGCAGAGAATTCCCTGCTAGCACCTTCTCTGTGCCTGGGAAACAGAAGTGTTCACATTGCTTCGCAGAATCGCTTTTGTGCAGAAAACAGTAACACTTGTTCAGAACGAAAGAAAGCACAGAGCCCCAGATTTGCTGTTGTCCTGGAGAGCTTGCAGAGCACTGGGGAAAGGCAGGCAGAGAATTCCCTGCTAGCACCTTCTCTGTGCCTGGGAAACAGAAGTGTTCCCATTGCTTCGCAGAATCGCTTTTGTGCAGAAAACAATAACACTTGTTCAGAACGAAAGAAAGCACAGAGCCCCAGATTTTATGTTGTCCTGGAGAGCTTGCAGAGCACTGGGGAAAAGCAGGCAGAGAATTCCCTGCTAGCACCTTCTCTGTGCCTGGGAAGCAGAAGTGTTCACATTGCTTCGCAGAATCGCTTTTGTGCAGAAAACAGTAACACTTGTTCAGAACGAAAGAAAGCACAGAGCCCCAGATTTTATGTTGTCCTGGAGAGCTTTCAGAGCACTGGGGAAAGGCAGGCAGAGAATTCCCTGCTAGCACCTTCTCTGCGCCTGGGAAACAGAAGTGTTCACATTGCTTCGCAGAATCGCTTTTGTGCAGAAAACAGTAACACTTGTTCAGAAGGAAAGAAAGCACAGAGCCCCATATTTTATGTTGTGCTGGAGATCTTGCAGAGTACTGGGGAAAAGCAGGCAGAGAATTCCCTGCTAGCACCTTCTCTGTGCCTGGGAAACAGAAGTGTTCACATTGCTTCGCAGAATCGCTTTTGTGCAGAAAACAGTAACACTTGTTCAGAACGAAAGAAAGCACAGAGCCCCAGACTCTATGTTGTCCTGGAGAGCTTGCAGAGCACTGGGGAAAAGCAGGCAGAGAATTCCCTGCTAGCACCTTCTCTGTGCCTGGGAAGCAGAAGTGTTCACATTGCTTCGCAGAATCGCTTTTGTGCAGAAAACAGTAACACTTGTTCAGAAGGAAAGAAAGCACAGAGCCCCATATTTTATGTTGTGCTGGAGAGCTTGCAGAGTACTGGGGAAAAGCAGGCAGAGAATTCCCTGCTAGCACCTTCTCTGTGCCTGGGAAACAGAAGTGTTCACATTGCTTCGCAGAATCGCTTTTGTGCAGAAAACAGTAACACTTGTTCAGAACGAAAGAAAGCACAGAGCCCCAGATTTTATGTTGTCCTGGAGAGCTTGCAGAGCACTGGGGAAAGGCAGGCAGAGAATTCCCTGCTAGCACCTTCTCTGTGCCTGTTCACATTGCATCGCAGAATCGCTTTTGTGCAGAAAACAGTAACACTTGTTCAGACGAAAGAAAGCACAGAGCCCCAGATTTTATGTTGTCCTGGAGAGCTTGCAGAGCACTGGGGAAAAGCAGGCAGAGAATTCCCTGCTAGCACCTTCTCTGTGCCTGGGAAACAGAAGTGTTCACATTGCTTCGCAGAATCGCTTTTGTGCAGAAAACAGTAACACTTGTTCAGAACGAAAGAAAGCACAGAGCCCCAGATTTTATGTTGTCCTGGAGAGCTTGCAGAGCACTGGGGAAAGGCAGGCAGAGAATTCCCTGCTAGCACCTTCTCTGTGCCTGTTCACATTGCTTGGCAGAATCGCTTTTGTGCAGAAAACAGTAACACTTGTTCAGAACGAAAGAAAGCACAGAGCCCCAGATTTGCTGTTGTCCTGGAGAGCTTGCAGAGCACTGGGGAAAGGCAGGCAGAGAATTCCCTGCTAGCACCTTCTCTGTGCCTGGGAAACAGAAGTGTTCCCATTGCTTCGCAGAATCGCTTTTGTGCAGAAAACAATAACACTTGTTCAGAACGAAAGAAAGCACAGAGCCCCAGATTTTATGTTGTCCTGGAGAGCTTGCAGAGCACTGGGGAAAAGCAGGCAGAGAATTCCCTGCTAGCACCTTCTCTGTGCCTGGGAAGCAGAAGTGTTCACATTGCTTCGCAGAATCGCTTTTGTGCAGAAAACAGTAACACTTGTTCAGAACGAAAGAAAGCACAGAGCCCCAGATTTTATGTTGTCCTGGAGAGCTTGCAGAGCACTGGGGAAAGGCAGGCAGAGAATTCCCTGCTAGCACCTTCTCTGTGTCTGTTCACATTCCTTCGCAGAATCGCTTTTGTGCAGAAAACAGTAACACTTGTTCAGAACGAAAGAAAGCACAGAGCCCCAGATTTTATGTTGTCCTGGAGAGCTTGCAGAGCACTGGGGAAAGGCAGGCAGAGAATTCCCTGCTAGCACCTTCTCTGTGCCTGTTCACATTGCTTCGCAGAATCGCTTTTGTGCAGAAAACAGTAACACTTGTTCAGACGAAAGAAAGCACAGAGCCCCAGATTTTATGTTGTCCTGGAGAGCTTGCAGAGCACTGGGGAAAGGCAGGCAGCGAATTCCCTGCTAGCACCTTCTCTGTGCCTGGGAAGCAGAAGTCTTCACATTGCTTGGCAGAATCGCTTTTGTGCAGACAACAGTAACACTTGTTCAGAACGAAAGAAAGCACAGAGCCCCAGATTTTATGTTGTCCTGGAGAGCTTGCAGAGCACTGGGGAAAGGCAGGCAGAGAATTCCCTGCTAGCACCTTCTCTGTGCCTGTTCACATTGCTTCGCAGAATCGCTTTTGTGCAGAAAACAGTAACACTTGTTCAGACGAAAGAAAGCACAGAGCCCCAGATTTTATGTTGTCCTGGAGAGCTTGCAGAGCACTGGGGAAAGGCAGGCAGAGAATTCCCTGCTAGCACCTTCTCTGCGCCTGGGAAACAGAAGTGTTCACATTGCTTCGCAGAATCGCTTTTGTGCAGAAAACAGTAACACTTGTTCAGAAGGAAAGAAAGCACAGAGCCCCATATTTTATGTTGTGCTGGAGAGCTTGCAGAGTACTGGGGAAAAGCAGGCAGAGAATTCCCTGCTAGCACCTTCTCTGTGCCTGGGAAACAGAAGTGTTCACATTGCTTCGCAGAATCGCTTTTGTGCAGAAAACAGTAACACTTGTTCAGAACGAAAGAAAGCACAGAGCCCCAGACTCTATGTTGTCCTGGAGAGCTTGCAGAGCACTGGGGAAAAGCAGGCAGAGAATTCCCTGCTAGCACCTTCTCTGTGCCTGGGAAACAGAAGTGTTCACATTGCTTCGCAGAATCGCTTTTGTGCAGAAAACAGTAACACTTGTTCAGAAGGAAAGAAAGCACAGAGCCCCATATTTTATGTTGTGCTGGAGAGCTTGCAGAGTACTGGGGAAAAGCAGGCAGAGAATTCCCTGCTAGCACCTTCTCTGTGCCTGGGAAACAGAAGTGTTCACATTGCTTCGCAGAATCGCTTTTGTGCAGAAAACAGTAACACTTGTTCAGAACGAAAGAAAGCACAGAGCCCCAGATTTTATGTTGTCCTGGAGAGCTTGCAGAGCACTGGGGAAAGGCAGGCAGAGAATTCCCTGCTAGCACCTTCTCTGTGCCTGTTCACATTGCATCGCAGAATCGCTTTTGTGCAGAAAACAGTAACACTTGTTCAGACGAAAGAAAGCACAGAGCCCCAGATTTTATGTTGTCCTGGAGAGCTTGCAGAGCACTGGGGAAAAGCAGGCAGAGAATTCCCTGCTAGCACCTTCTCTGTGCCTGAGAAACAGAAGTGTTCACATTGCTTCGCAGAATCGCTTTTGTGCAGACAACAGTAACACTTGTTCAGAAGGAAAGAAAGCACAGAGCCCCAGATTTTATGTTGTCCTGGAGAGCTTGCAGAGTACTGGGGAAAAGCAGGCAGAGAATTCCCTGCTAGCACCTTCTTTGTGCCTGGGAAACAGAAGTGTTCACATTGCTTCGCAGAATCGCTTTTGTGCAGAAAACAGTAACACTTGTTCAGAACGAAAGAAAGCACAGAGCCCCAGATTTTATGTTGTCCTGGAGAGCTTGCAGAGCACTGGGGAAAGGCAGGCAGAGAATTCCCTGCTAGCACCTTCTCTGTGCCTGGGAAGCAGAAGTCTTCACATTGCTTCGCAGAATCGCTTTTGTGCAGAAAACAATAACACTTGTTCAGAACGAAAGAAAGCACAGAGACCCAGATTTTATGTTGTCCTGGAGAGCTTGCAGAGCACTGGGGAAAAGCAGGCAGAGAATTCCCTGCTAGCACCTTCTCTGTGCCTGGGAAGCAGAAGTGTTCACATTGCTTCGCAGAATCGCTTTTGTGCAGAAAACAGTAACACTTGTTCAGAAGGAAAGAAAGCACAGAGCCCCATATTTTATGTTGTGCTGGAGAGCTTGCAGAGTACTGGGGAAAAGCAGGCAGAGAATTCCCTGCTAGCACCTTCTCTGTGCCTGGGAAACAGAAGTGTTCACATTGCTTCGCAGAATCGCTTTTGTGCAGAAAACAGTAACACTTGTTCAGAACGAAAGAAAGCACAGAGCCCCAGATTTTATGTTGTCCTGGAGAGCTTGCAGAGCACTGGGGAAAGGCAGGCAGAGAATTCCCTGCTAGCACCTTCTCTGTGCCTGTTCACATTGCATCGCAGAATCGCTTTTGTGCAGAAAACAGTAACACTTGTTCAGACGAAAGAAAGCACAGAGCCCCAGATTTTATGTTGTCCTGGAGAGCTTGCAGAGCACTGGGGAAAAGCAGGCAGAGAATTCCCTGCTAGCACCTTCTTTGTGCCTGGGAAACAGAAGTGTTCACATTGCTTCGCAGAATCGCTTTTGTGCAGAAAACAGTAACACTTGTTCAGAACGAAAGAAAGCACAGAGCCCCAGATTTTATGTTGTCCTGGAGAGCTTGCAGAGCACTGGGGAAAGGCAGGCAGAGAATTCCCTGCTAGCACCTTCTCTGTGCCTGTTCACATTGCTTGGCAGAATCGCTTTTGTGCAGAAAACAGTAACACTTGTTCAGAACGAAAGAAAGCACAGAGCCCCAGATTTGCTGTTGTCCTGGAGAGCTTGCAGAGCACTGGGGAAAGGCAGGCAGAGAATTCCCTGCTAGCACCTTCTCTGTGCCTGGGAAACAGAAGTGTTCCCATTGCTTCGCAGAATCGCTTTTGTGCAGAAAACAATAACACTTGTTCAGAACGAAAGAAAGCACAGAGCCCCAGATTTTATGTTGTCCTGGAGAGCTTGCAGAGCACTGGGGAAAAGCAGGCAGAGAATTCCCTGCTAGCACCTTCTCTGTGCCTGGGAAGCAGAAGTGTTCACATTGCTTCGCAGAATCGCTTTTGTGCAGAAAACAGTAACACTTGTTCAGAACGAAAGAAAGCACAGAGCCCCAGATTTTATGTTGTCCTGGAGAGCTTGCAGAGCAGTGGGGAAAGGCAGGCAGAGAATTCCCTGCTAGCACCTTCTCTGTGTCTGTTCACATTCCTTCGCAGAATCGCTTTTGTGCAGAAAACAGTAACACTTGTTCAGAACGAAAGAAAGCACAGAGCCCCAGATTTTATGTTGTCCTGGAGAGCTTGCAGAGCACTGGGGAAAGGCAGGCAGAGAATTCCCTGCTAGCACCTTCTCTGTGCCTGTTCACATTGCTTCGCAGAATCGCTTTTGTGCAGAAAACAGTAACACTTGTTCAGACGAAAGAAAGCACAGAGCCCCAGATTTTATGTTGTCCTGGAGAGCTTGCAGAGCACTGGGGAAAGGCAGGCAGAGAATTCCCTGCTAGCACCTTCTCTGTGCCTGGGAAGCAGAAGTCTTCACATTGCTTGGCAGAATCGCTTTTGTGCAGACAACAGTAACACTTGTTCAGAACGAAAGAAAGCACAGAGCCCCAGATTTTATGTTGTCCTGGAGAGCTTGCAGAGCACTGGGGAAAGGCAGGCAGAGAATTCCCTGCTAGCACCTTCTCTGTGCCTGTTCACATTGCTTCGCAGAATCGCTTTTGTGCAGAAAACAGTAACACTTGTTCAGACGAAAGAAAGCACAGAGCCCCAGATTTTATGTTGTCCTGGAGAGCTTGCAGAGCACTGGGGAAAGGCAGGCAGAGAATTCCCTGCTAGCACCTTCTCTGCGCCTGGGAAACAGAAGTGTTCACATTGCTTCGCAGAATCGCTTTTGTGCAGAAAACAGTAACACTTGTTCAGAAGGAAAGAAAGCACAGAGCCCCATATTTTATGTTGTGCTGGAGAGCTTGCAGAGTACTGGGGAAAAGCAGGCAGAGAATTCCCTGCTAGCACCTTCTCTGTGCCTGGGAAACAGAAGTGTTCACATTGCTTCGCAGAATCGCTTTTGTGCAGAAAACAGTAACACTTGTTCAGAACGAAAGAAAGCACAGAGCCCCAGACTCTATGTTGTCCTGGAGAGCTTGCAGAGCACTGGGGAAAAGCAGGCAGAGAATTCCCTGCTAGCACCTTCTCTGTGCCTGGGAAACAGAAGTGTTCACATTGCTTCGCAGAATCGCTTTTGTGCAGAAAACAGTAACACTTGTTCAGAAGGAAAGAAAGCACAGAGCCCCATATTTTATGTTGTGCTGGAGAGCTTGCAGAGTACTGGGGAAAAGCAGGCAGAGAATTCCCTGCTAGCACCTTCTCTGTGCCTGGGAAACAGAAGTGTTCACATTGCTTCGCAGAATCGCTTTTGTGCAGAAAACAGTAACACTTGTTCAGAACGAAAGAAAGCACAGAGCCCCAGATTTTATGTTGTCCTGGAGAGCTTGCAGAGCACTGGGGAAAGGCAGGCAGAGAATTCCCTGCTAGCACCTTCTCTGTGCCTGTTCACATTGCATCGCAGAATCGCTTTTGTGCAGAAAACAGTAACACTTGTTCAGACGAAAGAAAGCACAGAGCCCCAGATTTTATGTTGTCCTGGAGAGCTTGCAGAGCACTGGGGAAAAGCAGGCAGAGAATTCCCTGCTAGCACCTTCTCTGTGCCTGAGAAACAGAAGTGTTCACATTGCTTCGCAGAATCGCTTTTGTGCAGAAAACAGTAACACTTGTTCAGAACGAAAGAAAGCACAGAGCCCCAGATTTTATGTTGTCCTGGAGAGCTTGCAGAGTACTGGGGAAAAGCAGGCAGAGAATTCCCTGCTAGCACCTTCTCTGTGCCTGGGAAACAGAAGTGTTCACATTGCTTCGCAGAATCGCTTTTGTGCAGAAAACAGTAACACTTGTTCAGAACGAAAGAAAGCACAGAGCCCCAGATTTTATGTTGTCCTGGAGAGCTTGCAGAGCACTGGGGAAAGGCAGGCAGAGAATTCCCTGCTAGCACCTTCTCTGTGCCTGTTCACATTGCATCGCAGAATCGCTTTTGTGCAGAAAACAGTAACACTTGTTCAGACGAAAGAAAGCACAGAGCCCCAGATTTTATGTTGTCCTGGAGAGCTTGCAGAGCACTGGGGAAAAGCAGGCAGAGAATTCCCTGCTAGCACCTTCTTTGTGCCTGGGAAACAGAAGTGTTCACATTGCTTCGCAGAATCGCTTTTGTGCAGAAAACAGTAACACTTGTTCAGAACGAAAGAAAGCACAGAGCCCCAGATTTTATGTTGTCCTGGAGAGCTTGCAGAGCACTGGGGAAAGGCAGGCAGAGAATTCCCTGCTAGCACCTTCTCTGTGCCTGTTCACATTGCTTGGCAGAATCGCTTTTGTGCAGAAAACAGTAACACTTGTTCAGAACGAAAGAAAGCACAGAGCCCCAGATTTGCTGTTGTCCTGGAGAGCTTGCAGAGCACTGGGGAAAGGCAGGCAGAGAATTCCCTGCTAGCACCTTCTCTGTGCCTGGGAAACAGAAGTGTTCCCATTGCTTCGCAGAATCGCTTTTGTGCAGAAAACAATAACACTTGTTCAGAACGAAAGAAAGCACAGAGCCCCAGATTTTATGTTGTCCTGGAGAGCTTGCAGAGCACTGGGGAAAAGCAGGCAGAGAATTCCCTGCTAGCACCTTCTCTGTGCCTGGGAAGCAGAAGTGTTCACATTGCTTCGCAGAATCGCTTTTGTGCAGAAAACAGTAACACTTGTTCAGAACGAAAGAAAGCACAGAGCCCCAGATTTTATGTTGTCCTGGAGAGCTTGCAGAGCACTGGGGAAAGGCAGGCAGAGAATTCCCTGCTAGCACCTTCTCTGTGTCTGTTCACATTCCTTCGCAGAATCGCTTTTGTGCAGAAAACAGTAACACTTGTTCAGAACGAAAGAAAGCACAGAGCCCCAGATTTTATGTTGTCCTGGAGAGCTTGCAGAGCACTGGGGAAAGGCAGGCAGAGAATTCCCTGCTAGCACCTTCTCTGTGCCTGTTCACATTGCTTCGCAGAATCGCTTTTGTGCAGAAAACAGTAACGCTTGTTCAGACGAAAGAAAGCACAGAGCCCCAGATTTTATGTTGTCCTGGAGAGCTTGCAGAGCACTGGGGAAAGGCAGGCAGCGAATTCCCTGCTAGCACCTTCTCTGTGCCTGGGAAGCAGAAGTCTTCACATTGCTTGGCAGAATCGCTTTTGTGCAGACAACAGTAACACTTGTTCAGAACGAAAGAAAGCACAGAGCCCCAGATTTTATGTTGTCCTGGAGAGCTTGCAGAGCACTGGGGAAAGGCAGGCAGAGAATTCCCTGCTAGCACCTTCTCTGTGCCTGTTCACATTGCTTCGCAGAATCGCTTTTGTGCAGAAAACAGTAACACTTGTTCAGACGAAAGAAAGCACAGAGCCCCAGATTTTATGTTGTCCTGGAGAGCTTGCAGAGCACTGGGGAAAGGCAGGCAGAGAATTCCCTGCTAGCACCTTCTCTGCGCCTGGGAAACAGAAGTGTTCACATTGCTTCGCAGAATCGCTTTTGTGCAGAAAACAGTAACACTTGTTCAGAAGGAAAGAAAGCACAGAGCCCCATATTTTATGTTGTGCTGGAGAGCTTGCAGAGTACTGGGGAAAAGCAGGCAGAGAATTCCCTGCTAGCACCTTCTCTGTGCCTGGGAAACAGAAGTGTTCACATTGCTTCGCAGAATCGCTTTTGTGCAGAAAACAGTAACACTTGTTCAGAACGAAAGAAAGCACAGAGCCCCAGACTCTATGTTGTCCTGGAGAGCTTGCAGAGCACTGGGGAAAAGCAGGCAGAGAATTCCCTGCTAGCACCTTCTCTGTGCCTGGGAAACAGAAGTGTTCACATTGCTTCGCAGAATCGCTTTTGTGCAGAAAACAGTAACACTTGTTCAGAAGGAAAGAAAGCACAGAGCCCCATATTTTATGTTGTGCTGGAGAGCTTGCAGAGTACTGGGGAAAAGCAGGCAGAGAATTCCCTGCTAGCACCTTCTCTGTGCCTGGGAAACAGAAGTGTTCACATTGCTTCGCAGAATCGCTTTTGTGCAGAAAACAGTAACACTTGTTCAGAACGAAAGAAAGCACAGAGCCCCAGATTTTATGTTGTCCTGGAGAGCTTGCAGAGCACTGGGGAAAGGCAGGCAGAGAATTCCCTGCTAGCACCTTCTCTGTGCCTGTTCACATTGCATCGCAGAATCGCTTTTGTGCAGAAAACAGTAACACTTGTTCAGACGAAAGAAAGCACAGAGCCCCAGATTTTATGTTGTCCTGGAGAGCTTGCAGAGCACTGGGGAAAAGCAGGCAGAGAATTCCCTGCTAGCACCTTCTCTGTGCCTGAGAAACAGAAGTGTTCACATTGCTTCGCAGAATCGCTTTTGTGCAGAAAACAGTAACACTTGTTCAGAACGAAAGAAAGCACAGAGCCCCAGATTTTATGTTGTCCTGGAGAGCTTGCAGAGTACTGGGGAAAAGCAGGCAGAGAATTCCCTGCTAGCACCTTCTTTGTGCCTGGGAAACAGAAGTGTTCACATTGCTTCGCAGAATCGCTTTTGTGCAGAAAACAGTAACACTTGTTCAGAACAAAAGAAAGCACAGAGCCCCAGATTTTATGTTGTCCTGGAGAGCTTGCAGAGCACTGGGGAAAGGCAGGCAGAGAATTCCCTGCTAGCACCTTCTCTGTGCCTGGGAAGCAGAAGTCTTCACATTGCTTCGCAGAATCGCTTTTGTGCAGAAAACAATAACACTTGTTCAGAACGAAAGAAAGCACAGAGACCCAGATTTTATGTTGTCCTGGAGAGCTTGCAGAGCACTGGGGAAAAGCAGGCAGAGAATTCCCTGCTAGCACCTTATCTGTGCCTGGGAAGCAGAAGTGTTCACATTGCTTCGCAGAATCGCTTTTGTGCAGAAAACAGTAACACTTGTTCAGAACGAAAGAAAGCACAGAGCCCCAGATTTTATGTTGTCCTGGAGAGCTTGCAGAGCACTGGGGAAAGGCAGGCAGAGAATTCCCTGCTAGCACCTTCTCTGTGCCTGTTCACATTGCATCGCAGAATCGCTTTTGTGCAAAAAACTGTAACACTTGTTCAGACGAAAGAAAGCACAGAGCCCCAGATTTTATGTTGTCCTGGAGAGCTTGCAGAGCACTGGGGAAAGGCAGGCAGAGAATTCCCTGCTAGCACCTTCTCTGTGCCTGTTCACATTGCTTCGCAGAATCGCTTTTGTGCAGAAAACAGTAACACTTGTTCAGACGAAAGAAAGCACAGAGCCCCAGATTTTATGTTGTCCTGGAGAGCTTGCAGAGCACTGGGGAAAGGCAGGCAGCGAATTCCCTGCTAGCACCTTCTCTGTGCCTGGGAAGCAGAAGTGTTCACATTGCTTCGCAGAATCGCTTTTGTGCAGACAACAGTAACACTTGTTCAGAACGAAAGAAAGCACAGAGCCCCAGATTTTATGTTGTCCTGGAGAGCTTGCAGAGCACTGGGGAAAGGCAGGCAGAGAATTCCCTGCTAGCACCTTCTCTGTGCCTGGGAAGCAGAAGTGTTGACATTGCTTCGCAGAATCGCTTTTGTGCAGAAAACAGTAACACTTGTTCAGAACGAAAGAAAGCACAGAGCCCCAGATTTTATGTTGTCCTGGAGAGCTTTCAGAGCACTGGGGAAAGGCAGGCAGAGAATTCCCTGCTAGCACCTTCTCTGTGTCTGTTCACATTCCTTCGCAGAATCGCTTTTGTGCAGAAAACAGTAACACTTGTTCAGAACGAAAGAAAGCACAGAGCCCCAGATTTTATGTTGTCCTGGAGAGCTTGCAGAGCACTGGGGAAAGGCAGGCAGAGAATTCCCTGCTAGCACCTTCTCTGTGCCTGTTCACATTGCTTCGCAGAATCGCTTTTGTGCAGAAAACAGTAACACTTGTTCAGACGAAAGAAAGCACAGAGCCCCAGATTTTATGTTGTCCTGGAGAGCTTGCAGAGCACTGGGGAAAGGCAGGCAGCGAATTCCCTGCTAGCACCTTCTCTGTGCCTGGGAAGCAGAAGTCTTCACATTGCTTGGCAGAATCGCTTTTGTGCAGACAACAGTAACACTTGTTCAGAATGAAAGAAAGCACAGAGCCCCAGATTTTATGTTGTCCTGGAGAGCTTGCAGAGCACTGGGGAAAGGCAGGCAGAGAATTCCCTGCTAGCACCTTCTCTGTGCCTGTTCACATTGCTTCGCAGAATCGCTTTTGTGCAGAAAACAGTAACACTTGTTCAGACGAAAGAAAGCACAGAGCCCCAGATTTTATGTTGTCCTGGAGAGCTTGCAGAGCACTGGGGAAAGGCAGGCAGAGAATTCCCTGCTAGCACCTTCTCTGCGCCTGGGAAACAGAAGTGTTCACATTGCTTCGCAGAATCGCTTTTGTGCAGAAAACAGTAACACTTGTTCAGAAGGAAAGAAAGCACAGAGCCCCATATTTTATGTTGTGCTGGAGAGCTTGCAGAGTACTGGGGAAAAGCAGGCAGAGAATTCCCTGCTAGCACCTTCTCTGTGCCTGGGAAACAGAAGTGTTCACATTGCTTCGCAGAATCGCTTTTGTGCAGAAAACAGTAACACTTGTTCAGAACGAAAGAAAGCACAGAGCCCCAGACTCTATGTTGTCCTGGAGAGCTTGCAGAGCACTGGGGAAAAGCAGGCAGAGAATTCCCTGCTAGCACCTTCTCTGTGCCTGGGAAACAGAAGTGTTCACATTGCTTCGCAGAATCGCTTTTGTGCAGAAAACAGTAACACTTGTTCAGAAGGAAAGAAAGCACAGAGCCCCATATTTTATGTTGTGCTGGAGAGCTTGCAGAGTACTGGGGAAAAGCAGGCAGAGAATTCCCTGCTAGCACCTTCTCTGTGCCTGGGAAACAGAAGTGTTCACATTGCTTCGCAGAATCGCTTTTGTGCAGAAAACAGTAACACTTGTTCAGAACGAAAGAAAGCACAGAGCCCCAGATTTTATGTTGTCCTGGAGAGCTTGCAGAGCACTGGGGAAAGGCAGGCAGAGAATTCCCTGCTAGCACCTTCTCTGTGCCTGTTCACATTGCATCGCAGAATCGCTTTTGTGCAGAAAACAGTAACACTTGTTCAGACGAAAGAAAGCACAGAGCCCCAGATTTTATGTTGTCCTGGAGAGCTTGCAGAGCACTGGGGAAAAGCAGGCAGAGAATTCCCTGCTAGCACCTTCTTTGTGCCTGGGAAACAGAAGTGTTCACATTGCTTCGCAGAATCGCTTTTGTGCAGACAACAGTAACACTTGTTCAGAACGAAAGAAAGCACAGAGCCCCAGATTTTATGTTGTCCTGGAGAGCTTGCAGAGCACTGGGGAAAGGCAGGCAGAGAATTCCCTGCTAGCACCTTCTCTGCGCCTGGGAAACAGAAGTGTTCACATTGCTTCGCAGAATCGCTTTTGTGCAGAAAACAGTAACACTTGTTCAGAAGGAAAGAAAGCACAGAGCCCCATATTTTATGTTGTGCTGGAGAGCTTGCAGAGTACTGGGGAAAAGCAGGCAGAGAATTCCCTGCTAGCACCTTCTCTGTGCCTGGGAAACAGAAGTGTTCACATTGCTTCGCAGAATCGCTTTTGTGCAGAAAACAGTAACACTTGTTCAGAACGAAAGAAAGCACAGAGCCCCAGACTCTATGTTGTCCTGGAGAGCTTGCAGAGCACTGGGGAAAAGCAGGCAGAGAATTCCCTGCTAGCACCTTCTCTGTGCCTGGGAAACAGAAGTGTTCACATTGCTTCGCAGAATCGCTTTTGTGCAGAAAACAGTAACACTTGTTCAGAAGGAAAGAAAGCACAGAGCCCCATATTTTATGTTGTGCTGGAGAGCTTGCAGAGTACTGGGGAAAAGCAGGCAGAGAATTCCCTGCTAGCACCTTCTCTGTGCCTGGGAAACAGAAGTGTTCACATTGCTTCGCAGAATCGCTTTTGTGCAGAAAACAGTAACACTTGTTCAGAACGAAAGAAAGCACAGAGCCCCAGATTTTATGTTGTCCTGGAGAGCTTGCAGAGCACTGGGGAAAGGCAGGCAGAGAATTCCCTGCTAGCACCTTCTCTGTGCCTGTTCACATTGCATCGCAGAATCGCTTTTGTGCAGAAAACAGTAACACTTGTTCAGACGAAAGAAAGCACAGAGCCCCAGATTTTATGTTGTCCTGGAGAGCTTGCAGAGCACTGGGGAAAAGCAGGCAGAGAATTCCCTGCTAGCACCTTCTCTGTGCCTGAGAAACAGAAGTGTTCACATTGCTTCGCAGAATCGCTTTTGTGCAGAAAACAGTAACACTTGTTCAGAACGAAAGAAAGCACAGAGCCCCAGATTTTATGTTGTCCTGGAGAGCTTGCAGAGTACTGGGGAAAAGCAGGCAGAGAATTCCCTGCTAGCACCTTCTTTGTGCCTGGGAAACAGAAGTGTTCACATTGCTTCGCAGAATCGCTTTTGTGCAGAAAACAGTAACACTTGTTCAGAACGAAAGAAAGCACAGAGCCCCAGATTTTATGTTGTCCTGGAGAGCTTGCAGAGCACTGGGGAAAGGCAGGCAGAGAATTCCCTGCTAGCACCTTCTCTGTGCCTGGGAAGCAGAAGTCTTCACATTGCTTCGCAGAATCGCTTTTGTGCAGAAAACAATAACACTTGTTCAGAACGAAAGAAAGCACAGAGACCCAGATTTTATGTTGTCCTGGAGAGCTTGCAGAGCACTGGGGAAAAGCAGGCAGAGAATTCCCTGCTAGCACCTTATCTGTGCCTGGGAAGCAGAAGTGTTCACATTGCTTCGCAGAATCGCTTTTGTGCAGAAAACAGTAACACTTGTTCAGAACGAAAGAAAGCACAGAGCCCCAGATTTTATGTTGTCCTGGAGAGCTTTCAGAGCACTGGGGAAAGGCAGGCAGAGAATTCCCTGCTAGCACCTTCTCTGTGCCTGTTCACATTGCATCGCAGAATCGCTTTTGTGCAAAAAACTGTAACACTTGTTCAGACGAAAGAAAGCACAGAGCCCCAGATTTTATGTTGTCCTGGAGAGCTTGCAGAGCACTGGGGAAAGGCAGGCAGAGAATTCCCTGCTAGCACCTTCTCTGTGCCTGTTCACATTGCTTCGCAGAATCGCTTTTGTGCAGAAAACAGTAACACTTGTTCAGACGAAAGAAAGCACAGAGCCCCAGATTTTATGTTGTCCTGGAGAGCTTGCAGAGCACTGGGGAAAGGCAGGCAGCGAATTCCCTGCTAGCACCTTCTCTGTGCCTGGGAAGCAGAAGTGTTCACATTGCTTCGCAGAATCGCTTTTGTGCAGACAACAGTAACACTTGTTCAGAACGAAAGAAAGCACAGAGCCCCAGATTTTATGTTGTCCTGGAGAGCTTGCAGAGCACTGGGGAAAGGCAGGCAGAGAATTCCCTGCTAGCACCTTCTCTGTGCCTGGGAAGCAGAAGTGTTGACATTGCTTCGCAGAATCGCTTTTGTGCAGAAAACAGTAACACTTGTTCAGAACGAAAGAAAGCACAGAGCCCCAGATTTTATGTTGTCCTGGAGAGCTTTCAGAGCACTGGGGAAAGGCAGGCAGAGAATTCCCTGCTAGCACCTTCTCTGTGTCTGTTCACATTCCTTCGCAGAATCGCTTTTGTGCAGAAAACAGTAACACTTGTTCAGAACGAAAGAAAGCACAGAGCCCCAGATTTTATGTTGTCCTGGAGAGCTTGCAGAGCACTGGGGAAAGGCAGGCAGAGAATTCCCTGCTAGCACCTTCTCTGTGCCTGTTCACATTGCTTCGCAGAATCGCTTTTGTGCAGAAAACAGTAACACTTGTTCAGACGAAAGAAAGCACAGAGCCCCAGATTTTATGTTGTCCTGGAGAGCTTGCAGAGCACTGGGGAAAGGCAGGCAGCGAATTCCCTGCTAGCACCTTCTCTGTGCCTGGGAAGCAGAAGTCTTCACATTGCTTGGCAGAATCGCTTTTGTGCAGACAACAGTAACACTTGTTCAGAATGAAAGAAAGCACAGAGCCCCAGATTTTATGTTGTCCTGGAGAGCTTGCAGAGCACTGGGGAAAGGCAGGCAGAGAATTCCCTGCTAGCACCTTCTCTGTGCCTGTTCACATTGCTTCGCAGAATCGCTTTTGTGCAGAAAACAGTAACACTTGTTCAGACGAAAGAAAGCACAGAGCCCCAGATTTTATGTTGTCCTGGAGAGCTTGCAGAGCACTGGGGAAAGGCAGGCAGAGAATTCCCTGCTAGCACCTTCTCTGCGCCTGGGAAACAGAAGTGTTCACATTGCTTCGCAGAATCGCTTTTGTGCAGAAAACAGTAACACTTGTTCAGAAGGAAAGAAAGCACAGAGCCCCATATTTTATGTTGTGCTGGAGAGCTTGCAGAGTACTGGGGAAAAGCAGGCAGAGAATTCCCTGCTAGCACCTTCTCTGTGCCTGGGAAACAGAAGTGTTCACATTGCTTCGCAGAATCGCTTTTGTGCAGAAAACAGTAACACTTGTTCAGAACGAAAGAAAGCACAGAGCCCCAGACTCTATGTTGTCCTGGAGAGCTTGCAGAGCACTGGGGAAAAGCAGGCAGAGAATTCCCTGCTAGCACCTTCTCTGTGCCTGGGAAACAGAAGTGTTCACATTGCTTCGCAGAATCGCTTTTGTGCAGAAAACAGTAACACTTGTTCAGAAGGAAAGAAAGCACAGAGCCCCATATTTTATGTTGTGCTGGAGAGCTTGCAGAGTACTGGGGAAAAGCAGGCAGAGAATTCCCTGCTAGCACCTTCTCTGTGCCTGGGAAACAGAAGTGTTCACATTGCTTCGCAGAATCGCTTTTGTGCAGAAAACAGTAACACTTGTTCAGAACGAAAGAAAGCACAGAGCCCCAGATTTTATGTTGTCCTGGAGAGCTTGCAGAGCACTGGGGAAAGGCAGGCAGAGAATTCCCTGCTAGCACCTTCTCTGTGCCTGTTCACATTGCATCGCAGAATCGCTTTTGTGCAGAAAACAGTAACACTTGTTCAGACGAAAGAAAGCACAGAGCCCCAGATTTTATGTTGTCCTGGAGAGCTTGCAGAGCACTGGGGAAAAGCAGGCAGAGAATTCCCTGCTAGCACCTTCTCTGTGCCTGAGAAACAGAAGTGTTCACATTGCTTCGCAGAATCGCTTTTGTGCAGAAAACAGTAACACTTGTTCAGAAGGAAAGAAAGCACAGAGCCCCAGATTTTATGTTGTCCTGGAGAGCTTGCAGAGTACTGGGGAAAAGCAGGCAGAGAATTCCCTGCTAGCACCTTCTTTGTGCCTGGGAAACAGAAGTGTTCACATTGCTTCGCAGAATCGCTTTTGTGCAGAAAACAGTAACACTTGTTCAGAACGAAAGAAAGCACAGAGCCCCAGATTTTATGTTGTCCTGGAGAGCTTGCAGAGCACTGGGGAAAGGCAGGCAGAGAATTCCCTGCTAGCACCTTCTCTGTGCCTGGGAAGCAGAAGTCTTCACATTGCTTCGCAGAATCGCTTTTGTGCAGAAAACAATAACACTTGTTCAGAACGAAAGAAAGCACAGAGACCCAGATTTTATGTTGTCCTGGAGAGCTTGCAGAGCACTGGGGAAAAGCAGGCAGAGAATTCCCTGCTAGCACCTTCTCTGTGCCTGGGAAGCAGAAGTGTTCACATTGCTTCGCAGAATCGCTTTTGTGCAGAAAACAGTAACACTTGTTCAGAACGAAAGAAAGCACAGAGCCCCAGATTTTATGTTGTCCTGGAGAGCTTTCAGAGCACTGGGGAAAGGCAGGCAGAGAATTCCCTGCTAGCACCTTCTCTGTGCCTGTTCACATTGCATCGCAGAATCGCTTTTGTGCAAAAAACTGTAACACTTGTTCAGACGAAAGAAAGCACAGAGCCCCAGATTTTATGTTGTCCTGGAGAGCTTGCAGAGCACTGGGGAAAGGCAGGCAGAGAATTCCCTGCTAGCACCTTCTCTGTGCCTGTTCACATTGCTTCGCAGAATCGCTTTTGTGCAGAAAACAGTAACACTTGTTCAGACGAAAGAAAGCACAGAGCCCCAGATTTTATGTTGTCCTGGAGAGCTTGCAGAGCACTGGGGAAAGGCAGGCAGCGAATTCCCTGCTAGCACCTTCTCTGTGCCTGGGAAGCAGAAGTGTTCACATTGCTTCGCAGAATCGCTTTTGTGCAGAAAACAGTAACACTTGTTCAGAACGAAAGAAAGCACAGAGCCCCAGATTTTATGTTGTCCTGGAGAGCTTGCAGAGCACTGGGGAAAGGCAGGCAGAGAATTCCCTGCTAGCACCTTCTCTGTGCCTGGGAAGCAGAAGTCTTCACATTGCTTCGCAGAATCGCTTTTGTGCAGAAAACAATAACACTTGTTCAGAACGAAAGAAAGCACAGAGCCCCAGATTTTATGTTGTCCTGGAGAGCTTGCAGAGCACTGGGGAAAAGCAGGCAGAGAATTCCCTGCTAGCACCTTCTCTGTGCCTGGGAAGCAGAAGTGTTCACATTGCTTCGCAGAATCGCTTTTGTGCAGAAAACAGTAACACTTGTTCAGAACGAAAGAAAGCACAGAGCCCCAGATTTTATGTTGTCCTGGAGAGCTTTCAGAGCACTGGGGAAAGGCAGGCAGAGAATTCCCTGCTAGCACCTTCTCTGTGCCTGTTCACATTCCTTCGCAGAATCGCTTTTGTGCAAAAAACTGTAACACTTGTTCAGACGAAAGAAAGCACAGAGCCCCAGATTTTATGTTGTGCTGGAGAGCTTGCAGAGTACTGGGGAAAAGCAGGCAGAGAATTCCCTGCTAGCACCTTCTCTGTGCCTGGGAAACAGAAGTGTTCACATTGCTTCGCAGAATCGCTTTTGTGCAGAAAACAGTAACACTTGTTCAGAACGAAAGAAAGCACAGAGCCCCAGATTTTATGTTGTCCTGGAGAGCTTGCAGAGCACTGGGGAAAGGCAGGCAGAGAATTCCCTGCTAGCACCTTCTCTGTGCCTGTTCACATTGCATCGCAGAATCGCTTTTGTGCAGAAAACAGTAACACTTGTTCAGACGAAAGAAAGCACAGAGCCCCAGATTTTATGTTGTCCTGGAGAGCTTGCAGAGCACTGGGGAAAAGCAGGCAGAGAATTCCCTGCTAGCACCTTCTCTGTGCCTGAGAAACAGAAGTGTTCACATTGCTTCGCAGAATCGCTTTTGTGCAGAAAACAGTAACACTTGTTCAGAAGGAAAGAAAGCACAGAGCCCCAGATTTTATGTTGTCCTGGAGAGCTTTCAGAGCACTGGGGAAAGGCAGGCAGAGAATTCCCTGCTAGCACCTTCTCTGTGCCTGTTCACATTCCTTCGCAGAATCGCTTTTGTGCAAAAAACTGTAACACTTGTTCAGACGAAAGAAAGCACAGAGCCCCAGATTTTATGTTGTCCTGGAGAGCTTGCAGAGCACTGGGGAAAGGCAGGCAGAGAATTCCCTGCTAGCACCTTCTCTGTGCCTGTTCACATTGCTTCGCAGAATCGCTTTTGTGCAGAAAACAGTAACACTTGTTCAGACGAAAGAAAGCACAGAGCCCCAGATTTTATGTTGTCCTGGAGAGCTTGCAGAGCACTGGGGAAAGGCAGGCAGCGAATTCCCTGCTAGCACCTTCTCTGTGCCTGGGAAGCATAAGTCTTCACATTGCTTGGCAGAATCGCTTTTGTGCAGAAAACAGTAACACTTGTTCAGAACGAAAGAAAGCACAGAGCCCCAGATTTTATGTTGTCCTGGAGAGCTTGCAGAGCACTGGGGAAAGGCAGGCAGAGAATTCCCTGCTAGCACCTTCTCTGTGCCTGTTCACATTGCTTCGCAGAATCGCTTTTGTGCAGAAAACAGTAACACTTGTTCAGACGAAAGAAAGCACAGAGCCCCAGATTTTATGTTGTCCTGGAGAGCTTGCAGAGCACTGGGGAAAGGCAGGCAGAGAATTCCCTGCTAGCACCTTCTCTGTGCCTGGGAAACAGAAGTGTTCACATTGCTTCGCAGAATCGCTTTTGTGCAGAAAACAGTAACACTTGTTCAGAACGAAAGAAAGCACAGAGCCCCAGACTCTATGTTGTCCTGGAGAGCTTGCAGAGCACTGGGGAAAAGCAGGCAGAGAATTCCCTGCTAGCACCTTCTCTGTGCCTGGGAAACAGAAGTGTTCACATTGCTTCGCAGAATCGCTTTTGTGCAGAAAACAGTAACACTTGTTCAGAACGAAAGAAAGCACAGAGCCCCAGATTTTATGTTGTCCTGGAGAGCTTGCAGAGCACTGGGGAAAGGCAGGCAGAGAATTCCCTGCTAGCACCTTCTCTGTGCCTGGGAAGCAGAAGTCTTCACATTGCTTCGCAGAATCGCTTTTGTGCAGAAAACAATAACACTTGTTCAGAACGAAAGAAAGCACAGAGACCCAGATTTTATGTTGTCCTGGAGAGCTTGCAGAGCACTGGGGAAAAGCAGGCAGAGAATTCCCTGCTAGCACCTTCTCTGTGCCTGGGAAGCAGAAGTCTTCACATTGCTTCGCAGAATCGCTTTTGTGCAGAAAACAATAACACTTGTTCAGAACGAAAGAAAGCACAGAGACCCAGATTTTATGTTGTCCTGGAGAGCTTGCAGAGCACTGGGGAAAAGCAGGCAGAGAATTCCCTGCTAGCACCTTCTCTGTGCCTGGGAAGCAGAAGTGTTCACATTGCTTCGCAGAATCGCTTTTGTGCAGAAAACAGTAACACTTGTTCAGAACGAAAGAAAGCACAGAGACCCAGATTTTATGTTGTCCTGGAGAGCTTTCAGAGCACTGGGGAAAGGCAGGCAGAGAATTCCCTGCTAGCACCTTCTCTGTGCCTGTTCACATTGCATCGCAGAATCGCTTTTGTGCAAAAAACTGTAACACTTGTTCAGACGAAAGAAAGCACAGAGCCCCAGATTTTATGTTGTCCTGGAGAGCTTGCAGAGCACTGGGGAAAGGCAGGCAGAGAATTCCCTGCTAGCACCTTCTCTGTGCCTGTTCACATTGCTTCGCAGAATCGCTTTTGTGCAGAAAACAGTAACACTTGTTCAGACGAAAGAAAGCACAGAGCCCCAGATTTTATGTTGTCCTGGAGAGCTTGCAGAGCACTGGGGAAAGGCAGGCAGCGAATTCCCTGCTAGCACCTTCTCTGTGCCTGGGAAGCAGAAGTGTTCACATTGCTTCGCAGAATCGCTTTTGTGCAGACAACAGTAACACTTGTTCAGAACGAAAGAAAGCACAGAGCCCCAGATTTTATGTTGTCCTGGAGAGCTTGCAGAGCACTGGGGAAAGGCAGGCAGAGAATTCCCTGCTAGCACCTTCTCTGTGCCTGGGAAGCAGAAGTGTTGACATTGCTTCGCAGAATCGCTTTTGTGCAGAAAACAGTAACACTTGTTCAGAACGAAAGAAAGCACAGAGCCCCAGATTTTATGTTGTCCTGGAGAGCTTGCAGAGCACTGGGGAAAGGCAGGCAGAGAATTCCCTGCTAGCACCTTCTCTGTGCCTGTTCACATTGCTTCGCAGAATCGCTTTTGTGCAGAAAACAGTAACACTTGTTCAGACGAAAGAAAGCACAGAGCCCCAGATTTTATGTTGTCCTGGAGAGCTTGCAGAGCACTGGGGAAAGGCAGGCAGAGAATTCCCTGCTAGCACCTTCTCTGCGCCTGGGAAACAGAAGTGTTCACATTGCTTCGCAGAATCGCTTTTGTGCAGAAAACAGTAACACTTGTTCAGAAGGAAAGAAAGCACAGAGCCCCATATTTTATGTTGTGCTGGAGAGCTTGCAGAGTACTGGGGAAAAGCAGGCAGAGAATTCCCTGCTAGCACCTTCTCTGTGCCTGGGAAACAGAAGTGTTCACATTGCTTCGCAGAATCGCTTTTGTGCAGAAAACAGTAACACTTGTTCAGAACGAAAGAAAGCACAGAGCCCCAGATTTTATGTTGTCCTGGAGAGCTTGCAGAGCACTGGGGAAAGGCAGGCAGAGAATTCCCTGCTAGCACCTTCTCTGTGCCTGTTCACATTGCATCGCAGAATCGCTTTTGTGCAGAAAACAGTAACACTTGTTCAGACGAAAGAAAGCACAGAGCCCCAGATTTTATGTTGTCCTGGAGAGCTTGCAGAGCACTGGGGAAAAGCAGGCAGAGAATTCCCTGCTAGCACCTTCTCTGTGCCTGAGAAACAGAAGTGTTCACATTGCTTCGCAGAATCGCTTTTGTGCAGAAAACAGTAACACTTGTTCAGAAGGAAAGAAAGCACAGAGCCCCAGATTTTATGTTGTCCTGGAGAGCTTGCAGAGTACTGGGGAAAAGCAGGCAGAGAATTCCCTGCTAGCACCTTCTTTGTGCCTGAAAAACAGAAGTGTTCACATTGCTTCGCAGAATCGCTTTTGTGCAGAAAACAATAACACTTGTTCAGAACGAAAGAAAGCACAGAGACCCAGATTTTATGTTGTCCTGGAGAGCTTGCAGAGCACTGGGGAAAAGCAGGCAGAGAATTCCCTGCTAGCACCTTCTCTGTGCCTGAGAAACAGAAGTGTTCACATTGCTTCGCAGAATCGCTTTTGTGCAGAAAACAGTAACACTTGTTCAGAAGGAAAGAAAGCACAGAGCCCCAGATTTTATGTTGTCCTGGAGAGCTTTCAGAGCACTGGGGAAAGGCAGGCAGAGAATTCCCTGCTAGCACCTTCTCTGTGCCTGTTCACATTGCATCGCAGAATCGCTTTTGTGCAAAAAACTGTAACA
Source organism: Strix uralensis (assembly GCF_047716275.1). Taxonomy (NCBI): domain Eukaryota; kingdom Metazoa; phylum Chordata; class Aves; order Strigiformes; family Strigidae; genus Strix; species Strix uralensis. The sequence continues at coordinate 27,567,158 of NC_133981.1, read as the reverse complement.
CTTGTTCAGACGAAAGAAAGCACAGAGCCCCAGATTTTATGTTGTCCTGGAGAGCTTGCAGAGCACTGGGGAAAGGCAGGCAGCGAATTCCCTGCTAGCACCTTCTCTGTGCCTGGGAAGCAGAAGTGTTCACATTGCTTCGCAGAATCGCTTTTGTGCAGACAACAGTAACACTTGTTCAGAACGAAAGAAAGCACAGAGCCCCAGATTTTATGTTGTCCTGGAGAGCTTGCAGAGCACTGGGGAAAGGCAGGCAGAGAATTCCCTGCTAGCACCTTCTCTGTGCCTGGGAAGCAGAAGTGTTGACATTGCTTCGCAGAATCGCTTTTGTGCAGAAAACAGTAACACTTGTTCAGAACGAAAGAAAGCACAGAGCCCCAGATTTTATGTTGTCCTGGAGAGCTTGCAGAGCACTGGGGAAAGGCAGGCAGAGAATTCCCTGCTAGCACCTTCTCTGTGCCTGTTCACATTGCTTCGCAGAATCGCTTTTGTGCAGAAAACAGTAACACTTGTTCAGACGAAAGAAAGCACAGAGCCCCAGATTTTATGTTGTCCTGGAGAGCTTGCAGAGCACTGGGGAAAGGCAGGCAGAGAATTCCCTGCTAGCACCTTCTCTGCGCCTGGGAAACAGAAGTGTTCACATTGCTTCGCAGAATCGCTTTTGTGCAGAAAACAGTAACACTTGTTCAGAAGGAAAGAAAGCACAGAGCCCCATATTTTATGTTGTGCTGGAGAGCTTGCAGAGTACTGGGGAAAAGCAGGCAGAGAATTCCCTGCTAGCACCTTCTCTGTGCCTGGGAAACAGAAGTGTTCACATTGCTTCGCAGAATCGCTTTTGTGCAGAAAACAGTAACACTTGTTCAGAACGAAAGAAAGCACAGAGCCCCAGATTTTATGTTGTCCTGGAGAGCTTGCAGAGCACTGGGGAAAGGCAGGCAGAGAATTCCCTGCTAGCACCTTCTCTGTGCCTGTTCACATTGCATCGCAGAATCGCTTTTGTGCAGAAAACAGTAACACTTGTTCAGACGAAAGAAAGCACAGAGCCCCAGATTTTATGTTGTCCTGGAGAGCTTGCAGAGCACTGGGGAAAAGCAGGCAGAGAATTCCCTGCTAGCACCTTCTCTGTGCCTGAGAAACAGAAGTGTTCACATTGCTTCGCAGAATCGCTTTTGTGCAGAAAACAGTAACACTTGTTCAGAAGGAAAGAAAGCACAGAGCCCCAGATTTTATGTTGTCCTGGAGAGCTTGCAGAGTACTGGGGAAAAGCAGGCAGAGAATTCCCTGCTAGCACCTTCTTTGTGCCTGAAAAACAGAAGTGTTCACATTGCTTCGCAGAATCGCTTTTGTGCAGAAAACAATAACACTTGTTCAGAACGAAAGAAAGCACAGAGACCCAGATTTTATGTTGTCCTGGAGAGCTTGCAGAGCACTGGGGAAAAGCAGGCAGAGAATTCCCTGCTAGCACCTTCTCTGTGCCTGGGAAGCAGAAGTGTTCACATTGCTTCGCAGAATCGCTTTTGTGCAGAAAACAGTAACACTTGTTCAGAACGAAAGAAAGCACAGAGCCCCAGATTTTATGTTGTCCTGGAGAGCTTTCAGAGCACTGGGGAAAGGCAGGCAGAGAATTCCCTGCTAGCACCTTCTCTGTGCCTGTTCACATTCCTTCGCAGAATCGCTTTTGTGCAAAAAACTGTAACACTTGTTCAGACGAAAGAAAGCACAGAGCCCCAGATTTTATGTTGTCCTGGAGAGCTTGCAGAGCACTGGGGAAAGGCAGGCAGAGAATTCCCTGCTAGCACCTTCTCTGTGCCTGTTCACATTGCTTCGCAGAATCGCTTTTGTGCAGAAAACAGTAACACTTGTTCAGACGAAAGAAAGCACAGAGCCCCAGATTTTATGTTGTCCTGGAGAGCTTGCAGAGCACTGGGGTAAGGCAGGCAGAGAATTCCCTGCTAGCACCTTCTCTGCGCCTGGGAAACAGAAGTGTTCACATTGCTTGGCAGAATCGCTTTTGTGCAGAAAACAGTAACACTTGTTCAGAACGAAAGAAAGCACAGAGCCCCAGACTCTATGTTGTCCTGGAGAGCTTGCAGAGCACTGGGGAAAAGCAGGCAGAGAATTCCCTGCTAGCACCTTCTCTGTGCCTGGGAAACAGAAGTGTTCACATTGCTTCGCAGAATCGCTTTTGTGCAGAAAACAGTAACACTTGTTCAGAACGAAAGAAAGCACAGAGCCCCAGATTTTATGTTGTCCTGGAGAGCTTGCAGAGCACTGGGGAAAGGCAGGCAGAGAATTCCCTGCTAGCACCTTCTCTGTGCCTGGGAAGCAGAAGTCTTCACATTGCTTCGCAGAATCGCTTTTGTGCAGAAAACAATAACACTTGTTCAGAACGAAAGAAAGCACAGAGACCCAGATTTTATGTTGTCCTGGAGAGCTTGCAGAGCACTGGGGAAAAGCAGGCAGAGAATTCCCTGCTAGCACCTTCTCTGTGCCTGGGAAGCAGAAGTCTTCACATTGCTTCGCAGAATCGCTTTTGTGCAGAAAACAATAACACTTGTTCAGAACGAAAGAAAGCACAGAGACCCAGATTTTATGTTGTCCTGGAGAGCTTGCAGAGCACTGGGGAAAAGCAGGCAGAGAATTCCCTGCTAGCACCTTCTCTGTGCCTGGGAAGCAGAAGTGTTCACATTGCTTCGCAGAATCGCTTTTGTGCAGAAAACAGTAACACTTGTTCAGAACGAAAGAAAGCACAGAGCCCCAGATTTTATGTTGTCCTGGAGAGCTTTCAGAGCACTGGGGAAAGGCAGGCAGAGAATTCCCTGCTAGCACCTTCTCTGTGCCTGTTCACATTGCATCGCAGAATCGCTTTTGTGCAAAAAACTGTAACACTTGTTCAGACGAAAGAAAGCACAGAGCCCCAGATTTTATGTTGTCCTGGAGAGCTTGCAGAGCACTGGGGAAAGGCAGGCAGAGAATTCCCTGCTAGCACCTTCTCTGTGCCTGTTCACATTGCTTCGCAGAATCGCTTTTGTGCAGAAAACAGTAACACTTGTTCAGACGAAAGAAAGCACAGAGCCCCAGATTTTATGTTGTCCTGGAGAGCTTGCAGAGCACTGGGGAAAGGCAGGCAGCGAATTCCCTGCTAGCACCTTCTCTGTGCCTGGGAAGCAGAAGTGTTCACATTGCTTCGCAGAATCGCTTTTGTGCAGACAACAGTAACACTTGTTCAGAACGAAAGAAAGCACAGAGCCCCAGATTTTATGTTGTCCTGGAGAGCTTGCAGAGCACTGGGGAAAGGCAGGCAGAGAATTCCCTGCTAGCACCTTCTCTGTGCCTGGGAAGCAGAAGTGTTGACATTGCTTCGCAGAATCGCTTTTGTGCAGAAAACAGTAACACTTGTTCAGAACGAAAGAAAGCACAGAGCCCCAGATTTTATGTTGTCCTGGAGAGCTTTCAGAGCACTGGGGAAAGGCAGGCAGAGAATTTCCTGCTAGCACCTTCTCTGTGTCTGTTCACATTCCTTCGCAGAATCGCTTTTGTGCAGAAAACAGTAACACTTGTTCAGAACGAAAGAAAGCACAGAGCCCCAGATTTTATGTTGTCCTGGAGAGCTTGCAGAGCACTGGGGAAAGGCAGGCAGAGAATTCCCTGCTAGCACCTTCTCTGTGCCTGTTCACATTGCTTCGCAGAATCGCTTTTGTGCAGAAAACAGTAACACTTGTTCAGACGAAAGAAAGCACAGAGCCCCATATTTTATGTTGTGCTGGAGAGCTTGCAGAATACTGGGGAAAAGCAGGCAGAGAATTCCCTGCTAGTACCTTCTCTGTGCCTGGGAAGCAGAAGTCTTCACATTGCTTGGCAGAATCGCTTTTGTGCAGACAACAGTAACACTTGTTCAGAACGAAAGAAAGCACAGAGCCCCAGATTTTATGTTGTCCTGGAGAGCTTGCAGAGCACTGGGGAAAGGCAGGCAGAGAATTCCCTGCTAGCACCTTCTCTGTGCCTGTTCACATTGCTTCGCAGAATCGCTTTTGTGCAGAAAACAGTAACACTTGTTCAGACGAAAGAAAGCACAGAGCCCCAGATTTTATGTTGTCCTGGAGAGCTTGCAGAGCACTGGGGAAAGGCAGGCAGAGAATTCCCTGCTAGCACCTTCTCTGCGCCTGGGAAACAGAAGTGTTCACATTGCTTCGCAGAATCGCTTTTGTGCAGAAAACAGTAACACTTGTTCAGAAGGAAAGAAAGCACAGAGCCCCATATTTTATGTTGTGCTGGAGAGCTTGCAGAGTACTGGGGAAAAGCAGGCAGAGAATTCCCTGCTAGCACCTTCTCTGTGCCTGGGAAACAGAAGTGTTCACATTGCTTGGCAGAATCGCTTTTGTGCAGAAAACAGTAACACTTGTTCAGAACGAAAGAAAGCACAGAGCCCCAGACTCTATGTTGTCCTGGAGAGCTTGCAGAGCACTGGGGAAAAGCAGGCAGAGAATTCCCTGCTAGCACCTTCTCTGTGCCTGGGAAACAGAAGTGTTCACATTGCTTCGCAGAATCGCTTTTGTGCAGAAAACAGTAACACTTGTTCAGAACGAAAGAAAGCACAGAGCCCCAGATTTTATGTTGTCCTGGAGAGCTTGCAGAGCACTGGGGAAAGGCAGGCAGAGAATTCCCTGCTAGCACCTTCTCTGTGCCTGGGAAGCAGAAGTCTTCACATTGCTTCGCAGAATCGCTTTTGTGCAGAAAACAATAACACTTGTTCAGAACGAAAGAAAGCACAGAGACCCAGATTTTATGTTGTCCTGGAGAGCTTGCAGAGCACTGGGGAAAAGCAGGCAGAGAATTCCCTGCTAGCACCTTCTCTGTGCCTGGGAAGCAGAAGTCTTCACATTGCTTCGCAGAATCGCTTTTGTGCAGAAAACAATAACACTTGTTCAGAACGAAAGAAAGCACAGAGACCCAGATTTTATGTTGTCCTGGAGAGCTTGCAGAGCACTGGGGAAAGGCAGGCAGAGAATTCCCTGCTAGCACCTTCTCTGTGCCTGGGAAGCAGAAGTCTTCACATTGCTTCGCAGAATCGCTTTTGTGCAGAAAACAGTAACACTTGTTCAGAACGAAAGAAAGCACAGAGCCCCAGATTTTATGTTGTCCTGGAGAGCTTTCAGAGCACTGGGGAAAGGCAGGCAGAGAATTCCCTGCTAGCACCTTCTCTGTGCCTGTTCACATTGCATCGCAGAATCGCTTTTGTGCAAAAAACTGTAACACTTGTTCAGACGAAAGAAAGCACAGAGCCCCAGATTTTATGTTGTCCTGGAGAGCTTGCAGAGCACTGGGGAAAGGCAGGCAGAGAATTCCCTGCTAGCACCTTCTCTGTGCCTGTTCACATTGCTTCGCAGAATCGCTTTTGTGCAGAAAACAGTAACACTTGTTCAGACGAAAGAAAGCACAGAGCCCCAGATTTTATGTTGTCCTGGAGAGCTTGCAGAGCACTGGGGAAAGGCAGGCAGCGAATTCCCTGCTAGCACCTTCTCTGTGCCTGGGAAGCAGAAGTGTTCACATTGCTTCGCAGAATCGCTTTTGTGCAGACAACAGTAACACTTGTTCAGAACGAAAGAAAGCACAGAGCCCCAGATTTTATGTTGTCCTGGAGAGCTTGCAGAGCACTGGGGAAAGGCAGGCAGAGAATTCCCTGCTAGCACCTTCTCTGTGCCTGGGAAGCAGAAGTGTTGACATTGCTTCGCAGAATCGCTTTTGTGCAGAAAACAGTAACACTTGTTCAGAACGAAAGAAAGCACAGAGCCCCAGATTTTATGTTGTCCTGGAGAGCTTTCAGAGCACTGGGGAAAGGCAGGCAGAGAATTTCCTGCTAGCACCTTCTCTGTGTCTGTTCACATTCCTTCGCAGAATCGCTTTTGTGCAGAAAACAGTAACACTTGTTCAGAACGAAAGAAAGCACAGAGCCCCAGATTTTATGTTGTCCTGGAGAGCTTGCAGAGCACTGGGGAAAGGCAGGCAGAGAATTCCCTGCTAGCACCTTCTCTGTGCCTGTTCACATTGCTTCGCAGAATCGCTTTTGTGCAGAAAACAGTAACACTTGTTCAGACGAAAGAAAGCACAGAGCCCCATATTTTATGTTGTGCTGGAGAGCTTGCAGAATACTGGGGAAAAGCAGGCAGAGAATTCCCTGCTAGTACCTTCTCTGTGCCTGGGAAGCAGAAGTCTTCACATTGCTTGGCAGAATCGCTTTTGTGCAGACAACAGTAACACTTGTTCAGAACGAAAGAAAGCACAGAGCCCCAGATTTTATGTTGTCCTGGAGAGCTTGCAGAGCACTGGGGAAAGGCAGGCAGAGAATTCCCTGCTAGCACCTTCTCTGTGCCTGTTCACATTGCTTCGCAGAATCGCTTTTGTGCAGAAAACAGTAACACTTGTTCAGACGAAAGAAAGCACAGAGCCCCAGATTTTATGTTGTCCTGGAGAGCTTGCAGAGCACTGGGGAAAGGCAGGCAGAGAATTCCCTGCTAGCACCTTCTCTGCGCCTGGGAAACAGAAGTGTTCACATTGCTTCGCAGAATCGCTTTTGTGCAGAAAACAGTAACACTTGTTCAGAAGGAAAGAAAGCACAGAGCCCCATATTTTATGTTGTGCTGGAGAGCTTGCAGAGTACTGGGGAAAAGCAGGCAGAGAATTCCCTGCTAGCACCTTCTCTGTGCCTGGGAAACAGAAGTGTTCACATTGCTTCGCAGAATCGCTTTTGTGCAGAAAACAGTAACACTTGTTCAGAACGAAAGAAAGCACAGAGCCCCAGACTCTATGTTGTCCTGGAGAGCTTGCAGAGCACTGGGGAAAAGCAGGCAGAGAATTCCCTGCTAGCACCTTCTCTGTGCCTGGGAAACAGAAGTGTTCACATTGCTTCGCAGAATCGCTTTTGTGCAGAAAACAGTAACACTTGTTCAGAAGGAAAGAAAGCACAGAGCCCCATATTTTATGTTGTGCTGGAGAGCTTGCAGAGTACTGGGGAAAAGCAGGCAGAGAATTCCCTGCTAGCACCTTCTCTGTGCCTGGGAAACAGAAGTGTTCACATTGCTTCGCAGAATCGCTTTTGTGCAGAAAACAGTAACACTTGTTCAGAACGAAAGAAAGCACAGAGCCCCAGATTTTATGTTGTCCTGGAGAGCTTGCAGAGCACTGGGGAAAGGCAGGCAGAGAATTCCCTGCTAGCACCTTCTCTGTGCCTGTTCACATTGCATCGCAGAATCGCTTTTGTGCAGAAAACAGTAACACTTGTTCAGACGAAAGAAAGCACAGAGCCCCAGATTTTATGTTGTCCTGGAGAGCTTGCAGAGCACTGGGGAAAAGCAGGCAGAGAATTCCCTGCTAGCACCTTCTCTGTGCCTGAGAAACAGAAGTGTTCACATTGCTTCGCAGAATCGCTTTTGTGCAGAAAACAGTAACACTTGTTCAGAAGGAAAGAAAGCACAGAGCCCCAGATATTATGTTGTCCTGGAGAGCTTGCAGAGTACTGGGGAAAAGCAGGCAGAGAATTCCCTGCTAGCACCTTCTTTGTGCCTGGGAAACAGAAGTGTTCACATTGCTTCGCAGAATCGCTTTTGTGCAGAAAACAGTAACACTTGTTCAGAACGAAAGAAAGCACAGAGCCCCAGATTTTATGTTGTCCTGGAGAGCTTGCAGAGCACTGGGGAAAGGCAGGCAGAGAATTCCCTGCTAGCACCTTCTCTGTGCCTGGGAAACAGAAGTCTTCACATTGCTTCGCAGAATCGCTTTTGTGCAGAAAACAATAACACTTGTTCAGAACGAAAGAAAGCACAGAGACCCAGATTTTATGTTGTCCTGGAGAGCTTGCAGAGCACTGGGGAAAAGCAGGCAGAGAATTCCCTGCTAGCACCTTCTCTGTGCCTGGGAAGCAGAAGTGTTCACATTGCTTCGCAGAATCGCTTTTGTGCAGAAAACAGTAACACTTGTTCAGAACGAAAGAAAGCACAGAGCCCCAGATTTTATGTTGTCCTGGAGAGCTTTCAGAGCACTGGGGAAAGGCAGGCAGAGAATTCCCTGCTAGCACCTTCTCTGTGCCTGTTCACATTGCATCGCAGAATCGCTTTTGTGCAAAAAACTGTAACACTTGTTCAGACGAAAGAAAGCACAGAGCCCCAGATTTTATGTTGTCCTGGAGAGCTTGCAGAGCACTGGGGAAAGGCAGGCAGCGAATTCCCTGCTAGCACCTTCTCTGTGCCTGGGAAGCAGAAGTGTTCACATTGCTTCGCAGAATCGCTTTTGTGCAGAAAACAGTAACACTTGTTCAGAACGAAAGAAAGCACAGAGCCCCAGATTTTATGTTGTCCTGGAGAGCTTGCAGAGCACTGGGGAAAGGCAGGCAGAGAATTCCCTGCTAGCACCTTCTCTGTGCCTGGGAAACAGAAGTCTTCACATTGCTTCGCAGAATCGCTTTTGTGCAGAAAACAATAACACTTGTTCAGAACGAAAGAAAGCACAGAGCCCCAGATTTTATGTTGTCCTGGAGAGCTTGCAGAGCACTGGGGAAAAGCAGGCAGAGAATTCCCTGCTAGCACCTTCTCTGTGCCTGGGAAGCAGAAGTGTTCACATTGCTTCGCAGAATCGCTTTTGTGCAGAAAACAATAACACCTGTTCAGAACGAAAGAAAGCACAGAGCCCCAGATTTTATGTTGTCCTGGAGAGCTTTCAGAGCACTGGGGAAAGGCAGGCAGAGAATTCCCTGCTAGCACCTTCTCTGTGCCTGTTCACATTCCTTCGCAGAATCGCTTTTGTGCAAAAAACTGTAACACTTGTTCAGACGAAAGAAAGCACAGAGCCCCAGATTTTATGTTGTCCTGGAGAGCTTGCAGAGCACTGGGGAAAGGCAGGCAGAGAATTCCCTGCTAGCACCTTCTCTGTGCCTGTTCACATTGCTTCGCAGAATCGCTTTTGTGCAGAAAACAGTAACACTTGTTCAGACGAAAGAAAGCACAGAGCCCCAGATTTTATGTTGTCCTGGAGAGCTTGCAGAGCACTGGGGAAAGGCAGGCAGTGAATTCCCTGCTAGCACCTTCTCTGTGCCTGGGAAGCAGAAGTGTTCACATTGCTTCGCAGAATCGCTTTTGTGCAGACAACAGTAACACTTGTTCAGAACGAAAGAAAGCACAGAGCCCCAGATTTTATGTTGTCCTGGAGAGCTTGCAGAGCACTGGGGAAAGGCAGGCAGAGAATTCCCTGCTAGCACCTTCTCTGTGCCTGTTCACATTGCTTCGCAGAATCGCTTTTGTGCAGAAAACAGTAACACTTGTTCAGAACGAAAGAAAGCACAGAGCCCCAGACTCTATGTTGTCCTGGAGAGCTTGCAGAGCACTGGGGAAAAGCAGGCAGAGAATTCCCTGCTAGCACCTTCTCTGTGCCTGGGAAACAGAAGTGTTCACATTGCTTCGCAGAATCGCTTTTGTGCAGAAAACAGTAACACTTGTTCAGAAGGAAAGAAAGCACAGAGCCCCATATTTTATGTTGTGCTGGAGAGCTTGCAGAGTACTGGGGAAAAGCAGGCAGAGAATTCCCTGCTAGCACCTTCTCTGTGCCTGGGAAACAGAAGTGTTCACATTGCTTCGCAGAATCGCTTTTGTGCAGAAAACAGTAACACTTGTTCAGAACGAAAGAAAGCACAGAGCCCCAGATTTTATGTTGTCCTGGAGAGCTTGCAGAGCACTGGGGAAAGGCAGGCAGAGAATTCCCTGCTAGCACCTTCTCTGTGCCTGTTCACATTGCATCGCAGAATCGCTTTTGTGCAGAAAACAGTAACACTTGTTCAGACGAAAGAAAGCACAGAGCCCCAGATTTTATGTTGTGCTGGAGAGCTTGCAGAGTACTGGGGAAAAGCAGGCAGAGAATTCCCTGCTAGCACCTTCTCTGTGCCTGAGAAACAGAAGTGTTCACATTGCTTCGCAGAATCGCTTTTGTGCAGAAAACAGTAACACTTGTTCAGAAGGAAAGAAAGCACAGAGCCCCAGATTTTATGTTGTCCTGGAGAGCTTGCAGAGTACTGGGGAAAAGCAGGCAGAGAATTCCCTGCTAGCACCTTCTTTGTGCCTGGGAAACAGAAGTGTTCACATTGCTTCGCAGAATCGCTTTTGTGCAGAAAACAGTAACACTTGTTCAGAACGAAAGAAAGCACAGAGCCCCAGATTTTATGTTGTCCTGGAGAGCTTGCAGAGCACTGGGGAAAGGCAGGCAGAGAATTCCCTGCTAGCACCTTCTCTGTGCCTGTTCACATTGCATCGCAGAATCGCTTTTGTGCAAAAAACTGTAACACTTGTTCAGACGAAAGAAAGCACAGAGCCCCAGATTTTATGTTGTCCTGGAGAGCTTGCAGAGCACTGGGGAAAGGCAGGCAGAGAATTCCCTGCTAGCACCTTCTCTGTGCCTGTTCACATTGCTTCGCAGAATCGCTTTTGTGCAGAATACAGTAACACTTGTTCAGACGAAAGAAAGCACAGAGCCCCAGATTTTATGTTGTCCTGGAGAGCTTGCAGAGCACTGGGGAAAGGCAGGCAGCGAATTCCCTGCTAGCACCTTCTCTGTGCCTGGGAAGCAGAAGTGTTCACATTGCTTCGCAGAATCGCTTTTGTGCAGAAAACAGTAACACTTGTTCAGAACGAAAGAAAGCACAGAGCCCCAGATTTTATGTTGTCCTGGAGAGCTTGCAGAGCACTGGGGAAAGGCAGGCAGAGAATTCCCTGCTAGCACCTTCTCTGTGCCTGGGAAGCAGAAGTCTTCACATTGCTTCGCAGAATCGCTTTTGTGCAGAAAACAATAACACTTGTTCAGAACGAAAGAAAGCACAGAGCCTCAGATTTTATGTTGTCCTGGAGAGCTTGCAGAGCACTGGGGAAAAGCAGGCAGAGAATTCCCTGCTAGCACCTTCTCTGTGCCTGGGAAGCAGAAGTGTTCACATTGCTTCGCAGAATCGCTTTTGTGCAGAAAACAGTAACACTTGTTCAGAACGAAAGAAAGCACAGAGCCCCAGATTTTATGTTGTCCTGGAGAGCTTTCAGAGCACTGGGGAAAGGCAGGCAGAGAATTCCCTGCTAGCACCTTCTCTGTGCCTGTTCACATTCCTTCGCAGAATCGCTTTTGTGCAAAAAACTGTAACACTTGTTCAGACGAAAGAAAGCACAGAGCCCCAGATTTTATGTTGTCCTGGAGAGCTTGCAGAGCACTGGGGAAAGGCAGGCAGAGAATTCCCTGCTAGCACCTTCTCTGTGCCTGTTCACATTGCTTCGCAGAATCGCTTTTGTGCAGAAAACAGTAACACTTGTTCAGACGAAAGAAAGCACAGAGCCCCAGATTTTATGTTGTCCTGGAGAGCTTGCAGAGCACTGGGGAAAGGCAGGCAGCGAATTCCCTGCTAGCACCTTCTCTGTGCCTGGGAAGCAGAAGTGTTCACATTGCTTCGCAGAATCGCTTTTGTGCAGACAACAGTAACACTTGTTCAGAACGAAAGAAAGCACAGAGCCCCAGATTTTATGTTGTCCTGGAGAGCTTGCAGAGCACTGGGGAAAGGCAGGCAGAGAATTCCCTGCTAGCACCTTCTCTGTGCCTGTACACATTGCTTCGCAGAATCGCTTTTGTGCAGAAAACAGTAACACTTGTTCAGACGAAAGAAAGCACAGAGCCCCAGATTTTATGTTGTCCTGGAGAGCTTGCAGAGCACTGGGGAAAGGCAGGCAGAGAATTCCCTGCTAGCACCTTCTCTGCGCCTGGGAAACAGAAGTGTTCACATTGCTTCGCAGAATCGCTTTTGTGCAGAAAACAGTAACACTTGTTCAGAAGGAAAGAAAGCACAGAGCCCCATATTTTATGTTGTGCTGGAGAGCTTGCAGAGTACTGGGGAAAAGCAGGCAGAGAATTCCCTGCTAGCACCTTCTCTGTGCCTGGGAAACAGAAGTGTTCACATTGCTTCGCAGAATCGCTTTTGTGCAGAAAACAGTAACACTTGTTCAGAACGAAAGAAAGCACAGAGCCCCAGATTTTATGTTGTCCTGGAGAGCTTGCAGAGCACTGGGGAAAGGCAGGCAGAGAATTCCCTGCTAGCACCTTCTCTGTGCCTGTTCACATTGCATCGCAGAATCGCTTTTGTGCAGAAAACAGTAACACTTGTTCAGACGAAAGAAAGCACAGAGCCCCAGATTTTATGTTGTCCTGGAGAGCTTGCAGAGCACTGGGGAAAAGCAGGCAGAGAATTCCCTGCTAGCACCTTCTCTGTGCCTGAGAAACAGAAGTGTTCACATTGCTTCGCAGAATCGCTTTTGTGCAGAAAACAGTAACACTTGTTCAGAAGGAAAGAAAGCACAGAGCCCCAGATTTTATGTTGTCCTGGAGAGCTTGCAGAGTACTGGGGAAAAGCAGGCAGAGAATTCCCTGCTAGCACCTTCTTTGTGCCTGAAAAACAGAAGTGTTCACATTGCTTCGCAGAATCGCTTTTGTGCAGAAAACAATAACACTTGTTCAGAACGAAAGAAAGCACAGAGCCGCAGATTTTATGTTGTCCTGGAGAGCTTGCAGAGCACTGGGGAAAAGCAGGCAGAGAATTCCCTGCTAGCACCTTCTCTGTGCCTGGGAAGCAGAAGTGTTCACATTGCTTCGCAGAATCACTTTTGTGCAGAAAACAGTAACACTTGTTCAGAACGAAAGAAAGCACAGAGCCCCAGATTTTATGTTGTCCTGGAGAGCTTGCAGAGCACTGGGGAAAGGCAGGCAGAGAATTCCCTGCTAGCACCTTCTCTGTGCCTGTTCACATTCCTTCGCAGAATCGCTTTTGTGCAAAAAACTGTAACACTTGTTCAGACGAAAGAAAGCACAGAGCCCCAGATTTTATGTTGTCCTGGAGAGCTTGCAGAGCACTGGGGAAAGGCAGGCAGAGAATTCCCTGCTAGCACCTTCTCTGTGCCTGGGAAGAAGAAGTCTTCACATTGCTTGGCAGAATCGCTTTTGTGCAGAAAACAGTAACACTTGTTCAGAACGAAAGAAAGCACAGAGCCCCAGATTTTATGTTGTCCTGGAGAGCTTGCAGAGCACTGGGGAAAGGCAGGCAGAGAATTCCCTGCTAGCACCTTCTCTGTGCCTGTTCACATTGCTTCGCAGAATCGCTTTTGTGCAGAAAACAGTAACACTTGTTCAGACGAAAGAAAGCACAGAGCCCCAGATTTTATGTTGTCCTGGAGAGCTTGCAGAGCACTGGGGAAAGGCAGGCAGAGAATTCCCTGCTAGCACCTTCTCTGCGCCTGGGAAACAGAAGTGTTCACATTGCTTCGCAGAATCGCTTTTGTGCAGAAAACAGTAACACTTGTTCAGAACGAAAGAAAGCACAGAGCCCCAGACTCTATGTTGTCCTGGAGAGCTTGCAGAGCACTGGGGAAAAGCAGGCAGAGAATTCCCTGCTAGCACCTTCTCTGTGCCTGGGAAACAGAAGTGTTCACATTGCTTCGCAGAATCGCTTTTGTGCAGAAAACAGTAACACTTGTTCAGAAGGAAAGAAAGCACAGAGCCCCATATTTTATGTTGTGCTGGAGAGCTTGCAGAGTACTGGGGAAAAGCAGGCAGAGAATTCCCTGCTAGCACCTTCTCTGTGCCTGGGAAACAGAAGTGTTCACATTGCTTCGCAGAATCGCTTTTGTGCAGAAAACAGTAACACTTGTTCAGAACGAAAGAAAGCACAGAGCCCCAGATTTTATGTTGTCCTGGAGAGCTTGCAGAGCACTGGGGAAAGGCAGGCAGAGAATTCCCTGCTAGCACCTTCTCTGTGCCTGTTCACATTGCATCGCAGAATCGCTTTTGTGCAGAAAACAGTAACACTTGTTCAGACGAAAGAAAGCACAGAGCCCCAGATTTTATGTTGTCCTGGAGAGCTTGCAGAGCACTGGGGAAAAGCAGGCAGAGAATTCCCTGCTAGCACCTTCTCTGTGCCTGGGAAACAGAAGTGTTCACATTGCTTCGCAGAATCGCTTTTGTGCAGAAAACAGTAACACTTGTTCAGAAGGAAAGAAAGCACAGAGCCCCAGATTTTATGTTGTCCTGGAGAGCTTGCAGAGTACTGGGGAAAAGCAGGCAGAGAATTCCCTGCTAGCACCTTCTTTGTGCCTGGGAAACAGAAGTGTTCACATTGCTTCGCAGAATCGCTTTTGTGCAGAAAACAGTAACACTTGTTCAGAACGAAAGAAAGCACAGAGCCCCAGATTTTATGTTGTCCTGGAGAGCTTGCAGAGCACTGGGGAAAGGCAGGCAGAGAATTCCCTGCTAGCATCTTCTCTGTGCCTGGGAAGCATAAGTCTTCACATTGCTTCGCAGAATCGCTTTTGTGCAGAAAACAATAACACTTGTTCAGAACGAAAGAAAGCACAGAGACCCAGATTTTATGTTGTCCTGGAGAGCTTGCAGAGCACTGGGGAAAAGCAGGCAGAGAATTCCCTGCTAGCACCTTCTCTGTGCCTGGGAAGCAGAAGTGTTCACATTGCTTCGCAGAATCGCTTTTGTGCAGAAAACAGTAACACTTGTTCAGAACGAAAGAAAGCACAGAGCCCCAGATTTTATGTTGTCCTGGAGAGCTTTCAGAGCACTGGGGAAAGGCAGGCAGAGAATTCCCTGCTAGCACCTTCTCTGTGCCTGTTCACATTCCTTCGCAGAATCGCTTTTGTGCAAAAAACTGTAACACTTGTTCAGACGAAAGAAAGCACAGAGCCCCAGATTTTATGTTGTCCTGGAGAGCTTGCAGAGCACTGGGGAAAGGCAGGCAGAGAATTCCCTGCTAGCACCTTCTCTGTGCCTGTTCACATTGCTTCGCAGAATCGCTTTTGTGCAGAAAACAGTAACACTTGTTCAGACGAAAGAAAGCACAGAGCCCCAGATTTTATGTTGTCCTGGAGAGCTTGCAGAGCACTGGGGAAAGGCAGGCAGCGAATTCCCTGCTAGCACCTTCTCTGTGCCTGGGAAGCAGAAGTCTTCACATTGCTTCGCAGAATCGCTTTTGTGCAGAAAACAGTAACACTTGTTCAGAACGAAAGAAAGCACAGAGCCCCAGATTTTATGTTGTCCTGGAGAGTTTGCAGAGCACTGGGGAAAGGCAGGCAGAGAATTCCCTGGTAGCACCTTCTCAGTGCCTGTTCACATTGCTTCGCAGAATCGCTTTTGTGCAGAAAACAGTAACACTTGTTCAGACGAAAGAAAGCACAGAGCCCCAGATTTTATGTTGTCCTGGAGAGCTTGCAGAGCACTGGGGAAAGGCAGGCAGAGAATTCCCTGCTAGCACCTTCTCTGCGCCTGGGAAACAGAAGTGTTCACATTGCTTCGCAGAATCGCTTTTGTGCAGAAAACAGTAACACTTGTTCAGAAGGAAAGAAAGCACAGAGCCCCATATTTTATGTTGTGCTGGAGAGCTTGCAGAGTACTGGGGAAAAGCAGGCAGAGAATTCCCTGCTAGCACCTTCTCTGTGCCTGGGAAACAGAAGTGTTCACATTGCTTCGCAGAATCGCTTTTGTGCAGAAAACAGTAACACTTGTTCAGAACGAAAGAAAGCACAGAGCCCCAGACTCTATGTTGTCCTGGAGAGCTTGCAGAGCACTGGGGAAAAGCAGGCAGAGAATTCCCTGCTAGCACCTTCTCTGTGCCTGGGAAACAGAAGTGTTCACATTGCTTCGCAGAATCGCTTTTGTGCAGAAAACAGTAACACTTGTTCAGAAGGAAAGAAAGCACAGAGCCCCATATTTTATGTTGTGCTGGAGAGCTTGCAGAGTACTGGGGAAAAGCAGGCAGAGAATTCCCTGCTAGCACCTTCTCTGTGCCTGGGAAACAGAAGTGTTCACATTGCTTCGCAGAATCGCTTTTGTGCAGAAAACAGTAACACTTGTTCAGAACGAAAGAAAGCACAGAGCCCCAGATTTTATGTTGTCCTGGAGAGCTTGCAGAGCACTGGGGAAAGGCAGGCAGAGAATTCCCTGCTAGCACCTTCTCTGTGCCTGTTCACATTGCATCGCAGAATCGCTTTTGTGCAGAAAACAGTAACACTTGTTCAGAACGAAAGAAAGCACAGAGCCCCAGATTTTATGTTGTCCTGGAGAGCTTGCAGAGCACTGGGGAAAAGCAGGCAGAGAATTCCCTGCTAGCACCTTCTCTGTGCCTGAGAAACAGAAGTGTTCACATTGCTTCGCAGAATCGCTTTTGTGCAGAAAACTGTAACACTTGTTCAGAACGAAAGAAAGCACAGAGCCCCAGATTTTATGTTGTCCTGGAGAGCTTGCAGAGCACTGGGGAAAGGCAGGCAGAGAATTCCCTGCTAGCACCTTCTCTGTGCCTGTTCACATTGCATCGCAGAATCGCTTTTGTGCAGAAAACAGTAACACTTGTTCAGAAGGAAAGAAAGCACAGAGCCCCATATTTTATGTTGTGCTGGAGAGCTTGCAGAGCACTGGGGAAAAGCAGGCAGAGAATTCCCTGCTAGCACCTTCTTTGTGCCTGGGAAACAGAAGTGTTCACATTGCTTCGCAGAATCGCTTTTGTGCAGAAAACAGTAACACTTGTTCAGAACGAAAGAAAGCACAGAGCCCCAGATTTTATGTTGTCCTGGAGAGCTTGCAGAGCACTGGGGAAAGGCAGGCAGAGAATTCCCTGCTAGCACCTTCTCTGTGCCTGTTCACATTGCTTCGCAGAATCGCTTTTGTGCAGAAAACAGTAACACTTGTTCAGACGAAAGAAAGCACAGAGCCCCAGATTTTATGTTGTCCTGGAGAGCTTGCAGAGCACTGGGGAAAGGCAGGCAGAGAATTCCCTGCTAGCACCTTCTCTGTGCCTGTTCACATTGCTTCGCAGAATCGCTTTTGTGCAGAAAACAGTAACACTTGTTCAGAACGAAAGAAAGCACAGAGCCCCAGATTTTATGTTGTCCTGGAGAGCTTGCAGAGTACTGGGGAAAAGCAGGCAGAGAATTCCCTGCTAGCACCTTCTTTGTGCCTGAAAAACAGAAGTGTTCACATTGCTTCGCAGAATCGCTTTTGTGCAGAAAACAATAACACTTGTTCAGAACGAAAGAAAGCACAGAGCCGCAGATTTTATGTTGTCCTGGAGAGCTTGCAGAGCACTGGGGAAAAGCAGGCAGAGAATTCCCTGCTAGCACCTTCTCTGTGCCTGGGAAGCAGAAGTGTTGACATTGCTTCGCAGAATCGCTTTTGTGCAAAAAACTGTAACACTTGTTCAGACGAAAGAAAGCACAGAGCCCCAGATTTTATGTTGTCCTGGAGAGCTTGCAGAGCACTGGGGAAAGGCAGGCAGAGAATTCCCTGCTAGCACCTTCTCTGTGCCTGTTCACATTGCTTCGCAGAATCGCTTTTGTGCAGAAAACAGTAACACTTGTTCAGACGAAAGAAAGCACAGAGCCCCAGATTTTATGTTGTCCTGGAGAGCTTGCAGAGCACTGGGGAAAGGCAGGCAGAGAATTCCCTGCTAGCACCTTCTCTGTGCCTGGGAAGAAGAAGTCTTCACATTGCTTGGCAGAATCGCTTTTGTGCAGAAAACAGTAACACTTGTTCAGAACGAAAGAAAGCACAGAGCCCCAGATTTTATGTTGTCCTGGAGAGCTTGCAGAGCACTGGGGAAAGGCAGGCAGAGAATTCCCTGCTAGCACCTTCTCTGTGCCTGTTCACATTGCTTCGCAGAATCGCTTTTGTGCAGAAAACAGTAACACTTGTTCAGACGAAAGAAAGCACAGAGCCCCAGATTTTATGTTGTCCTGGAGAGCTTGCAGAGCACTGGGGAAAGGCAGGCAGAGAATTCCCTGCTAGCACCTTCTCTGCGCCTGGGAAACAGAAGTGTTCACATTGCTTCGCAGAATCGCTTTTGTGCAGAAAACAGTAACACTTGTTCAGAACGAAAGAAAGCACAGAGCCCCAGACTCTATGTTGTCCTGGAGAGCTTGCAGAGCACTGGGGAAAAGCAGGCAGAGAATTCCCTGCTAGCACCTTCTCTGTGCCTGGGAAACAGAAGTGTTCACATTGCTTCGCAGAATCGCTTTTGTGCAGAAAACAGTAACACTTGTTCAGAACGAAAGAAAGCACAGAGCCCCAGATTTTATGTTGTCCTGGAGAGCTTGCAGAGCACTGGGGAAAGGCAGGCAGAGAATTCCCTGCTAGCACCTTCTCTGTGCCTGTTCACATTGCATCGCAGAATCGCTTTTGTGCAGAAAACAGTAACACTTGTTCAGACGAAAGAAAGCACAGAGCCCCAGATTTTATGTTGTCCTGGAGAGCTTGCAGAGCACTGGGGAAAAGCAGGCAGAGAATTCCCTGCTAGCACCTTCTCTGTGCCTGGGAAACAGAAGTGTTCACATTGCTTCGCAGAATCGCTTTTGTGCAGAAAACAGTAACACTTGTTCAGAAGGAAAGAAAGCACAGAGCCCCAGATTTTATGTTGTCCTGGAGAGCTTGCAGAGTACTGGGGAAAAGCAGGCAGAGAATTCCCTGCTAGCACCTTCTTTGTGCCTGGGAAACAGAAGTGTTCACATTGCTTCGCAGAATCGCTTTTGTGCAGAAAACAGTAACACTTGTTCAGAACGAAAGAAAGCACAGAGCCCCAGATTTTATGTTGTCCTGGAGAGCTTGCAGAGCACTGGGGAAAGGCAGGCAGAGAATTCCCTGCTAGCATCTTCTCTGTGCCTGGGAAGCAGAAGTCTTCACATTGCTTCGCAGAATCGCTTTTGTGCAGAAAACAATAACACTTGTTCAGAACGAAAGAAAGCACAGAGACCCAGATTTTATGTTGTCCTGGAGAGCTTGCAGAGCACTGGGGAAAAGCAGGCAGAGAATTCCCTGCTAGCACCTTCTCTGTGCCTGGGAAGCAGAAGTGTTCACATTGCTTCGCAGAATCGCTTTTGTGCAGAAAACAGTAACACTTGTTCAGAACGAAAGAAAGCACAGAGCCCCAGATTTTATGTTGTCCTGGAGAGCTTTCAGAGCACTGGGGAAAGGCAGGCAGAGAATTCCCTGCTAGCACCTTCTCTGTGCCTGTTCACATTCCTTCGCAGAATCGCTTTTGTGCAAAAAACTGTAACACTTGTTCAGACGAAAGAAAGCACAGAGCCCCAGATTTTATGTTGTCCTGGAGAGCTTGCAGAGCACTGGGGAAAGGCAGGCAGAGAATTCCCTGCTAGCACCTTCTCTGTGCCTGTTCACATTGCTTCGCAGAATCGCTTTTGTGCAGAAAACAGTAACACTTGTTCAGACGAAAGAAAGCACAGAGCCCCAGATTTTATGTTGTCCTGGAGAGCTTGCAGAGCACTGGGGAAAGGCAGGCAGCGAATTCCCTGCTAGCACCTTCTCTGTGCCTGGGAAGCAGAAGTCTTCACATTGCTTCGCAGAATCGCTTTTGTGCAGAAAACAGTAACACTTGTTCAGAACGAAAGAAAGCACAGAGCCCCAGATTTTATGTTGTCCTGGAGAGTTTGCAGAGCACTGGGGAAAGGCAGGCAGAGAATTCCCTGGTAGCACCTTCTCAGTGCCTGTTCACATTGCTTCGCAGAATCGCTTTTGTGCAGAAAACAGTAACACTTGTTCAGACGAAAGAAAGCACAGAGCCCCAGATTTTATGTTGTGCTGGAGAGCTTGCAGAGCACTGGGGAAAGGCAGGCAGAGAATTCCCTGCTAGCACCTTCTCTGTGCCTGGGAAACAGAAGTGTTCACATTGCTTCGCAGAATCGCTTTTGTGCAGAAAACAGTAACACTTGTTCAGAAGGAAAGAAAGCACAGAGCCCCAGATTTTATGTTGTGCTGGAGAGCTTGCAGAGTACTGGGGAAAAGCAGGCAGAGAATTCCCTGCTAGCACCTTCTCTGTGCCTGGGAAACAGAAGTGTTCACATTGCTTCGCAGAATCGCTTTTGTGCAGAAAACAGTAACACTTGTTCAGAACGAAAGAAAGCACAGAGCCCCAGACTCTATGTTGTCCTGGAGAGCTTGCAGAGCACTGGGGAAAAGCAGGCAGAGAATTCCCTGCTAGCACCTTCTCTGTGCCTGGGAAACAGAAGTGTTCACATTGCTTCGCAGAATCGCTTTTGTGCAGAAAACAGTAACACTTGTTCAGAAGGAAAGAAAGCACAGAGCCCCATATTTTATGTTGTGCTGGAGAGCTTGCAGAGTACTGGGGAAAAGCAGGCAGAGAATTCCCTGCTAGCACCTTCTCTGTGCCTGGGAAACAGAAGTGTTCACATTGCTTCGCAGAATCGCTTTTGTGCAGAAAACAGTAACACTTGTTCAGAACGAAAGAAAGCACAGAGCCCCAGATTTTATGTTGTCCTGGAGAGCTTGCAGAGCACTGGGGAAAGGCAGGCAGAGAATTCCCTGCTAGCACCTTCTCTGTGCCTGTTCACATTGCATCGCAGAATCGCTTTTGTGCAGAAAACAGTAACACTTGTTCAGAACGAAAGAAAGCACAGAGCCCCAGATTTTATGTTGTCCTGGAGAGCTTGCAGAGCACTGGGGAAAAGCAGGCAGAGAATTCCCTGCTAGCACCTTCTCTGTGCCTGAGAAACAGAAGTGTTCACATTGCTTCGCAGAATCGCTTTTGTGCAGAAAACTGTAACACTTGTTCAGAACGAAAGAAAGCACAGAGCCCCAGATTTTATGTTGTCCTGGAGAGCTTGCAGAGCACTGGGGAAAGGCAGGCAGAGAATTCCCTGCTAGCACCTTCTCTGTGCCTGTTCACATTGCATCGCAGAATCGCTTTTGTGCAGAAAACAGTAACACTTGTTCAGAAGGAAAGAAAGCACAGAGCCCCATATTTTATGTTGTGCTGGAGAGCTTGCAGAGTACTGGGGAAAAGCAGGCAGAGAATTCCCTGCTAGCACCTTCTTTGTGCCTGGGAAACAGAAGTGTTCACATTGCTTCGCAGAATCGCTTTTGTGCAGAAAACAGTAACACTTGTTCAGAACGAAAGAAAGCACAGAGCCCCAGATTTTATGTTGTCCTGGAGAGCTTGCAGAGCACTGGGGAAAAGCAGGCAGAGAATTCCCTGCTAGCACCTTCTCTGTGCCTGGGAAGCAGAAGTGTTCACATTGCTTCGCAGAATCGCTTTTGTGCAGAAAACAATAACACTTGTTCAGAAGGAAAGAAAGCACAGAGCCCCATATTTTATGTTGTGCTGGAGAGCTTGCAGAGTACTGGGGAAAAGCAGGCAGAGAATTCCCTGCTAGCACCTTCTCTGTGCCTGGGAAACAGAAGTGTTCACATTGCTTCGCAGAATCGCTTTTGTGCAGAAAACAGTAACACTTGTTCAGAACGAAAGAAAGCACAGAGCCCCAGATTTTATGTTGTCCTGGAGAGCTTGCAGAGCACTGGGGAAAGGCAGGCAGAGAATTCCCTGCTAGCACCTTCTCTGTGCCTGTTCACATTGCATCGCAGAATCGCTTTTGTGCAGAAAACAGTAACACTTGTTCAGAACGAAAGAAAGCACAGAGCCCCAGATTTTATGTTGTCCTGGAGAGCTTGCAGAGCACTGGGGAAAAGCAGGCAGAGAATTCCCTGCTAGCACCTTCTCTGTGCCTGAGAAACAGAAGTGTTCACATTGCTTCGCAGAATCGCTTTTGTGCAGAAAACTGTAACACTTGTTCAGAACGAAAGAAAGCACAGAGCCCCAGATTTTATGTTGTCCTGGAGAGCTTGCAGAGCACTGGGGAAAGGCAGGCAGAGAATTCCCTGCTAGCACCTTCTCTGTGCCTGTTCACATTGCATCGCAGAATCGCTTTTGTGCAGAAAACAGTAACACTTGTTCAGAAGGAAAGAAAGCACAGAGCCCCATATTTTATGTTGTGCTGGAGAGCTTGCAGAGTACTGGGGAAAAGCAGGCAGAGAATTCCCTGCTAGCACCTTCTTTGTGCCTGGGAAACAGAAGTGTTCACATTGCTTCGCAGAATCGCTTTTGTGCAGAAAACAGTAACACTTGTTCAGAACGAAAGAAAGCACAGAGCCCCAGATTTTATGTTGTCCTGGAGAGCTTGCAGAGCACTGGGGAAAAGCAGGCAGAGAATTCCCTGCTAGCACCTTCTCTGTGCCTGGGAAGCAGAAGTGTTCACATTGCTTCGCAGAATCGCTTTTGTGCAGAAAACAGTAACACTTGTTCAGACGAAAGAAAGCACAGAGCCCCAGATTTTATGTTGTCCTGGAGAGCTTGCAGAGCACTGGGGAAAGGCAGGCAGAGAATTCCCTGCTAGCACCTTCTCTGTGCCTGTTCACATTGCTTCGCAGAATCGCTTTTGTGCAGAAAACAGTAACACTTGTTCAGACGAAAGAAAGCACAGAGCCCCAGATTTTATGTTGTCCTGGAGAGCTTGCAGAGCACTGGGGAAAGGCAGGCAGAGAATTCCCTGCTAGCACCTTCTCTGTGCCTGTTCACATTGCTTCGCAGAATCGCTTTTGTGCAGAAAACAGTAACACTTGTTCAGACGAAAGAAAGCACAGAGCCCCAGATTTTATGTTGTCCTGGAGAGCTTGCAGAGCACTGGGGAAAGGCAGGCAGACAATTCCCTGCTAGCACCTTCTCTGTGCCTGGGAAGGAGAAGTGTTCACATTGCTTGACAGAATCGCTTTTGTGCAGACAACAGTAACACTTGTTCAGAACAAAAGAAAGCACAGAGCCCCATATTTTATGTTGTGCTGGAGAGCTTGCAGAGTACTGGGGAAAAGCAGGCAGAGAATTCCCTGCTAGCACCTTCTCTGTGCCTGGGAAACAGAAGTGTTCACATTGCTTCGCAGAATCGCTTTTGTGCAGAAAACAGTAACACTTGTTCAGAACGAAAGAAAGCACAGAGCCCCAGATTCTATGTTGTCCTGGAGAGCTTGCAGAGCACTGGGGAAAAGCAGGCAGAGAATTCCCTGCTAGCACCTTCTCTGTGCCTGGGAAACAGAAGTGTTCACATTGCTTGGCAGAATCGCTTTTGTGCAGAAAACAATAACACTTGTTCAGAAGGAAAGAAAGCACAGAGCCCCAGATTTTATGTTGTGCTGGAGAGCTTGCAGAGTACTGGGGAAAAGCAGGCAGAGAATTCCCTGCTAGCACCTTCTCTGTGCCTGGGAAACAGAAGTGTTCACATTGCTTCGCAGAATCGCTTTTGTGCAGAAAACAGTAACACTTGTTCAGAACGAAAGAAAGCACAGAGCCCCAGATTTTATGTTGTCCTGGAGAGCTTGCAGAGCACTGGGGAAAGGCAGGCAGAGAATTCCCTGCTAGCACCTTCTCTGTGCCTGTTCACATTGCTTCGCAGAATCGCTTTTGTGCAGAAAACAGTAACACTTATTCAGAACGAAAGAAAGCACAGAGACCCAGATCTGCTGTTGTCCGGGTGAGCTTGCAGAGCACTGGGGAAAAGCAGGCAGAGAATTCCCTGCTAGCACCTTCTCTGTGCCTGGGAAACAGAAGTGTTCCCATTGCTTCGCAGAATCGCTTTTGTGCAGAAAACAGTAACACTTGTTCAGAACGAAAGAAAGCACAGAGCCCCAGATTTGCTGTTGTCCTGGAGAGCTTGCAGAGCACTGGGGAAAGGCAGGCAGAGAATTCCCTGCTAGCACCTTCTCTGTGCCTGGGAAACAGAAGTGTTCCCATTGCTTCGCAGAATCGCTTTTGTGCAGAAAACAATAACACTTGTTCAGAACGAAAGAAAGCACAGAGCCCCAGATCTGCTGTTGTCCTGGTGAGCTTGCAGAGCACTGGGGAAAAGCAGGCAGAGAATTCCCTGCTAGCACCTTCTCTGTGCCTGGGAAGCAGAAGTGTTCACATTGCTTCGCAGAATCGCTTTTGTGCAGAAAACAGTAACACTTGTTCAGACGAAAGAAAGCACAGAGCCCCAGATTTTATGTTGTCCTGGAGAGCTTGCAGAGCACTGGGGAAAGGCAGGCAGAGAATTCCCTGCTAGCACCTTCTCTGTGCCTGTTCACATTGCTTCGCAGAATCGCTTTTGTGCAGAAAACAGTAACACTTGTTCAGACGAAAGAAAGCACAGAGCCCCAGATTTTATGTTGTCCTGGAGAGCTTGCAGAGCACTGGGGAAAGGCAGGCAGAGAATTCCCTGCTAGCACCTTCTCTGTGCCTGTTCACATTGCTTCGCAGAATCGCTTTTGTGCAGAAAACAGTAACACTTGTTCAGACGAAAGAAAGCACAGAGCCCCAGATTTTATGTTGTCCTGGAGAGCTTGCAGAGCACTGGGGAAAGGCAGGCAGACAATTCCCTGCTAGCACCTTCTCTGTGCCTGGGAAGGAGAAGTGTTCACATTGCTTGGCAGAATCGCTTTTGTGCAGACAACAGTAACACTTGTTCAGAACAAAAGAAAGCACAGAGCCCCATATTTTATGTTGTGCTGGAGAGCTTGCAGAGTACTGGGGAAAAGCAGGCAGAGAATTCCCTGCTAGCACCTTCTCTGTGCCTGGGAAACAGAAGTGTTCACATTGCTTCGCAGAATCGCTTTTGTGCAGAAAACAGTAACACTTGTTCAGAACGAAAGAAAGCACAGAGCCCCAGATTCTATGTTGTCCTGGAGAGCTTGCAGAGCACTGGGGAAAAGCAGGCAGAGAATTCCCTGCTAGCACCTTCTCTGTGCCTGGGAAACAGAAGTGTTCACATTGCTTGGCAGAATCGCTTTTGTGCAGAAAACAATAACACTTGTTCAGAAGGAAAGAAAGCACAGAGCCCCAGATTTTATGTTGTGCTGGAGAGCTTGCAGAGTACTGGGGAAAAGCAGGCAGAGAATTCCCTGCTAGCACCTTCTCTGTGCCTGGGAAACAGAAGTGTTCACATTGCTTCGCAGAATCGCTTTTGTGCAGAAAACAGTAACACTTGTTCAGAACGAAAGAAAGCACAGAGCCCCAGATTTTATGTTGTCCTGGAGAGCTTGCAGAGCACTGGGGAAAGGCAGGCAGAGAATTCCCTGCTAGCACCTTCTCTGTGCCTGTTCACATTGCTTCGCAGAATCGCTTTTGTGCAGAAAACAGTAACACTTATTCAGAACGAAAGAAAGCACAGAGACCCAGATCTGCTGTTGTCCGGGTGAGCTTGCAGAGCACTGGGGAAAAGCAGGCAGAGAATTCCCTGCTAGCACCTTCTCTGTGCCTGGGAAACAGAAGTGTTCCCATTGCTTCGCAGAATCGCTTTTGTGCAGAAAACAGTAACACTTGTTCAGAACGAAAGAAAGCACAGAGCCCCAGATTTGCTGTTGTCCTGGAGAGCTTGCAGAGCACTGGGGAAAGGCAGGCAGAGAATTCCCTGCTAGCACCTTCTCTGTGCCTGGGAAACAGAAGTGTTCCCATTGCTTCGCAGAATCGCTTTTGTGCAGAAAACAATAACACTTGTTCAGAACGAAAGAAAGCACAGAGCCCCAGATTTTATGTTGTCCTGGAGAGCTTGCAGAGCACTGGGGAAAAGCAGGCAGAGAATTCCCTGCTAGCACCTTCTCTGTGCCTGGGAAGCAGAAGTGTTCACATTGCTTCGCAGAATCGCTTTTGTGCAGAAAACAGTAACACTTGTTCAGAACGAAAGAAAGCACAGAGCCCCAGATTTTATGTTGTCCTGGAGAGCTTGCAGAGCACTGGGGAAAGGCAGGCAGAGAATTCCCTGCTAGAACCTTCTCTGTGCCTGTTCACATTGCTTCGCAGAATCGCTTTTGTGCAGAAAACAGTAACACTTGTTCAGACGAAAGAAAGCACAGAGCCCCAGATTTTATGTTGTCCTGGAGAGCTTGCAGAGCACTGGGGAAAGGCAGGCAGAGAATTCCCTGCTAGCACCTTCTCTGCGCCTGGGAAACAGAAGTGTTCACATTGCTTCGCAGAATCGCTTTTGTGCAGAAAACAGTAACACTTGTTCAGAAGGAAAGAAAGCACAGAGCCCCATATTTTATGTTGTGCTGGAGAGCTTGCAGAGTACTGGGGAAAAGCAGGCAGAGAATTCCCTGCTAGCACCTTCTCTGTGCCTGGGAAACAGAAGTGTTCACATTGCTTCGCAGAATCGCTTTTGTGCAGAAAACAGTAACACTTGTTCAGAACGAAAGAAAGCACAGAGCCCCAGATTTTATGTTGTCCTGGAGAGCTTGCAGAGCACTGGGGAAAAGCAGGCAGAGAATTCCCTGCTAGCACCTTCTCTGTGCCTGGGAAACAGAAGTGTTCACATTGCTTCGCAGAATCGCTTTTGTGCAGAAAACAGTAACACTTGTTCAGAAGGAAAGAAAGCACAGAGCCCCATATTTTATGTTGTGCTGGAGAGCTTGCAGAGTACTGGGGAAAAGCAGGCAGAGAATTCCCTGCTAGCACCTTCTCTGTGCCTGGGAAACAGAAGTGTTCCCATTGCTTCGCAGAATCGCTTTTGTGCAGAAAACAGTAACACTTGTTCAGAACGAAAGAAAGCACAGAGCCCCAGATTTGCTGTTGTCCTGGAGAGCTTGCAGAGCACTGGGGAAAGGCAGGCAGAGAATTCCCTGCTAGCACCTTCTCTGTGCCTGGGAAACAGAAGTGTTCCCATTGCTTCGCAGAATCGCTTTTGTGCAGAAAACAGTAACACTTGTTCAGAAGGAAAGAAAGCACAGAGCCCCAGATCTGCTGTTGTCCTGGTGAGCTTGCAGAGCACTGGGGAAAAGCAGGCAGAGAATTCCCTGCTAGCACCTTCTCTGTGCCTGGGAAGCAGAAGTGTTCACATTGCTTCGCAGAATCGCTTTTGTGCAGAAAACAGTAACACTTGTTCAGACGAAAGAAAGCACAGAGCCCCAGATTTTATGTTGTCCTGGAGAGCTTGCAGAGCACTGGGGAAAGGCAGGCAGAGAATTCCCTGCTAGCACCTTCTCTGTGCCTGTTCACATTGCTTCGCAGAATCGCTTTTGTGCAGAAAACAGTAACACTTGTTCAGACGAAAGAAAGCACAGAGCCCCAGATTTTATGTTGTCCTGGAGAGCTTGCAGAGCACTGGGGAAAGGCAGGCAGAGAATTCCCTGCTAGCACCTTCTCTGTGCCTGTTCACATTGCTTCGCAGAATCGCTTTTGTGCAGAAAACAGTAACACTTGTTCAGACGAAAGAAAGCACAGAGCCCCAGATTTTATGTTGTCCTGGAGAGCTTGCAGAGCACTGGGGAAAGGCAGGCAGACAATTCCCTGCTAGCACCTTCTCTGCGCCTGGGAAACAGAAGTGTTCACATTGCTTGGCAGAATCGCTTTTGTGCAGACAACAGTAACACTTGTTCAGAACAAAAGAAAGCACAGAGCCCCATATTTTATGTTGTGCTGGAGAGCTTGCAGAGTACTGGGGAAAAGCAGGCAGAGAATTCCCTGCTAGCACCTTCTCTGTGCCTGGGAAACAGAAGTGTTCACATTGCTTCGCAGAATCGCTTTTGTGCAGAAAACAGTAACACTTGTTCAGAACGAAAGAAAGCACAGAGCCCCAGATTCTATGTTGTCCTGGAGAGCTTGCAGAGCACTGGGGAAAAGCAGGCAGAGAATTCCCTGCTAGCACCTTCTCTGTGCCTGGGAAACAGAAGTGTTCACATTGCTTGGCAGAATCGCTTTTGTGCAGAAAACAATAACACTTGTTCAGAAGGAAAGAAAGCACAGAGCCCCAGATTTTATGTTGTGCTGGAGAGCTTGCAGAGTACTGGGGAAAAGCAGGCAGAGAATTCCCTGCTAGCACCTTCTCTGTGCCTGGGAAACAGAAGTGTTCACATTGCTTCGCAGAATCGCTTTTGTGCAGAAAACAGTAACACTTGTTCAGAACGAAAGAAAGCACAGAGCCCCAGATTTTATGTTGTCCTGGAGAGCTTGCAGAGCACTGGGGAAAGGCAGGCAGAGAATTCCCTGCTAGCACCTTCTCTGTGCCTGTTCACATTGCTTCGCAGAATCGCTTTTGTGCAGAAAACAGTAACACTTATTCAGAACGAAAGAAAGCACAGAGACCCAGATCTGCTGTTGTCCGGGTGAGCTTGCAGAGCACTGGGGAAAAGCAGGCAGAGAATTCCCTGCTAGCACCTTCTCTGTGCCTGGGAAACAGAAGTGTTCCCATTGCTTCGCAGAATCGCTTTTGTGCAGAAAACAGTAACACTTGTTCAGAACGAAAGAAAGCACAGAGCCCCAGATTTGCTGTTGTCCTGGAGAGCTTGCAGAGCACTGGGGAAAGGCAGGCAGAGAATTCCCTGCTAGCACCTTCTCTGTGCCTGGGAAACAGAAGTGTTCCCATTGCTTCGCAGAATCGCTTTTGTGCAGAAAACAATAACACTTGTTCAGAACGAAAGAAAGCACAGAGCCCCAGATTTTATGTTGTCCTGGAGAGCTTGCAGAGCACTGGGGAAAAGCAGGCAGAGAATTCCCTGCTAGCACCTTCTCTGTGCCTGGGAAGCAGAAGTGTTCACATTGCTTCGCAGAATCGCTTTTGTGCAGAAAACAGTAACACTTGTTCAGACGAAAGAAAGCACAGAGCCCCAGATTTTATGTTGTCCTGGAGAGCTTGCAGAGCACTGGGGAAAGGCAGGCAGAGAATTCCCTGCTAGCACCTTCTCTGTGCCTGTTCACATTGCTTCGCAGAATCGCTTTTGTGCAGAAAACAGTAACACTTGTTCAGACGAAAGAAAGCACAGAGCCCCAGATTTTATGTTGTCCTGGAGAGCTTGCAGAGCACTGGGGAAAGGCAGGCAGAGAATTCCCTGCTAGCACCTTCTCTGTGCCTGTTCACATTGCTTCGCAGAATCGCTTTTGTGCAGAAAACAGTAACACTTGTTCAGACGAAAGAAAGCACAGAGCCCCAGATTTTATGTTGTCCTGGAGAGCTTGCAGAGCACTGGGGAAAGGCAGGCAGACAATTCCCTGCTAGCACCTTCTCTGCGCCTGGGAAACAGAAGTGTTCACATTGCTTGGCAGAATCGCTTTTGTGCAGACAACAGTAACACTTGTTCAGAACAAAAGAAAGCACAGAGCCCCATATTTTATGTTGTGCTGGAGAGCTTGCAGAGTACTGGGGAAAAGCAGGCAGAGAATTCCCTGCTAGCACCTTCTCTGTGCCTGGGAAACAGAAGTGTTCACATTGCTTCGCAGAATCGCTTTTGTGCAGAAAACAGTAACACTTGTTCAGAACGAAAGAAAGCACAGAGCCCCAGATTCTATGTTGTCCTGGAGAGCTTGCAGAGCACTGGGGAAAAGCAGGCAGAGAATTCCCTGCTAGCACCTTCTCTGTGCCTGGGAAACAGAAGTGTTCACATTGCTTGGCAGAATCGCTTTTGTGCAGAAAACAATAACACTTGTTCAGAAGGAAAGAAAGCACAGAGCCCCAGATTTTATGTTGTGCTGGAGAGCTTGCAGAGTACTGGGGAAAAGCAGGCAGAGAATTCCCTGCTAGCACCTTCTCTGTGCCTGGGAAACAGAAGTGTTCACATTGCTTCGCAGAATCGCTTTTGTGCAGAAAACAGTAACACTTGTTCAGAACGAAAGAAAGCACAGAGCCCCAGATTTTATGTTGTCCTGGAGAGCTTGCAGAGCACTGGGGAAAGGCAGGCAGAGAATTCCCTGCTAGCACCTTCTCTGTGCCTGTTCACATTGCTTCGCAGAATCGCTTTTGTGCAGAAAACAGTAACACTTATTCAGAACGAAAGAAAGCACAGAGACCCAGATCTGCTGTTGTCCGGGTGAGCTTGCAGAGCACTGGGGAAAAGCAGGCAGAGAATTCCCTGCTAGCACCTTCTCTGTGCCTGGGAAACAGAAGTGTTCCCATTGCTTCGCAGAATCGCTTTTGTGCAGAAAACAGTAACACTTGTTCAGAACGAAAGAAAGCACAGAGCCCCAGATTTGCTGTTGTCCTGGAGAGCTTGCAGAGCACTGGGGAAAGGCAGGCAGAGAATTCCCTGCTAGCACCTTCTCTGTGCCTGGGAAACAGAAGTGTTCCCATTGCTTCGCAGAATCGCTTTTGTGCAGAAAACAATAACACTTGTTCAGAACGAAAGAAAGCACAGAGCCCCAGATTTTATGTTGTCCTGGAGAGCTTGCAGAGCACTGGGGAAAAGCAGGCAGAGAATTCCCTGCTAGCACCTTCTCTGTGCCTGGGAAGCAGAAGTGTTCACATTGCTTCGCAGAATCGCTTTTGTGCAGAAAACAGTAACACTTGTTCAGAACGAAAGAAAGCACAGAGCCCCAGATTTTATGTTGTCCTGGAGAGCTTGCAGAGCACTGGGGAAAGGCAGGCAGAGAATTCCCTGCTAGAACCTTCTCTGTGCCTGTTCACATTGCTTCGCAGAATCGCTTTTGTGCAGAAAACAGTAACACTTGTTCAGACGAAAGAAAGCACAGAGCCCCAGATTTTATGTTGTCCTGGAGAGCTTGCAGAGCACTGGGGAAAGGCAGGCAGAGAATTCCCTGCTAGCACCTTCTCTGCGCCTGGGAAACAGAAGTGTTCACATTGCTTCGCAGAATCGCTTTTGTGCAGAAAACAGTAACACTTGTTCAGAAGGAAAGAAAGCACAGAGCCCCAGATTTTATGTTGTCCTGGAGAGCTTGCAGAGCACTGGGGAAAAGCAGGCAGAGAATTCCCTGCTAGCACCTTCTCTGTGCCTGGGAAACAGAAGTGTTCACATTGCTTCGCAGAATCGCTTTTGTGCAGAAAACAGTAACACTTGTTCAGAAGGAAAGAAAGCACAGAGCCCCATATTTTATGTTGTGCTGGAGAGCTTGCAGAGTACTGGGGAAAAGCAGGCAGAGAATTCCCTGCTAGCACCTTCTCTGTGCCTGGGAAACAGAAGTGTTCACATTGCTTCGCAGAATCGCTTTTGTGCAGAAAACAGTAACACTTGTTCAGAACGAAAGAAAGCACAGAGCCCCAGATTTTATGTTGTCCTGGAGAGCTTGCAGAGCACTGGGGAAAGGCAGGCAGAGAATTCCCTGCTAGCACCTTCTCTGTGCCTGTTCACATTGCATCGCAGAATCGCTTTTGTGCAGAAAACAGTAACACTTGTTCAGACGAAAGAAAGCACAGAGCCCCAGATTTTATGTTGTCCTGGAGAGCTTGCAGAGCACTGGGGAAAAGCAGGCAGAGAATTCCCTGCTAGCACCTTCTCTGTGCCTGAGAAACAGAAGTGTTCACATTGCTTCGCAGAATCGCTTTTGTGCAGAAAACAGTAACACTTGTTCAGAAGGAAAGAAAGCACAGAGCCCCAGATTTTATGTTGTGCTGGAGAGCTTGCAGAGTACTGGGGAAAAGCAGGCAGAGAATTCCCTGCTAGCACCTTCTTTGTGCCTGGGAAACAGAAATGTTCACATTGCTTCGCAGAATCGCTTTTGTGCAGAAAACAATAACACTTGTTCAGAACGAAAGAAAGCACAGAGCCCCAGATTTTATGTTGTCCTGGAGAGCTTGCAGAGCACTGGGGAAAAGCAGGCAGAGAATTCCCTGCTAGCACCTTCTCTGTGCCTGGGAAGCAGAAGTGTTCACATTGCTTCGCAGAATCGCTTTTGTGCAGAAAACAGTAACACTTGTTCAGAACGAAAGAAAGCACAGAGCCCCAGATTTTATGTTGTCCTGGAGAGCTTGCAGAGCACTGGGGAAAGGCAGGCAGAGAATTCCCTGCTAGCACCTTCTCTGTGCCTGTTCACATTGCTTCGCAGAATCGCTTTTGTGCAGAAAACAGTAACACTTGTTCAGACGAAAGAAAGCACAGAGCCCCAGATTTTATGTTGTCCTGGAGAGCTTGCAGAGCACTGGGGAAAGGCAGGCAGAGAATTCCCTGCTAGCACCTTCTCTGCGCCTGGGAAACAGAAGTGTTCACATTGCTTCGCAGAATCGCTTTTGTGCAGAAAACAGTAACACTTGTTCAGAAGGAAAGAAAGCACAGAGCCCCAGATTTTATGTTGTGCTGGAGAGCTTGCAGAGTACTGGGGAAAAGCAGGCAGAGAATTCCCTGCTAGCACCTTCTTTGTGCCTGGGAAACAGAAATGTTCACATTGCTTCGCAGAATCGCTTTTGTGCAGAAAACAGTAACACTTGTTCAGAACGAAAGAAAGCACAGAGCCCCAGATTTTATGTTGTCCTGGAGAGCTTGCAGAGCACTGGGGAAAGGCAGGCAGAGAATTCCCTGCTAGCACCTTCTCTGTGCCTGGGAAGCAGAAGTCTTCACATTGCTTCGCAGAATCGCTTTTGTGCAGAAAACAATAACACTTGTTCAGAACGAAAGAAAGCACAGAGACCCAGATTTTATGTTGTCCTGGAGAGCTTGCAGAGCACTGGGGAAAAGCAGGCAGAGAATTCCCTGCTAGCACCTTCTCTGTGCCTGGGAAGCAGAAGTGTTCACATTGCTTCGCAGAATCGCTTTTGTGCAGAAAACAGTAACACTTGTTCAGAACGAAAGAAAGCACAGAGCCCCAGATTTTATGTTGTCCTGGAGAGCTTTCAGAGCACTGGGGAAAGGCAGGCAGAGAATTCCCTGCTAGCACCTTCTCTGTGCCTGTTCATATTCCTTCGCAGAATCGCTTTTGTGCAAAAAACTGTAACACTTGTTCAGACGAAAGAAAGCACAGAGCCCCAGATTTTATGTTGTCCTGGAGAGCTTGCAGAGCACTGGGGAAAGGCAGGCAGAGAATTCCCTGCTAGCACCTTCTCTGTGCCTGTTCACATTGCTTCGCAGAATCGCTTTTGTGCAGAAAACAGTAACACTTGTTCAGACGAAAGAAAGCACAGAGCCCCAGATTTTATGTTGTCCTGGAGAGCTTGCAGAGCACTGGGGAAAGGCAGGCAGCGAATTCCCTGCTAGCACCTTCTCTGTGCCTGGGAAGCAGAAGTGTTCCCATTGCTTCGCAGAATCGCTTTTGTGCAGAAAACAGTAACACTTGTTCAGAAGGAAAGAAAGCACAGAGCCCCATATTTTATGTTGTGCTGGAAAGCTTGCAGAGTACTGGGGAAAAGCAGGCAGAGAATTCCCTGCTAGCACCTTCTCTGTGCCTGGGAAACAGAAGTGTTCACATTGCTTCGCAGAATCGCTTTTGTGCAGAAAACAGTAACACTTGTTCAGAACGAAAGAAAGCACAGAGCCCCAGATTTTATGTTGTCCTGGAGAGCTTGCAGAGCACTGGGGAAAGGCAGGCAGAGAATTCCCTGCTAGCACCTTCTCTGTGCCTGTTCACATTGCATCGCAGAATCGCTTTTGTGCAGAAAACAGTAACACTTGTTCAGACGAAAGAAAGCACAGAGCCCCAGATTTTATGTTGTCCTGGAGAGCTTGCAGAGCACTGGGGAAAAGCAGGCAGAGAATTCCCTGCTAGCACCTTCTCTGTGCCTGAGAAACAGAAGTGTTCACATTGCTTCGCAGAATCGCTTTTGTGCAGAAAACAGTAACACTTGTTCAGAAGGAAAGAAAGCACAGAGCCCCAGATTTTATGTTGTCCTGGAGAGCTTGCAGAGTACTGGGGAAAAGCAGGCAGAGAATTCCCTGCTAGCACCTTCTTTGTGCCTGGGAAACAGAAGTGTTCACATTGCTTCGCAGAATCGCTTTTGTGCAGAAAACAGTAACACTTGTTCAGAACGAAAGAAAGCACAGAGCCCCAGATTTTATGTTGTCCTGGAGAGCTTGCAGAGCACTGGGGAAAGGCAGGCAGAGAATTCCCTGCTAGCACCTTCTCTGTGCCTGGGAAGCAGAAGTCTTCACATTGCTTCGCAGAATCGCTTTTGTGCAGAAAACAATAACACTTGTTCAGAACGAAAGAAAGCACAGAGCCCCAGATTTTATGTTGTCCTGGAGAGCTTGCAGAGCACTGGGGAAAAGCAGGCAGAGAATTCCCTGCTAGCACCTTCTCTGTGCCTGGGAAGCAGAAGTGTTCACATTGCTTCGCAGAATCGCTTTTGTGCAGAAAACAGTAACACTTGTTCAGAACGAAAGAAAGCACAGAGCCCCAGATTTTATGTTGTCCTGGAGAGCTTGCAGAGCACTGGGGAAAGGCAGGCAGAGAATTCCCTGCTAGCACCTTCTCTGTGCCTGTTCACATTGCTTCGCAGAATCGCTTTTGTGCAGAAAACAGTAACACTTGTTCAGACGAAAGAAAGCACAGAGCCCCAGATTTTATGTTGTCCTGGAGAGCTTGCAGAGCACTGGGGAAAGGCAGGCAGAGAATTCCCTGCTAGCACCTTCTCTGCGCCTGGGAAACAGAAGTGTTCACATTGCTTCGCAGAATCGCTTTTGTGCAGAAAACAGTAACACTTGTTCAGAAGGAAAGAAAGCACAGAGCCCCATATTTTATGTTGTGCTGGAGAGCTTGCAGAGTACTGGGGAAAAGCAGGCAGAGAATTCCCTGCTAGCACCTTCTCTGTGCCTGGGAAACAGAAGTGTTCACATTGCTTCGCAGAATCGCTTTTGTGCAGAAAACAGTAACACTTGTTCAGAACGAAAGAAAGCACAGAGCCCCAGACTCTATGTTGTCCTGGAGAGCTTGCAGAGCACTGGGGAAAAGCAGGCAGAGAATTCCCTGCTAGCACCTTCTCTGTGCCTGGGAAACAGAAGTGTTCACATTGCTTCGCAGAATCGCTTTTGTGCAGAAAACAGTAACACTTGTTCAGAAGGAAAGAAAGCACAGAGCCCCATATTTTATGTTGTGCTGGAGAGCTTGCAGAGTACTGGGGAAAAGCAGGCAGAGAATTCCCTGCTAGCACCTTCTCTGTGCCTGGGAAACAGAAGTGTTCACATTGCTTCGCAGAATCGCTTTTGTGCAGAAAACAGTAACACTTGTTCAGAACGAAAGAAAGCACAGAGCCCCATATTTTATGTTGTGCTGGAGAGCTTGCAGAGCACTGGGGAAAGGCAGGCAGAGAATTCCCTGCTAGCACCTTCTCTGTGCCTGTTCACATTGCATCGCAGAATCGCTTTTGTGCAGAAAACAGTAACACTTGTTCAGACGAAAGAAAGCACAGAGCCCCAGATTTTATGTTGTCCTGGAGAGCTTGCAGAGCACTGGGGAAAAGCAGGCAGAGAATTCCCTGCTAGCACCTTCTCTGTGCCTGAGAAACAGAAGTGTTCACATTGCTTCGCAGAATCGCTTTTGTGCAGAAAACAGTAACACTTGTTCAGAACGAAAGAAAGCACAGAGCCCCAGATTTTATGTTGTGCTGGAGAGCTTGCAGAGTACTGGGGAAAAGCAGGCAGAGAATTCCCTGCTAGCACCTTCTTTGTGCCTGGGAAACAGAAATGTTCACATTGCTTCGCAGAATCGCTTTTGTGCAGAAAACAGTAACACTTGTTCAGAACGAAAGAAAGCACAGAGCCCCAGATTTTATGTTGTCCTGGAGAGCTTGCAGAGCACTGGGGAAAGGCAGGCAGAGAATTCCCTGCTAGCACCTTCTCTGTGCCTGGGAAGCAGAAGTCTTCACATTGCTTCGCAGAATCGCTTTTGTGCAGAAAACAATAACACTTGTTCAGAACGAAAGAAAGCACAGAGCCCCAGATTTTATGTTGTCCTGGAGAGCTTGCAGAGCACTGGGGAAAAGCAGGCAGAGAATTCCCTGCTAGCACCTTCTCTGTGCCTGGGAAGCAGAAGTGTTCACATTGCTTCGCAGAATCGCTTTTGTGCAGAAAACAGTAACACTTGTTCAGAACGAAAGAAAGCACAGAGCCCCAGATTTTATGTTGTCCTGGAGAGCTTTCAGAGCACTGGGGAAAGGCAGGCAGAGAATTCCCTGCTAGCACCTTCTCTGTGCCTGTTCATATTCCTTCGCAGAATCGCTTTTGTGCAAAAAACTGTAACACTTGTTCAGACGAAAGAAAGCACAGAGCCCCAGATTTTATGTTGTCCTGGAGAGCTTGCAGAGCACTGGGGAAAGGCAGGCAGAGAATTCCCTGCTAGCACCTTCTCTGTGCCTATTCACATTGCTTCGCAGAATCGCTTTTGTGCAGAAAACAGTAACACTTGTTCAGACGAAAGAAAGCACAGAGCCCCAGATTTTATGTTGTCCTGGAGAGCTTGCAGAGCACTGGGGAAAGGCAGGCAGCGAATTCCCTGCTAGCACCTTCTCTGTGCCTGGGAAGCAGAAGTGTTCCCATTGCTTCGCAGAATCGCTTTTGTGCAGAAAACAGTAACACTTGTTCAGAAGGAAAGAAAGCACAGAGCCCCATATTTTATGTTGTGCTGGAGAGCTTGCAGAGTACTGGGGAAAAGCAGGCAGAGAATTCCCTGCTAGCACCTTCTCTGTGCCTGGGAAACAGAAGTGTTCACATTGCTTCGCAGAATCGCTTTTGTGCAGAAAACAGTAACACTTGTTCAGAACGAAAGAAAGCACAGAGCCCCAGATTTTATGTTGTCCTGGAGAGCTTGCAGAGCACTGGGGAAAGGCAGGCAGAGAATTCCCTGCTAGCACCTTCTCTGTGCCTGTTCACATTGCATCGCAGAATCGCTTTTGTGCAGAAAACAGTAACACTTGTTCAGACGAAAGAAAGCACAGAGCCCCAGATTTTATGTTGTCCTGGAGAGCTTGCAGAGCACTGGGGAAAAGCAGGCAGAGAATTCCCTGCTAGCACCTTCTCTGTGCCTGAGAAACAGAAGTGTTCACATTGCTTCGCAGAATCGCTTTTGTGCAGAAAACAGTAACACTTGTTCAGAAGGAAAGAAAGCACAGAGCCCCAGATTTTATGTTGTCCTGGAGAGCTTGCAGAGTACTGGGGAAAAGCAGGCAGAGAATTCCCTGCTAGCACCTTCTTTGTGCCTGGGAAACAGAAGTGTTCACATTGCTTCGCAGAATCGCTTTTGTGCAGAAAACAGTAACACTTGTTCAGAACGAAAGAAAGCACAGAGCCCCAGATTTTATGTTGTCCTGGAGAGCTTGCAGAGCACTGGGGAAAGGCAGGCAGAGAATTCCCTGCTAGCACCTTCTCTGTGCCTGGGAAGCAGAAGTCTTCACATTGCTTCGCAGAATCGCTTTTGTGCA
Source organism: Strix uralensis (assembly GCF_047716275.1). Classification (NCBI taxonomy): domain Eukaryota; kingdom Metazoa; phylum Chordata; class Aves; order Strigiformes; family Strigidae; genus Strix; species Strix uralensis. Next base: position 27,530,211 of record NC_133981.1, on the reverse strand, counting down.
GAAAACAATAACACTTGTTCAGAACGAAAGAAAGCACAGAGCCCCAGATTTTATGTTGTCCTGGAGAGCTTGCAGAGCACTGGGGAAAGGCAGGCAGAGAATTCCCTGCTAGCACCTTCTCTGTGCCTGTTCACATTGCTTCGCAGAATCGCTTTTGTGCAGAAAACAGTAACACCTGTTCAGACGAAAGAAAGCACAGAGCCCCAGATTTTATGTTGTCCTGGAGAGCTTGCAGAGCACTGGGGAAAGGCAGGCAGAGAATTCCCTGCTAGCACCTTCTCTGTGCCTGTTCACATTGCTTCGCAGAATCGCTTTTGTGCAGAAAACAGTAACACTTGTTCAGACGAAAGAAAGCACAGAGCCCCAGATTTTATGTTGTCCTGGAGAGCTTGCAGAGCACTGGGGTAAGGCAGGCAGAGAATTTCCTGCTAGCACCTTCTCTGTGCCTGGGAAACAGAAGTGTTCACATTGCTTCGCAGAATCGCTTTTGTGCAGAAAACAGTAACACTTGTTCAGAACGAAAGAAAGCACAGAGCCCCAGATTCTATGTTGTCCTGGAGAGCTTGCAGAGCACTGGGGAAAGGCAGGCAGAGAATTCCCTGCTAGCACCTTCTCTGTGCCTGTTCACATTGCATCGCAGAATCGCTTTTGTGCAGAAAACAGTAACACTTGTTCAGACGAAAGAAAGCACAGAGCCCCAGATTTTATGTTGTCCTGGAGAGCTTGCAGAGCACTGGGGAAAAGCAGGCAGAGAATTCCCTGCTAGCACCTTCTCTGTGCCTGGGAAACAGAAGTGTTCACATTGCTTCGCAGAATCGCTTTTGTGCAGAAAACAGTAACACTTGTTCAGAACGAAAGAAAGCACAGAGCCCCAGATTTTATGTTGTCCTGGAGAGCTTGCAGAGCACTGGGGAAAGGCAGGCAGAGAATTCCCTGCTAGCACCTTCTCTGTGCCTGTTCACATTGCTTCGCAGAATCGCTTTTGTGCAGAAAACAGTAACACTTGTTCAGACGAAAGAAAGCACAGAGCCCCAGATTTTATGTTGTCCTGGAGAGCTTGCAGAGCACTGGGGAAAGGCAGGCAGAGAATTTCCTGCTAGCACCTTCTCTGTGCCTGGGAAGCAGAAGTGTTCACATTGCTTGGCAGAATCGCTTTTGTGCAGAAAACAGTAACACTTGTTCAGAAGGAAAGAAAGCACAGAGCCCCAGATTTTATGTTGTCCTGGAGAGCTTGCAGAGCACTGGGGAAAAGCAGGCAGAGAATTCCCTGCTAGCACCTTCTCTGTGCCTGGGAAGCAGAAGTGTTCACATTGCTTCGCAGAATCGCTTTTGTGCAGAAAACAGTAACACTTGTTCAGAACGAAAGAAAGCACAGAGCCCCATATTTTATGTTGTGCTGGAGAGCTTGCAGAGTACTGGGGAAAAGCAGGCAGAGAATTCCCTGCTAGCACCTTCTCTGTGCCTGGGAAGCAGAAGTGTTCACATTGCTTGGCAGAATCGCTTTTGTGCACAAAACAGTAACACTTGTTCAGACGAAAGAAAGCACAGAGCCCCAGATTTTATGTTGTCCTGGAGAGCTTGCAGAGCACTGGGGAAAAGCAGGCAGAGAATTCCCTGCTAGCACCTTCTCTGTGCCTGGGAAGCAGAAGTCTTCACATTGCTTCGCAGAACCGCTTTTGTGCAGACAACAGTAACACTTTTTCAGAACAAAAGAAAGCACAGAGCCTCAGATTTTATGTTGTCCTGGAGAGCTTGCAGAGCACTGGGGAAAGGCAGGCAGAGAATTTCCTGCTAGCACCTTCTCTGTGCCTGGGAAGCAGAAGTGTTCACATTGCTTGGCAGAATCGCTTTTGTGCAGAAAACAGTAACACTTGTTCAGAAGGAAAGAAAGCACAGAGCCCCAGATTTTATGTTGTCCTGGAGAGCTTGCAGAGCACTGGGGAAAAGCAGGCAGAGAATTCCCTGCTAGCACCTTCTCTGTGCCTGGGAAGCAGAAGTGTTCACATTGCTTCGCAGAATCGCTTTTGTGCAGAAAACAGTAACACTTGTTCAGAAGGAAAGAAAGCACAGAGCCCCATATTTTATGTTGTGCTGGAGAGCTTGCAGAGTACTGGGGAAAAGCAGGCAGAGAATTCCCTGCTAGCACCTTCTCTGTGCCTGGGAAACAGAAGTGTTCACATTGCTTCGCAGAATCGCTTTTGTGCAGAAAACAGTAACACTTGTTCAGAACGAAAGAAAGCACAGAGCCCCAGATTTTATGTTGTCCTGGAGAGCTTGCAGAGCACTGGGGAAAGGCAGGCAGAGAATTCCCTGCTAGCACCTTCTCTGTGCCTGTTCACATTGCATCGCAGAATCGCTTTTGTGCAGAAAACAGTAACACTTGTTCAGACGAAAGAAAGCACAGAGCCCCAGATTTTATGTTGTCCTGGAGAGCTTGCAGAGCACTGGGGAAAAGCAGGCAGAGAATTCCCTGCTAGCACCTTCTCTGTGCCTGAGAAACAGAAGTGTTCACATTGCTTCGCAGAATCGCTTTTGTGCAGAAAACAGTAACACTTGTTCAGAAGGAAAGAAAGCACAGAGCCCCAGATTTTATGTTGTCCTGGAGAGCTTGCAGAGTACTGGGGAAAAGCAGGCAGAGAATTCCCTGCTAGCACCTTCTTTGTGCCTGGGAAACAGAAGTGTTCACATTGCTTCGCAGAATCGCTTTTGTGCAGAAAACAGTAACACTTGTTCAGAACGAAAGAAAGCACAGAGCCCCAGATTTTATGTTGTCCTGGAGAGCTTGCAGAGCACTGGGGAAAGGCAGGCAGAGAATTCCCTGCTAGCACCTTCTCTGTGCCTGGGAAGCAGAAGTCTTCACATTGCTTCGCAGAATCGCTTTTGTGCAGAAAACAATAACACTTGTTCAGAACGAAAGAAAGCACAGAGCCCCAGATTTTATGTTGTCCTGGAGAGCTTGCAGAGCACTGGGGAAAGGCAGGCAGAGAATTCCCTGCTAGCACCTTCTCTGTGCCTGTTCACATTGCTTCGCAGAATCGCTTTTGTGCAGAAAACAGTAACACCTGTTCAGACGAAAGAAAGCACAGAGCCCCAGATTTTATGTTGTCCTGGAGAGCTTGCAGAGCACTGGGGAAAGGCAGGCAGAGAATTCCCTGCTAGCACCTTCTCTGTGCCTGTTCACATTGCTTCGCAGAATCGCTTTTGTGCAGAAAACAGTAACACTTGTTCAGACGAAAGAAAGCACAGAGCCCCAGATTTTATGTTGTCCTGGAGAGCTTGCAGAGCACTGGGGTAAGGCAGGCAGAGAATTTCCTGCTAGCACCTTCTCTGTGCCTGGGAAACAGAAGTGTTCACATTGCTTCGCAGAATCGCTTTTGTGCAGAAAACAGTAACACTTGTTCAGAACGAAAGAAAGCACAGAGCCCCAGATTCTATGTTGTCCTGGAGAGCTTGCAGAGCACTGGGGAAAGGCAGGCAGAGAATTCCCTGCTAGCACCTTCTCTGTGCCTGTTCACATTGCATCGCAGAATCGCTTTTGTGCAGAAAACAGTAACACTTGTTCAGACGAAAGAAAGCACAGAGCCCCAGATTTTATGTTGTCCTGGAGAGCTTGCAGAGCACTGGGGAAAAGCAGGCAGAGAATTCCCTGCTAGCACCTTCTCTGTGCCTGGGAAACAGAAGTGTTCACATTGCTTCGCAGAATCGCTTTTGTGCAGAAAACAGTAACACTTGTTCAGAACGAAAGAAAGCACAGAGCCCCAGATTTTATGTTGTCCTGGAGAGCTTGCAGAGCACTGGGGAAAGGCAGGCAGAGAATTCCCTGCTAGCACCTTCTCTGTGCCTGTTCACATTGCTTCGCAGAATCGCTTTTGTGCAGAAAACAGTAACACTTGTTCAGACGAAAGAAAGCACAGAGCCCCAGATTTTATGTTGTCCTGGAGAGCTTGCAGAGCACTGGGGAAAGGCAGGCAGAGAATTTCCTGCTAGCACCTTCTCTGTGCCTGGGAAGCAGAAGTGTTCACATTGCTTGGCAGAATCGCTTTTGTGCAGAAAACAGTAACACTTGTTCAGAAGGAAAGAAAGCACAGAGCCCCAGATTTTATGTTGTCCTGGAGAGCTTGCAGAGCACTGGGGAAAAGCAGGCAGAGAATTCCCTGCTAGCACCTTCTCTGTGCCTGGGAAGCAGAAGTGTTCACATTGCTTCGCAGAATCGCTTTTGTGCAGAAAACAGTAACACTTGTTCAGAACGAAAGAAAGCACAGAGCCCCATATTTTATGTTGTGCTGGAGAGCTTGCAGAGTACTGGGGAAAAGCAGGCAGAGAATTCCCTGCTAGCACCTTCTCTGTGCCTGGGAAGCAGAAGTGTTCACATTGCTTGGCAGAATCGCTTTTGTGCACAAAACAGTAACACTTGTTCAGACGAAAGAAAGCACAGAGCCCCAGATTTTATGTTGTCCTGGAGAGCTTGCAGAGCACTGGGGAAAAGCAGGCAGAGAATTCCCTGCTAGCACCTTCTCTGTGCCTGGGAAGCAGAAGTCTTCACATTGCTTCGCAGAACCGCTTTTGTGCAGACAACAGTAACACTTTTTCAGAACAAAAGAAAGCACAGAGCCTCAGATTTTATGTTGTCCTGGAGAGCTTGCAGAGCACTGGGGAAAGGCAGGCAGAGAATTTCCTGCTAGCACCTTCTCTGTGCCTGGGAAGCAGAAGTGTTCACATTGCTTGGCAGAATCGCTTTTGTGCAGAAAACAGTAACACTTGTTCAGAAGGAAAGAAAGCACAGAGCCCCAGATTTTATGTTGTCCTGGAGAGCTTGCAGAGCACTGGGGAAAAGCAGGCAGAGAATTCCCTGCTAGCACCTTCTCTGTGCCTGGGAAGCAGAAGTGTTCACATTGCTTCGCAGAATCGCTTTTGTGCAGAAAACAGTAACACTTGTTCAGAACGAAAGAAAGCACAGAGCCCCAGATTTTATGTTGTGCTGGAGAGCTTGCAGAGTACTGGGGAAAAGCAGGCAGAGAATTCCCTGCTAGCACCTTCTCTGTGCCTGGGAAGCAGAAGTGTTCACATTGCTTGGCAGAATCGCTTTTGTGCACAAAACAGTAACACTTGTTCAGAACAAAAGAAAGCAGAGAGCCCCAGATTTTATGTTGTCCTGGAGAGCTTGCAGAGCACTGGGGAAAAGCAGGCAGAGAATTCCCTGCTAGCACCTTCTCTGTGCCTGGGAAGCAGAAGTCTTCACATTGCTTCGCAGAACCGCTTTTGTGCAGAAAACAGTAACACTTTTTCAGAACAAAAGAAAGCACAGAGCCTCAGATTTTATGTTGTCCTGGAGAGCTTGCAGAGCACTGGGGAAAGGCAGGCAGAGAATTCCCTGCTAGCACCTTCTCTGTGCCTGGGAAGCAGAAGTGTTCACATTGCTTCGCAGTATCGCTTTTGTGCAGAAAACAGTAACACTTGTTCAGAAGGAAAGAAAGCACAGAGCCCCATATTTTATGTTGTGCTGGAGAGCTTGCAGAATACTGGGGAAAAGCAGGCAGAGAATTCCCTGCTAGCACCTTCTCTGTGCCTGGGAAACAGAAGTGTTCACATTGCTTCGCAGAATCGCTTTTGTGCAGAAAACAGTAACACTTGTTCAGAACGAAAGAAAGCACAGAGCCGCAGATTTTATGTTGTCCTGGAGAGCTTTCAGAGCACTGGGGAAAGGCAGGCAGACAATTCACTGCTAGCACCTTCTCTGTGCCTGTTCACATTGCTTCGCAGAATCGCTTTTGTGCAGAAAACAGTAACACCTGTTCAGACGAAAGAAAGCACAGAGCCCCAGATTTTATGTTGTCCTGGAGAGCTTGCAGAGCACTGGGGAAAGGCAGGCAGAGAATTCCCTGCTAGCACCTTCTCTGTGCCTGTTCACATTGCTTCGCAGAATCGCTTTTGTGCAGAAAACAGTAACACTTGTTCAGAAGGAAAGAAAGCACAGAGCCCCATATTTTATGTTGTGCTGGAGAGCTTGCAGAGTACTGGGGAAAAGCAGGCAGAGAATTCCCTGCTAGCACCTTCTCTGTGCCTGGGAAGCAGAAGTGTTCACATTGCTTGGCAGAATCGCTTTTGTGCAGAAAACAGTAACACTTGTTCAGAACGAAAGAAAGCACAGAGCCGCAGATTTTATGTTGTCCTGGAGAGCTTGCAGAGCACTGGGGAAAGGCAGGCAGACAATTCACTGCTAGCACCTTCTCTGTGCCTGTTCACATTGCTTCGCAGAATCGCTTTTGTGCAGAAAACAGTAACACCTGTTCAGACGAAAGAAAGCACAGAGCCCCAGATTTTATGTTGTCCTGGAGAGCTTGCAGAGCACTGGGGAAAGGCAGGCAGAGAATTCCCTGCTAGCACCTTCTCTGTGCCTGTTCACATTACTTCGCAGAATCGCTTTTGTGCAGAAAACAGTAACACTTGTTCAGAACGAAAGAAAGCACAGAGCCCCAGATTTTATGTTGTCCTGGAGAGCTTGCAGAGCACTGGGGAAAGGCAGGCAGAGAATTCCCTGCTAGCACCTTCTCTGTGCCTGTTCACATTGCTTCGCAGAATCGCTTTTGTGCAGAAAACAGTAACACTTGTTCAGACAAAAGAAAGCACAGAGCCCCAGATTTTATGTTGTCCTGGAGAGCTTGCAGAGCACTGGGGAAAGGCAGGCAGAGAATTTCCTGCTAGCACCTTCTCTGTGCCTGGGAAGCAGAAGTGTTCACATTGCTTGGCAGAATCGCTTTTGTGCAGAAAACAGTAACACTTGTTCAGAACGAAAGAAAGCACAGAGCCCCAGATTCTATGTTGTCCTGGAGAGCTTGCAGAGCACTGGGGAAAAGCAGGCAGAGAATTCCCTGCTAGCACCTTCTCTGTGCCTGGGAAACAGAAGTGTTCACATTGCTTCGCAGAATCGCTTTTGTGCAGAAAACAGTAACACTTGTTCAGAACGAAAGAAAGCACAGAGCCCCATATTTTATGTTGTCCTGGAGAGCTTGCAGAGCACTGGGGAAAGGCAGGCAGAGAATTCCCTGCTAGCACCTTCTCTGTGCCTGTTCACATTGCATCGCAGAATCGCTTTTGTGCAGAAAACAGTAACACTTGTTCAGACGAAAGAAAGCACAGAGCCCCAGATTTTATGTTGTCCTGGAGAGCTTGCAGAGCACTGGGGAAAAGCAGGCAGAGAATTCCCTGCTAGCACCTTCTCTGTGCCTGGGAAACAGAAGTGTTCACATTGCTTCGCAGAATCGCTTTTGTGCAGAAAACAGTAACACTTGTTCAGAACGAAAGAAAGCACAGAGCCCCAGATTTTATGTTGTCCTGGAGAGCTTGCAGAGCACTGGGGAAAGGCAGGCAGAGAATTCCCTGCTAGCACCTTCTCCGTGCCTGTTCACATTGCTTCGCAGAATCGCTTTTGTGCAGAAAACAGTAACACTTGTTCAGACGAAAGAAAGCACAGAGCCCCAGATTTTATGTTGTCCTGGAGAGCTTGCAGAGCACTGGGGAAAGGCAGGCAGAGAATTTCCTGCTAGCACCTTCTCTGTGCCTGGGAAGCAGAAGTGTTCACATTGCTTGGCAGAATCGCTTTTGTGCAGAAAACAGTAACACTTGTTCAGAAGGAAAGAAAGCACAGAGCCCCAGATTTTATGTTGTCCTGGAGAGCTTGCAGAGCACTGGGGAAAAGCAGGCAGAGAATTCCCTGCTAGCACCTTCTCTGTGCCTGGGAAGCAGAAGTGTTCACATTGCTTCGCAGAATCGCTTTTGTGCAGAAAACAGTAACACTTGTTCAGAACGAAAGAAAGCACAGAGCCCCAGATTTTATGTTGTGCTGGAGAGCTTGCAGAGTACTGGGGAAAAGCAGGCAGAGAATTCCCTGCTAGCACCTTCTCTGTGCCTGGGAAGCAGAAGTGTTCCCATTGCTTCGCAGAATCGCTTTTGTGCACAAAACAGTAACACTTGTTCAGAACAAAAGAAAGCAGAGAGCCCCAGATTTTATGTTGTCCTGGAGAGCTTGCAGAGCACTGGGGAAAAGCAGGCAGAGAATTCCCTGCTAGCACCTTCTCTGTGCCTGGGAAGCAGAAGTCTTCACATTGCTTCGCAGAACCGCTTTTGTGCAGACAACAGTAACACTTTTTCAGAACAAAAGAAAGCACAGAGCCTCAGATTTTATGTTGTCCTGGAGAGCTTGCAGAGCACTGGGGAAAGGCAGGCAGAGAATTCCCTGCTAGCACCTTCTCTGTGCCTGGGAAACAGAAGTGTTCACATTGCTTCGCAGTATCGCTTTTGTGCAGAAAACAGTAACACTTGTTCAGAAGGAAAGAAAGCACAGAGCCCCATATTTTATGTTGTGCTGGAGAGCTTGCAGAATACTGGGGAAAAGCAGGCAGAGAATTCCCTGCTAGCACCTTCTCTGTGCCTGGGAAACAGAAGTGTTCACATTGCTTCGCAGAATCGCTTTTGTGCAGAAAACAGTAACACTTGTTCAGAACGAAAGAAAGCACAGAGCCGCAGATTTTATGTTGTCCTGGAGAGCTTGCAGAGCACTGGGGAAAGGCAGGCAGACAATTCACTGCTAGCACCTTCTCTGTGCCTGTTCACATTGCTTCGCAGAATCGCTTTTGTGCAGAAAACAGTAACACCTGTTCAGACGAAAGAAAGCACAGAGCCCCAGATTTTATGTTGTCCTGGAGAGCTTGCAGAGCACTGGGGAAAGGCAGGCAGAGAATTCCCTGCTAGCACCTTCTCTGTGCCTGTTCACATTGCTTCGCAGAATCGCTTTTGTGCAGAAAACAGTAACACTTGTTCAGACAAAAGAAAGCACAGAGCCCCAGATTTTATGTTGTCCTGGAGAGCTTGCAGAGCACTGGGGAAAGGCAGGCAGAGAATTTCCTGCTAGCACCTTCTCTGTGCCTGGGAAGCAGAAGTGTTCACATTGCTTGGCAGAATCGCTTTTGTGCAGAAAACAGTAACACTTGTTCAGAACGAAAGAAAGCACAGAGCCCCAGATTCTATGTTGTCCTGGAGAGCTTGCAGAGCACTGGGGAAAAGCAGGCAGAGAATTCCCTGCTAGCACCTTCTCTGTGCCTGGGAAACAGAAGTGTTCACATTGCTTCGCAGAATCGCTTTTGTGCAGAAAACAGTAACACTTGTTCAGAACGAAAGAAAGCACAGAGCCCCATATTTTATGTTGTCCTGGAGAGCTTGCAGAGCACTGGGGAAAGGCAGGCAGAGAATTCCCTGCTAGCACCTTCTCTGTGCCTGTTCACATTGCATCGCAGAATCGCTTTTGTGCAGAAAACAGTAACACTTGTTCAGACGAAAGAAAGCACAGAGCCCCAGATTTTATGTTGTCCTGGAGAGCTTGCAGAGCACTGGGGAAAAGCAGGCAGAGAATTCCCTGCTAGCACCTTCTCTGTGCCTGGGAAACAGAAGTGTTCACATTGCTTCGCAGAATCGCTTTTGTGCAGAAAACAGTAACACTTGTTCAGAACGAAAGAAAGCACAGAGCCCCAGATTTTATGTTGTCCTGGAGAGCTTGCAGAGCACTGGGGAAAGGCAGGCAGAGAATTCCCTGCTAGCACCTTCTCCGTGCCTGTTCACATTGCTTCGCAGAATCGCTTTTGTGCAGAAAACAGTAACACTTGTTCAGACGAAAGAAAGCACAGAGCCCCAGATTTTATGTTGTCCTGGAGAGCTTGCAGAGCACTGGGGAAAGGCAGGCAGAGAATTTCCTGCTAGCACCTTCTCTGTGCCTGGGAAGCAGAAGTGTTCACATTGCTTGGCAGAATCGCTTTTGTGCAGAAAACAGTAACACTTGTTCAGAAGGAAAGAAAGCACAGAGCCCCAGATTTTATGTTGTCCTGGAGAGCTTGCAGAGCACTGGGGAAAAGCAGGCAGAGAATTCCCTGCTAGCACCTTCTCTGTGCCTGGGAAGCAGAAGTGTTCACATTGCTTCGCAGAATCGCTTTTGTGCAGAAAACAGTAACACTTGTTCAGAACGAAAGAAAGCACAGAGCCCCAGATTTTATGTTGTGCTGGAGAGCTTGCAGAGTACTGGGGAAAAGCAGGCAGAGAATTCCCTGCTAGCACCTTCTCTGTGCCTGGGAAGCAGAAGTGTTCCCATTGCTTCGCAGAATCGCTTTTGTGCACAAAACAGTAACACTTGTTCAGAACAAAAGAAAGCAGAGAGCCCCAGATTTTATGTTGTCCTGGAGAGCTTGCAGAGCACTGGGGAAAAGCAGGCAGAGAATTCCCTGCTAGCACCTTCTCTGTGCCTGGGAAGCAGAAGTCTTCACATTGCTTCGCAGAACCGCTTTTGTGCAGACAACAGTAACACTTTTTCAGAACAAAAGAAAGCACAGAGCCTCAGATTTTATGTTGTCCTGGAGAGCTTGCAGAGCACTGGGGAAAGGCAGGCAGAGAATTCCCTGCTAGCACCTTCTCTGTGCCTGGGAAACAGAAGTGTTCACATTGCTTCGCAGTATCGCTTTTGTGCAGAAAACAGTAACACTTGTTCAGAAGGAAAGAAAGCACAGAGCCCCATATTTTATGTTGTGCTGGAGAGCTTGCAGAATACTGGGGAAAAGCAGGCAGAGAATTCCCTGCTAGCACCTTCTCTGTGCCTGGGAAACAGAAGTGTTCACATTGCTTCGCAGAATCGCTTTTGTGCAGAAAACAGTAACACTTGTTCAGAACGAAAGAAAGCACAGAGCCGCAGATTTTATGTTGTCCTGGAGAGCTTGCAGAGCACTGGGGAAAGGCAGGCAGACAATTCACTGCTAGCACCTTCTCTGTGCCTGTTCACATTGCTTCGCAGAATCGCTTTTGTGCAGAAAACAGTAACACCTGTTCAGACGAAAGAAAGCACAGAGCCCCAGATTTTATGTTGTCCTGGAGAGCTTGCAGAGCACTGGGGAAAGGCAGGCAGAGAATTCCCTGCTAGCACCTTCTCTGTGCCTGTTCACATTGCTTCGCAGAATCGCTTTTGTGCAGAAAACAGTAACACTTGTTCAGAAGGAAAGAAAGCACAGAGCCCCATATTTTATGTTGTGCTGGAGAGCTTGCAGAGTACTGGGGAAAAGCAGGCAGAGAATTCCCTGCTAGCACCTTCTCTGTGCCTGGGAAGCAGAAGTGTTCACATTGCTTGGCAGAATCGCTTTTGTGCAGAAAACAGTAACACTTGTTCAGAACGAAAGAAAGCACAGAGCCGCAGATTTTATGTTGTCCTGGAGAGCTTGCAGAGCACTGGGGAAAGGCAGGCAGACAATTCACTGCTAGCACCTTCTCTGTGCCTGTTCACATTGCTTCGCAGAATCGCTTTTGTGCAGAAAACAGTAACACCTGTTCAGACGAAAGAAAGCACAGAGCCCCAGATTTTATGTTGTCCTGGAGAGCTTGCAGAGCACTGGGGAAAGGCAGGCAGAGAATTCCCTGCTAGCACCTTCTCTGTGCCTGTTCACATTACTTCGCAGAATCGCTTTTGTGCAGAAAACAGTAACACTTGTTCAGACGAAAGAAAGCACAGAGCCCCAGATTTTATGTTGTCCTGGAGAGCTTGCAGAGCACTGGGGAAAGGCAGGCAGAGAATTTCCTGCTAGCACCTTCTCTGTGCCTGGGAAGCAGAAGTGTTCACATTGCTTGGCAGAATCGCTTTTGTGCAGAAAACAGTAACACTTGTTCAGAACGAAAGAAAGCACAGAGCCCCAGATTCTATGTTGTCCTGGAGAGCTTGCAGAGCACTGGGGAAAAGCAGGCAGAGAATTCCCTGCTAGCACCTTCTCTGTGCCTGGGAAACAGAAGTGTTCACATTGCTTCGCAGAATCGCTTTTGTGCAGAAAACAGTAACACTTGTTCAGAACGAAAGAAAGCACAGAGCCCCATATTTTATGTTGTCCTGGAGAGCTTGCAGAGCACTGGGGAAAGGCAGGCAGAGAATTCCCTGCTAGCACCTTCTCTGTGCCTGTTCACATTGCATCGCAGAATCGCTTTTGTGCAGAAAACAGTAACACTTGTTCAGACGAAAGAAAGCACAGAGCCCCAGATTTTATGTTGTCCTGGAGAGCTTGCAGAGCACTGGGGAAAAGCAGGCAGAGAATTCCCTGCTAGCACCTTCTCTGTGCCTGGGAAACAGAAGTGTTCACATTGCTTCGCAGAATCGCTTTTGTGCAGAAAACAGTAACACTTGTTCAGAAGGAAAGAAAGCACAGAGCCCCATATTTTATGTTGTGCTGGAGAGCTTGCAGAGTACTGGGGAAAAGCAGGCAGAGAATTCCCTGCTAGCACCTTCTCTGTGCCTGGGAAGCAGAAGTGTTCAGATTGCTTGGCAGAATCGCTTTTGTGCAGAAAAGAGTAACACTTGTTCAGAACAAAAGAAAGCACAGAGCCCCAGATTTTATGTTGTCCTGGAGAGCTTGCAGAGCACTGGGGAAAAGCAGGCAGAGAATTCCCTGCTAGCACCTTCTCTGTGCCTGGGAAACAGAAGTGTTTACATTGCTTCGCAGAATCGCTTTTGTGCAGAAAACAGTAACACTTGTTCAGAACGAAAGAAAGCACAGAGCCCCAGATTTTATGTTGTCCTGGAGAGCTTGCAGAGCACTGGGGAAAGGCAGGCAGAGAATTCCCTGCTAGCACCTTCTCTGTGCCTGGGAAGCAGAAGTCTTCACATTGCTTCGCAGAATCGCTTTTGTGCAGAAAACAGTAACACTTGTTCAGAACGAAAGAAAGCACAGAGCCCCAGATTTTATGTTGTCCTGGAGAGCTTGCAGAGCACTGGGGAAAGGCAGGCAGAGAATTCCCTGCTAGCACCTTCTCTGTGCCTGTTCACATTGCTTCGCAGAATCGCTTTTGTGCAGAAAACAGTAACACTTGTTCAGACGAAAGAAAGCACAGAGCCCCAGATTTTATGTTGTCCTGGAGAGCTTGCAGAATACTGGGGAAAGGCAGGCAGACAATTCCCTGCTAGCACCTTCTCTGTGCCTGGGAAAGAGAAGTGTTCACATTGCTTGGCAGAATCGCTTTTGTGCAGACAACAGTAACACTTGTTCAGAACAAAAGAAAGCACAGAGCCCCATATTTTATGTTGTGCTGGAGAGCTTGCAGAGTACTGGGGAAAAGCAGGCAGAGAATTCCCTGCTAGCACCTTCTCTGTGCCTGGGAAACAGAAGTGTTCACATTGCTTCGCAGAATCGCTTTTGTGCAGAAAACAGTAACACTTGTTCAGAACGAAAGAAAGCACAGAGCCCCAGATTCTATGTTGTCCTGGAGAGCTTGCAGAGCACTGGGGAAAAGCAGGCAGAGAATTCCCTGCTAGCACCTTCTCTGTGCCTGGGAAGCAGAAGTGTTCACATTGCTTGGCAGAATCGCTTTTGTGCAGAAAACAGTAACACTTGTTCAGAAGGAAAGAAAGCACAGAGCCCCAGATTTTATGTTGTCCTGGAGAGCTTGCAGAGCACTGGGGAAAAGCAGGCAGAGAATTCCCTGCTAGCACCTTCTCTGTGCCTGGGAAGCAGAAGTGTTCACATTGCTTCGCAGAATCGCTTTTGTGCAGAAAACAGTAACACTTGTTCAGAACGAAAGAAAGCACAGAGCCCCATATTTTATGTTGTGCTGGAGAGCTTGCAGAGTACTGGGGAAAAGCAGGCAGAGAATTCCCTGCTAGCACCTTCTCTGTGCCTGGGAAGCAGAAGTGTTCACATTGCTTGGCAGAATCGCTTTTGTGCACAAAACAGTAACACTTGTTCAGAACAAAAGAAAGCAGAGAGCCCCAGATTTTATGTTGTCCTGGAGAGCTTGCAGAGCACTGGGGAAAAGCAGGCAGAGAATTCCCTGCTAGCACCTTCTCTGTGCCTGGGAAGCAGAAGTCTTCACATTGCTTGGCAGAACCGCTTTTGTGCAGACAACAGTAACACTTTTTCAGAACAAAAGAAAGCACAGAGCCTCAGATTTTATGTTGTCCTGGAGAGCTTGCAGAGCACTGGGGAAAGGCAGGCAGAGAATTCCCTGCTAGCACCTTCTCTGTGCCTGGGAAACAGAAGTGTTCACATTGCTTCGCAGTATCGCTTTTGTGCAGAAAACAGTAACACTTGTTCAGAAGGAAAGAAAGCACAGAGCCCCATATTTTATGTTGTGCTGGAGAGCTTGCAGAATACTGGGGAAAAGCAGGCAGAGAATTCCCTGCTAGCACCTTCTCTGTGCCTGGCAAACAGAAGTGTTCACATTGCTTCGCAGAATCGCTTTTGTGCAGAAAACAGTAACACTTGTTCAGAACGAAAGAAAGCACAGAGCCGCAGATTTTATGTTGTCCTGGAGAGCTTGCAGAGCACTGGGGAAAGGCAGGCAGACAATTCACTGCTAGCACCTTCTCTGTGCCTGTTCACATTGCTTCGCAGAATCGCTTTTGTGCAGAAAACAGTAACACCTGTTCAGACGAAAGAAAGCACAGAGCCCCAGATTTTATGTTGTCCTGGAGAGCTTGCAGAGCACTGGGGAAAGGCAGGCAGAGAATTCCCTGCTAGCACCTTCTCTGTGCCTGTTCACATTACTTCGCAGAATCGCTTTTGTGCAGAAAACAGTAACACTTGTTCAGACGAAAGAAAGCACAGAGCCCCAGATTTTATGTTGTCCTGGAGAGCTTGCAGAGCACTGGGGAAAGGCAGGCAGAGAATTTCCTGCTAGCACCTTCTCTGTGCCTGGGAAGCAGAAGTGTTCACATTGCTTGGCAGAATCGCTTTTGTGCAGAAAACAGTAACACTTGTTCAGAACGAAAGAAAGCACAGAGCCCCAGATTCTATGTTGTCCTGGAGAGCTTGCAGAGCACTGGGGAAAAGCAGGCAGAGAATTCCCTGCTAGCACCTTCTCTGTGCCTGGGAAACAGAAGTGTTCACATTGCTTCGCAGAATCGCTTTTGTGCAGAAAACAGTAACACTTGTTCAGAACGAAAGAAAGCACAGAGCCCCATATTTTATGTTGTCCTGGAGAGCTTGCAGAGCACTGGGGAAAGGCAGGCAGAGAATTCCCTGCTAGCACCTTCTCTGTGCCTGTTCACATTGCATCGCAGAATCGCTTTTGTGCAGAAAACAGTAACACTTGTTCAGACGAAAGAAAGCACAGAGCCCCAGATTTTATGTTGTCCTGGAGAGCTTGCAGAGCACTGGGGAAAAGCAGGCAGAGAATTCCCTGCTAGCACCTTCTCTGTGCCTGGGAAACAGAAGTGTTCACATTGCTTCGCAGAATCGCTTTTGTGCAGAAAACAGTAACACTTGTTCAGAAGGAAAGAAAGCACAGAGCCCCATATTTTATGTTGTGCTGGAGAGCTTGCAGAGTACTGGGGAAAAGCAGGCAGAGAATTCCCTGCTAGCACCTTCTCTGTGCCTGGGAAGCAGAAGTGTTCAGATTGCTTGGCAGAATCGCTTTTGTGCAGAAAAGAGTAACACTTGTTCAGAACAAAAGAAAGCACAGAGCCCCAGATTTTATGTTGTCCTGGAGAGCTTGCAGAGCACTGGGGAAAAGCAGGCAGAGAATTCCCTGCTAGCACCTTCTCTGTGCCTGGGAAACAGAAGTGTTTACATTGCTTCGCAGAATCGCTTTTGTGCAGAAAACAGTAACACTTGTTCAGAACGAAAGAAAGCACAGAGCCCCAGATTTTATGTTGTCCTGGAGAGCTTGCAGAGCACTGGGGAAAGGCAGGCAGAGAATTCCCTGCTAGCACCTTCTCTGTGCCTGGGAAGCAGAAGTCTTCACATTGCTTCGCAGAATCGCTTTTGTGCAGAAAACAGTAACACTTGTTCAGAACGAAAGAAAGCACAGAGCCCCAGATTTTATGTTGTCCTGGAGAGCTTGCAGAGCACTGGGGAAAGGCAGGCAGAGAATTCCCTGCTAGCACCTTCTCTGTGCCTGTTCACATTGCTTCGCAGAATCGCTTTTGTGCAGAAAACAGTAACACTTGTTCAGACGAAAGAAAGCACAGAGCCCCAGATTTTATGTTGTCCTGGAGAGCTTGCAGAATACTGGGGAAAGGCAGGCAGACAATTCCCTGCTAGCACCTTCTCTGTGCCTGGGAAAGAGAAGTGTTCACATTGCTTGGCAGAATCGCTTTTGTGCAGACAACAGTAACACTTGTTCAGAACAAAAGAAAGCACAGAGCCCCATATTTTATGTTGTGCTGGAGAGCTTGCAGAGTACTGGGGAAAAGCAGGCAGAGAATTCCCTGCTAGCACCTTCTCTGTGCCTGGGAAACAGAAGTGTTCACATTGCTTCGCAGAATCGCTTTTGTGCAGAAAACAGTAACACTTGTTCAGAACGAAAGAAAGCACAGAGCCCCAGATTCTATGTTGTCCTGGAGAGCTTGCAGAGCACTGGGGAAAAGCAGGCAGAGAATTCCCTGCTAGCACCTTCTCTGTGCCTGGGAAGCAGAAGTGTTCACATTGCTTGGCAGAATCGCTTTTGTGCAGAAAACAGTAACACTTGTTCAGAAGGAAAGAAAGCACAGAGCCCCAGATTTTATGTTGTCCTGGAGAGCTTGCAGAGCACTGGGGAAAAGCAGGCAGAGAATTCCCTGCTAGCACCTTCTCTGTGCCTGGGAAGCAGAAGTGTTCACATTGCTTCGCAGAATCGCTTTTGTGCAGAAAACAGTAACACTTGTTCAGAACGAAAGAAAGCACAGAGCCCCATATTTTATGTTGTGCTGGAGAGCTTGCAGAGTACTGGGGAAAAGCAGGCAGAGAATTCCCTGCTAGCACCTTCTCTGTGCCTGGGAAGCAGAAGTGTTCACATTGCTTGGCAGAATCGCTTTTGTGCACAAAACAGTAACACTTGTTCAGAACAAAAGAAAGCAGAGAGCCCCAGATTTTATGTTGTCCTGGAGAGCTTGCAGAGCACTGGGGAAAAGCAGGCAGAGAATTCCCTGCTAGCACCTTCTCTGTGCCTGGGAAGCAGAAGTCTTCACATTGCTTGGCAGAACCGCTTTTGTGCAGACAACAGTAACACTTTTTCAGAACAAAAGAAAGCACAGAGCCTCAGATTTTATGTTGTCCTGGAGAGCTTGCAGAGCACTGGGGAAAGGCAGGCAGAGAATTCCCTGCTAGCACCTTCTCTGTGCCTGGGAAACAGAAGTGTTCACATTGCTTCGCAGTATCGCTTTTGTGCAGAAAACAGTAACACTTGTTCAGAAGGAAAGAAAGCACAGAGCCCCATATTTTATGTTGTGCTGGAGAGCTTGCAGAATACTGGGGAAAAGCAGGCAGAGAATTCCCTGCTAGCACCTTCTCTGTGCCTGGCAAACAGAAGTGTTCACATTGCTTCGCAGAATCGCTTTTGTGCAGAAAACAGTAACACTTGTTCAGAACGAAAGAAAGCACAGAGCCGCAGATTTTATGTTGTCCTGGAGAGCTTGCAGAGCACTGGGGAAAGGCAGGCAGACAATTCACTGCTAGTACCTTCTCTGTGCCTGTTCACATTGCTTCGCAGAATCGCTTTTGTGCAGAAAACAGTAACACCTGTTCAGACGAAAGAAAGCACAGAGCCCCAGATTTTATGTTGTCCTGGAGAGCTTGCAGAGCACTGGGGAAAGGCAGGCAGAGAATTCCCTGCTAGCACCTTCTCTGTGCCTGTTCACATTGCTTCGCAGAATCGCTTTTGTGCAGAAAACAGTAACACTTGTTCAGAAGGAAAGAAAGCACAGAGCCCCATATTTTATGTTGTGCTGGAGAGCTTGCAGAGTACTGGGGAAAAGCAGGCAGAGAATTCCCTGCTAGCACCTTCTCTGTGCCTGGGAAGCAGAAGTGTTCACATTGCTTGGCAGAATCGCTTTTGTGCAGAAAACAGTAACACTTGTTCAGAACGAAAGAAAGCACAGAGCCGCAGATTTTATGTTGTCCTGGAGAGCTTGCAGAGCACTGGGGAAAGGCAGGCAGACAATTCACTGCTAGCACCTTCTCTGTGCCTGTTCACATTGCTTCGCAGAATCGCTTTTGTGCAGAAAACAGTAACACCTGTTCAGACGAAAGAAAGCACAGAGCCCCAGATTTTATGTTGTCCTGGAGAGCTTGCAGAGCACTGGGGAAAGGCAGGCAGAGAATTCCCTGCTAGCACCTTCTCTGTGCCTGTTCACATTACTTCGCAGAATCGCTTTTGTGCAGAAAACAGTAACACTTGTTCAGAACGAAAGAAAGCACAGAGCCCCAGATTTTATGTTGTCCTGGAGAGCTTGCAGAGCACTGGGGAAAGGCAGGCAGAGAATTCCCTGCTAGCACCTTCTCTGTGCCTGTTCACATTGCTTCGCAGAATCGCTTTTGTGCAGAAAACAGTAACACTTGTTCAGACGAAAGAAAGCACAGAGCCCCAGATTTTATGTTGTCCTGCAGAGCTTGCAGAGCACTGGGGAAAGGCAGGCAGAGAATTTCCTGCTAGCACCTTCTCTGTGCCTGGGAAGCAGAAGTGTTCACATTGCTTGGCAGAATCGCTTTTGTGCAGAAAACAGTAACACTTGTTCAGAACGAAATAAAGCACAGAGCCCCAGATTCTATGTTGTCCTGGAGAGCTTGCAGAGCACTGGGGAAAAGCAGGCAGAGAATTCCCTGCTAGCACCTTCTCTGTGCCTGGGAAACAGAAGTGTTCACATTGCTTCGCAGAATCGCTTTTGTGCAGAAAACAGTAACACTTGTTCAGAAGGAAAGAAAGCACAGAGCCCCATATTTTATGTTGTGCTGGAGAGCTTGCAGAGTACTGGGGAAAAGCAGGCAGAGAATTCCCTGCTAGCACCTTCTCTGTGCCTGGGAAACAGAAGTGTTCACATTGCTTGGCAGAATCGCTTTTGTGCAGAAAACAGTAACACTTGTTCAGAACGAAAGAAAGCACAGAGCCCCATATTTTATGTTGTCCTGGAGAGCTTGCAGAGCACTGGGGAAAGGCAGGCAGAGAATTCCCTGCTAGCACCTTCTCTGTGCCTGTTCACATTGCTTGGCAGAATCGCTTTTGTGCAGAAAACAGTAACACTTGTTCAGACGAAAGAAAGCACAGAGCCCCAGATTTTATGTTGTCCTGGAGAGCTTGCAGAGCACTGGGGAAAGGCAGGCAGAGAATTTCCTGCTAGCACCTTCTCTGTGCCTGGGAAGCAGAAGTGTTCAGATTGCTTGGCAGAATCGCTTTTGTGCAGAAAAGAGTAACACTTGTTCAGAACAAAAGAAAGCACAGAGCCCCAGATTTTATGTTGTCCTGGAGAGCTTGCAGAGCACTGGGGAAAAGCAGGCAGAGAATTCCCTGCTAGCACCTTCTCTGTGCCTGGGAAACAGAAGTGTTTACATTGCTTCGCAGAATCGCTTTTGTGCAGAAAACAGTAACACTTGTTCAGAACGAAAGAAAGCACAGAGCCCCAGATTTTATGTTGTCCTGGAGAGCTTGCAGAGCACTGGGGAAAGGCAGGCAGAGAATTCCCTGCTAGCACCTTCTCTGTGCCTGGGAAGCAGAAGTCTTCACATTGCTTCGCAGAATCGCTTTTGTGCAGAAAACAGTAACACTTGTTCAGAACGAAAGAAAGCACAGAGCCCCAGATTTTATGTTGTCCTGGAGAGCTTGCAGAGCACTGGGGAAAGGCAGGCAGAGAATTCCCTGCTAGCACCTTCTCTGTGCCTGGGAAACAGAAGTGTTCACATTGCTTCGCAGTATCGCTTTTGTGCAGAAAACAGTAACACTTGTTCAGAACGAAAGAAAGCACAGAGCCCCAGATTTTATGTTGTGCTGGAGAGCTTGCAGAGCACTGGGGAAAAGCAGGCAGAGAATTCCCTGCTAGCACCTTCTCTGTGCCTGGGAAACAGAAGTGTTCACATTGCTTCGCAGAATCGCTTTTGTGCAGAAAACAGTAACACTTGTTCAGAACGAAAGAAAGCACAGAGCCCCATATTTTATGTTGTCCTGGAGAGCTTGCAGAGCACTGGGGAAAGGCAGGCAGAGAATTCCCTGCTAGCACCTTCTCTGTGCCTGTTCACATTGCTTGGCAGAATCGCTTTTGTGCAGAAAACAGTAACACTTGTTCAGACGAAAGAAAGCACAGAGCCCCAGATTTTATGTTGTCCTGGAGAGCTTGCAGAGCACTGGGGAAAGGCAGGCAGAGAATTTCCTGCTAGCACCTTCTCTGTGCCTGGGAAGCAGAAGTGTTCAGATTGCTTGGCAGAATCGCTTTTGTGCAGAAAAGAGTAACACTTGTTCAGAACAAAAGAAAGCACAGAGCCCCAGATTTTATGTTGTCCTGGAGAGCTTGCAGAGCACTGGGGAAAAGCAGGCAGAGAATTCCCTGCTAGCACCTTCTCTGTGCCTGGGAAACAGAAGTGTTTACATTGCTTCGCAGAATCGCTTTTGTGCAGAAAACAGTAACACTTGTTCAGAACGAAAGAAAGCACAGAGCCCCAGATTTTATGTTGTCCTGGAGAGCTTGCAGAGCACTGGGGAAAGGCAGGCAGAGAATTCCCTGCTAGCACCTTCTCTGTGCCTGTTCACATTGCTTCGCAGAATCGCTTTTGTGCAGAAAACAGTAACACTTGTTCAGACGAAAGAAAGCACAGAGCCCCAGATTTTATGTTGTCCTGGAGAGCTTGCAGAGCACTGGGGAAAGGCAGGCAGACAATTCCCTGCTAGCACCTTCTCTGTGCCTGGGAAGGAGAAGTGTTCACATTGCTTGGCAGAATCGCTTTTGTGCAGACAACAGTAACACTTGTTCAGAACAAAAGAAAGCACAGAGCCCCATATTTTATGTTGTGCTGGAGAGCTTGCAGAGTACTGGGGAAAAGCAGGCAGAGAATTCCCTGCTAGCACCTTCTCTGTGCCTGGGAAACAGAAGTGTTCACATTGCTTCGCAGAATCGCTTTTGTGCAGAAAACAGTAACACTTGTTCAGAAGGAAAGAAAGCACAGAGCCCCAGATTTTATGTTGTGCTGGAGAGCTTGCAGAGTACTGGGGAAAAGCAGGCAGAGAATTCCCTGCTAGCACCTTCTCTGTGCCTGGGAAACAGAAGTGTTCACATTGCTTCGCAGAATCGCTTTTGTGCAGAAAACAGTAACACTTGTTCAGAACGAAAGAAAGCACAGAGCCCCAGATTTTATGTTGTCCTGGAGAGCTTGCAGAGCACTGGGGAAAGGCAGGCAGAGAATTCCCTGCTAGCACCTTCTCTGTGCCTGTTCACATTGCTTGGCAGAATCGCTTTTGTGCAGAAAACAGTTCAGAACGAAAGAAAGCACAGAGACCCAGATCTGCTGTTGTCCTGGTGAGCTTGCAGAGCACTGGGGAAAAGCAGGCAGAGAATTCCCTGCTAGCACCTTCTCTGTGCCTGGGAAACAGAAGTGTTCCCATTGCTTCGCAGAATCGCTTTTGTGCAGAAAACAGTAACACTTGTTCAGAACGAAAGAAAGCACAGAGCCCCAGATTTGCTGTTGTCCTGGAGAGCTTGCAGAGCACTGGGGAAAGGCAGGCAGAGAATTCCCTGCTAGCACCTTCTCTGTGCCTGGGAAACAGAAGTGTTCCCATTGCTTCGCAGAATCGCTTTTGTGCAGAAAACAATAACACTTGTTCAGAACGAAAGAAAGCACAGAGCCCCAGATTTTATGTTGTCCTGGAGAGCTTGCAGAGCACTGGGGAAAGGCAGGCAGACAATTCCCTGCTAGCACCTTCTCTGTGCCTGGGAAGCAGAAGTGTTCACATTGCTTCGCAGAATCGCTTTTGTGCAGAAAACAGTAACACTTGTTCAGAACGAAAGAAAGCACAGAGCCCCAGATTTTATGTTGTCCTGGAGAGCTTGCAGAGCACTGGGGAAAGGCAGGCAGAGAATTCCCTGCTAGCACCTTCTCTGTGCCTGTTCACATTGCTTCGCAGAATCGCTTTTGTGCAGAAAACAGTAACACTTGTTCAGACGAAAGAAAGCACAGAGCCCCAGATTTTATGTTGTCCTGGAGAGCTTGCAGAGCACTGGGGAAAGGCAGGCAGAGAATTCCCTGCTAGCACCTTCTCTGTGCCTGTTCACATTGCTTGGCAGAATCGCTTTTGTGCAGAAAACAGTTCAGAACGAAAGAAAGCACAGAGACCCAGATCTGCTGTTGTCCTGGTGAGCTTGCAGAGCACTGGGGAAAAGCAGGCAGAGAATTCCCTGCTAGCACCTTCTCTGTGCCTGGGAAACAGAAGTGTTCCCATTGCTTCGCAGAATCGCTTTTGTGCAGAAAACAGTAACACTTGTTCAGAACGAAAGAAAGCACAGAGCCCCAGATTTGCTGTTGTCCTGGAGAGCTTGCAGAGCACTGGGGAAAGGCAGGCAGAGAATTCCCTGCTAGCACCTTCTCTGTGCCTGGGAAACAGAAGTGTTCACATTGCTTCGCAGAATCGCTTTTGTGCAGAAAACAATAACACTTGTTCAGAACGAAAGAAAGCACAGAGCCCCAGATTTTATGTTGTCCTGGAGAGCTTGCAGAGCACTGGGGAAAGGCAGGCAGACAATTCCCTGCTAGCACCTTCTCTGTGCCTGGGAAGCAGAAGTGTTCACATTGCTTCGCAGAATCGCTTTTGTGCAGAAAACAGTAACACTTGTTCAGAACGAAAGAAAGCACAGAGCCGCAGATTTTATGTTGTCCTGGAGAGCTTGCAGAGCACTGGGGAAAGGCAGGCAGAGAATTCCCTGCTAGCACCTTCTCTGTGCCTGTTCACATTGCTTCGCAGAATCGCTTTTGTGCAGAAAACAGTAACACTTGTTCAGACGAAAGAAAGCACAGAGCCCCAGATTTTATGTTGTCCTGGAGAGCTTGCAGAGCACTGGGGAAAGGCAGGCAGAGAATTCCCTGCTAGCACCTTCTCTGCGCCTGGGAAACAGAAGTGTTCACATTGCTTCGCAGAATCGCTTTTGTGCAGAAAACAGTAACACTTGTTCAGAAGGAAAGAAAGCACAGAGCCCCATATTTTATGTTGTGCTGGAGAGCTTGCAGAGTACTGGGGAAAAGCAGGCAGAGAATTCCCTGCTAGCACCTTCTCTGTGCCTGGGAAACAGAAGTGTTCACATTGCTTCGCAGAATCCCTTTTGTGCAGAAAACAGTAACACTTGTTCAGAACGAAAGAAAGCACAGAGCCCCAGACTCTATGTTGTCCTGGAGAGCTTGCAGAGCACTGGGGAAAAGCAGGCAGAGAATTCCCTGCTAGCACCTTCTCTGTGCCTGGGAAACAGAAGTGTTCATATTGCTTCGCAGAATCGCTTTTGTGCAGAAAACAGTAACACTTGTTCAGAAGGAAAGAAAGCACAGAGCCCCATATTTTATGTTGTGCTGGAGAGCTTGCAGAGTACTGGGGAAAAGCAGGCAGAGAATTCCCTGCTAGCACCTTCTCTGTGCCTGGGAAACAGAAGTGTTCACATTGCTTCGCAGAATCGCTTTTGTGCAGAAAACAGTAACACTTGCTCAGAACGAAAGAAAGCACAGAGCCCCAGATTTTATGTTGTCCTGGAGAGCTTGCAGAGCACTGGGGAAAGGCAGGCAGAGAATTCCCTGCTAGCACCTTCTCTGTGCCTGAGAAACAGAAGTGTTCACATTGCTTCGCAGAATCGCTTTTGTGCAGAAAACAGTAACACTTGTTCAGAAGGAAAGAAAGCACAGAGCCCCAGATTTTATGTTGTCCTGGAGAGCTTGCAGAGTACTGGGGAAAAGCAGGCAGAGAATTCCCTGCTAGCACCTTCTTTGTGCCTGGGAAACAGAAGTGTTCACATTGCTTCGCAGAATCGCTTTTGTGCAGAAAACAGTAACACTTGTTCAGAACGAAAGAAAGCACAGAGCCCCAGATTTTATGTTGTCCTGGAGAGCTTGCAGAGCACTGGGGAAAGGCAGGCAGAGAATTCCCTGCTAGCACCTTCTCTGTGCCTGGGAAGCAGAAGTCTTCACATTGCTTCGCAGAATCGCTTTTGTGCAGAAAACAATAACACTTGTTCAGAACGAAAGAAAGCACAGAGCCGCAGATTTTATGTTGTCCTGGAGAGCTTGCAGAGCACTGGGGAAAGGCAGGCAGAGAATTCCCTGCTAGCACCTTCTCTGTGCCTGTTCACATTGCTTCGCAGAATCGCTTTTGTGCAGAAAACAGTAACACTTGTTCAGACGAAAGAAAGCACAGAGCCCCAGATTTTATGTTGTCCTGGAGAGCTTGCAGAGCACTGGGGAAAGGCAGGCAGAGAATTCCCTGCTAGCACCTTCTCTGCGCCTGGGAAACAGAAGTGTTCACATTGCTTCGCAGAATCGCTTTTGTGCAGAAAACAGTAACACTTGTTCAGAAGGAAAGAAAGCACAGAGCCCCATATTTTATGTTGTGCTGGAGAGCTTGCAGAGTACTGGGGAAAAGCAGGCAGAGAATTCCCTGCTAGCACCTTCTCTGTGCCTGGGAAACAGAAGTGTTCACATTGCTTCGCAGAATCGCTTTTGTGCAGAAAACAGTAACACTTGTTCAGAACGAAAGAAAGCACAGAGCCCCAGATTTTATGTTGTCCTGGAGAGCTTGCAGAGCACTGGGGAAAGGCAGGCAGAGAATTCCCTGCTAGCACCTTCTCTGTGCCTGAGAAACAGAAGTGTTCACATTGCTTCGCAGAATAGCTTTTGTGCAGAAAACAGTAACACTTGTTCAGAAGGAAAGAAAGCACAGAGCCCCAGATTTTATGTTGTCCTGGAGAGCTTGCAGAGTACTGGGGAAAAGCAGGCAGAGAATTCCCTGCTAGCACCTTCTTTGTGCCTGGGAAACAGAAGTGTTCACATTGCTTCGCAGAATCGCTTTTGTGCAGAAAACAGTAACACTTGTTCAGAATGAAAGAAAGCACAGAGCCCCAGATTTTATGTTGTCCTGGAGAGCTTGCAGAGCACTGGGGAAAGGCAGGCAGAGAATTCCCTGCTAGCACCTTCTCTGTGCCTGGGAAGCAGAAGTGTTCACATTGCTTCGCAGAATCGCTTTTGTGCAGAAAACAATAACACTTGTTCAGAACGAAAGAAAGCACAGAGCCGCAGATTTTATGTTGTCCTGGAGAGCTTGCAGAGCACTGGGGAAAAGCAGGCAGAGAATTCCCTGCTAGCACCTTCTCTGTGCCTGGGAAGCAGAAGTGTTCCCATTGCTTCGCAGAATCGCTTTTGTGCAGAAAACAGTAACACTTGTTCAGACGAAAGAAAGCACAGAGCCCCAGATTTTATGTTGTCCTGGAGAGCTTGCAGAGCACTGGGGAAAAGCAGGCAGAGAATTTCCTACTAGCACCTTCTCTGTGCCTGGGAAGCAGAAGTGTTCACGTTGCTTGGCAGAATCGCTTTTGTGCAGAAAACAGTAACACTTGTTCAGAACAAATGAAAGCACAGAGCCCCAGATTTTATGTTGTCCTGGAGAGCTTGCAGAGCACTGGGGAAAGGCAGGCAGAGAATTCCCTGCTAGCACCTTCTCTGTGCCTGGGAAGCAGAAGTCTTCACATTGCTTCGCAGAATCGCTTTTGTGCAGAAAACAATAACACTTGTTCAGAACGAAAGAAAGCACAGAGCCCCAGATTTTATGTTGTCCTGGAGAGCTTGCAGAGCACTGGGGAAAAGCAGGCAGAGAATTCCCTGCTAGCACCTTCTCTGTGCCTGGGAAGCAGAAGTGTTCACATTGCTTCGCAGAATCGCTTTTGTGCAGAAAACAGTAACACTTGTTCAGAAGGAAAGAAAGCACAGAGCCCCATATTTTATGTTGTGCTGGAGAGCTTGCAGAATACTGGGGAAAAGCAGGCAGAGAATTCCCTGCTAGCACCTTCTCTGTGCCTGGGAAACAGAAGTGTTCACATTGCTTCGCAGAATCGCTTTTGTGCAGAAAACAGTAACACTTGTTCAGAACGAAAGAAAGCACAGAGCCCCAGATTTTATGTTGTCCTGGAGAGCTTGCAGAGCACTGGGGAAAGGCAGGCAGAGAATTCCCTGCTAGCACCTTCTCTGTGCCTGTTCACATTGCTTCGCAGAATCGCTTTTGTGCAGAAAACAGTAACACCTGTTCAGACGAAAGAAAGCACAGAGCCCCAGATTTTATGTTGTCCTGGAGAGCTTGCAGAGCACTGGGGAAAGGCAGGCAGAGAATTCCCTGCTAGCACCTTCTCTGTGCCTGTTCACATTCCTTCGCAGAATCGCTTTTGTGCAGAAAACAGTAACACTTGTTCAGAACGAAAGAAAGCACAGAGCCCCAGATTTTATGTTGTCCTGGAGAGCTTGCAGAGCACTGGGGAAAGGCAGGCAGAGAATTCCCTGCTAGCACCTTCTCTGTGCCTGTTCACATTGCTTCGCAGAATCGCTTTTGTGCAGAAAACAGTAACACTTGTTCAGACGAAAGAAAGCACAGAGCCCCAGATTTTATGTTGTCCTGGAGAGCTTGCAGAGCACTGGGGAAAGGCAGGCAGAGAATTTCCTGCTAGCACCTTCTCTGTGCCTGGGAAGCAGAAGTGTTCACATTGCTTCGCAGAATCGCTTTTGTGCAGACAACATTAACACTTGTTCAGAACAAAAGAAAGCACAGAGCCCCAGATTTTATGTTGTCCTGGAGAGCTTGCAGAGCACTGGGGAAAAGCAGGCAGAGAATTCCCTGCTAGCACCTTCTCTGTGCCTGGGAAACTGAAGTGTTCACATTGCTTCGCAGAATCGCTTTTGTGCAGAAAACAGTAACACTTGTTCAGAACGAAAGAAAGCACAGAGCCCCAGATTCTATGTTGTCCTGGAGAGCTTGCAGAGCACTGGGGAAAAGCAGGCAGAGAATTCCCTGCTAGCACCTTCTCTGTGCCTGGGAAACAGAAGTGTTCACATTGCTTCGCAGAATCGCTTTTGTGCAGAAAACAGTAACACTTGTTCAGAAGGAAAGAAAGCACAGAGCCCCATATTTTATGTTGTGCTGGAGAGCTTGCAGAGTACTGGGGAAAAGCAGGCAGAGAATTCCCTGCTAGCACCTTCTCTGTGCCTGGGAAACTGAAGTGTTCACATTGCTTCGCAGAATCGCTTTTGTGCAGAAAACAGTAACACTTGTTCAGAACGAAAGAAAGCACAGAGCCCCAGATTTTATGTTGTCCTGGAGAGCTTGCAGAGCACTGGGGAAAGGCAGGCAGAGAATTCCCTGCTAGCACCTTCTTTGTGCCTGGGAAACAGAAGTGTTCACATTGCTTCGCAGAATCGCTTTTGTGCAGAAAACAGTAACACTTGTTCAGAACGAAAGAAAGCACAGAGCCCCAGATTTTATGTTGTCCTGGAGAGCTTGCAGAGCACTGGGGAAAGGCAGGCAGAGAATTCCCTGCTAGCACCTTCTCTGTGCCTGGGAAGCAGAAGTCTTCACATTGCTTCGCAGAATCGCTTTTGTGCAGAAAACAATAACACTTGTTCAGAACGAAAGAAAGCACAGAGCCGCAGATTTTATGTTGTCCTGGAGAGCTTGCAGAGCACTGGGGAAAGGCAGGCAGAGAATTCCCTGCTAGCACCTTCTCTGTGCCTGTTCACATTGCTTCGCAGAATCGCTTTTGTGCAGAAAACAGTAACACTTGTTCAGACGAAAGAAAGCACAGAGCCCCAGATTTTATGTTGTCCTGGAGAGCTTGCAGAGCACTGGGGAAAGGCAGGCAGAGAATTCCCTGCTAGCACCTTCTCTGCGCCTGGGAAACAGAAGTGTTCACATTGCTTCGCAGAATCGCTTTTGTGCAGAAAACAGTAACACTTGTTCAGAAGGAAAGAAAGCACAGAGCCCCATATTTTATGTTGTGCTGGAGAGCTTGCAGAGTACTGGGGAAAAGCAGGCAGAGAATTCCCTGCTAGCACCTTCTCTGTGCCTGGGAAACAGAAGTGTTCACATTGCTTCGCAGAATCGCTTTTGTGCAGAAAACAGTAACACTTGTTCAGAACGAAAGAAAGCACAGAGCCCCAGATTTTATGTTGTCCTGGAGAGCTTGCAGAGCACTGGGGAAAGGCAGGCAGAGAATTCCCTGCTAGCACCTTCTCTGTGCCTGAGAAACAGAAGTGTTCACATTGCTTCGCAGAATAGCTTTTGTGCAGAAAACAGTAACACTTGTTCAGAAGGAAAGAAAGCACAGAGCCCCAGATTTTATGTTGTCCTGGAGAGCTTGCAGAGTACTGGGGAAAAGCAGGCAGAGAATTCCCTGCTAGCACCTTCTTTGTGCCTGGGAAACAGAAGTGTTCACATTGCTTCGCAGAATCGCTTTTGTGCAGAAAACAGTAACACTTGTTCAGAATGAAAGAAAGCACAGAGCCCCAGATTTTATGTTGTCCTGGAGAGCTTGCAGAGCACTGGGGAAAGGCAGGCAGAGAATTCCCTGCTAGCACCTTCTCTGTGCCTGGGAAGCAGAAGTGTTCACATTGCTTCGCAGAATCGCTTTTGTGCAGAAAACAATAACACTTGTTCAGAACGAAAGAAAGCACAGAGCCGCAGATTTTATGTTGTCCTGGAGAGCTTGCAGAGCACTGGGGAAAAGCAGGCAGAGAATTCCCTGCTAGCACCTTCTCTGTGCCTGGGAAGCAGAAGTGTTCCCATTGCTTCGCAGAATCGCTTTTGTGCAGAAAACAGTAACACTTGTTCAGACGAAAGAAAGCACAGAGCCCCAGATTTTATGTTGTCCTGGAGAGCTTGCAGAGCACTGGGGAAAAGCAGGCAGAGAATTTCCTACTAGCACCTTCTCTGTGCCTGGGAAGCAGAAGTGTTCACGTTGCTTGGCAGAATCGCTTTTGTGCAGAAAACAGTAACACTTGTTCAGAACAAATGAAAGCACAGAGCCCCAGATTTTATGTTGTCCTGGAGAGCTTGCAGAGCACTGGGGAAAGGCAGGCAGAGAATTCCCTGCTAGCACCTTCTCTGTGCCTGGGAAGCAGAAGTCTTCACATTGCTTCGCAGAATCGCTTTTGTGCAGAAAACAATAACACTTGTTCAGAACGAAAGAAAGCACAGAGCCCCAGATTTTATGTTGTCCTGGAGAGCTTGCAGAGCACTGGGGAAAAGCAGGCAGAGAATTCCCTGCTAGCACCTTCTCTGTGCCTGGGAAGCAGAAGTGTTCACATTGCTTCGCAGAATCGCTTTTGTGCAGAAAACAGTAACACTTGTTCAGAAGGAAAGAAAGCACAGAGCCCCATATTTTATGTTGTGCTGGAGAGCTTGCAGAATACTGGGGAAAAGCAGGCAGAGAATTCCCTGCTAGCACCTTCTCTGTGCCTGGGAAACAGAAGTGTTCACATTGCTTCGCAGAATCGCTTTTGTGCAGAAAACAGTAACACTTGTTCAGAACGAAAGAAAGCACAGAGCCCCAGATTTTATGTTGTCCTGGAGAGCTTGCAGAGCACTGGGGAAAGGCAGGCAGAGAATTCCCTGCTAGCACCTTCTCTGTGCCTGTTCACATTGCTTCGCAGAATCGCTTTTGTGCAGAAAACAGTAACACCTGTTCAGACGAAAGAAAGCACAGAGCCCCAGATTTTATGTTGTCCTGGAGAGCTTGCAGAGCACTGGGGAAAGGCAGGCAGAGAATTCCCTGCTAGCACCTTCTCTGTGCCTGTTCACATTCCTTCGCAGAATCGCTTTTGTGCAGAAAACAGTAACACTTGTTCAGAACGAAAGAAAGCACAGAGCCCCAGATTTTATGTTGTCCTGGAGAGCTTGCAGAGCACTGGGGAAAGGCAGGCAGAGAATTCCCTGCTAGCACCTTCTCTGTGCCTGTTCACATTGCTTCGCAGAATCGCTTTTGTGCAGAAAACAGTAACACTTGTTCAGACGAAAGAAAGCACAGAGCCCCAGATTTTATGTTGTCCTGGAGAGCTTGCAGAGCACTGGGGAAAGGCAGGCAGAGAATTTCCTGCTAGCACCTTCTCTGTGCCTGGGAAGCAGAAGTGTTCACATTGCTTCGCAGAATCGCTTTTGTGCAGACAACATTAACACTTGTTCAGAACAAAAGAAAGCACAGAGCCCCAGATTTTATGTTGTCCTGGAGAGCTTGCAGAGCACTTGGGAAAAGCAGGCAGAGAATTCCCTGCTAGCACCTTCTCTGTGCCTGGGAAACTGAAGTGTTCACATTGCTTCGCAGAATCGCTTTTGTGCAGAAAACAGTAACACTTGTTCAGAACGAAAGAAAGCACAGAGCCCCAGATTCTATGTTGTCCTGGAGAGCTTGCAGAGCACTGGGGAAAAGCAGGCAGAGAATTCCCTGCTAGCACCTTCTCTGTGCCTGGGAAACAGAAGTGTTCACATTGCTTCGCAGAATCGCTTTTGTGCAGAAAACAGTAACACTTGTTCAGAAGGAAAGAAAGCACAGAGCCCCATATTTTATGTTGTGCTGGAGAGCTTGCAGAGTACTGGGGAAAAGCAGGCAGAGAATTCCCTGCTAGCACCTTCTCTGTGCCTGGGAAACTGAAGTGTTCACATTGCTTCGCAGAATCGCTTTTGTGCAGAAAACAGTAACACTTGTTCAGAACGAAAGAAAGCACAGAGCCCCAGATTTTATGTTGTCCTGGAGAGCTTGCAGAGCACTGGGGAAAGGCAGGCAGAGAATTCCCTGCTAGCACCTTCTCTGTGCCTGTTCACATTGCATCGCAGAATCGCTTTTGTGCAGAAAACAGTAACACTTGTTCAGACGAAAGAAAGCACAGAGCCCCAGATTTTATGTTGTCCTGGAGAGCTTGCAGAGCACTGGGGAAAAGCAGGCAGAGAATTCCCTGCTAGCACCTTCTCTGTGCCTGGGAAACAGAAGTGTTCACATTGCTTCGCAGAATCGCTTTTGTGCAGAAAACAGTAACACTTGTTCAGAACGAAAGAAAGCACAGAGCCCCAGATTTTATGTTGTCCTGGAGAGCTTGCAGAGCACTGGGGAAAGGCAGGCAGAGAATTCCTTGCTAGCACCTTCTCTGTGCCTGGGAAGCAGAAGTGTTCACATTGCTTGGCAGAATCGCTTTTGTGCAGAAAACAATAACACTTGTTCAGAACGAAAGAAAGCACAGAGCCCCATATTTTATGTTGTGCTGGAGAGCTTGCAGAGCACTGGGGAAAAGCAGGCAGAGAATTCCCTGCTAGCACCTTCTCTGTGCCTGGGAAGCAGAAGTGTTCCCATTGCTTCGCAGAATCGCTTTTGTGCAGAAAACAGTAACACTTGTTCAGAACGAAACAAAGCACAGAGCCCCAGATTTTATGTTGTCCTGGAGAGCTTGCAGAGCACTGGGGAAAGGCAGGCAGAGAATTCCCTGCTAGCATCTTCTCTGTGCCTGTTCACATTGCTTCGCAGAATCGCTTTTGTGCAGAAAACAGTAACACTTGTTCAGACGAAAGAAAGCACAGAGCCCCAGATTTTATGTTGTCCTGGAGAGCTTGCAGAGTACTGGGGAAAAGCAGGCAGAGAATTCCCTGCTAGCACCTTCTCTGTGCCTGGGAAGCAGAAGTGTTCACATTCCTTCGCAGAATCGCTTTTGTGCAGACAACAGTAACACTTTTTCAGAACAAAAGAAAGCACAGAGCCTCAGATTTTATGTTGTCCTGGAGAGCTTGCAGAGCACTGGGGAAAAGCATGCAGAGAATTCCCTGCTAGCACCTTCTCTGTGCCTGGGAAACAGAAGTGTTCACATTGCTTCGCAGAATCGCTTTTGTGCAGAAAACAGTAACACTTGTTCAGAAGGAAAGAAAGCACAGAGCCCCATATTTTATGTTGTGCTGGAGAGCTTGCAGAATACTGGGGAAAAGCAGGCAGAGAATTCCCTGCTAGCACCTTCTCTGTGCCTGGGAAGCAGAAGTGTTCACATTGCTTCGCAGAATCGCTTTTGTGCAGAAAACAGTAACACTTGTTCAGAACGAAAGAAAGCACAGAGCCCCAGATTTTATGTTGTCCTGGAGAGCTTGCAGAGCACTGGGGAAAGGCAGGCAGAGAATTCCCTGCTAGCACCTTCTCTGTGCCTGGGAAGCAGAAGTGTTCACATTGCTTCGCAGAATCGCTTTTGTGCAGAAAACAATAACACTTGTTCAGAACGAAAGAAAGCACAGAGCTGCAGATTTTATGTTGTCCTGGAGAGCTTGCAGAGCACTGGGGAAAAGCAGGCAGAGAATTCCCTGCTAGCACCTTCTCTGTGCCTGGGAAGCAGAAGTGTTCACATTGCTTCGCAGAATCGCTTTTGTGCAGAAAACAGTAACACTTGTTCAGACGAAAGAAAGCACAGAGCCCCAGATTTTATGTTGTCCTGGAGAGCTTGCAGAGCACTGGGGAAAAGCAGGCAGAGAATTTCCTACTAGCACCTTCTCTGTGCCTGGGAAGCAGAAGTGTTCACGTTGCTTCGCAGAATCGCTTTTGTGCAGAAAACAGTAACACTTGTTCAGAACAAAAGAAAGCACAGAGCCCCAGATTTTATGTTGTCCTGGAGAGCTTGCAGAGCACTGGGGAAAGGCAGGCAGAGAATTCCCTGCTAGCACCTTCTCTGTGCCTGGGAAGCAGAAGTCTTCACATTGCTTCGCAGAATCGCTTTTGTGCAGAAAACAATAACACTTGTTCAGAACGAAAGAAAGCACAGAGCCCCAGATTTTATGTTGTCCTGGAGAGCTTGCAGAGCACTGGGGAAAAGCAGGCAGAGAATTCCCTGCTAGCACCTTCTCTGTGCCTGGGAAGCAGAAGTGTTCACATTGCTTCGCAGAATCGCTTTTGTGCAGAAAACAGTAACACTTGTTCAGAACGAAAGAAAGCACAGAGCCCCAGATTTTATGTTGTCCTGGAGAGCTTGCAGAGCACTGGGGAAAGGCAGGCAGAGAATTCCCTGCTAGCACCTTCTCTGTGCCTGGGAAGCAGAAGTGTTCACATTGCTTCGCAGAATCGCTTTTGTGCAGAAAACAATAACACTTGTTCAGAACGAAAGAAAGCACAGAGCCGCAGATTTTATGTTGTCCTGGAGAGCTTGCAGAGCACTGGGGAAAAGCAGGCAGAGAATTCCCTGCTAGCACCTTCTCTGTGCCTGGGAAGCAGAAGTGTTCACGTTGCTTCGCAGAATCGCTTTTGTGCAGAAAACAGTAACACTTGTTCAGAACAAAAGAAAGCACAGAGCCCCAGATTTTATGTTGTCCTGGAGAGCTTGCAGAGCACTGGGGAAAGGCAGGCAGAGAATTCCCTGCTAGCACCTTCTCTGTGCCTGGGAAGCAGAAGTCTTCACATTGCTTCGCAGAATCGCTTTTGTGCAGAAAACAATAACACTTGTTCAGAACGAAAGAAAGCACAGAGCCCCAGATTTTATGTTGTCCTGGAGAGCTTGCAGAGCACTGGGGAAAAGCAGGCAGAGAATTCCCTGCTAGCACCTTCTCTGTGCCTGGGAAGCAGAAGTGTTCACATTGCTTCGCAGAATCGCTTTTGTGCAGAAAACAGTAACACTTGTTCAGAACGAAAGAAAGCACAGAGCCCCAGATTTTATGTTGTCCTGGAGAGCTTGCAGAGCACTGGGGAAAGGCAGGCAGAGAATTCCCTGCTAGCACCTTCTCTGTGCCTGTTCACATTCCTTCGCAGAATCGCTTTTGTGCAGAAAACTGTAACACTTGTTCAGACGAAAGAAAGCACAGAGCCCCAGATTTTATGTTGTCCTGGAGAGCTTGCAGAGCACTGGGGAAAGGCAGGCAGAGAATTCCCTGCTAGCACCTTCTCTGTGCCTGTTCACATTGCTTCGCAGAATCGCTTTTGTGCAGAAAACAGTAACACTTGTTCAGACGAAAGAAAGCACAGAGCCCCAGATTTTATGTTGTCCTGGAGAGCTTGCAGAGCACTGGGGAAAGGCAGGCAGAGAATTCCCTGCTAGCACCTTCTCTGTGCCTGGGAAGCAGAAGTCTTCACATTGCTTCGCAGAATCGCTTTTGTGCAGACAACAGTAACACTTGTTCAGAACGAAAGAAAGCACAGAGCCCCAGATTTTATGTTGTCCTGGAGAGCTTGCAGAGCACTGGGGAAAGGCAGGCAGAGAATTCCCTGCTAGCACCTTCTCTGTGCCTGTTCACATTGCTTCGCAGAATCGCTTTTGTGCAGAAAACAGTAACACCTGTTCAGACGAAAGAAAGCACAGAGCCCCAGATTTTATGTTGTCCTGGAGAGCTTGCAGAGCACTGGGGAAAGGCAGGCAGAGAATTCCCTGCTAGCACCTTCTCTGTGCCTGTTCACATTCCTTCGCAGAATCGCTTTTGTGCAGAAAACAGTAACACTTGTTCAGAACGAAAGAAAGCACAGAGCCCCAGATTTTATGTTGTCCTGGAGAGCTTGCAGAGCACTGGGGAAAGGCAGGCAGAGAATTCCCTGCTAGCACCTTCTCTGTGCCTGTTCACATTGCTTCGCAGAATCGCTTTTGTGCAGAAAACAGTAACACTTGTTCAGACGAAAGAAAGCACAGAGCCCCAGATTTTATGTTGTCCTGGAGAGCTTGCAGAGCACTGGGGAAAGGCAGGCAGAGAATTTCCTGCTAGCACCTTCTCTGTGCCTGGGAAGCAGAAGTGTTCACATTGCTTCGCAGAATCGCTTTTGTGCAGACAACATTAACACTTGTTCAGAACAAAAGAAAGCACAGAGCCCCAGATTTTATGTTGTGCTAGAGAGCTTGCAGAGTACTGGGGAAAAGCAGGCAGAGAATTCCCTGCTAGCACCTTCTCTGTGCCTGGGAAACTGAAGTGTTCACATTGCTTCGCAGAATCGCTTTTGTGCAGAAAACAGTAACACTTGTTCAGAACGAAAGAAAGCACAGAGCCCCAGATTCTATGTTGTCCTGGAGAGCTTGCAGAGCACTGGGGAAAAGCAGGCAGAGAATTCCCTGCTAGCACCTTCTCTGTGCCTGGGAAACAGAAGTGTTCACATTGCTTCGCAGAATCGCTTTTGTGCAGAAAACAGTAACACTTGTTCAGAAGGAAAGAAAGCACAGAGCCCCATATTTTATGTTGTGCTGGAGAGCTTGCAGAGTACTGGGGAAAAGCAGGCAGAGAATTCCCTGCTAGCACCTTCTCTGTGCCTGGGAAACTGAAGTGTTCACATTGCTTCGCAGAATCGCTTTTGTGCAGAAAACAGTAACACTTGTTCAGAACGAAAGAAAGCACAGAGCCCCAGATTTTATGTTGTCCTGGAGAGCTTGCAGAGCACTGGGGAAAGGCAGGCAGAGAATTCCCTGCTAGCACCTTCTCTGTGCCTGTTCACATTGCATCGCAGAATCGCTTTTGTGCAGAAAACAGTAACACTTGTTCAGACGAAAGAAAGCACAGAGCCCCAGATTTTATGTTGTCCTGGAGAGCTTGCAGAGCACTGGGGAAAAGCAGGCAGAGAATTCCCTGCTAGCACCTTCTCTGTGCCTGGGAAACAGAAGTGTTCACATTGCTTCGCAGAATCGCTTTTGTGCAGAAAACAGTAACACTTGTTCAGAAGGAAAGAAAGCACAGAGCCCCATATTTTATGTTGTGCTGGAGAGCTTGCAGAGTACTGGGGAAAAGCAGGCAGACAATTCACTGCTAGCACCTTCTCTGTGCCTGGGAAGCAGAAGTGTTCACATTGCTTGGCAGAATCGCTTTTGTGCAGAAAACAGTAACACTTGTTCAGAACAAAAGAAAGCACAGAGCCCCAGATTTTATGTTGTCCTGGAGAGCTTGCAGAGTACTGGGGAAAAGCAGGCAGAGAATTCCCTGCTAGCACCTTCTCTGTGCCTGGGAAACAGAAGTGTTCGCATTGCTTCGCAGAATCGCTTTTGTGCAGAAAACAGTAACACTTGTTCAGAACGAAAGAAAGCACAGAGCCCCAGATTTTATGTTGTCCTGGAGAGCTTGCAGAGCACTGGGGAAAGGCAGGCAGAGAATTCCTTGCTAGCACCTTCTCTGTGCCTGGGAAGCAGAAGTGTTCACATTGCTTGGCAGAATCGCTTTTGTGCAGAAAACAATAACACTTGTTCAGAACGAAAGAAAGCACAGAGCCCCAGATTTTATGTTGTCCTGGAGAGCTTGCAGAGCACTGGGGAAAAGCAGGCAGAGAATTCCCTGCTAGCACCTTCTCTGTGCCTGGGAAGCAGAAGTGTTCCCATTGCTTCGCAGAATCGCTTTTGTGCAGAAAACAGTAACACTTGTTCAGAACGAAACAAAGCACAGAGCCCCAGATTTTATGTTGTCCTGGAGAGCTTGCAGAGCACTGGGGAAAGGCAGGCAGAGAATTCCCTGCTAGCATCTTCTCTGTGCCTGTTCACATTGCTTCGCAGAATCGCTTTTGTGCAGAAAACAGTAACACTTGTTCAGACGAAAGAAAGCACAGAGCCCCAGATTTTATGTTGTCCTGGAGAGCTTGCAGAGTACTGGGGAAAAGCAGGCAGAGAATTCCCTGCTAGCACCTTCTCTGTGCCTGGGAAGCAGAAGTGTTCACATTGCTTCGCAGAATCGCTTTTGTGCAGACAACAGTAACACTTTTTCAGAACAAAAGAAAGCACAGAGCCTCAGATTTTATGTTGTCCTGGAGAGCTTGCAGAGCACTGGGGAAAAGCATGCAGAGAATTCCCTGCTAGCACCTTCTCTG
The DNA here is from genome assembly GCF_047716275.1 of Strix uralensis. Lineage (NCBI taxonomy): Eukaryota > Metazoa > Chordata > Aves > Strigiformes > Strigidae > Strix > Strix uralensis. The sequence goes on along the minus strand of NC_133981.1, from coordinate 27,493,691 downwards.
TGCCTGGGAAACAGAAGTGTTCACATTGCTTCGCAGAATCGCTTTTGTGCAGAAAACAGTAACACTTGTTCAGAAGGAAAGAAAGCACAGAGCCCCATATTTTATGTTGTGCTGGAGAGCTTGCAGAATACTGGGGAAAAGCAGGCAGAGAATTCCCTGCTAGCACCTTCTCTGTGCCTGGGAAGCAGAAGTGTTCACATTGCTTGGCAGAATCGCTTTTGTGCAGAAAACAGTAACACTTGTTCAGAACAAAAGAAAGCACAGAGCCCCAGATTTTATGTTGTCCTGGAGAGCTTGCAGAGCACTGGGGAAAAGCAGGCAGAGAATTCCCTGCTAGCACCTTCTCTGTGCCTGGGAAACAGAAGTGTTCGCATTGCTTCGCAGAATCGCTTTTGTGCAGAAAACAGTAACACTTGTTCAGAACGAAAGAAAGCACAGAGCCCCAGATTTTATGTTGTCCTGGAGAGCTTGCAGAGCACTGGGGAAAGGCAGGCAGAGAATTCCTTGCTAGCACCTTCTCTGTGCCTGGGAAGCAGAAGTGTTCACATTGCTTGGCAGAATCGCTTTTGTGCAGAAAACAATAACACTTGTTCAGAACGAAAGAAAGCACAGAGCCCCAGATTTTATGTTGTCCTGTAGAGCTTGCAGAGCACTGGGGAAAAGCAGGCAGAGAATTCCCTGCTAGCACCTTCTCTGTGCCTGGGAAACAGAAGTGTTCACATTGCTTCGCAGAATCGCTTTTGTGCAGAAAACAGTAACACTTGTTCAGAACGAAAGAAAGCACAGAGCCCCAGATTTTATGTTGTCCTGGAGAGCTTGCAGAGCACTGGGGAAAGGCAGGCAGAGAATTCCTTGCTAGCACCTTCTCTGTGCCTGGGAAGCAGAAGTGTTCACATTGCTTGGCAGAATCGCTTTTGTGCAGAAAACAATAACACTTGTTCAGAACGAAAGAAAGCACAGAGCCCCAGATTTTATGTTGTCCTGGACAGCTTGCAGAGCACTGGGGAAAAGCAGGCAGAGAATTCCCTGCTAGCACCTTCTCTGTGCCTGGGAAGCAGAAGTGTTCCCATTGCTTCGCAGAATCGCTTTTGTGCAGAAAACAGTAACACTTGTTCAGAACGAAACAAAGCACAGAGCCCCAGATTTTATGTTGTCCTGGAGAGCTTGCAGAGCACTGGGGAAAGGCAGGCAGAGAATTCCCTGCTAGCATCTTCTCTGTGCCTGTTCACATTGCTTCGCAGAATCGCTTTTGTGCAGAAAACAGTAACACTTGTTCAGACGAAAGAAAGCACAGAGCCCCAGATTTTATGTTGTCCTGGAGAGCTTGCAGAGCACTGGGGAAAAGCATGCAGAGAATTCCCTGCTAGCACCTTCTCTGTGCCTGGGAAACAGAAGTGTTCACATTGCTTCGCAGTATCGCTTTTGTGCAGAAAACAGTAACACTTGTTCAGAAGGAAAGAAAGCACAGAGCCCCATATTTTATGTTGTGCTGGAGAGCTTGCAGAATACTGGGGAAAAGCAGGCAGAGAATTCCCTGCTAGCACCTTCTCTGTGCCTGGGAAACAGAAGTGTTCCCATTGCTTCGCAGAATCGCTTTTGTGCAGAAAACAGTAACACTTGTTCAGAACGAAAGAAAGCACAGAGCCCCAGATTTTATGTTGTCCTGGAGAGCTTGCAGAGCACTGGGGAAAGGCAGGCAGAGAATTCCCTGCTAGCACCTTCTCTGTGCCTGTTCACATTGCATCGCAGAATCGCTTTTGTGCAGAAAACAGTAACACTTGTTCAGACGAAAGAAAGCACAGAGCCCCAGATTTTATGTTGTCCTGGAGAGCTTGCAGAGCACTGGGGAAAAGCAGGCAGAGAATTCCCTGCTAGCACCTTCTCTGTGCCTGGGAAACAGAAGTGTTCACATTGCTTCGCAGAATCGCTTTTGTGCAGAAAACAGTAACACTTGTTCAGAAGGAAAGAAAGCACAGAGCCCCATATTTTATGTTGTGCTGGAGAGCTTGCAGAGTACTGGGGAAAAGCAGGCAGAGAATTCCCTGCTAGCACCTTCTCTGTGCCTGGGAAGCAGAAGTGTTCACATTGCTTCGCAGAATCGCTTTTGTGCAGAAAACAATAACAACTGTTCAGAACGAAAGAAAGCACAGAGCCCCAGATTTTATGTTGTCCTGGAGAGCTTGCAGAGCACTGGGGAAAAGCAGGCAGAGAATTCCCTGCTAGCACCTTCTCTGTGCCTGGGAAACAGAAGTGTTCACATTGCTTCGCAGAATCGCTTTTGTGCAGAAAACAGTAACACTTGTTCAGAACGAAAGAAAGCACAGAGCCCCAGATTTTATGTTGTCCTGGAGAGCTTGCAGAGCACTGGGGAAAGGCAGGCAGAGAATTCCCTGCTAGCACCTTCTCTGTGCCTGTTCACATTCCTTCGCAGAATCGCTTTTGTGCAGAAAACTGTAACACTTGTTCAGACGAAAGAAAGCACAGAGCCCCAGATTTTATGTTGTCCTGGAGAGCTTGAAGAATACTGGGGAAAAGCAGGCAGAGAATTCCCTGCTAGCACCTTCTCTGTGCCTGGGAAACAGAAGTGTTCACATTGCTTCGCAGAATCGCTTTTGTGCAGAAAACAGTAACACTTGTTCAGAACGAAAGAAAGCACAGAGCCCCATATTTTATGTTGTGCTGGAGAGCTTGCAGAGTACTGGGGAAAAGCAGGCAGAGAATTCCCTGCTAGCACCTTCTCTGTGCCTGGGAAGCAGAAGTGTTCACATTGCTTGGCAGAATCGCTTTTGTGCAGAAAACAGTAACACTTGTTCAGAACAAAAGAAAGCACAGAGCCCCAGATTTTATGTTGTCCTGGAGAGCTTGCAGAGCACTGGGGAAAAGCAGGCAGAGAATTCCCTGCTAGCACCTTCTCTGTGCCTGGGAAACAGAAGTGTTCACATTGCTTCGCAGAATCGCTTTTGTGCAGAAAACAGTAACACTTGTTCAGAACGAAAGAAAGCACAGAGCCCCAGATTTTATGTTGTCCTGGAGAGCTTGCAGAGCACTGGGGAAAGGCAGGCAGAGAATTCCCTGCTAGAACCTTCTCTGTGCCTGGGAAGCAGAAGTGTTCACATTGCTTCGCAGAATCGCTTTTGTGCAGAAAACAATAACACTTGTTCAGAACGAAAGAAAGCACAGAGCCGCAGATTTTATGTTGTCCTGGAGAGCTTGCAGAGCACTGGGGAAAAGCAGGCAGAGAATTCCCTGCTAGCACCTTCTCTGTGCCTGGGAAGCAGAAGTGTTCACATTGCTTCGCAGAATCGCTTTTGTGCAGAAAACAGTAACACTTGTTCAGAAGGAAAGAAAGCACAGAGCCCCATATTTTATGTTGTGCTGGAGAGCTTGCAGAATACTGGGGAAAAGCAGGCAGAGAATTCCCTGCTAGCACCTTCTCTGTGCCTGGGAAACAGAAGTGTTCCCATTGCTTCGCAGAATCGCTTTTGTGCAGAAAACAGTAACACTTGTTCAGAACGAAAGAAAGCAGAGAGCCCCAGATTTTATGTTGTCCTGGAGAGCTTGCAGAGCACTGGGGAAAGGCAGGCAGAGAATTCCCTGCTAGCACCTTCTCTGTGCCTGTTCACATTGCATCGCAGAATCGCTTTTGTGCAGAAAACAGTAACACTTGTTCAGACGAAAGAAAGCACAGAGCCCCAGATTTTATGTTGTCCTGGAGAGCTTGCAGAGTACCGGGGAAAAGCAGGCAGAGAATTCCCTGCTAGCACCTTCTCTGTGCCTGGGAAGCAGAAGTGTTCCCATTGCTTCGCAGAATCGCTTTTGTGCAGAAAACAGTAACACTTGTTCAGAACGAAAGAAAGCAGAGAGCCCCAGATTTTATGTTGTCCTGGAGAGCTTGCAGAGCACTGGGGAAAGGCAGGCAGAGAATTCCCTGCTAGCACCTTCTCTGTGCCTGTTCACATTGCTTCGCAGAAACGCTTTTGTGCAGAAAACAGTAACACTTGTTCAGAACGAAAGAAAGCACAGAGCCCCAGATCTGCTGTTGTCCTGGTGAGCTTGCAGAGCACTGGGGAAAAGCAGGCAGAGAATTCCCTGCTAGCACCTTCTCTGTGCCTGGGAAACAGAAGTGTTCCCATTGCTTCGCAGAATCGCTTTTGTGCAGAAAACAGTAACACTTGTTCAGAACGAAACAAAGCACAGAGCCCCAGATTTGCTGTTGTCCTGGAGAGCTTGCAGAGCACTGGGGAAAGGCAGGCAGAGAATTCCCTGCTAGCACCTTCTCTGTGCCTGGGAAGCAGAAGTGTTCACATTGCTTCGCAGAATCGCTTTTGTGCAGAAAACAATAACAACTGTTCAGAACGAAAGAAAGCACAGAGCCCCAGATTTTATGTTGTCCTGGAGAGCTTGCAGAGCACTGGGGAAAAGCAGGCAGAGAATTCCCTGCTAGCACCTTCTCTGTGCCTGGGAAACAGAAGTGTTCACATTTCTTCGCAGAATCGCTTTTGTGCAGAAAACAGTAACACTTGTTCAGAACGAAAGAAAGCACAGAGCCCCAGATTTTATGTTGTCCTGGAGAGCTTGCAGAGCACTGGGGAAAGGCAGGCAGAGAATTCCCTGCTAGCACCTTCTCTGTGCCTGTTCACATTCCTTCGCAGAATCGCTTTTGTGCAGAAAACTGTAACACTTGTTCAGACGAAAGAAAGCACAGAGCCCCAGATTTTATGTTGTCCTGGAGAGCTTGCAGAGCACTGGGGAAAAGCAGGCAGAGAATTCCCTGCTAGCACCTTCTCTGTGCCTGGGAAACAGAAGTGTTCACATTGCTTCGCAGAATCGCTTTTGTGCAGAAAACAGTAACACTTGTTCAGAACGAAAGAAAGCACAGAGCCCCAGATTTTATGTTGTCCTGGAGAGCTTGCAGAGCACTGGGGAAAGGCAGGCAGAGAATTCCCTGCTAGAACCTTCTCTGTGCCTGGGAAGCAGAAGTGTTCACATTGCTTCGCAGAATCGGTTTTGTGCAGAAAACAATAACACTTGTTCAGAACGAAAGAAAGCACAGAGCCGCAGATTTTATGTTGTCCTGGAGAGCTTGCAGAGCACTGGGGAAAAGCAAGCAGAGAATTCCCTGCTAGCACCTTCTCTGTGCCTGGGAAGCAGAAGTGTTCACATTGCTTCGCAGAATCGCTTTTGTGCAGAAAACAGTAACACTTGTTCAGAAGGAAAGAAAGCACAGAGCCCCATATTTTATGTTGTGCTGGAGAGCTTGCAGAATACTGGGGAAAAGCAGGCAGAGAATTCCCTGCTAGCACCTTCTCTGTGCCTGGGAAACAGAAGTGTTCCCATTGCTTCGCAGAATCGCTTTTGTGCAGAAAACAGTAACACTTGTTCAGAACGAAAGAAAGCACAGAGCCCCAGATTTTATGTTGTCCTGGAGAGCTTGCAGAGCACTGGGGAAAGGCAGGCAGAGAATTCCCTGCTAGCACCTTCTCTGTGCCTGTTCACATTGCATCGCAGAATCGCTTTTGTGCAGAAAACAGTAACACTTGTTCAGACGAAAGAAAGCACAGAGCCCCAGATTTTATGTTGTCCTGGAGAGCTTGCAGAGCACTGGGGAAAAGCAGGCAGAGAATTCCCTGCTAGCACCTTCTCTGTGCCTGGGAAACAGAAGTGTTCACATTGCTTCGCAGAATCGCTTTTGTGCAGAAAACAGTAACACTTGTTCAGAAGGAAAGAAAGCACAGAGCCCCATATTTTATGTTGTGCTGGAGAGCTTGCAGAGTACTGGGGAAAAGCAGGCAGAGAATTCCCTGCTAGCACCTTCTCTGTGCCTGGGAAGCAGAATTGTTCACATTGCTTGGCAGAATCGTTTTTTTGCAGAAAACAGTAACACTTGTTCAGAACAAAAGAAAGCACAGAGCCCCAGATTTTATGTTGTGCTGGAGAGCTTGCAGAGCACTGGGGAAAAGCAGGCAGAGAATTCCCTGCTAGCACCTTCTCTGTGCCTGGGAAGCAGAAGTGTTCACATTGCTTCGCAGAATCGCTTTTGTGCAGAAAACAATAACACTTGTTCAGAACGAAAGAAAGCACAGAGCCCCAGATTTTATGTTGTCCTGGAGAGCTTGCAGAGCACTGGGGAAAAGCAGGCAGAGAATTCCCTGCTAGCACCTTCTCTGTGCCTGGGAAGCAGAAGTGTTCACATTGCTTCGCAGAATCGCTTTTGTGCAGAAAACAGTAACACTTGTTCAGAACGAAAGAAAGCACAGAGCCCCAGATTTTATGTTGTCCTGGAGAGCTTGCAGAGCACTGGGGAAAGGCAGGCAGAGAATTCCCTGCTAGCACCTTCTCTGTGCCTGTTCACATTGCTTCGCAGAAACGCTTTTGTGCAGAAAACAGTAACACTTGTTCAGAACGAAAGAAAGCACAGAGCCCCAGATCTGCTGTTGTCCTGGTGAGCTTGCAGAGCACTGGGGAAAAGCAGGCAGAGAATTCCCTGCTAGCACCTTCTCTGTGCCTGGGAAACAGAAGTGTTCACATTGCTTCGCAGAATCGCTTTTGTGCAGAAAACAGTAACACTTGTTCAGAACGAAACAAAGCACAGAGCCCCAGATTTGCTGTTGTCCTGGAGAGCTTGCAGAGCACTGGGGAAAGGCAGGCAGAGAATTCCCTGCTAGCACCTTCTCTGTGCCTGGGAAGCAGAAGTGTTCACATTGCTTCGCAGAATCGCTTTTGTGCAGAAAACAATAACAACTGTTCAGAACGAAAGAAAGCACAGAGCCCCAGATTTTATGTTGTCCTGGAGAGCTTGCAGAGCACTGGGGAAAAGCAGGCAGAGAATTCCCTGCTAGCACCTTCTCTGTGCCTGGGAAACAGAAGTGTTCACATTTCTTCGCAGAATCGCTTTTGTGCAGAAAACAGTAACACTTGTTCAGAACGAAAGAAAGCACAGAGCCCCAGATTTTATGTTGTCCTGGAGAGCTTGCAGAGCACTGTGGAAAGGCAGGCAGAGAATTCCCTGCTAGCACCTTCTCTGTGCCTGTTCACATTCCTTCGCAGAATCGCTTTTGTGCAGAAAACTGTAACACTTGTTCAGACGAAAGAAAGCACAGAGCCCCAGATTTTATGTTGTCCTGGAGAGCTTGCAGAATACTGGGGAAAAGCAGGCAGAGAATTCCCTGCTAGCACCTTCTCTGTGCCTGGGAAACAGAAGTGTTCACATTGCTTCGCAGAATCGCTTTTGTGCAGAAAACAGTAACACTTGTTCAGAACGAAAGAAAGCACAGAGCCCCATATTTTATGTTGTGCTGGAGAGCTTGCAGAGTACTGGGGAAAAGCAGGCAGAGAATTCCCTGCTAGCACCTTCTCTGTGCCTGGGAAACAGAAGTGTTCACATTGCTTCGCAGAATCGCTTTTGTGCAGAAAACAGTAACACTTGTTCAGAACGAAAGAAAGCACAGAGCCCCAGATTTTATGTTGTCCTGGAGAGCTTGCAGAGCACTGGGGAAAGGCAGGCAGAGAATTCCCTGCTAGCACCTTCTCTGTGCCTGGGAAGCAGAAGTCTTCACATTGCTTCGCAGAATCGCTTTTGTGCAGAAAACAATAACACTTGTTCAGAACGAAAGAAAGCACAGAGCCGCAGATTTTATGTTGTCCTGGAGAGCTTGCAGAGCACTGGGGAAAAGCAGGCAGAGAATTCCCTGCTAGCACCTTCTCTGTGCCTGGGAAGCAGAAGTGTTCACATTGCTTCGCAGAATCGCTTTTGTGCAGAAAACAGTAACACTTGTTCAGAACGAAAGAAAGCACAGAGCCCCAGATTTTATGTTGTCCTGGAGAGCTTGCAGAGCACTGGGGAAAGGCAGGCAGAGAATTCCCTGCTAGCACCTTCTCTGTGCCTGTTCACATTGCTTCGCAGAATCGCTTTTGTGCAGAAAACAGTAACACTTGTTCAGACGAAAGAAAGCACAGAGCCCCAGATTTTATGTTGTCCTGGAGAGCTTGCAGAGCACTGGGGAAAAGCAGGCAGAGAATTCCCTGCTAGCACCTTCTCTGTGCCTGGGAAACAGAAGTGTTCACATTGCTTCGCAGAATCGCTTTTGTGCAGAAAACAGTAACACTTGTTCAGAACGAAAGAAAGCACAGAGCCCCATATTTTATGTTGTGCTGGAGAGCTTGCAGAGTACTGGGGAAAAGCAGGCAGAGAATTCCCTGCTAGCACCTTCTCTGTGCCTGGGAAGCAGAAGTGTTCACATTGCTTGGCAGAATCGCTTTTGTGCAGAAAACAGTAACACTTGTTCAGAACAAAAGAAAGCACAGAGCCCCAGATTTTATGTTGTCCTGGAGAGCTTGCAGAGCACTGGGGAAAAGCAGGCAGAGAATTCCCTGCTAGCACCTTCTCTGTGCCTGGGAAACAGAAGTGTTCACATTGCTTCGCAGAATCGCTTTTGTGCAGAAAACAGTAACACTTGTTCAGAACGAAAGAAAGCACAGAGCCCCAGATTTTATGTTGTCCTGTAGAGCTTGCAGAGCACTGGGGAAAGGCAGGCAGAGAATTCCCTGCTAGCACCTTCTCTGTGCCTGGGAAGCAGAAGTCTTCACATTGCTTCGCAGAATCGCTTTTGTGCAGAAAACAGTAACACTTGTTCAGAACGAAAGAAAGCACAGAGCCCCAGATCTGCTGTTGTCCTGGAGAGCTTGCAGAGCACTGGGGAAAAGCAGGCAGAGAATTCCCTGCTAGCACCTTCTCTGTGCCTGGGAAGCAGAAGTGTTCACATTGCTTCGCAGAATCGCTTTTGTGCAGAAAACAGTAACACTTGTTCAGAACGAAAGAAAGCACAGAGCCCCAGATTTTATGTTGTCCTGGAGAGCTTGCAGAGCACTGGGGAAAGGCAGGCAGAGAATTCCCTGCTAGCACCTTCTCTGTGCCTGTTCACATTGCTTCGCAGAATCGCTTTTGTGCAGAAAACAGTAACACTTGTTCAGAACGAAAGAAAGCACAGAGCCCCAGATCTGCTGTTGTCCTGGTGAGCTTGCAGAGCACTGGGGAAAAGCAGGCAGAGAATTCCCTGCTAGCACCTTCTCTGTGCCTGGGAAACAGAAGTGTTCCCATTGCTTCGCAGAATCGCTTTTGTGCAGAAAACAGTAACACTTGTTCAGAACGAAACAAAGCACAGAGCCCCAGATTTGCTGTTGTCCTGGAGAGCTTGCAGAGCACTGGGGAAAGGCAGGCAGAGAATTCCCTGCTAGCACCTTCTCTGTGCCTGGGAAGCAGAAGTGTTCACATTGCTTCGCAGAATCGCTTTTGTGCAGAAAACAGTAACACTTGTTCAGAACGAAAGAAAGCACAGAGCCCCAGATTTTATGTTGTCCTGGAGAGCTTGCAGAGCACTGGGGAAAGGCAGGCAGAGAATTCCCTGCTAGCACCTTCTCTGTGCCTGGGAAGCAGAAGTGTTCACATTGCTTCGCAGAATCGCTTTTGTGCAGAAAACAGTAACACTTGTTCAGAAGGAAAGAAAGCACAGAGCCCCATATTTTATGTTGTGCTGGAGAGCTTGCAGAGTACTGGGGAAAAGCAGGCAGAGAATTCCCTGCTAGCACCTTCTCTGTGCCTGGGAAGCAGAAGTGTTCACATTGCTTGGCAGAATCGCTTTTGTGCAGAAAACAGTAACACTTGTTCAGAACAAAAGAAAGCACAGAGCCCCAGATTTTATGTTGTCCTGGAGAGCTTGCAGATCACTGGGGAAAAGCAGGCAGAGAATTCCCTGCTAGCACCTTCTCTGTGCCTGGGAAACAGAAGTGTTCACATTGCTTCGCAGAATCGCTTTTGTGCAGAAAACAGTAACACTTGTTCAGAACGAAAGAAAGCACAGAGCCCCAGATTTTATGTTGTCCTGTAGAGCTTGCAGAGCACTGGGGAAAGGCAGGCAGAGAATTCCCTGCTAGCACCTTCTCTGTGCCTGGGAAGCAGAAGTCTTCACATTGCTTCGCAGAATCGCTTTTGTGCAGAAAACAGTAACACTTGTTCAGAACGAAAGAAAGCACAGAGCCCCAGATCTGCTGTTGTCCTGGAGAGCTTGCAGAGCACTGGGGAAAAGCAGGCAGAGAATTCCCTGCTAGCACCTTCTCTGTGCCTGGGAAGCAGAAGTGTTCACATTGCTTCGCAGAATCGCTTTTGTGCAGAAAACAGTAACACTTGTTCAGAACGAAAGAAAGCACAGAGCCCCAGATTTTATGTTGTCCTGGAGAGCTTGCAGAGCACTGGGGAAAGGCAGGCAGAGAATTCCCTGCTAGCACCTTCTCTGTGCCTGTTCACATTGCTTCGCAGAATCGCTTTTGTGCAGAAAACAGTAACACTTGTTCAGAACGAAAGAAAGCACAGAGCCCCAGATCTGCTGTTGTCCTGGTGAGCTTGCAGAGCACTGGGGAAAAGCAGGCAGAGAATTCCCTGCTAGCACCTTCTCTGTGCCTGGGAAACAGAAGTGTTCCCATTGCTTCGCAGAATCGCTTTTGTGCAGAAAACAGTAACACTTGTTCAGAACGAAACAAAGCACAGAGCCCCAGATTTGCTGTTGTCCTGGAGAGCTTGCAGAGCACTGGGGAAAGGCAGGCAGAGAATTCCCTGCTAGCACCTTCTCTGTGCCTGGGAAAGAGAAGTGTTCCCATTGCTTCGCAGAATCGCTTTTGTGCAGAAAACAATAACACTTGTTCAGAACGAAAGAAAGCACAGAGCCCCAGATTTTATGTTGTCCTGGAGAGCTTGCAGAGCACTGGGGAAAGGCAGGCAGAGACTTCCCTGCTAGCACCTTCTCTGTGCCTGGGAAGCAGAAGTGTTCACATTGCTTCGCAGAATCGCTTTTGTGCAGAAAACAGTAACACTTGTTCAGAACGAAAGAAAGCACAGAGCCCCAGATTTTATGTTGTCCTGGAGAGCTTGCAGAGCACTGGGGAAAGGCAGGCAGAGAATTACCTGCTAGCACCTTCTCTGTGCCTGTTCACATTGCATCGCAGAATCGCTTTTGTGCAGAAAACAGTAACACTTGTTCAGACGAAAGAAAGCACAGAGCCCCAGATTTTATGTTGTCCTGGAGAGCTTGCAGAGTACTGGGGAAAAGCAGGCAGAGAATTCCCTGCTAGCACCTTCTCTGTGCCTGGGAAACAGAAGTGTTCACATTGCTTCGCAGAATCGCTTTTGTGCAGAAAACAGTAACACTTGTTCAGAAGGAAAGAAAGCACAGAGCCCCATATTTTATGTTGTGCTGGAGAGCTTGCAGAGTACTGGGGAAAAGCAGGCAGAGAATTCCCTGCTAGCACCTTCTCTGTGCCTGGGAAGCAGAAGTGTTCACATTTCTTCGCAGAATCGCTTTTGTGCAGAAAACAGTAACACTTGTTCAGAACGAAAGAAAGCACAGAGCCCCAGATTTTATGTTGTCCTGGAGAGCTTGCAGAGCACTGGGGAAAGGCAGGCAGAGAATTCCCTGCTAGCACCTTCTCTGTGCCTGTTCACATTGCTTCGCAGAATCGCTTTTGTGCAGAAAACAGTAACACTTGTTCAGAACGAAAGAAAGCACAGAGCCCCAGATCTGCTGTTGTCCTGGTGCGCTTGCAGAGCACTGGGGAAAAGCAGGCAGAGAATTCCCTGCTAGCACCTTCTCTGTGCCTGGGAAACAGAAGTGTTCCCATTGCTTCGCAGAATCGCTTTTGTGCAGAAAACAGTAACACTTGTTCAGAACGAAACAAAGCACAGAGCCCCAGATTTGCTGTTGTCCTGGAGAGCTTGCAGAGCACTGATGAAAGGCAGGCAGAGAATTCCCTGCTAGCACCTTCTCTGTGCCTGGGAAAGAGAAGTGTTCCCATTGCTTCGCAGAATCGCTTTTGTGCAGAAAACAATAACACTTGTTCAGAACGAAAGAAAGCACAGAGCCCCAGATTTTATGTTGTCCTGGAGAGCTTGCAGAGCACTGGGGAAAGGCAGGCAGAGACTTCCCTGCTAGCACCTTCTCTGTGACTGGGAAGCAGAAGTGTTCACATTGCTTCGCAGAATCGCTTTTGTGCAGAAAACAATAACAACTGTTCAGAACGAAAGAAAGCACAGAGCCCCAGATTTTATGTTGTCCTGGAGAGCTTGCAGAGCACTGGGGAAAAGCAGGCAGAGAATTCCCTGCTAGCACCTTCTCTGTGCCTGGGAAACAGAAGTGTTCACATTGCTTCGCAGAATCGCTTTTGTGCAGAAAACAGTAACACTTGTTCAGAACGAAAGAAAGCACAGAGCCCCAGATTTTATGTTGTCCTGGAGAGCTTGCAGAGCACTGGGGAAAGGCAGGCAGAGAATTCCCTGCTAGCACCTTCTCTGTGCCTGTTCACATTCCTTCGCAGAATCGCTTTTGTGCAGAAAACTGTAACACTTGTTCAGACGAAAGAAAGCACAGAGCCCCAGATTTTATGTTGTCCTGGAGAGCTTGCAGAATACTGGGGAAAAGCAGGCAGAGAATTCCCTGCTAGCACCTTCTCTGTGCCTGGGAAACAGAAGTGTTCACATTGCTTCGAAGAATCGCTTTTGTGCAGAAAACAGTAACACTTGTTCAGAACGAAAGAAAGCACAGAGCCCCAGATTTTATGTTGTCCTGGAGAGCTTGCAGAGCACTGGGGAAAGGCAGGCAGAGAATTCCCTGCTAGCACCTTCTCTGTGCCTGTTCACATTGCATCGCAGAATCGCTTTTGTGCAGAAAACAGTAACACTTGTTCAGACGAAAGAAAGCACAGAGCCCCAGATTTTATGTTGTCCTGGAGAGCTTGCAGAGCACTGGGGAAAAGCAGGCAGAGAATTCCCTGCTAGCACCTTCTCTGTGCCTGGGAAACAGAAGTGTTCACATTGCTTCGCAGAATCGCTTTTGTGCAGAAAACAGTAACACTTGTTCAGAACGAAAGAAAGCACAGAGCCCCAGATTTTATGTTGTCCTGGAGAGCTTGCAGAGTACTGGGGAAAAGCAGGCAGAGAATTCCCTGCTAGCACCTTCTCTGTGCCTGGGAAGCAGAAGTGTTCACATTGCTTGGCAGAATCGCTTTTGTGCAGAAAACAGTAACACTTGTTCAGAACAAAAGAAAGCACAGAGCCCCAGATTTTATGTTGTCCTGGAGAGCTTGCAGAGCACTGGGGAAAAGCAGGCAGAGAATTCCCTGCTAGCACCTTCTCTGTGCCTGGGAAACAGAAGTGTTCACATTTCTTCGCAGAATCGCTTTTGTGCAGAAAACAGTAACACTTGTTCAGAACGAAAGAAAGCACAGAGCCCCAGATTTTATGTTGTCCTGGAGAGCTTGCAGAGCACTGGGGAAAGGCAGGCAGAGAATTCCCTGCTAGCACCTTCTCTGTGCCTGTTCACATTGCTTCGCAGAATCGCTTTTGTGCAGAAAACAGTAACACTTGTTCAGACGAAAGAAAGCACAGAGCCCCAGATTTGCTGTTGTCCTGGAGAGCTTGCAGAGCACTGATGAAAGGCAGGCAGAGAATTCCCTGCTAGCACCTTCTCTGTGCCTGGGAAACAGAAGTGTTCCCATTGCTTCGCAGAATCGCTTTTGTGCAGAAAACAATAACACTTGTTCAGAACGAAAGAAAGCACAGAGCCCCAGATTTTATGTTGTCCTGGAGAGCTTGCAGAGCACTGGGGAAAAGCAGGCAGAGAATTCCCTGCTAGCACCTTCTCTGTGCCTGGGAAACAGAAGTGTTCACATTGCTTCGCAGAATCGCTTTTGTGCAGAAAACAGTAACACTTGTTCAGAACGAAAGAAAGCACAGAGCCCCAGATTTTATGTTGTCCTGGAGAGCTTGCAGAGCACTGGGGAAAGGCAGGCAGAGAATTCCCTGCTAGCACCTTCTCTGTGCCTGGGAAAGAGAAGTGTTCCCATTGCTTCGCAGAATCGCTTTTGTGCAGAAAACAATAACACTTGTTCAGAACGAAAGAAAGCACAGAGCCCCAGATTTTATGTTGTCCTGGAGAGCTTGCAGAGCACTGGGGAAAGGCAGGCAGAGACTTCCCTGCTAGCACCTTCTCTGTGACTGGGAAGCAGAAGTGTTCACATTGCTTCGCAGAATCGCTTTTGTGCAGAAAACAATAACAACTGTTCAGAACGAAAGAAAGCACAGAGCCCCAGATTTTATGTTGTCCTGGAGAGCTTGCAGAGCACTGGGGAAAAGCAGGCAGAGAATTCCCTGCTAGCACCTTCTCTGTGCCTGGGAAACAGAAGTGTTCACATTGCTTCGCAGAATCGCTTTTGTGCAGAAAACAGTAACACTTGTTCAGAACGAAAGAAAGCACAGAGCCCCAGATTTTATGTTGTCCTGGAGAGCTTGCAGAGCACTGGGGAAAGGCAGGCAGAGAATTCCCTGCTAGCACCTTCTCTGTGCCTGTTCACATTCCTTCGCAGAATCGCTTTTGTGCAGAAAACTGTAACACTTGTTCAGACGAAAGAAAGCACAGAGCCCCAGATTTTATGTTGTCCTGGAGAGCTTGCAGAATACTGGGGAAAAGCAGGCAGAGAATTCCCTGCTAGCACCTTCTCTGTGCCTGGGAAACAGAAGTGTTCACATTGCTTCGCAGAATCGCTTTTGTGCAGAAAACAGTAACACTTGTTCAGAACGAAAGAAAGCACAGAGCCCCAGATTTTATGTTGTCCTGGAGAGCTTGCAGAGCACTGGGGAAAGGCAGGCAGAGAATTCCCTGCTAGCACCTTCTCTGTGCCTGTTCACATTGCATCGCAGAATCGCTTTTGTGCAGAAAACAGTAACACTTGTTCAGACGAAAGAAAGCACAGAGCCCCAGATTTTATGTTGTCCTGGAGAGCTTGCAGAGCACTGGGGAAAAGCAGGCAGAGAATTCCCTGCTAGCACCTTCTCTGTGCCTGGGAAACAGAAGTGTTCACATTGCTTCGCAGAATCGCTTTTGTGCAGAAAACAGTAACACTTGTTCAGAACGAAAGAAAGCACAGAGCCCCAGATTTTATGTTGTGCTGGAGAGCTTGCAGAGTACTGGGGAAAAGCAGGCAGAGAATTCCCTGCTAGCACCTTCTCTGTGCCTGGGAAGCAGAAGTGTTCACATTGCTTGGCAGAATCGCTTTTGTGCAGAAAACAGTAACACTTGTTCAGAACAAAAGAAAGCACAGAGCCCCAGATTTTATGTTGTCCTGGAGAGCTTGCAGAGCACTGGGGAAAAGCAGGCAGAGAATTCCCTGCTAGCACCTTCTCTGTGCCTGGGAAACAGAAGTGTTCACATTTCTTCGCAGAATCGCTTTTGTGCAGAAAACAGTAACACTTGTTCAGAACGAAAGAAAGCACAGAGCCCCAGATTTTATGTTGTCCTGGAGAGCTTGCAGAGCACTGGGGAAAGGCAGGCAGAGAATTCCCTGCTAGCACCTTCTCTGTGCCTGTTCACATTGCTTCGCAGAATCGCTTTTGTGCAGAAAACAGTAACACTTGTTCAGACGAAAGAAAGCACAGAGCCCCAGATTTGCTGTTGTCCTGGAGAGCTTGCAGAGCACTGATGAAAGGCAGGCAGAGAATTCCCTGCTAGCACCTTCTCTGTGCCTGGGAAACAGAAGTGTTCCCATTGCTTCGCAGAATCGCTTTTGTGCAGAAAACAATAACACTTGTTCAGAACGAAAGAAAGCACAGAGCCCCAGATTTTATGTTGTCCTGGAGAGCTTGCAGAGCACTGGGGAAAAGCAGGCAGAGAATTCCCTGCTAGCACCTTCTCTGTGCCTGGGAAACAGAAGTGTTCACATTGCTTCGCAGAATCGCTTTTGTGCAGAAAACAGTAACACTTGTTCAGAACGAAAGAAAGCACAGAGCCCCAGATTCTATGTTGTCCTGGAGAGCTTGCAGAGCACTGGGGAAAGGCAGGCAGAGAATTCCCTGCTAGCACCTTCTCTGTGCCTGGGAAGCAGAAGTGTTCACATTGCTTCGCAGAATCGCTTTTGTGCAGAAAACAGTAACACTTGTTCAGAACGAAAGAAAGCACAGAGCCCCAGATTTTATGTTGTGCTGGAGAGCTTGCAGAGTACTGGGGAAAAGCAGGCAGAGAATTCCCTGCTAGCACCTTCTCTGTGCCTGGGAAGCAGAAGTGTTCACATTGCTTGGCAGAATCGCTTTTGTGCAGAAAACAGTAACACTTGTTCAGAACAAAAGAAAGCACAGAGCCCCAGATTTTATGTTGTCCTGGAGAGCTTGCAGAGCACTGGGGAAAAGCAGGCAGAGAATTCCCTGCTAGCACCTTCTCTGTGCCTGGGAAACAGAAGTGTTCACATTTCTTCGCAGAATCGCTTTTGTGCAGAAAACAGTAACACTTGTTCAGAACGAAAGAAAGCACAGAGCCCCAGATTTTATGTTGTCCTGGAGAGCTTGCAGAGCACTGGGGAAAGGCAGGCAGAGAATTCCCTGCTAGCACCTTCTCTGTGCCTGTTCACATTGCTTCGCAGAATCGCTTTTGTGCAGAAAACAGTAACACTTGTTCAGACGAAAGAAAGCACAGAGCCCCAGATTTGCTGTTGTCCTGGAGAGCTTGCAGAGCACTGATGAAAGGCAGGCAGAGAATTCCCTGCTAGCACCTTCTCTGTGCCTGGGAAACAGAAGTGTTCCCATTGCTTCGCAGAATCGCTTTTGTGCAGAAAACAATAACACTTGTTCAGAACGAAAGAAAGCACAGAGCCCCAGATTTTATGTTGTCCTGGAGAGCTTGCAGAGCACTGGGGAAAAGCAGGCAGAGAATTCCCTGCTAGCACCTTCTCTGTGCCTGGGAAACAGAAGTGTTCACATTGCTTCGCAGAATCGCTTTTGTGCAGAAAACAGTAACACTTGTTCAGAACGAAAGAAAGCACAGAGCCCCAGATTTTATGTTGTCCTGGAGAGCTTGCAGAGCACTGGGGAAAGGCAGGCAGAGAATTCCCTGCTAGCACCTTCTCTGTGCCTGGGAAGCAGAAGTGTTCACATTGCTTCGCAGAATCGCTTTTGTGCAGAAAACAATAACACTTGTTCAGAACGAAAGAAAGCACAGAGCCCCAGATTTTATGTTGTCCTGGAGAGCTTGCAGAGCACTGGGGAAAAGCACGCAGAGAATTCCCTGCTAGCACCTTCTCTGTGCCTGGGAAGCAGAAGTGTTCACATTGCTTCGCAGAATCGCTTTTGTGCAGAAAACAGTAACACTTGTTCAGAACGAAAGAAAGCACAGAGCCCCAGATTTTATGTTGTCCTGGAGAGCTTGCAGAGCACTGGGGAAAGGCAGGCAGAGAATTCCCTGCTAGCACCTTCTCTGTGCCTGTTCACATTGCTTCGCAGAATCGCTTTTGTGCAGAAAACAGTAACACTTGTTCAGAACGAAAGAAAGCACAGAGCCCCAGATCTGCTGTTGTCCTGGTGAGCTTGCAGAGCACTGGGGAAAAGCAGGCAGAGAATTCCCTGCTAGCACCTTCTCTGTGCCTGGGAAACAGAAGTGTTCCCATTGCTTCGCAGAATCGCTTTTGTGCAGAAAACAGTAACACTTGTTCAGAACGAAAGAAAGCACAGAGCCCCAGATTTTATGTTGTCCTGGAGAGCTTGCAGAGCACTGGGGAAAGGCAGGCAGAGAATTCCCTGCTAGCACCTTCTCTGTGCCTGGGAAAGAGAAGTGTTCCCATTGCTTCGCAGAATCGCTTTAGTGCAGAAAACAATAACACTTGTTCAGAACGAAAGAAAGCACAGAGCCCCAGATTTTATGTTGTCCTGGAGAGCTTGCAGAGCACTGGGGAAAGGCAGGCAGAGACTTCCCTGCTAGCACCTTCTCTGTGCCTGGGAAGCAGAAGTGTTCACATTGCTTCGCAGAATCGCTTTTGTGCAGAAAACAATAACAACTGTTCAGAACGAAAGAAAGCACAGAGCCCCAGATTTTATGTTGTCCTGGAGAGCTTGCAGAGCACTGGGGAAAAGCAGGCAGAGAATTCCCTGCTAGCACCTTCTCTGTGCCTGGGAAACAGAAGTGTTCACATTTCTTCGCAGAATCGCTTTTGTGCAGAAAACAGTAACACTTGTTCAGAACGAAAGAACGCACAGAGCCCCAGATTTTATGTTGTCCTGGAGAGCTTGCAGAGCACTGGGGAAAGGCAGGCAGAGAATTCCCTGCTAGCACCTTCTCTGTGCCTGTTCACATTCCTTCGCAGAATCGCTTTTGTGCAGAAAACTGTAACACTTGTTCAGACGAAAGAAAGCACAGAGCCCCAGATTTTATGTTGTCCTGGAGAGCTTGCAGAGCACTGGGGAAAGGCAGGCAGAGAATTCCCTGCTAGCACCTTCTCTGTGCCTGGGAAGCAGAAGTCTTCACATTGCTTCGCAGAATCGCTTTTGTGCAGACAACAGTAACACTTTTTCAGAACAAAAGAAAGCACAGAGCCTCAGATTTTATGTTGTCCTGGAGAGCTTGCAGAGCACTGGGGAAAAGCAGGCAGAGAATTCCCTGCTAGCACCTTCTCTGTGCCTGGGAAACAGAAGTGTTCCCATTGCTTCGCAGAATCGCTTTTGTGCAGAAAACAGTAACACTTGTTCAGAAGGAAAGAAAGCACAGAGCCCCATATTTTATGTTGTGCTGGAGAGCTTGCAGAGCACTGGGGAAAAGCAGGCAGAGAATTCCCTGCTAGCACCTTCTCTGTGCCTGGGAAACAGAAGTGTTCACATTGCTTCGCAGAATCGCTTTTGTGCAGAAAACAATAACACTTGTTCAGAACGAAAGAAAGCACAGAGCCCCAGATTTTATGTTGTCCTGGAGAGCTTGCAGAGCACTGGGGAAAGGCAGGCAGAGAATTCCCTGCTAGCACCTTCTCTGTGCCTGTTCACATTCCTTCGCAGAATCGCTTTTGTGCAGAAAACAGTAACACTTGTTCAGACGAAAGAAAGCACAGAGCCCCAGATTTTATGTTGTCCTGGAGAGCTTGCAGAGCACTGGGGAAAGGCAGGCAGAGAATTCCCTGCTAGCACCTTTTCTGTGCCTGTTCACATTGCTTCGCAGAATCGCTTTTGTGCAGAAAACAGTAACACTTGTTCAGAACGAAAGAAAGCACAGAGCCCCAGATCTGCTGTTGTCCTGGTGAGCTTGCAGAGCACTGGGGAAAAGCAGGCAGAGAATTCCCTGCTAGCACCTTCTCTGTGCCTGGGAAGCAGAAGTGTTCACATTGCTTCGCAGAATCGCTTTTGTGCAGAAAACAGTAACACTTGTTCAGAACGAAAGAAAGCACAGAGCCCCAGATTTTATGTTGTCCTGGAGAGCTTGCAGAGCACTGGGGAAAGGCAGGCAGAGAATTCCCTGCTAGCACCTTCTCTGTGCCTGTTCACATTGCTTCGCAGAATCGCTTTTGTGCAGAAAACAGTAACACTTGTTCAGAACGAAACAAAGCACAGAGCCCCAGATTTGCTGTTGTCCTGGAGAGCTTGCAGAGCACTGATGAAAGGCAGGCAGAGAATTCCCTGCTAGCACCTTCTCTGTGCCTGGGAAAGAGAAGTGTTCCCATTGCTTCGCAGAATCGCTTTTGTGCAGAAAACAATAACACTTGTTCAGAACGAAAGAAAGCACAGAGCCCCAGATTTTATGTTGTCCTGGAGAGCTTGCAGAGCACTGGGGAAAAGCAGGCAGAGAATTCCCTGCTAGCACCTTCTCTGTGCCTGGGAAGCAGAAGTGTTCACATTGCTTCGCAGAATCGCTTTTGTGCAGAAAACAGTAACACTTGTTCAGAACGAAACAAAGCACAGAGCCCCAGATTTTATGTTGTCCTGGAGAGCTTGCAGAGCACTGGGGAAAGGCAGGCAGAGAATTCCCTGCTAGCACCTTCTCTGTGCCTGTTCACATTCCTTCGCAGAATCGCTTTTGTGCAGAAAACTGTAACACTTGTTCAGACGAAAGAAAGCACAGAGCCCCAGATTTTATGTTGTCCTGGAGAGCTTGCAGAGCACTGGGGAAAAGCAGGCAGAGAATTCCCTGCTAGCACCTTCTCTGTGCCTGGGAAACAGAAGTGTTCACATTGCTTCGCAGAATCGCTTTTGTGCAGAAAACAGTAACACTTGTTCAGAACGAAAGAAAGCACAGAGCCCCAGATTTTATGTTGTCCTGGAGAGCTTGCAGAGCACTGGGGAAAGGCAGGCAGAGAATTCCCTGCTAGCACCTTCTCTGTGCCTGTTCACATTGCTTCGCAGAATCGCTTTTGTGCAGAAAACAATAACAACTGTTCAGAACGAAAGAAAGCACAGAGCCCCAGATTTTATGTTGTCCTGGAGAGCTTGCAGAGCACTGGGGAAAAGCAGGCAGCGAATTCCCTGCTAGCACCTTCTCTGTGCCTGGGAAACAGAAGTGTTCACATTGCTTCGCAGAATCGCTTTTGTGCAGAAAACAGTAACACTTGTTCAGAAGGAAAGAAAGCACAGAGCCCCATATTTTAAGTTGTGCTGGAGAGCTTGCAGAGTACTGGGGAATAGCAGGCAGAGAATTCACTGCTAGCACCTTCTCTGTGCCTGGGAAGCAGAAGTGTTCACATTGCTTGGCAGAATCGCTTTTGTGCAGAAAACAGTAACACTTGTTCAGAACAAAAGAAAGCACAGAGCCCCAGATTTTATGTTGTCCTGGAGAGCTTGCAGAGCACTGGGGAAAAGCAGGCAGAGAATTCCCTGCTAGCACCTTCTCTGTGCCTGGGAAACAGAAGTGTTCACATTTCTTCGCAGAATCGCTTTTGTGCAGAAAACAGTAACACTTGTTCAGAACGAAAGAAAGCACAGAGCCCCAGATTTTATGTTGTCCTGGAGAGCTTGCAGAGCACTGGGGAAAGGCAGGCAGAGAATTCCCTGCTAGCACCTTCTCTGTGCCTGTTCACATTGCTTCGCAGAATCGCTTTTGTGCAGAAAACAGTAACACTTGTTCAGACGAAAGAAAGCACAGAGCCCCAGATTTGCTGTTGTCCTGGAGAGCTTGCAGAGCACTGATGAAAGGCAGGCAGAGAATTCCCTGCTAGCACCTTCTCTGTGCCTGGGAAACAGAAGTGTTCCCATTGCTTCGCAGAATCGCTTTTGTGCAGAAAACAATAACACTTGTTCAGAACGAAAGAAAGCACAGAGCCCCAGATTTTATGTTGTCCTGGAGAGCTTGCAGAGCACTGGGGAAAAGCAGGCAGAGAATTCCCTGCTAGCACCTTCTCTGTGCCTGGGAAACAGAAGTGTTCACATTTCTTCGCAGAATCGCTTTTGTGCAGAAAACAGTAACACTTGTTCAGAACGAAAGAAAGCACAGAGCCCCAGATTTTATGTTGTCCTGGAGAGCTTGCAGAGCACTGGGGAAAGGCAGGCAGAGAATTCCCTGCTAGCACCTTCTCTGTGCCTGGGAAGCAGAAGTGTTCACATTGCTTCGCAGAATCGCTTTTGTGCAGAAAACAATAACACTTGTTCAGAACGAAAGAAAGCACAGAGCCGCAGATTTTATGTTGTCCTGGAGAGCTTGCAGAGCACTGGGGAAAAGCAGGCAGAGAATTCCCTGCTAGCACCTTCTCTGTGCCTGGGAAGCAGAAGTGTTCACATTGCTTCGCAGAATCGCTTTTGTGCAGAAAACAGTAACACTTGTTCAGAACGAAAGAAAGCACAGAGCCCCAGATTTTATGTTGTCCTGGAGAGCTTGCAGAGCACTGGGGAAAGGCAGGCAGAGAATTCCCTGCTAGCACCTTCTCTGTGCCTGTTCACATTGCTTCGCAGAATCGCTTTTGTGCAGAAAACAGTAACACTTGTTCAGAACGAAAGAAAGCACAGAGCCCCAGATCTGCTGTTGTCCTGGTGAGCTTGCAGAGCACTGGGGAAAAGCAGGCAGAGAATTCCCTGCTAGCACCTTCTCTGTGCCTGGGAAACAGAAGTGTTCCCATTGCTTCGCAGAATCGCTTTTGTGCAGAAAACAGTAACACTTGTTCAGAACGAAAGAAAGCACAGAGCCCCAGATTTTATGTTGTCCTGGAGAGCTTGCAGAGCACTGGGGAAAGGCAGGCAGAGAATTCCCTGCTAGCACCTTCTCTGTGCCTGGGAAAGAGAAGTGTTCCCATTGCTTCGCAGAATCGCTTTTGTGCAGAAAACAATAACACTTGTTCAGAACGAAAGAAAGCACAGAGCCCCAGATTTTATGTTGTCCTGGAGAGCTTGCAGAGCACTGGGGAAAGGCAGGCAGAGACTTCCCTGCTAGCACCTTCTCTGTGCCTGGGAAGCAGAAGTGTTCACATTGCTTCGCAGAATCGCTTTTGTGCAGAAAACAATAACAACTGTTCAGAACGAAAGAAAGCACAGAGCCCCAGATTTTATGTTGTCCTGGAGAGCTTGCAGAGCACTGGGGAAAAGCAGGCAGAGAATTCCCTGCTAGCACCTTCTCTGTGCCTGGGAAACAGAAGTGTTCACATTTCTTCGCAGAATCGCTTTTGTGCAGAAAACAGTAACACTTGTTCAGAACGAAAGAAAGCACAGAGCCCCAGATTTTATGTTGTCCTGGAGAGCTTGCAGAGCACTGGGGAAAGGCAGGCAGAGAATTCCCTGCTAGCACCTTCTCTGTGCCTGTTCACATTCCTTCGCAGAATCGCTTTTGTGCAGAAAACTGTAACACTTGTTCAGACGAAAGAAAGCACAGAGCCCCAGATTTTATGTTGTCCTGGAGAGCTTGCAGAGCACTGGGGAAAGGCAGGCAGAGAATTCCCTGCTAGCACCTTCTCTGTGCCTGGGAAGCAGAAGTCTTTACATTGCTTCGCAGAATCGCTTTTGTGCAGACAACAGTAACACTTTTTCAGAACAAAAGAAAGCACAGAGCCTCAGATTTTATGTTGTCCTGGAGAGCTTGCAGAGCACTGGGGAAAAGCAAGCAGAGAATTCCCTGCTAGCACCTTCTCTGTGCCTGGGAAACAGAAGTGTTCACATTGCTTCGCAGTATCGCTTTTGTGCAGAAAACAGTAACACTTGTTCAGAAGGAAAGAAAGCACAGAGCCCCATATTTTATGTTGTGCTGGAGAGCTTGCAGAGCACTGGGGAAAAGCAGGCAGAGAATTCCCTGCTAGCACCTTCTCTGTGCCTGGGAAACAGAAGTGTTCACATTGCTTCGCAGAATCGCTTTTGTGCAGAAAACAGTAACACTTGTTCAGAACGAAAGAAAGCACAGAGCCCCAGATTTTATGTTGTCCTGGAGAGCTTGCAGAGCACTGGGGAAAAGCAGGCAGAGAATTCCCTGCTAGCACCTTCTCTGTGCCTGTTCACATTCCTTCGCAGAATCGCTTTTGTGCAGAAAACAGTAACACTTGTTCAGACGAAAGAAAGCACAGAGCCCCAGATTTTATGTTGTCCTGGAGAGCTTGCAGAGCACTGGGGAAAGGCAGGCAGAGAATTCCCTGCTAGCACCTTTTCTGTGCCTGTTCACATTGCTTCGCAGAATCGCTTTTGTGCAGAAAACAGTAACACTTGTTCAGAACGAAAGAAAGCACAGAGCCCCAGATCTGCTGTTGTCCTGGTGAGCTTGCAGAGCACTGGGGAAAAGCAGGCAGAGAATTCCCTGCTAGCACCTTCTCTGTGCCTGGGAAGCAGAAGTGTTCCCATTGCTTCGCAGAATCGCTTTTGTGCAGAAAACAATAACAACTGTTCAGAACGAAAGAAAGCACAGAGCCCCAGATTTTATGTTGTCCTGGAGAGCTTGCAGAGCACTGGGGAAAAGCAGGCAGAGAATTCCCTGCTAGCACCTTCTCTGTGCCTGGGAAACAGAAGTGTTCACATTTCTTCGCAGAATCGCTTTTGTGCAGAAAACAGTAACACTTGTTCAGAACGAAAGAACGCACAGAGCCCCAGATTTTATGTTGTCCTGGAGAGCTTGCAGAGCACTGGGGAAAGGCAGGCAGAGAATTCCCTGCTAGCACCTTCTCTGTGCCTGTTCACATTCCTTCGCAGAATCGCTTTTGTGCAGAAAACTGTAACACTTGTTCAGACGAAAGAAAGCACAGAGCCCCAGATTTTATGTTGTCCTGGAGAGCTTGCAGAGCACTGGGGAAAGGCAGGCAGAGAATTCCCTGCTAGCACCTTCTCTGTGCCTGGGAAGCAGAAGTCTTCACATTGCTTCGCAGAATCGCTTTTGTGCAGACAACAGTAACACTTTTTCAGAACAAAAGAAAGCACAGAGCCTCAGATTTTATGTTGTCCTGGAGAGCTTGCAGAGCACTGGGGAAAAGCAGGCAGAGAATTCCCTGCTAGCACCTTCTCTGTGCCTGGGAAACAGAAGTGTTCCCATTGCTTCGCAGAATCGCTTTTGTGCAGAAAACAGTAACACTTGTTCAGAAGGAAAGAAAGCACAGAGCCCCATATTTTATGTTGTGCTGGAGAGCTTGCAGAGCACTGGGGAAAAGCAGGCAGAGAATTCCCTGCTAGCACCTTCTCTGTGCCTGGGAAACAGAAGTGTTCACATTGCTTCGCAGAATCGCTTTTGTGCAGAAAACAATAACACTTGTTCAGAACGAAAGAAAGCACAGAGCCCCAGATTTTATGTTGTCCTGGAGAGCTTGCAGAGCACTGGGGAAAGGCAGGCAGAGAATTCCCTGCTAGCACCTTCTCTGTGCCTGTTCACATTCCTTCGCAGAATCGCTTTTGTGCAGAAAACAGTAACACTTGTTCAGACGAAAGAAAGCACAGAGCCCCAGATTTTATGTTGTCCTGGAGAGCTTGCAGAGCACTGGGGAAAGGCAGGCAGAGAATTCCCTGCTAGCACCTTTTCTGTGCCTGTTCACATTGCTTCGCAGAATCGCTTTTGTGCAGAAAACAGTAACACTTGTTCAGAACGAAAGAAAGCACAGAGCCCCAGATCTGCTGTTGTCCTGGTGAGCTTGCAGAGCACTGGGGAAAAGCAGGCAGAGAATTCCCTGCTAGCACCTTCTCTGTGCCTGGGAAGCAGAAGTGTTCACATTGCTTCGCAGAATCGCTTTTGTGCAGAAAACAGTAACACTTGTTCAGAACGAAAGAAAGCACAGAGCCCCAGATTTTATGTTGTCCTGGAGAGCTTGCAGAGCACTGGGGAAAGGCAGGCAGAGAATTCCCTGCTAGCACCTTCTCTGTGCCTGTTCACATTGCTTCGCAGAATCGCTTTTGTGCAGAAAACAGTAACACTTGTTCAGAACGAAACAAAGCACAGAGCCCCAGATTTGCTGTTGTCCTGGAGAGCTTGCAGAGCACTGATGAAAGGCAGGCAGAGAATTCCCTGCTAGCACCTTCTCTGTGCCTGGGAAAGAGAAGTGTTCCCATTGCTTCGCAGAATCGCTTTTGTGCAGAAAACAATAACACTTGTTCAGAACGAAAGAAAGCACAGAGCCCCAGATTTTATGTTGTCCTGGAGAGCTTGCAGAGCACTGGGGAAAAGCAGGCAGAGAATTCCCTGCTAGCACCTTCTCTGTGCCTGGGAAGCAGAAGTGTTCACATTGCTTCGCAGAATCGCTTTTGTGCAGAAAACAGTAACACTTGTTCAGAACGAAACAAAGCACAGAGCCCCAGATTTTATGTTGTCCTGGAGAGCTTGCAGAGCACTGGGGAAAGGCAGGCAGAGAATTCCCTGCTAGCACCTTCTCTGTGCCTGTTCACATTCCTTCGCAGAATCGCTTTTGTGCAG
Source organism: Strix uralensis (assembly GCF_047716275.1). Taxonomy (NCBI): domain Eukaryota; kingdom Metazoa; phylum Chordata; class Aves; order Strigiformes; family Strigidae; genus Strix; species Strix uralensis. The sequence goes on along the minus strand of NC_133981.1, from coordinate 27,468,057 downwards.
AAAACTGTAACACTTGTTCAGACGAAAGAAAGCACAGAGCCGCAGATTTTATGTTGTCCTGGAGAGCTTGCAGAGCACTGGGGAAAAGCAGGCAGAGAATTCCCTGCTAGCACCTTCTCTGTGCCTGGGAAACAGAAGTGTTCCCATTGCTTCGCAGAATCGCTTTTGTGCAGAAAACAGTAACACTTGTTCAGAACGAAAGAAAGCACAGAGCCCCAGATTTTATGTTGTCCTGGAGAGCTTGCAGAGCACTGGGGAAAGGCAGGCAGAGAATTCCCTGCTAGCACCTTCTCTGTGCCTGTTCACATTGCTTCGCAGAATCGCTTTTGTGCAGAAAACAATAACAACTGTTCAGAACGAAAGAAAGCACAGAGCCCCAGATTTTATGTTGTCCTGGAGAGCTTGCAGAGCACTGGGGAAAAGCAGGCAGCGAATTCCCTGCTAGCACCTTCTCTGTGCCTGGGAAACAGAAGTGTTCACATTGCTTCGCAGAATCGCTTTTGTGCAGAAAACAGTAACACTTGTTCAGAAGGAAAGAAAGCACAGAGCCCCATATTTTAAGTTGTGCTGGAGAGCTTGCAGAGTACTGGGGAATAGCAGGCAGAGAATTCACTGCTAGCACCTTCTCTGTGCCTGGGAAGCAGAAGTGTTCACATTGCTTGGCAGAATCGCTTTTGTGCAGAAAACAGTAACACTTGTTCAGAACAAAAGAAAGCACAGAGCCCCAGATTTTATGTTGTCCTGGAGAGCTTGCAGAGCACTGGGGAAAAGCAGGCAGAGAATTCCCTGCTAGCACCTTCTCTGTGCCTGGGAAACAGAAGTGTTCACATTTCTTCGCAGAATCGCTTTTGTGCAGAAAACAGTAACACTTGTTCAGAACGAAAGAAAGCACAGAGCCCCAGATTTTATGTTGTCCTGGAGAGCTTGCAGAGCACTGGGGAAAGGCAGGCAGAGAATTCCCTGCTAGCACCTTCTCTGTGCCTGTTCACATTGCTTCGCAGAATCGCTTTTGTGCAGAAAACAGTAACACTTGTTCAGACGAAAGAAAGCACAGAGCCCCAGATTTGCTGTTGTCCTGGAGAGCTTGCAGAGCACTGATGAAAGGCAGGCAGAGAATTCCCTGCTAGCACCTTCTCTGTGCCTGGGAAACAGAAGTGTTCCCATTGCTTCGCAGAATCGCTTTTGTGCAGAAAACAATAACACTTGTTCAGAACGAAAGAAAGCACAGAGCCCCAGATTTTATGTTGTCCTGGAGAGCTTGCAGAGCACTGGGGAAAAGCAGGCAGAGAATTCCCTGCTAGCACCTTCTCTGTGCCTGGGAAACAGAAGTGTTCCCATTGCTTCGCAGAATCGCTTTTGTGCAGAAAACAGTAACACTTGTTCAGAACGAAAGAAAGCACAGAGCCCCAGATTTTATGTTGTCCTGGAGAGCTTGCAGAGCACTGGGGAAAGGCAGGCAGAGAATTCCCTGCTAGCACCTTCTCTGTGCCTGGGAAGCAGAAGTGTTCACATTGCTTCGCAGAATCGCTTTTGTGCAGAAAACAATAACACTTGTTCAGAACGAAAGAAAGCACAGAGCCGCAGATTTTATGTTGTCCTGGAGAGCTTGCAGAGCACTGGGGAAAAGCAGGCAGAGAATTCCCTGCTAGCACCTTCTCTGTGCCTGGGAAGCAGAAGTGTTCACATTGCTTCGCAGAATCGCTTTTGTGCAGAAAACAGTAACACTTGTTCAGAACGAAAGAAAGCACAGAGCCCCAGATTTTATGTTGTCCTGGAGAGCTTGCAGAGCACTGGGGAAAGGCAGGCAGAGAATTCCCTGCTAGCACCTTCTCTGTGCCTGTTCACATTGCTTCGCAGAATCGCTTTTGTGCAGAAAACAGTAACACTTGTTCAGAACGAAAGAAAGCACAGAGCCCCAGATCTGCTGTTGTCCTGGTGAGCTTGCAGAGCACTGGGGAAAAGCAGGCAGAGAATTCCCTGCTAGCACCTTCTCTGTGCCTGGGAAACAGAAGTGTTCCCATTGCTTCGCAGAATCGCTTTTGTGCAGAAAACAGTAACACTTGTTCAGAACGAAAGAAAGCACAGAGCCCCAGATTTTATGTTGTCCTGGAGAGCTTGCAGAGCACTGGGGAAAGGCAGGCAGAGAATTCCCTGCTAGCACCTTCTCTGTGCCTGGGAAAGAGAAGTGTTCCCATTGCTTCGCAGAATCGCTTTTGTGCAGAAAACAATAACACTTGTTCAGAACGAAAGAAAGCACAGAGCCCCAGATTTTATGTTGTCCTGGAGAGCTTGCAGAGCACTGGGGAAAGGCAGGCAGAGACTTCCCTGCTAGCACCTTCTCTGTGCCTGGGAAGCAGAAGTGTTCACATTGCTTCGCAGAATCGCTTTTGTGCAGAAAACAATAACAACTGTTCAGAACGAAAGAAAGCACAGAGCCCCAGATTTTATGTTGTCCTGGAGAGCTTGCAGAGCACTGGGGAAAAGCAGGCAGAGAATTCCCTGCTAGCACCTTCTCTGTGCCTGGGAAACAGAAGTGTTCACATTTCTTCGCAGAATCGCTTTTGTGCAGAAAACAGTAACACTTGTTCAGAACGAAAGAAAGCACAGAGCCCCAGATTTTATGTTGTCCTGGAGAGCTTGCAGAGCACTGGGGAAAGGCAGGCAGAGAATTCCCTGCTAGCACCTTCTCTGTGCCTGGGAAGCAGAAGTCTTTACATTGCTTCGCAGAATCGCTTTTGTGCAGACAACAGTAACACTTTTTCAGAACAAAAGAAAGCACAGAGCCTCAGATTTTATGTTGTCCTGGAGAGCTTGCAGAGCACTGGGGAAAAGCAAGCAGAGAATTCCCTGCTAGCACCTTCTCTGTGCCTGGGAAACAGAAGTGTTCACATTGCTTCGCAGTATCGCTTTTGTGCAGAAAACAGTAACACTTGTTCAGAAGGAAAGAAAGCACAGAGCCCCATATTTTATGTTGTGCTGGAGAGCTTGCAGAGCACTGGGGAAAAGCAGGCAGAGAATTCCCTGCTAGCACCTTCTCTGTGCCTGGGAAACAGAAGTGTTCACATTGCTTCGCAGAATCGCTTTTGTGCAGAAAACAGTAACACTTGTTCAGAACGAAAGAAAGCACAGAGCCCCAGATTTTATGTTGTCCTGGAGAGCTTGCAGAGCACTGGGGAAAAGCAGGCAGAGAATTCCCTGCTAGCACCTTCTCTGTGCCTGTTCACATTCCTTCGCAGAATCGCTTTTGTGCAGAAAACAGTAACACTTGTTCAGACGAAAGAAAGCACAGAGCCCCAGATTTTATGTTGTCCTGGAGAGCTTGCAGAGCACTGGGGAAAGGCAGGCAGAGAATTCCCTGCTAGCACCTTTTCTGTGCCTGTTCACATTGCTTCGCAGAATCGCTTTTGTGCAGAAAACAGTAACACTTGTTCAGAACGAAAGAAAGCACAGAGCCCCAGATCTGCTGTTGTCCTGGTGAGCTTGCAGAGCACTGGGGAAAAGCAGGCAGAGAATTCCCTGCTAGCACCTTCTCTGTGCCTGGGAAGCAGAAGTGTTCCCATTGCTTCGCAGAATCGCTTTTGTGCAGAAAACAGTAACACTTGTTCAGAACAAAAGAAAGCACAGAGCCCCAGATTTTATGTTGTCCTGGAGAGCTTGCAGAGCACTGGGGAAAGGCAGGCAGAGAATTCCCTGCTAGCACCTTCTCTGTGCCTGGGAAGCAGAAGTGTTCACATTGCTTCGCAGAATCGCTTTTGTGCAGAAAACAATAACACTTGTTCAGAACGAAAGAAAGCACAGAGCCCCAGATTTTATGTTGTCCTGGAGAGCTTGCAGAGCACTGGGGAAAAGCAGGCAGAGAATTCCCTGCTAGCACCTTCTCTGTGCCTGGGAAGCAGAAGTGTTCACATTGCTTCGCAGAATCGCTTTTGTGCAGAAAACAGTAACACTTGTTCAGAACGAAAGAAAGCACAGAGCCCCAGATTTTATGTTGTCCTGGAGAGCTTGCAGAGCACTGGGGAAAGGCAGGCAGAGAATTCCCTGCTAGCACCTTCTCTGTGCCTGTTCACATTGCTTCGCAGAATCGCTTTTGTGCAGAAAACAGTAACACTTGTTCAGAACGAAAGAAAGCACAGAGCCCCAGATCTGCTGTTGTCCTGGTGAGCTTGCAGAGCACTGGGGAAAAGCAGGCAGAGAATTCCCTGCTAGCACCTTCTCTGTGCCTGGGAAACAGAAGTGTTCCCATTGCTTCGCAGAATCGCTTTTGTGCAGAAAACAGTAACACTTGTTCAGAACGAAACAAAGCACAGAGCCCCAGATCTGCTGTTGTCCTGGTGAGCTTGCAGAGCACTGGGGAAAGGCAGGCAGAGAATTCCCTGCTAGCACCTTCTCTGTGCCTGTTCACATTGCTTCGCAGAATCGCTTTTGTGCAGAAAACAGTAACACTTGTTCAGACGAAAGAAAGCACAGAGCCCCAGATTTGCTGTTGTCCTGGAGAGCTTGCAGAGCACTGATGAAAGGCAGGCAGAGAATTCCCTGCTAGCACCTTCTCTGTGCCTGGGAAACAGAAGTGTTCCCATTGCTTCGCAGAATCGCTTTTGTGCAGAAAACAATAACACTTGTTCAGAACGAAAGAAAGCACAGAGCCCCAGATTTTATGTTGTCCTGGAGAGCTTGCAGAGCACTGGGGAAAAGCAGGCAGAGAATTCCCTGCTAGCACCTTCTCTGTGCCTGGGAAACAGAAGTGTTCACATTTCTTCGCAGAATCGCTTTTGTGCAGAAAACAGTAACACTTGTTCAGAACGAAAGAAAGCACAGAGCCCCAGATTTTATGTTGTCCTGGAGAGCTTGCAGAGCACTGGGGAAAGGCAGGCAGAGAATTCCCTGCTAGCACCTTCTCTGTGCCTGGGAAGCAGAAGTGTTCACATTGCTTCGCAGAATCGCTTTTGTGCAGAAAACAATAACACTTGTTCAGAACGAAAGAAAGCACAGAGCCGCAGATTTTATGTTGTCCTGGAGAGCTTGCAGAGCACTGGGGAAAAGCAGGCAGAGAATTCCCTGCTAGCACCTTCTCTGTGCCTGGGAAGCAGAAGTGTTCACATTGCTTCGCAGAATCGCTTTTGTGCAGAAAACAGTAACACTTGTTCAGAACGAAAGAAAGCACAGAGCCCCAGATTTTATGTTGTCCTGGAGAGCTTGCAGAGCACTGGGGAAAGGCAGGCAGAGAATTCCCTGCTAGCACCTTCTCTGTGCCTGTTCACATTGCTTCGCAGAATCGCTTTTGTGCAGAAAACAGTAACACTTGTTCAGAACGAAAGAAAGCACAGAGCCCCAGATCTGCTGTTGTCCTGGTGAGCTTGCAGAGCACTGGGGAAAAGCAGGCAGAGAATTCCCTGCTAGCACCTTCTCTGTGCCTGGGAAACAGAAGTGTTCCCATTGCTTCGCAGAATCGCTTTTGTGCAGAAAACAGTAACACTTGTTCAGAACGAAAGAAAGCACAGAGCCCCAGATTTTATGTTGTCCTGGAGAGCTTGCAGAGCACTGGGGAAAGGCAGGCAGAGAATTCCCTGCTAGCACCTTCTCTGTGCCTGGGAAAGAGAAGTGTTCCCATTGCTTCGCAGAATCGCTTTTGTGCAGAAAACAATAACACTTGTTCAGAACGAAAGAAAGCACAGAGCCCCAGATTTTATGTTGTCCTGGAGAGCTTGCAGAGCACTGGGGAAAGGCAGGCAGAGACTTCCCTGCTAGCACCTTCTCTGTGCCTGGGAAGCAGAAGTGTTCACATTGCTTCGCAGAATCGCTTTTGTGCAGAAAACAATAACAACTGTTCAGAACGAAAGAAAGCACAGAGCCCCAGATTTTATGTTGTCCTGGAGAGCTTGCAGAGCACTGGGGAAAAGCAGGCAGAGAATTCCCTGCTAGCACCTTCTCTGTGCCTGGGAAACAGAAGTGTTCACATTTCTTCGCAGAATCGCTTTTGTGCAGAAAACAGTAACACTTGTTCAGAACGAAAGAAAGCACAGAGCCCCAGATTTTATGTTGTCCTGGAGAGCTTGCAGAGCACTGGGGAAAGGCAGGCAGAGAATTCCCTGCTAGCACCTTCTCTGTGCCTGTTCACATTCCTTCGCAGAATCGCTTTTGTGCAGAAAACTGTAACACTTGTTCAGACGAAAGAAAGCACAGAGCCCCAGATTTTATGTTGTCCTGGAGAGCTTGCAGAGCACTGGGGAAAGGCAGGCAGAGAATTCCCTGCTAGCACCTTCTCTGTGCCTGGGAAGCAGAAGTCTTTACATTGCTTCGCAGAATCGCTTTTGTGCAGACAACAGTAACACTTTTTCAGAACAAAAGAAAGCACAGAGCCTCAGATTTTATGTTGTCCTGGAGAGCTTGCAGAGCACTGGGGAAAAGCAAGCAGAGAATTCCCTGCTAGCACCTTCTCTGTGCCTGGGAAACAGAAGTGTTCACATTGCTTCGCAGTATCGCTTTTGTGCAGAAAACAGTAACACTTGTTCAGAAGGAAAGAAAGCACAGAGCCCCATATTTTATGTTGTGCTGGAGAGCTTGCAGAGCACTGGGGAAAAGCAGGCAGAGAATTCCCTGCTAGCACCTTCTCTGTGCCTGGGAAACAGAAGTGTTCACATTGCTTCGCAGAATCGCTTTTGTGCAGAAAACAGTAACACTTGTTCAGAACGAAAGAAAGCACAGAGCCCCAGATTTTATGTTGTCCTGGAGAGCTTGCAGAGCACTGGGGAAAAGCAGGCAGAGAATTCCCTGCTAGCACCTTCTCTGTGCCTGTTCACATTCCTTCGCAGAATCGCTTTTGTGCAGAAAACAGTAACACTTGTTCAGACGAAAGAAAGCACAGAGCCCCAGATTTTATGTTGTCCTGGAGAGCTTGCAGAGCACTGGGGAAAGGCAGGCAGAGAATTCCCTGCTAGCACCTTTTCTGTGCCTGTTCACATTGCTTCGCAGAATCGCTTTTGTGCAGAAAACAGTAACACTTGTTCAGAACGAAAGAAAGCACAGAGCCCCAGATCTGCTGTTGTCCTGGTGAGCTTGCAGAGCACTGGGGAAAAGCAGGCAGAGAATTCCCTGCTAGCACCTTCTCTGTGCCTGGGAAGCAGAAGTGTTCCCATTGCTTCGCAGAATCGCTTTTGTGCAGAAAACAGTAACACTTGTTCAGAACAAAAGAAAGCACAGAGCCCCAGATTTTATGTTGTCCTGGAGAGCTTGCAGAGCACTGGGGAAAGGCAGGCAGAGAATTCCCTGCTAGCACCTTCTCTGTGCCTGGGAAGCAGAAGTGTTCACATTGCTTCGCAGAATCGCTTTTGTGCAGAAAACAATAACACTTGTTCAGAACGAAAGAAAGCACAGAGCCCCAGATTTTATGTTGTCCTGGAGAGCTTGCAGAGCACTGGGGAAAAGCAGGCAGAGAATTCCCTGCTAGCACCTTCTCTGTGCCTGGGAAGCAGAAGTGTTCACATTGCTTCGCAGAATCGCTTTTGTGCAGAAAACAGTAACACTTGTTCAGAACGAAAGAAAGCACAGAGCCCCAGATTTTATGTTGTCCTGGAGAGCTTGCAGAGCACTGGGGAAAGGCAGGCAGAGAATTCCCTGCTAGCACCTTCTCTGTGCCTGTTCACATTGCTTCGCAGAATCGCTTTTGTGCAGAAAACAGTAACACTTGTTCAGAACGAAAGAAAGCACAGAGCCCCAGATCTGCTGTTGTCCTGGTGAGCTTGCAGAGCACTGGGGAAAAGCAGGCAGAGAATTCCCTGCTAGCACCTTCTCTGTGCCTGGGAAACAGAAGTGTTCCCATTGCTTCGCAGAATCGCTTTTGTGCAGAAAACAGTAACACTTGTTCAGAACGAAACAAAGCACAGAGCCCCAGATTTTATGTTGTCCTGGAGAGCTTGCAGAGCACTCGGGAAAGGCAGGCAGAGAATTCCCTGCTAGCACCTTCACTGTGCCTGGGAAAGAGAAGTGTTCCCATTGCTTCGCAGAATCGCTTTTGTGCAGAAAACAATAACACTTGTTCAGAACGAAAGAAAGCACAGAGCCCCAGATTTTATGTTGTCCTGGAGAGCTTGCAGAGCACTGGGGAAAGGCAGGCAGAGAATTCCCTGCTAGCACCTTCTCTGTGCCTGTTCACATTGCTTCGCAGAATCGCTTTTGTGCAGAAAACAGTAACACTTGTTCAGAACGAAACAAAGCACAGAGCCCCAGATTTGCTGTTGTCCTGGAGAGCTTGCAGAGCACTGATGAAAGGCAGGCAGAGAATTCCCTGCTAGCACCTTCTCTGTGCCTGGGAAAGAGAAGTGTTCCCATTGCTTCGCAGAATCGCTTTTGTGCAGAAAACAATAACACTTGTTCAGAACGAAAGAAAGCACAGAGCCCCAGATTTTATGTTGTCCTGCAGAGCTTGCAGAGCACTGGGGAAAAGCAGGCAGAGAATTCCCTGCTAGCACCTTCTCTGTGCCTGGGAAACAGAAGTGTTCACATTTCTTCGCAGAATCGCTTTTGTGCAGAAAACAGTAACACTTGTTCAGAACAAAAGAAAGCACAGAGCCCCAGATTTTATGTTGTCCTGGAGAGCTTGCAGAGCACTGGGGAAAGGCAGGCAGAGACTTCCCTGCTAGCACCTTCTCTGTGCCTGGGAAGCAGAAGTGTTCACATTGCTTCGCAGAATCGCTTTTGTGCAGAAAACAATAACAACTGTTCAGAACGAAAGAAAGCACAGAGCCCCAGATTTTATGTTGTCCTGGAGAGCTTGCAGAGCACTGGGGAAAAGCAGGCAGAGAATTCCCTGCTAGCACCTTCTCTGTGCCTGGGAAACAGAAGTGTTCACATTTCTTCGCAGAATCGCTTTTGTGCAGAAAACAGTAACACTTGTTCAGAACAAAAGAAAGCACAGAGCCCCAGATTTTATGTTGTCCTGGAGAGCTTGCAGAGCACTGGGGAAAGGCAGGCAGAGACTTCCCTGCTAGCACCTTCTCTGTGCCTGGGAAGCAGAAGTGTTCACATTGCTTCGCAGAATCGCTTTTGTGCAGAAAACAATAACAACTGTTCAGAACGAAAGAAAGCACAGAGCCCCAGATTTTATGTTGTCCTGGAGAGCTTGCAGAGCACTGGGGAAAAGCAGGCAGAGAATTCCCTGCTAGCACCTTCTCTGTGCCTGGGAAACAGAAGTGTTCACATTTCTTCGCAGAATCGCTTTTGTGCAGAAAACAGTAACACTTGTTCAGAACGAAAGAAAGCACAGAGCCCCAGATTTTATGTTGTGCTGGAGAGCTTGCAGAGCACTGGGGAAAAGCAGGCAGAGAATTCCCTGCTAGCACCTTCTCTGTGCCTGGGAAACAGAAGTGTTCACATTGCTTCGCAGAATCGCTTTTGTGCAGAAAACAGTAACACTTGTTCAGAACGAAAGAAAGCACAGAGCCCCAGATTTTATGTTGTCCTGGAGAGCTTGCAGAGCACTGGGGAAAGGCAGGCAGAGAATTCCCTGCTAGCACCTTCTCTGTGCCTGGGAAGCAGAAGTGTTCACATTGCTTCGCAGTATCGCTTTTGTGCAGAAAACAGTAACACTTGTTCAGAAGGAAAGAAAGCACAGAGCCCCATATTTTATGTTGTGCTGGAGAGCTTGCAGAATACTGGGGAAAAGCAGGCAGAGAATTCCCTGCTAGCACCTTCTCTGTGCCTGGGAAACAGAAGTGTTCACATTGCTTCACAGAATCGCTTTTGTGCAGAAAACAGTAACACTTGTTCAGAACGAAAGAAAGCACAGAGCCCCAGATTTTATGTTGTCCTGGAGAGCTTGCAGAGCACTGGGGAAAGGCAGGCAGAGAATTCCCTGCTAGCACCTTCTCTGTGCCTGTTCACATTCCTTCGCAGAATCGCTTTTGTGCAGAAAACTGTAACACTTGTTCAGACGAAAGAAAGCACAGAGCCCCAGATTTTATGTTGTCCTGGAGAGCTTGCAGAGCACTGGGGAAAGGCAGGCAGAGAATTCCCTGCTAGCACCTTCTCTGTGCCTGGGAAGCAGAAGTCTTCACATTGCTTCGCAGAATCGCTTTTGTGCAGACAACAGTAACACTTTTTCAGAACAAAAGAAAGCACAGAGCCTCAGATTTTATGTTGTCCTGGAGAGCTTGCAGAGCACTGGGGAAAAGCAAGCAGAGAATTCCCTGCTAGCACCTTCTCTGTGCCTGGGAAACAGAAGTGTTCACATTGCTTCGCAGTATCGCTTTTGTGCAGAAAACAGTAACACTTGTTCAGAAGGAAAGAAAGCACAGAGCCCCATATTTTATGTTGTGCTGGAGAGCTTGCAGAGCACTGGGGAAAAGCAGGCAGAGAATTCCCTGCTAGCACCTTCTCTGTGCCTGGGAAACAGAAGTGTTCACATTGCTTCGCAGAATCGCTTTTGTGCAGAAAACAGTAACACTTGTTCAGAACGAAAGAAAGCACAGAGCCCCAGATTTTATGTTGTCCTGGAGAGCTTGCAGAGCACTGGGGAAAGGCAGGCAGAGAATTCCCTGCTAGCACCTTCTCTGTGCCTGTTCACATTCCTTCGCAGAATCGCTTTTGTGCAGAAAACAGTAACACTTGTTCAGACGAAAGAAAGCACAGAGCCCCAGATTTTATGTTGTCCTGGAGAGCTTGCAGAGCACTGGGGAAAGGCAGGCAGAGAATTCCCTGCTAGCACCTTTTCTGTGCCTGTTCACATTGCTTCGCAGAATCGCTTTTGTGCAGAAAACAGTAACACTTGTTCAGAACGAAAGAAAGCACAGAGCCCCAGATCTGCTGTTGTCCTGGTGAGCTTGCAGAGCACTGGGGAAAAGCAGGCAGAGAATTCCCTGCTAGCACCTTCTCTGTGCCTGGGAAACAGAAGTGTTCCCATTGCTTCGCAGAATCGCTTTTGTGCAGAAAACAGTAACACTTGTTCAGAACGAAACAAAGCACAGAGCCCCAGATTTGCTGTTGTCCTGGAGAGCTTGCAGAGCACTGGGGAAAGGCAGGCAGAGAATTCCCTGCTAGCACCTTCTCTGTGCCTGGGAAGCAGAAGTCTTCACATTGCTTCGCAGAATCGCTTTTGTGCAGAAAACAATAACACTTGTTCAGAACGAAAGAAAGCACAGAGCCCCAGATTTTATGTTGTCCTGGAGAGCTTGCAGAGCACTGGGGAAAGGCAGGCAGAGAATTCCCTGCTAGCACCTTCTCTGTGCCTGGGAAGCAGAAGTGTTCACATTGCTTCGCAGAATCGCTTTTGTGCAGAAAACAGTAACACTTGTTCAGAACGAAAGAAAGCACAGAGCCCCAGATTTTATGTTGTCCTGGAGAGCTTGCAGAGCACTGGGGAAAGGCAGGCAGAGAATTCCCTGCTAGCACCTTCTCTGTGCCTGTTCACATTGCTTCGCAGAATCGCTTTTGTGCAGAAAACAGTAACACTTGTTCAGAACGAAAGAAAGCACAGAGCCCCAGATCTGCTGTTGTCCTGGTGAGCTTGCAGAGCACTGGGGAAAAGCAGGCAGAGAATTCCCTGCTAGCACCTTCTCTGTGCCTGTTCACATTCCTTCGCAGAATCGCTTTTGTGCAGAAAACTGTAACACTTGTTCAGACGAAAGAAAGCACAGAGCCCCAGATTTTATGTTGTCCTGGAGAGCTTGCAGAATACTGGGGAAAAGCAGGCAGAGAATTCCCTGCTAGCACCTTCTCTGTGCCTGGGAAGCAGAAGTGTTCACATTGCTTCGCAGAATCGCTTTTGTGCAGAAAACAGTAACACTTGTTCAGAACGAAAGAAAGCACAGAGCCCCAGATTTTATGTTGTCCTGGAGAGCTTGCAGAGCACTGGGGAAAGGCAGGCAGAGAATTCCCTGCTAGCACCTTCTCTGTGCCTGGGAAACAGAAGTTTTCCCATTGCTTCGCAGAATCGCTTTTGTGCAGAAAACAATAACACTTGTTCAGAACGAAAGAAAGCACAGAGCCCCAGATTTTATGTTGTCCTGGAGAGCTTGCAGAGCACTGGGGAAAAGCAGGCAGAGAATTCCCTGCTAGCACCTTCTCTGTGCCTGGGAAACAGAAGTGTTCACATTTCTTCGCAGAATCGCTTTTGTGCAGAAAACAGTAACACTTGTTCAGAACGAAAGAAAGCACAGAGCCCCAGATTTTATGTTGTCCTGGAGAGCTTGCAGAGCACTGGGGAAAGGCAGGCAAAGAATTCCCTGCTAGCACCTTCTCTGTGCCTGGGAAGCAGAAGTGTTCACATTGCTTCGCAGAATCGCTTTTGTGCAGAAAACAATAACACTTGTTCAGAACGAAAGAAAGCACAGAGCCCCAGATTTTATGTTGTCCTGGAGAGCTTGCAGAGCACTGGGGAAAAGCAGGCAGAGAATTCCCTGCTAGCACCTTCTCTGTGCCTGGGAAGCAGAAGTGTTCACATTGCTTCGCAGAATCGCTTTTGTGCAGAAAACAGTAACACTTGTTCAGAACGAAAGAAAGCACAGAGCCCCAGATTTTATGTTGTCCTGGAGAGCTTGCAGAGCACTGGGGAAAGGCAGGCAGAGAATTCCCTGCTAGCACCTTCTCTGTGCCTGTTCACATTGCTTCGCAGAATCGCTTTTGTGCAGAAAACAGTAACACTTGTTCAGAACGAAAGAAAGCACAGAGCCCCAGATCTGCTGTTGTCCTGGTGAGCTTGCAGAGCACTGGGGAAAAGCAGGCAGAGAATTCCCTGCTAGCACCTTCTCTGTGCCTGGGAAACAGAAGTGTTCCCATTGCTTCGCAGAATCGCTTTTGTGCAGAAAACAGTAACACTTGTTCAGAACGAAACAAAGCACAGAGCCCCAGATTTTATGTTGTCCTGGAGAGCTTGCAGAGCACTGGGGAAAGGCAGGCAGAGAATTCCCTGCTAGCACCTTCTCTGTGCCTGGGAAAGAGAAGTGTTCCCATTGCTTCGCAGAATCGCTTTTGTGCAGAAAACAATAACACTTGTTCAGAACGAAAGAAAGCACAGAGCCCCAGATTTTATGTTGTCCTGGAGAGCTTGCAGAGCACTGGGGAAAGGCAGGCAGAGACTTCCCTGCTAGCACCTTCTCTGTGCCTGGGAAGCAGAAGTGTTCACATTGCTTCGCAGAATCGCTTTTGTGCAGAAAACAATAACAACTGTTCAGAACGAAAGAAAGCACAGAGCCCCAGATTTTATGTTGTCCTGGAGAGCTTGCAGAGCACTGGGGAAAAGCAGGCAGAGAATTCCCTGCTAGCACCTTCTCTGTGCCTGGGAAACAGAAGTGTTCACATTGCTTCGCAGAATCGCTTTTGTGCAGAAAACAGTAACACTTGTTCAGAACGAAAGAAAGCACAGAGCCCCAGATTTTATGTTGTCCTGGAGAGCTTGCAGAGCACTGGGGAAAGGCAGGCAGAGAATTCCCTGCTAGCACCTTCTCTGTGCCTGTTCACATTCCTTCGCAGAATCGCTTTTGTGCAGAAAACTGTAACACTTGTTCAGACGAAAGAAAGCACAGAGCCCCAGATTTTATGTTGTCCTGGAGAGCTTGCAGAGCACTGGGGAAAGGCAGGCAGAGAATTCCCTGCTAGCACCTTCTCTGTGCCTGGGAAGCAGAAGTGTTCACATTGCTTCGCAGAATCGCTTTTGTGCAGACAACAGTAACACTTTTTCAGAACAAAAGAAAGCACAGAGCCTCAGATTTTATGTTGTCCTGGAGAGCTTGCAGAGCACTGGGGAAAAGCAAGCAGAGAATTCCCTGCTAGCACCTTCTCTGTGCCTGGGAAACAGAAGTGTTCACATTGCTTCGCAGAATCGCTTTTGTGCAGAAAACAGTAACACTTGTTCAGAAGGAAAGAAAGCACAGAGCCCCATATTTTATGTTGTGCTGGAGAGCTTGCAGAGCACTGGGGAAAAGCAGGCAGAGAATTCCCTGCTAGCACCTTCTCTGTGCCTGTTCACATTCCTTCGCAGAATCGCTTTTGTGCAGAAAACAGTAACACTTGTTCAGACGAAAGAAAGCACAGAGCCCCAGATTTTATGTTGTCCTGGAGAGCTTGCAGAGCACTGGGGAAAGGCAGGCAGAGAATTCCCTGCTAGCACCTTTTCTGTGCCTGTTCACATTGCTTCGCAGAATCGCTTTTGTGCAGAAAACAGTAACACTTGTTCAGAACGAAAGAAAGCACAGAGCCCCAGATCTGCTGTTGTCCTGGTGAGCTTGCAGAGCACTGGGGAAAAGCAGGCAGAGAATTCCCTGCTAGCACCTTCTCTGTGCCTGGGAAGCAGAAGTGTTCACATTGCTTCGCAGAATCGCTTTTGTGCAGAAAACAGTAACACTTGTTCAGAACGAAAGAAAGCACAGAGCCCCAGATTTTATGTTGTCCTGGAGAGCTTGCAGAGCACTGGGGAAAGGCAGGCAGAGAATTCCCTGCTAGCACCTTCTCTGTGCCTGTTCACATTGCTTCGCAGAATCGCTTTTGTGCAGAAAACAGTAACACTTGTTCAGAACGAAACAAAGCACAGAGCCCCAGATTTGCTGTTGTCCTGGAGAGCTTGCAGAGCACTGATGAAAGGCAGGCAGAGAATTCCCTGCTAGCACCTTCTCTGTGCCTGGGAAAGAGAAGTGTTCCCATTGCTTCGCAGAATCGCTTTTGTGCAGAAAACAATAACACTTGTTCAGAACGAAAGAAAGCACAGAGCCCCAGATTTTATGTTGTCCTGGAGAGCTTGCAGAGCACTGGGGAAAGGCAGGCAGAGAATTCCCTGCTAGCACCTTCTCTGTGCCTGGGAAGCAGAAGTCTTCACATTGCTTCGCAGAATCGCTTTTGTGCAGAAAACAATAACACTTGTTCAGAACGAAAGAAAGCACAGAGCCCCAGATTTTATGTTGTCCTGGAGAGCTTGCAGAGCACTGGGGAAAGGCAGGCAGAGAATTCCCTGCTAGCACCTTCTCTGTGCCTGTTCACATTGCTTCGCAGAATCGCTTTTGTGCAGAAAACAGTAACACTTGTTCAGAACGAAAGAAAGCACAGAGCCCCAGATCTGCTGTTGTCCTGGTGAGCTTGCAGAGCACTGGGGAAAAGCAGGCAGAGAATTCCCTGCTAGCACCTTCTCTGTGCCTGGGAAACAGAAGTGTTCCCATTGCTTCGCAGAATCGCTTTTGTGCAGAAAACAGTAACACTTGTTCAGAACGAAAGAAAGCACAGAGCCCCAGATTTTATGTTGTCCTGGAGAGCTTGCAGAGCACTGGGGAAAGGCAGGCAGAGAATTCCCTGCTAGCACCTTCTCTGTGCCTGGGAAAGAGAAGTGTTCCCATTGCTTCGCAGAATCGCTTTTGTGCAGAAAACAATAACACTTGTTCAGAACGAAAGAAAGCACAGAGCCCCAGATTTTATGTTGTCCTGGAGAGCTTGCAGAGCACTGGGGAAAGGCAGGCAGAGACTTCCCTGCTAGCACCTTCTCTGTGCCTGGGAAGCAGAAGTGTTCACATTGCTTCGCAGAATCGCTTTTGTGCAGAAAACAATAACAACTGTTCAGAACGAAAGAAAGCACAGAGCCCCAGATTTTATGTTGTCCTGGAGAGCTTGCAGAGCACTGGGGAAAAGCAGGCAGAGAATTCCCTGCTAGCACCTTCTCTGTGCCTGGGAAACAGAAGTGTTCACATTTCTTCGCAGAATCGCTTTTGTGCAGAAAACAGTAACACTTGTTCAGAACGAAAGAAAGCACAGAGCCCCAGATTTTATGTTGTCCTGGAGAGCTTGCAGAGCACTGGGGAAAGGCAGGCAGAGAATTCCCTGCTAGCACCTTCTCTGTGCCTGTTCACATTCCTTCGCAGAATCGCTTTTGTGCAGAAAACTGTAACACTTGTTCAGACGAAAGAAAGCACAGAGCCCCAGATTTTATGTTGTCCTGGAGAGCTTGCAGAGCACTGGGGAAAGGCAGGCAGAGAATTCCCTGCTAGCACCTTCTCTGTGCCTGGGAAGCAGAAGTCTTCACATTGCTTCGCAGAATCGCTTTTGTGCAGACAACAGTAACACTTTTTCAGAACAAAAGAAAGCACAGAGCCTCAGATTTTATGTTGTCCTGGAGAGCTTGCAGAGCACTGGGGAAAAGCAAGCAGAGAATTCCCTGCTAGCACCTTCTCTGTGCCTGGGAAACAGAAGTGTTCACATTGCTTCGCAGTATCGCTTTTGTGCAGAAAACAGTAACACTTGTTCAGAAGGAAAGAAAGCACAGAGCCCCATATTTTATGTTGTGCTGGAGAGCTTGCAGAGCACTGGGGAAAAGCAGGCAGAGAATTCCCTGCTAGCACCTTCTCTGTGCCTGGGAAACAGAAGTGTTCACATTGCTTCGCAGAATCGCTTTTGTGCAGAAAACAGTAACACTTGTTCAGAACGAAAGAAAGCACAGAGCCCCAGATTTTATGTTGTCCTGGAGAGCTTGCAGAGCACTGGGGAAAGGCAGGCAGAGAATTCCCTGCTAGCACCTTCTCTGTGCCTGTTCACATTCCTTCGCAGAATCGCTTTTGTGCAGAAAACAGTAACACTTGTTCAGACGAATGAAAGCACAGAGCCCCAGATTTTATGTTGTCCTGGAGAGCTTGCAGAGCACTGGGGAAAGGCAGGCAGAGAATTCCCTGCTAGCACCTTTTCTGTGCCTGTTCACATTGCTTCGCAGAATCGCTTTTGTGCAGAAAACAGTAACACTTGTTCAGAACGAAAGAAAGCACAGAGCCCCAGATCTGCTGTTGTCCTGGTGAGCTTGCAGAGCACTGGGGAAAGCAGGCAGAGAATTCCCTGCTAGCACCTTCTCTGTGCCTGGGAAACAGAAGTGTTCCCATTGCTTCGCAGAATCGCTTTTGTGCAGAAAACAGTAACACTTGTTCAGAACGAAACAAAGCACAGAGCCCCAGATTTGCTGTTGTCCTGGAGAGCTTGCAGAGCACTGGGGAAAGGCAGGCAGAGAATTCCCTGCTAGCACCTTCTCTGTGCCTGGGAAGCAGAAGTCTTCACATTGCTTCGCAGAATCGCTTTTGTGCAGAAAACAATAACACTTGTTCAGAACGAAAGAAAGCACAGAGCCGCAGATTTTATGTTGTCCTGGAGAGCTTGCAGAGCACTGGGGAAAAGCAGGCAGAGAATTCCCTGCTAGCACCTTCTCTGTGCCTGGGAAGCAGAAGTGTTCACATTGCTTCGCAGAATCGCTTTTGTGCAGAAAACAGTAACACTTGTTCAGAACGAAAGAAAGCACAGAGCCCCAGATTTTATGTTGTCCTGGAGAGCTTGCAGAGCACTGGGGAAAGGCAGGCAGAGAATTCCCTGCTAGCACCTTCTCTGTGCCTGTTCACATTGCTTCGCAGAATCGCTTTTGTGCAGAAAACAGTAACACTTGTTCAGAACGAAAGAAAGCACAGAGCCCCAGATCTGCTGTTTTCCTGGTGAGCTTGCAGAGCACTGGGGAAAAGCAGGCAGAGAATTCCCTGCTAGCACCTTCTCTGTGCCTGTTCACATTCCTTCGCAGAATCGCTTTTGTGCAGAAAACTGTAACACTTGTTCAGACGAAAGAAAGCACAGAGCCCCAGATTTTATGTTGTCCTGGAGAGCTTGCAGAATACTGGGGAAAAGCAGGCAGAGAATTCCCTGCTAGCACCTTCTCTGTGCCTGGGAAGCAGAAGTGTTCACATTGCTTCGCAGAATCGCTTTTGTGCAGAAAACAGTAACACTTGTTCAGAACGAAAGAAAGCACAGAGCCCCAGATTTTATGTTGTCCTGGAGAGCTTGCAGAGCACTGGGGAAAGGCAGGCAGAGAATTCCCTGCTAGCACCTTCTCTGTGCCTGTTCACATTGCTTCGCAGAATCGCTTTTGTGCAGAAAACAGTAACACTTGTTCAGACGAAAGAAAGCACAGAGCCCCAGATTTTATGTTGTCCTGGAGAGCTTGCAGAGCACTGGGGAAAAGCAGGCAGAGAATTCCCTGCTAGCACCTTCTCTGTGCCTGGGAAACAGAAGTGTTCACATTGCTTCGCAGAATCGCTTTTGTGCAGAAAACAGTAACACTTGTTCAGAAGGAAAGAAAGCACAGAGCCCCATATTTTATGTTGTGCTGGAGAGCTTGCAGAGTACTGGGGAAAAGCAGGCAGAGAATTCCCAGCTAGCACCTTCTCTGTGCCTGGGAAGCAGAAGTGTTCACATTGCTTGGCAGAATCGCTTTTGTGCAGAAAACAGTAACACTTGTTCAGAACAAAAGAAAGCACAGAGCCCCAGATTTTATGTTGTCCTGGAGAGCTTGCAGAGCACTGGGGAAAAGCAGGCAGAGAATTCCCTGCTAGCACCTTCTCTGTGCCTGGGAAACAGAAGTGTTCCCATTGCTTCGCAGAATCGCTTTTGTGCAGAAAACAGTAACACTTGTTCAGAACGAAAGAAAGCACAGAGCCCCAGATTTTATGTTGTCCTGGAGAGCTTGCAGAGCACTGGGGAAAGGCAGGCAGAGAATTCCCTGCTAGCACCTTCTCTGTGCCTGTTCACATTGCTTCGCAGAATCGCTTTTGTGCAGAAAACAGTAACACTTGTTCAGAACGAAACAAAGCACAGAGCCCCAGATCTGCTGTTGTCCTGGTGAGCTTGCAGAGCACTGGGGAAAAGCAGGCAGAGAATTCCCTGCTAGCACCTTCTCTGTGCCTGGGAAACAGAAGTTTTCCCATTGCTTCGCAGAATCGCTTTTGTGCAGAAAACAATAACACTTGTTCAGAACGAAAGAAAGCACAGAGCCCCAGATTTTATGTTGTCCTGGAGAGCTTGCAGAGCACTGGGGAAAAGCAGGCAGAGAATTCCCTGCTAGCACCTTCTCTGTGCCTGGGAAACAGAAGTGTTCACATTTCTTCGCAGAATCGCTTTTGTGCAGAAAACAGTAACACTTGTTCAGAACGAAAGAAAGCACAGAGCCCCAGATCTGCTGTTGTCCTGGTGAGCTTGCAGAGCACTGGGGAAAAGCAGGCAGAGAATTCCCTGCTAGCACCTTCTCTGTGCCTGGGAAACAGAAGTGTTCCCATTGCTTCGCAGAATCGCTTTTGTGCAGAAAACAGTAACACTTGTTCAGAACGAAACAAAGCACAGAGCCCCAGATTTGCTGTTGTCCTGGAGAGCTTGCAGAGCACTGGGGAAAGGCAGGCAGAGAATTCCCTGCTAGCACCTTCTCTGTGCCTGGGAAGCAGAAGTCTTCACATTGCTTCGCAGAATCGCTTTTGTGCAGAAAACAATAACACTTGTTCAGAACGAAAGAAAGCACAGAGCCGCAGATTTTATGTTGTCCTGGAGAGCTTGCAGAGCACTGGGGAAAAGCAGGCAGAGAATTCCCTGCTAGCACCTTCTCTGTGCCTGGGAAGCAGAAGTGTTCACATTGCTTCGCAGAATCGCTTTTGTGCAGAAAACAGTAACACTTGTTCAGAACGAAAGAAAGCACAGAGCCCCAGATTTTATGTTGTCCTGGAGAGCTTGCAGAGCACTGGGGAAAGGCAGGCAGAGAATTCCCTGCTAGCACCTTCTCTGTGCCTGGGAAGCAGAAGTCTTCACATTGCTTCGCAGAATCGCTTTTGTGCAGAAAACAATAACACTTGTTCAGAACGAAAGAAAGCACAGAGCCGCAGATTTTATGTTGTCCTGGAGAGCTTGCAGAGCACTGGGGAAAAGCAGGCAGAGAATTCCCTGCTAGCACCTTCTCTGTGCCTGGGAAGCAGAAGTGTTCACATTGCTTCGCAGAATCGCTTTTGTGCAGAAAACAGTAACACTTGTTCAGAACGAAAGAAAGCACAGAGCCCCAGATTTTATGTTGTCCTGGAGAGCTTGCAGAGCACTGGGGAAAGGCAGGCAGAGAATTCCCTGCTAGCACCTTCTCTGTGCCTGTTCACATTGCTTCGCAGAATCGCTTTTGTGCAGAAAACAGTAACACTTGTTCAGAACGAAAGAAAGCACAGAGCCCCAGATCTGCTGTTGTCCTGGTGAGCTTGCAGAGCACTGGGGAAAAGCAGGCAGAGAATTCCCTGCTAGCACCTTCTCTGTGCCTGTTCACATTCCTTCGCAGAATCGCTTTTGTGCAGAAAACTGTAACACTTGTTCAGACGAAAGAAAGCACAGAGCCCCAGATTTTATGTTGTCCTGGAGAGCTTGCAGAATACTGGGGAAAAGCAGGCAGAGAATTCCCTGCTAGCACCTTCTCTGTGCCTGGGAAGCAGAAGTGTTCACATTGCTTCGCAGAATCGCTTTTGTGCAGAAAACAGTAACACTTGTTCAGAACGAAAGAAAGCACAGAGCCCCAGATTTTATGTTGTCCTGGAGAGCTTGCAGAGCACTGGGGAAAGGCAGGCAGAGAATTCCCTGCTAGCACCTTCTCTGTGCCTGGGAAACAGAAGTTTTCCCATTGCTTCGCAGAATCGCTTTTGTGCAGAAAACAATAACACTTGTTCAGAACGAAAGAAAGCACAGAGCCCCAGATTTTATGTTGTCCTGGAGAGCTTGCAGAGCACTGGGGAAAAGCAGGCAGAGAATTCCCTGCTAGCACCTTCTCTGTGCCTGGGAAACAGAAGTGTTCACATTTCTTCGCAGAATCGCTTTTGTGCAGAAAACAGTAACACTTGTTCAGAACGAAAGAAAGCACAGAGCCCCAGATTTTATGTTGTCCTGGAGAGCTTGCAGAGCACTGGGGAAAGGCAGGCAAAGAATTCCCTGCTAGCACCTTCTCTGTGCCTGGGAAGCAGAAGTGTTCACATTGCTTCGCAGAATCGCTTTTGTGCAGAAAACAATAACACTTGTTCAGAACGAAAGAAAGCACAGAGCCCCAGATTTTATGTTGTCCTGGAGAGCTTGCAGAGCACTGGGGAAAAGCAGGCAGAGAATTCCCTGCTAGCACCTTCTCTGTGCCTGGGAAGCAGAAGTGTTCACATTGCTTCGCAGAATCGCTTTTGTGCAGAAAACAGTAACACTTGTTCAGAACGAAAGAAAGCACAGAGCCCCAGATTTTATGTTGTCCTGGAGAGCTTGCAGAGCACTGGGGAAAGGCAGGCAGAGAATTCCCTGCTAGCACCTTCTCTGTGCCTGTTCACATTGCTTCGCAGAATCGCTTTTGTGCAGAAAACAGTAACACTTGTTCAGAACGAAAGAAAGCACAGAGCCCCAGATCTGCTGTTGTCCTGGTGAGCTTGCAGAGCACTGGGGAAAAGCAGGCAGAGAATTCCCTGCTAGCACCTTCTCTGTGCCTGGGAAACAGAAGTGTTCCCATTGCTTCGCAGAATCGCTTTTGTGCAGAAAACAGTAACACTTGTTCAGAACGAAACAAAGCACAGAGCCCCAGATTTTATGTTGTCCTGGAGAGCTTGCAGAGCACTGGGGAAAGGCAGGCAGAGAATTCCCTGCTAGCACCTTCTCTGTGCCTGGGAAAGAGAAGTGTTCCCATTGCTTCGCAGAATCGCTTTTGTGCAGAAAACAATAACACTTGTTCAGAACGAAAGAAAGCACAGAGCCCCAGATTTTATGTTGTCCTGGAGAGCTTGCAGAGCACTGGGGAAAAGCAGGCAGAGAATTCCCTGCTAGCACCTTCTCTGTGCCTGGGAAACAGAAGTGTTCACATTGCTTCGCAGAATCGCTTTTGTGCAGAAAACAGTAACACTTGTTCAGAACGAAAGAAAGCACAGAGCCCCAGATTTTATGTTGTCCTGGAGAGCTTGCAGAGCACTGGGGAAAGGCAGGCAGAGAATTCCCTGCTAGCACCTTCTCTGTGCCTGTTCACATTCCTTCGCAGAATCGCTTTTGTGCAGAAAACTGTAACACTTGTTCAGACGAAAGAAAGCACAGAGCCCCAGATTTTATGTTGTCCTGGAGAGCTTGCAGAGCACTGGGGAAAGGCAGGCAGAGAATTCCCTGCTAGCACCTTCTCTGTGCCTGGGAAGCAGAAGTGTTCACATTGCTTCGCAGAATCGCTTTTGTGCAGACAACAGTAACACTTTTTCAGAACAAAAGAAAGCACAGAGCCTCAGATTTTATGTTGTCCTGGAGAGCTTGCAGAGCACTGGGGAAAAGCAAGCAGAGAATTCCCTGCTAGCACCTTCTCTGTGCCTGGGAAACAGAAGTGTTCACATTGCTTCGCAGTATCGCTTTTGTGCAGAAAACAGTAACACTTGTTCAGAAGGAAAGAAAGCACAGAGCCCCATATTTTATGTTGTGCTGGAGAGCTTGCAGAGCACTGGGGAAAAGCAGGCAGAGAATTCCCTGCTAGCACCTTCTCTGTGCCTGTTCACATTCCTTCGCAGAATCGCTTTTGTGCAGAAAACAGTAACACTTGTTCAGACGAAAGAAAGCACAGAGCCCCAGATTTTATGTTGTCCTGGAGAGCTTGCAGAGCACTGGGGAAAGGCAGGCAGAGAATTCCCTGCTAGCACCTTTTCTGTGCCTGTTCACATTGCTTCGCAGAATCGCTTTTGTGCAGAAAACAGTAACACTTGTTCAGAACGAAAGAAAGCACAGAGCCCCAGATCTGCTGTTGTCCTGGTGAGCTTGCAGAGCACTGGGGAAAAGCAGGCAGAGAATTCCCTGCTAGCACCTTCTCTGTGCCTGGGAAGCAGAAGTGTTCACATTGCTTCGCAGAATCGCTTTTGTGCAGAAAACAGTAACACTTGTTCAGAACGAAAGAAAGCACAGAGCCCCAGATTTTATGTTGTCCTGGAGAGCTTGCAGAGCACTGGGGAAAGGCAGGCAGAGAATTCCCTGCTAGCACCTTCTCTGTGCCTGTTCACATTGCTTCGCAGAATCGCTTTTGTGCAGAAAACAGTAACACTTGTTCAGAACGAAACAAAGCACAGAGCCCCAGATTTGCTGTTGTCCTGGAGAGCTTGCAGAGCACTGATGAAAGGCAGGCAGAGAATTCCCTGCTAGCACCTTCTCTGTGCCTGGGAAAGAGAAGTGTTCCCATTGCTTCGCAGAATCGCTTTTGTGCAGAAAACAATAACACTTGTTCAGAACGAAAGAAAGCACAGAGCCCCAGATTTTATGTTGTCCTGGAGAGCTTGCAGAGCACTGGGGAAAGGCAGGCAGAGAATTCCCTGCTAGCACCTTCTCTGTGCCTGGGAAGCAGAAGTCTTCACATTGCTTCGCAGAATCGCTTTTGTGCAGAAAACAATAACACTTGTTCAGAACGAAAGAAAGCACAGAGCCCCAGATTTTATGTTGTCCTGGAGAGCTTGCAGAGCACTGGGGAAAAGCAGGCAGAGAATTCCCTGCTAGCACCTTCTCTGTGCCTGGGAAGCAGAAGTGTTCACATTGCTTCGCAGAATCGCTTTTGTGCAGAAAACAGTAACACTTGTTCAGAACGAAAGAAAGCACAGAGCCCCAGATTTTATGTTGTCCTGGAGAGCTTGCAGAGCACTGGGGAAAGGCAGGCAGAGAATTCCCTGCTAGCACCTTCTCTGTGCCTGTTCACATTGCTTCGCAGAATCGCTTTTGTGCAGAAAACAGTAACACTTGTTCAGAACGAAAGAAAGCACAGAGCCCCAGATCTGCTGTTGTCCTGGTGAGCTTGCAGAGCACTGGGGAAAAGCAGGCAGAGAATTCCCTGCTAGCACCTTCTCTGTGCCTGGGAAACAGAAGTGTTCCCATTGCTTCGCAGAATCGCTTTTGTGCAGAAAACAGTAACACTTGTTCAGAACGAAAGAAAGCACAGAGCCCCAGATTTTATGTTGTCCTGGAGAGCTTGCAGAGCACTGGGGAAAGGCAGGCAGAGAATTCCCTGCTAGCACCTTCTCTGTGCCTGGGAAACAGAAGTGTTCCCATTGCTTCGCAGAATCGCTTTTGTGCAGAAAACAGTAACACTTGTTCAGAACGAAACAAAGCACAGAGCCCCAGATTTTATGTTGTCCTGGAGAGCTTGCAGAGCACTGGGGAAAGGCAGGCAGAGACTTCCCTGCTAGCACCTTCTCTGTGCCTGGGAAGCAGAAGTGTTCACATTGCTTCGCAGAATCGCTTTTGTGCAGAAAACAATAACAACTGTTCAGAACGAAAGAAAGCACAGAGCCCCAGATTTTATGTTGTCCTGGAGAGCTTGCAGAGCACTGGGGAAAAGCAGGCAGAGAATTCCCTGCTAGCACCTTCTCTGTGCCTGGGAAACAGAAGTGTTCACATTTCTTCGCAGAATCGCTTTTGTGCAGAAAACAGTAACACTTGTTCAGAACGAAAGAAAGCACAGAGCCCCAGATTTTATGTTGTCCTGGAGAGCTTGCAGAGCACTGGGGAAAGGCAGGCAGAGAATTCCCTGCTAGCACCTTCTCTGTGCCTGTTCACATTCCTTCGCAGAATCGCTTTTGTGCAGAAAACTGTAACACTTGTTCAGACGAAAGAAAGCACAGAGCCCCAGATTTTATGTTGTCCTGGAGAGCTTGCAGAGCACTGGGGAAAGGCAGGCAGAGAATTCCCTGCTAGCACCTTCTCTGTGCCTGGGAAGCAGAAGTCTTCACATTGCTTCGCAGAATCGCTTTTGTGCAGACAACAGTAACACTTTTTCAGAACAAAAGAAAGCACAGAGCCTCAGATTTTATGTTGTCCTGGAGAGCTTGCAGAGCACTGGGGAAAAGCAAGCAGAGAATTCCCTGCTAGCACCTTCTCTGTGCCTGGGAAACAGAAGTGTTCACATTGCTTCGCAGTATCGCTTTTGTGCAGAAAACAGTAACACTTGTTCAGAAGGAAAGAAAGCACAGAGCCCCATATTTTATGTTGTGCTGGAGAGCTTGCAGAGCACTGGGGAAAAGCAGGCAGAGAATTCCCTGCTAGCACCTTCTCTGTGCCTGGGAAACAGAAGTGTTCACATTGCTTCGCAGAATCGCTTTTGTGCAGAAAACAGTAACACTTGTTCAGAACGAAAGAAAGCACAGAGCCCCAGATTTTATGTTGTCCTGGAGAGCTTGCAGAGCACTGGGGAAAGGCAGGCAGAGAATTCCCTGCTAGCACCTTCTCTGTGCCTGTTCACATTCCTTCGCAGAATCGCTTTTGTGCAGAAAACAGTAACACTTGTTCAGACGAATGAAAGCACAGAGCCCCAGATTTTATGTTGTCCTGGAGAGCTTGCAGAGCACTGGGGAAAGGCAGGCAGAGAATTCCCTGCTAGCACCTTTTCTGTGCCTGTTCACATTGCTTCGCAGAATCGCTTTTGTGCAGAAAACAGTAACAGTTGTTCAGAACGAAAGAAAGCACAGAGCCCCAGATCTGCTGTTGTCCTGGTGAGCTTGCAGAGCACTGGGGAAAAGCAGGCAGAGAATTCCCTGCTAGCACCTTCTCTGTGCCTGGGAAACAGAAGTGTTCCCATTGCTTCGCAGAATCGCTTTTGTGCAGAAAACAGTAACACTTGTTCAGAACGAAACAAAGCACAGAGCCCCAGATTTGCTGTTGTCCTGGAGAGCTTGCAGAGCACTGGGGAAAGGCAGGCAGAGAATTCCCTGCTAGCACCTTCTCTGTGCCTGGGAAGCAGAAGTCTTCACATTGCTTCGCAGAATCGCTTTTGTGCAGAAAACAATAACACTTGTTCAGAACGAAAGAAAGCACAGAGCCCCAGATCTGCTGTTGTCCTGGTGAGCTTGCAGAGCACTGGGGAAAAGCAGGCAGAGAATTCCCTGCTAGCACCTTCTCTGTGCCTGGGAAACAGAAGTGTTCCCATTGCTTCGCAGAATCGCTTTTGTGCAGAAAACAGTAACACTTGTTCAGAACGAAACAAAGCACAGAGCCCCAGATTTTATGTTGTCCTGGAGAGCTTGCAGAGCACTGGGGAAAGGCAGGCAGAGAATTCCCTGCTAGCACCTTCTCTGTGCCTGGGAAAGAGAAGTGTTCCCATTGCTTCGCAGAATCGCTTTTGTGCAGAAAACAATAACACTTGTTCAGAACGAAAGAAAGCACAGAGCCCCAGATTTTATGTTGTCCTGGAGAGCTTGCAGAGCACTGGGGAAAGGCAGGCAGAGACTTCCCTGCTAGCACCTTCTCTGTGCCTGGGAAGCAGAAGTGTTCACATTGCTTCGCAGAATCGCTTTTGTGCAGAAAACAATAACAACTGTTCAGAACGAAAGAAAGCACAGAGCCCCAGATTTTATGTTGTCCTGGAGAGCTTGCAGAGCACTGGGGAAAAGCAGGCAGAGAATTCCCTGCTAGCACCTTCTCTGTGCCTGGGAAACAGAAGTGTTCACATTGCTTCGCAGAATCGCTTTTGTGCAGAAAACAGTAACACTTGTTCAGAACGAAAGAAAGCACAGAGCCCCAGATTTTATGTTGTCCTGGAGAGCTTGCAGAGCACTGGGGAAAGGCAGGCAGAGACTTCCCTGCTAGCACCTTCTCTGTGCCTGTTCACATTCCTTCGCAGAATCGCTTTTGTGCAGAAAACTGTAACACTTGTTCAGACGAAAGAAAGCACAGAGCCCCAGATTTTATGTTGTCCTGGTGAGCTTGCAGAGCACTGGGGAAAGGCAGGCAGAGAATTCCCTGCTAGCACCTTCTCTGTGCCTGGGAAGCAGAAGTCTTCACATTGCTTCGCAGAATCGCTTTTGTGCAGACAACAGTAACACTTTTTCAGAACAAAAGAAAGCACAGAGCCCCAGATTTTATGTTGTCCTGGAGAGCTTGCAGAGCACTGGGGAAAAGCAAGCAGAGAATTCCCTGCTAGCACCTTCTCTGTGCCTGGGAAACAGAAGTGTTCACATTGCTTCGCAGAATCGCTTTTGTGCAGAAAACAGTAACACTTGTTCAGAACGAAAGAAAGCACAGAGCCCCAGATTTTATGTTGTCCTGGAGAGCTTGCAGAGCACTGGGGAAAGGCAGGCAGAGAATTCCCTGCTAGCACCTTCTCTGTGCCTGTTCACATTCCTTCGCAGAATCGCTTTTGTGCAGAAAACAGTAACACTTGTTCAGACGAAAGAAAGCACAGAGCCCCAGATTTTATGTTGTCCTGGAGAGCTTGCAGAGCACTGGGGAAAGGCAGGCAGAGAATTCCCTGCTAGCACCTTTTCTGTGCCTGTTCACATTGCTTCGCAGAATCGCTTTTGTGCAGAAAACAGTAACACTTGTTCAGAACGAAAGAAAGCACAGAGCCCCAGATCTGCTGTTGTCCTGGTGAGCTTGCAGAGCACTGGGGAAAAGCAGGCAGAGAATTCCCTGCTAGCACCTTCTCTGTGCCTGGGAAACAGAAGTGTTCCCATTGCTTCGCAGAATCGCTTTTGTGCAGAAAACAGTAACACTTGTTCAGAACGAAACAAAGCACAGAGCCCCAGATTTGCTGTTGTCCTGGAGAGCTTGCAGAGCACTGGGGAAAGGCAGGCAGAGACTTCCCTGCTAGCACCTTCTCTGTGCCTGGGAAGCAGAAGTCTTCACATTGCTTCGCAGAATCGCTTTTGTGCAGAAAACAATAACACTTGTTCAGAACGAAAGAAAGCACAGAGCCGCAGATTTTATGTTGTCCTGGAGAGCTTGCAGAGCACTGGGGAAAAGCAGGCAGAGAATTCCCTGCTAGCACCTTCTCTGTGCCTGGGAAGCAGAAGTGTTCACATTGCTTCGCAGAATCGCTTTTGTGCAGAAAACAGTAACACTTGTTCAGAACGAAAGAAAGCACAGAGCCCCAGATCTGCTGTTGTCCTGGTGAGCTTGCAGAGCACTGGGGAAAAGCAGGCAGAGAATTCCCTGCTAGCACCTTCTCTGTGCCTGTTCACATTCCTTCGCAGAATCGCTTTTGTGCAGAAAACTGTAACACTTGTTCAGACGAAAGAAAGCACAGAGCCCCAGATTTTATGTTGTCCTGGAGAGCTTGCAGAATACTGGGGAAAAGCAGGCAGAGAATTCCCTGCTAGCACCTTCTCTGTGCCTGGGAAGCAGAAGTGTTCACATTGCTTCGCAGAATCGCTTTTGTGCAGAAAACAGTAACACTTGTTCAGAACGAAAGAAAGCACAGAGCCCCAGATTTTATGTTGTCCTGGAGAGCTTGCAGAGCACTGGGGAAAGGCAGGCAGAGAATTCCCTGCTAGCACCTTCTCTGTGCCTGTTCACATTGCTTGGCAGAATCGCTTTTGTGCAGAAAACAGTAACACTTGTTCAGAACAAAAGAAAGCACAGAGCCCCAGATTTTATGTTGTCCTGGAGAGCTTGCAGAGCACTGGGGAAAAGCAGGCAGAGAATTCCCTGCTAGCACCTTCTCTGTGCCTGGGAAACAGAAGTGTTCACATTGCTTCGCAGAATCGCTTTTGTGCAGAAAACAGTAACACTTGTTCAGAACGAAAGAAAGCACAGAGCCCCAGATTTTATGTTGTCCTGGAGAGCTTGCAGAGCACTGGGGAAAGGCAGGCAGAGAATTCCCTGCTAGCACCTTCTCTGTGCCTGGGAAGCAGAAGTCTTCACATTGCTTCGCAGAATCGCTTTTGTGCAGAAAACAATAACACTTGTTCAGAACGAAAGAAAGCACAGAGCCGCAGATTTTATGTTGTCCTGGAGAGCTTGCAGAGCACTGGGGAAAAGCAGGCAGAGAATTCCCTGCTAGCACCTTCTCTGTGCCTGGGAAGCAGAAGTGTTCACATTGCTTCGCAGAATCGCTTTTGTGCAGAAAACAGTAACACTTGTTCAGAACGAAACAAAGCACAGAGCCCCAGATTTTATGTTGTCCTGGAGAGCTTGCAGAGCACTGGGGAAAGGCAGGCAGAGAATTCCCTGCTAGCACCTTCTCTGTGCCTGGGAAACAGAAGTGTTCCCATTGCTTCGCAGAATCGCTTTTGTGCAGAAAACAGTAACACTTGTTCAGAACGAAAGAAAGCACAGAGCCCCAGATTTGCTGTTGTCCTGGAGAGCTTGCAGAGCACTGGGGAAAGGCAGGCAGAGAATTCCCTGCTAGCACCTTCTCTGTGCCTGGGAAAGAGAAGTGTTCCCATTGCTTCGCAGAATCGCTTTTGTGCAGAAGACAATAACACTTGTTCAGAACGAAAGAAAGCACAGAGCCCCAGATTTTATGTTGTCCTGGAGAGCTTGCAGAGCACTGGGGAAAGGCAGGCAGAGACTTCCCTGCTAGCACCTTCTCTGTGCCTGGGAAGCAGAAGTGTTCACATTGCTTCGCAGAATCGCTTTTGTGCAGAAAACAATAACAACTGTTCAGAACGAAAGAAAGCACAGAGCCCCAGATTTTATGTTGTCCTGGAGAGCTTGCAGAGCACTGGGGAAAAGCAGGCAGAGAATTCCCTGCTAGCACCTTCTCTGTGCCTGGGAAACAGAAGTGTTCACATTTCTTCGCAGAATCGCTTTTGTGCAGAAAACAGTAACACTTGTTCAGAACGAAAGAAAGCACAGAGCCCCAGATTTTATGTTGTCCTGGAGAGCTTGCAGAGCACTGGGGAAAGGCAGGCAGAGAATTCCCTGCTAGCACCTTCTCTGTGCCTGTTCACATTCCTTCGCAGAATCGCTTTTGTGCAGAAAACTGTAACACTTGTTCAGACGAAAGAAAGCACAGAGCCCCAGATTTTATGTTGTCCTGGAGAGCTTGCAGAGCACTGGGGAAAGGCAGGCAGAGAATTCCCTGCTAGCACCTTCTCTGTGCCTGGGAAGCAGAAGTCTTCACATTGCTTCGCAGAATCGCTTTTGTGCAGACAACAGTAACACTTTTTCAGAACAAAAGAAAGCACAGAGCCTCAGATTTTATGTTGTCCTGGAGAGCTTGCAGAGCACTGGGGAAAAGCAAGCAGAGAATTCCCTGCTAGCACCTTCTCTGTGCCTGGGAAACAGAAGTGTTCACATTGCTTCACAGTATCGCTTTTGTGCAGAAAACAGTAACACTTGTTCAGAACGAAAGAAAGCACAGAGCCCCATATTTTATGTTGTGCTGGAGAGCTTGCAGAGCACTGGGGAAAAGCAGGCAGAGAATTCCCTGCTAGCACCTTCTCTGTGCCTGGGAAACAGAAGTGTTCCCATTGCTTCGCAGAATCGCTTTTGTGCAGAAAACAGTAACACTTGTTCAGAACGAAAGAAAGCACAGAGCCCCAGATTTTATGTTGTCCTGGAGAGCTTGCAGAGCACTGGGGAAAGGCAGGCAGAGAATTCCCTGCTAGCACCTTCTCTGTGCCTGTTCACATTCCTTCGCAGAATCGCTTTTGTGCAGAAAACAGTAACACTTGTTCAGACGAAAGAAAGCACAGAGCCCCAGATTTTATGTTGTCCTGGAGAGCTTGCAGAGCACTGGGGAAAGGCAGGCAGAGAATTCCCTCCTAGCACCTTTTCTGTGCCTGTTCACATTGCTTCGCAGAATCGCTTTTGTGCAGAAACCAGTAACACTTGTTCAGAACGAAAGAAAGCACAGAGCCCCAGATCTGCTGTTGTCCTGGTGAGCTTGCAGAGCACTGGGGAAAAGCAGGCAGAGAATTCCCTGCTAGCACCTTCTCTGTGCCTGGGAAACAGAAGTGTTCCCATTGCTTCGCAGAATCGCTTTTGTGCAGAAAACAGTAACACTTGTTCAGAACGAAACAAAGCACAGAGCCCCAGATTTGCTGTTGTCCTGGAGAGCTTGCAGAGCACTGGGGAAAGGCAGGCAGAGAATTCCCTGCTAGCACCTTCTCTGTGCCTGGGAAGCAGAAGTCTTCACATTGCTTCGCAGAATCGCTTTTGTGCAGAAAACAATAACACTTGTTCAGAACGAAAGAAAGCACAGAGCCGCAGATTTTATGTTGTCCTGGAGAGCTTGCAGAGCACTGGGGAAAAGCAGGCAGAGAATTCCCTGCTAGCACCTTCTCTGTGCCTGGGAAGCAGAAGTGTTCACATTGCTTGGCAGAATCGCTTTTGTGCAGAAAACAGTAACACTTGTTCAGAACAAAAGAAAGCACAGAGCCCCAGATTTTATGTTGTCCTGGAGAGCTTGCAGAGCACTGGGGAAAAGCAGGCAGAGAATTCCCTGCTAGCACCTTCTCTGTGCCTGGGAAACAGAAGTGTTCACATTGCTTCGCAGAATCGCTTTTGTGCAGAAAACAGTAACACTTGTTCAGAACGAAAGAAAGCACAGAGCCCCAGATTTTATGTTGTCCTGGAGAGCTTGCAGAGCACTGGGGAAAGGCAGGCAGAGAATTCCCTGCTAGCACCTTCTCTGTGCCTGGGAAGCAGAAGTGTTCACATTGCTTCGCAGAATCGCTTTTGTGCAGAAAACAATAACACTTGTTCAGAACGAAAGAAAGCACAGAGCCGCAGATTTTATGTTGTCCTGGAGAGCTTGCAGAGCACTGGGGAAAAGCAGGCAGAGAATTCCCTGCTAGCACCTTCTCTGTGCCTGGGAAGCAGAAGTGTTCACATTGCTTCGCAGAATCGCTTTTGTGCAGAAAACAGTAACACTTGTTCAGAACGAAACAAAGCACAGAGCCCCAGATTTTATGTTGTCCTGGAGAGCTTGCAGAGCACTGGGGAAAGGCAGGCAGAGAATTCCCTGCTAGCACCTTCTCTGTGCCTGGGAAACAGAAGTGTTCCCATTGCTTCGCAGAATCGCTTTTGTGCAGAAAACAGTAACACTTGTTCAGAACGAAAGAAAGCACAGAGCCCCAGATTTGCTGTTGTCCTGGAGAGCTTGCAGAGCACTGGGGAAAGGCAGGCAGAGAATTCCCTGCTAGCACCTTCTCTGTGCCTGGGAAAGAGAAGTGTTCCCATTGCTTCGCAGAATCGCTTTTGTGCAGAAAACAATAACACTTGTTCAGAACGAAAGAAAGCACAGAGCCCCAGATTTTATGTTGTCCTGGAGAGCTTGCAGAGCACTGGGGAAAGGCAGGCAGAGACTTCCCTGCTAGCACCTTCTCTGTGCCTGGGAAGCAGAAGTGTTCACATTGCTTCGCAGAATCGCTTTTGTGCAGAAAACAATAACAACTGTTCAGAACGAAAGAAAGCACAGAGCCCCAGATTTTATGTTGTCCTGGAGAGCTTGCAGAGCACTGGGGAAAAGCAGGCAGAGAATTCCCTGCTAGCACCTTCTCTGTGCCTGGGAAACAGAAGTGTTCACATTTCTTCGCAGAATCGCTTTTGTGCAGAAAACAGTAACACTTGTTCAGAACGAAAGAAAGCACAGAGCCCCAGATTTTATGTTGTCCTGGAGAGCTTGCAGAGCACTGGGGAAAGGCAGGCAGAGAATTCCCTGCTAGCACCTTCTCTGTGCCTGTTCACATTCCTTCGCAGAATCGCTTTTGTGCAGAAAACTGTAACACTTGTTCAGACGAAAGAAAGCACAGAGCCCCAGATTTTATGTTGTCCTGGAGAGCTTGCAGAGCACTGGGGAAAGGCAGGCAGAGAATTCCCTGCTAGCACCTTCTCTGTGCCTGGGAAGCAGAAGTCTTCACATTGCTTCGCAGAATCGCTTTTGTGCAGACAACAGTAACACTTTTTCAGAACAAAAGAAAGCACAGAGCCTCAGATTTTATGTTGTCCTGGAGAGCTTGCAGAGCACTGGGGAAAAGCAAGCAGAGAATTCCCTGCTAGCACCTTCTCTGTGCCTGGGAAACAGAAGTGTTCACATTGCTTCGCAGAATCGCTTTTGTGCAGAAAACAGTAACACTTGTTCAGAACGAAAGAAAGCACAGAGCCCCAGATTTTATGTTGTCCTGGAGAGCTTGCAGAGCACTGGGGAAAGGCAGGCAGAGAATTCCCTGCTAGCACCTTCTCTGTGCCTGTTCACATTCCTTCGCAGAATCGCTTTTGTGCAGAAAACAGTAACACTTGTTCAGACGAAAGAAAGCACAGAGCCCCAGATTTTATGTTGTCCTGGAGAGCTTGCAGAGCACTGGGGAAAGGCAGGCAGAGAATTCCCTGCTAGCACCTTTTCTGTGCCTGTTCACATTGCTTCGCAGAATCGCTTTTGTGCAGAAACCAGTAACACTTGTTCAGAACGAAAGAAAGCACAGAGCCGCAGATTTTATGTTGTCCTGGAGAGCTTGCAGAGCACTGGGGAAAAGCAGGCAGAGAATTCCCTGCTAGCACCTTCTCTGTGCCTGGGAAACAGAAGGGTTAACATTTCTTAGCAGTATCGCTTTTGTGCAGAAAACAGTAACACTTGTTCAGAACAAAAGAAAGCACAGAGCCCCAGATTTTATGTTGTCCTGGAGAGCTTGCAGAGCACTGGGGAAAAGCAGGCAGAGAATTCCCTGCTAGCACCTTCTCTGTGCCTGGGAAACAGAAGTGTTCCCATTGCTTCGCAGAATCGCTTTTGTGCAGAAAACAGTAACACTTGTTCAGAACGAAAGAAAGCACAGAGCCCCAGATTTTATGTTGTCCTGGAGAGCTTGCAGAGCACTGGGGAAAGGCAGGCAGAGAATTCCCTGCTAGCACCTTCTCTGTGCCTGGGAAGCAGAAGTCTTCACATTGCTTCGCAGAATCGCTTTTGTGCAGAAAACAATAACACTTGTTCAGAACGAAAGAAAGCACAGAGCCGCAGATTTTATGTTGTCCTGGAGAGCTTGCAGAGCACTGGGGAAAAGCAGGCAGAGAATTCCCTGCTAGCACCTTCTCTGTGCCTGGGAAGCAGAAGTGTTCACATTGCTTCGCAGAATCGCTTTTGTGCAGAAAACAGTAACACTTGTTCAGAACGAAACAAAGCACAGAGCCCCAGATTTTATGTTGTCCTGGAGAGCTTGCAGAGCACTGGGGAAAGGCAGGCAGAGAATTCCCTGCTAGCACCTTCTCTGTGCCTGGGAAACAGAAGTGTTCCCATTGCTTCGCAGAATCGCTTTTGTGCAGAAAACAGTAACACTTGTTCAGAACGAAAGAAAGCACAGAGCCCCAGATTTGCTGTTGTCCTGGAGAGCTTGCAGAGCACTGGGGAAAGGCAGGCAGAGAATTCCCTGCTAGCACCTTCTCTGTGCCTGGGAAACAGAAGTGTTCACATTGCTT
This sequence comes from Strix uralensis, assembly GCF_047716275.1. Taxonomy (NCBI): domain Eukaryota; kingdom Metazoa; phylum Chordata; class Aves; order Strigiformes; family Strigidae; genus Strix; species Strix uralensis. Next base: position 27,434,169 of record NC_133981.1, on the reverse strand, counting down.
CGCAGAATCGCTTTTGTGCAGAAAACAGTAACACTTGTTCAGAACGAAAGAAAGCACAGAGCCCCAGATTTTATGTTGTCCTGGAGAGCTTGCAGAGCACTGGGGAAAGGCAGGCAGAGAATTCCCTGCTAGCACCTTCTCTGTGCCTGGGAAGCAGAAGTCTTCACATTGCTTCGCAGAATCGCTTTTGTGCAGAAAACAATAACACTTGTTCAGAACGAAAGAAAGCACAGAGCCGCAGATTTTATGTTGTCCTGGAGAGCTTGCAGAGCACTGGGGAAAAGCAGGCAGAGAATTCCCTGCTAGCACCTTCTCTGTGCCTGGGAAGCAGAAGTGTTCACATTGCTTCGCAGAATCGCTTTTGTGCAGAAAACAGTAACACTTGTTCAGAACGAAACAAAGCACAGAGCCCCAGATTTGCTGTTGTCCTGGAGAGCTTGCAGAGCACTGGGGAAAGGCAGGCAGAGAATTCCCTGCTAGCACCTTCTCTGTGCCTGGGAAACAGAAGTGTTCCCATTGCTTCGCAGAATCGCTTTTGTGCAGAAAACAGTAACACTTGTTCAGAACGAAAGAAAGCACAGAGCCCCAGATTTGCTGTTGTCCTGGAGAGCTTGCAGAGCACTGGGGAAAGGCAGGCAGAGAATTCCCTGCTAGCACCTTCTCTGTGCCTGGGAAAGAGAAGTGTTCCCATTGCTTCGCAGAATCGCTTTTGTGCAGAAAACAATAACACTTGTTCAGAACGAAAGAAAGCACAGAGCCCCAGATTTTATGTTGTCCTGGAGAGCTTGCAGAGCACTGGGGAAAGGCAGGCAGAGACTTCCCTGCTAGCACCTTCTCTGTGCCTGGGAAGCAGAAGTGTTCACATTGCTTCGCAGAATCGCTTTTGTGCAGAAAACAATAACAACTGTTCAGAACGAAAGAAAGCACAGAGCCCCAGATTTTATGTTGTCCTGGAGAGCTTGCAGAGCACTGGGGAAAAGCAGGCAGAGAATTCCCTGCTAGCACCTTCTCTGTGCCTGGGAAACAGAAGTGTTCACATTTCTTCGCAGAATCGCTTTTGTGCAGAAAACAGTAACACTTGTTCAGAACGAAAGAAAGCACAGAGCCCCAGATTTTATGTTGTCCTGGAGAGCTTGCAGAGCACTGGGGAAAGGCAGGCAGAGAATTCCCTGCTAGCACCTTCTCTGTGCCTGTTCACATTCCTTCGCAGAATCGCTTTTGTGCAGAAAACTGTAACACTTGTTCAGACGAAAGAAAGCACAGAGCCCCAGATTTTATGTTGTCCTGGAGAGCTTGCAGAGCACTGGGGAAAGGCAGGCAGAGAATTCCCTGCTAGCACCTTCTCTGTGCCTGGGAAGCAGAAGTCTTCACATTGCTTCGCAGAATCGCTTTTGTGCAGACAACAGTAACACTTTTTCAGAACAAAAGAAAGCACAGAGCCTCAGATTTTATGTTGTCCTGGAGAGCTTGCAGAGCACTGGGGAAAAGCAAGCAGAGAATTCCCTGCTAGCACCTTCTCTGTGCCTGGGAAACAGAAGTGTTCACATTGCTTCGCAGTATCGCTTTTGTGCAGAAAACAGTAACACTTGTTCAGAACGAAAGAAAGCACAGAGCCCCAGATTTTATGTTGTCCTGGAGAGCTTGCAGAGCACTGGGGAAAAGCAGGCAGAGAATTCCCTGCTAGCACCTTCTCTGTGCCTGGGAAACAGAAGTGTTCCCATTGCTTCGCAGAATCGCTTTTGTGCAGAAAACAGTAACACTTGTTCAGAACGAAAGAAAGCACAGAGCCCCAGATTTTATGTTGTCCTGGAGAGCTTGCAGAGCACTGGGGAAAGGCAGGCAGAGAATTCCCTGCTAGCACCTTCTCTGTGCCTGTTCACATTCCTTCGCAGAATCGCTTTTGTGCAGAAAACAGTAACACTTGTTCAGAACGAAAGAAAGCACAGAGCCCCAGATCTGCTGTTGTCCTGGTGAGCTTGCAGAGCACTGGGGAAAAGCAGGCAGAGAATTCCCTGCTAGCACCTTCTCTGTGCCTGGGAAACAGAAGTGTTCCCATTGCTTCGCAGAATCGCTTTTGTGCAGAAAACAGTAACACTTGTTCAGACGAAAGAAAGCACAGAGCCCCAGATTTGCTGTTGTCCTGGAGAGCTTGCAGAGCACTGGGGAAAGGCAGGCAGAGAATTCCCTGCTAGCACCTTCTCTGTGCCTGGGAAGCAGAAGTCTTCACATTGCTTCGCAGAATCGCTTTTGTGCAGAAAACAATAACACTTGTTCAGAACGAAAGAAAGCACAGAGCCACAGATTTTATGTTGTCCTGGAGAGCTTGCAGAGCACTGGGGAAAAGCAGGCAGAGAATTCCCTGCTAGCACCTTCTCTGTGCCTGGGAAGCAGAAGTGTTCACATTGCTTCGCAGAATCGCTTTTGTGCAGAAAACAGTAACACTTGTTCAGAACGAAAGAAAGCACAGAGCCCCAGATTTTATGTTGTCCTGGAGAGCTTGCAGAGCACTGGGGAAAGGCAGGCAGAGAATTCCCTGCTAGCACCTTCTCTGTGCCTGTTCACATTGCTTCGCAGAATCGCTTTTGTGCAGAAAACAGTAACACTTGTTCAGAACGAAAGAAAGCACAGAGCCCCAGATCTGCTGTTGTCCTGGTGAGCTTGCAGAGCACTGGGGAAAAGCAGGCAGAGAATTCCCTGCTAGCACCTTCTCTGTGCCTGTTCACATTCCTTCGCAGAATCGCTTTTGTGCAGAAAACTGTAACACTTGTTCAGACGAAAGAAAGCACAGAGCCCCAGATTTTATGTTGTCCTGGAGAGCTTGCAGAATACTGGGGAAAAGCAGGCAGAGAATTCCCTGCTAGCACCTTCTCTGTGCCTGGGAAGCAGAAGTGTTCACATTGCTTCGCAGAATCGCTTTTGTGCAGAAAACAGTAACACTTGTTCAGAACGAAAGAAAGCACAGAGCCCCAGATTTTATGTTGTCCTGGAGAGCTTGCAGAGCACTGGGGAAAGGCAGGCAGAGAATTCCCTGCTAGCACCTTCTCTGTGCCTGTTCACATTGCATCGCATAATCGCTTTTGTGCAGAAAACAGTAACACTTGTTCAGACGAAAGAAAGCACAGAGCCCCAGATTTTATGTTGTCCTGGAGAGCTTGCAGAGCACTGGGGAAAAGCAGGCAGAGAATTCCCTGCTAGCACCTTCTCTGTGCCTGGGAAACAGAAGTGTTCACATTGCTTCGCAGAATCGCTTTTGTGCAGAAAACAGTAACACTTGTTCAGAACGAAAGAAAGCACAGAGCCCCAGATTTTATGTTGTCCTGGAGAGCTTGCAGAGCACTGGGGAAAGGCAGGCAGAGAATTCCCTGCTAGCACCTTCTCTGTGCCTGGGAAGCAGAAGTCTTCACATTGCTTCGCAGAATCGCTTTTGTGCAGAAAACAATAACACTTGTTCAGAACGAAAGAAAGCACAGAGCCCCAGATTTTATGTTGTCCTGGAGAGCTTGCAGAGCACTGGGGAAAGGCAGGCAGAGAATTCCCTGCTAGCACCTTCTCTGTGCCTGTTCACATTGCTTCGCAGAATCGCTTTTGTGCAGAAAACAGTAACACTTGTTCAGACGAAAGAAAGCACAGAGCCCCAGATTTTATGTTGTCCTGGAGAGCTTGCAGAGCACTGGGGAAAGGCAGGCAGAGAATTCCCTGCTAGCACCTTCTCTGTGCCTGTTCACATTGCTTCGCAGAATCGCTTTTGTGCAGAAACCAGTAACACTTGTTCAGAACGAAAGAAAGCACAGAGCCCCAGATCTGCTGTTGTCCTGGTGAGCTTGCAGAGCACTGGGGAAAAGCAGGCAGAGAATTCCCTGCTAGCACCTTCTCTGTGCCTGGGAAACAGAAGTGTTCCCATTGCTTCGCAGAATCGCTTTTGTGCAGAAAACAGTAACACTTGTTCAGAACGAAACAAAGCACAGAGCCCCAGATTTGCTGTTGTCCTGGAGAGCTTGCAGAGCACTGGGGAAAGGCAGGCAGAGAATTCCCTGCTAGCACCTTCTCTGTGCCTGGGAAGCAGAAGTGTTCACATTGCTTCGCAGAATCGCTTTTGTGCAGAAAACAATAACACTTGTTCAGAACGAAAGAAAGCACAGAGCCCCAGATTTTATGTTGTCCTGGAGAGCTTGCAGAGCACTGGGGAAAGGCAGGCAGAGAATTCCCTGCTAGCACCTTCTCTGTGCCTGTTCACATTGCTTCGCAGAATCGCTTTTGTGCAGAAAACAGTAACACTTGTTCAGAACGAAAGAAAGCACAGAGCCCCAGATCTGCTGTTTTCCTGGTGAGCTTGCAGAGCACTGGGGAAAAGCAGGCAGAGAATTCCCTGCTAGCACCTTCTCTGTGCCTGTTCACATTCCTTCGCAGAATCGCTTTTGTGCAGAAAACTGTAACACTTGTTCAGACGAAAGAAAGCACAGAGCCCCAGATTTTATGTTGTCCTGGAGAGCTTGCAGAATACTGGGGAAAAGCAGGCAGAGAATTCCCTGCTAGCACCTTCTCTGTGCCTGGGAAGCAGAAGTGTTCACATTGCTTCGCAGAATCGCTTTTGTGCAGAAAACAGTAACACTTGTTCAGAACGAAAGAAAGCACAGAGCCCCAGATTTTATGTTGTCCTGGAGAGCTTGCAGAGCACTGGGGAAAGGCAGGCAGAGAATTCCCTGCTAGCACCTTCTCTGTGCCTGTTCACATTGCTTCGCAGAATCGCTTTTGTGCAGAAAACAGTAACACTTGTTCAGACGAAAGAAAGCACAGAGCCCCAGATTTTATGTTGTCCTGGAGAGCTTGCAGAGCACTGGGGAAAAGCAGGCAGAGAATTCCCTGCTAGCACCTTCTCTGTGCCTGGGAAACAGAAGTGTTCACATTGCTTCGCAGAATCGCTTTTGTGCAGAAAACAGTAACACTTGTTCAGAAGGAAAGAAAGCACAGAGCCCCATATTTTATGTTGTGCTGGAGAGCTTGCAGAGTACTGGGGAAAAGCAGGCAGAGAATTCCCAGCTAGCACCTTCTCTGTGCCTGGGAAGCAGAAGTGTTCACATTGCTTGGCAGAATCGCTTTTGTGCAGAAAACAGTAACACTTGTTCAGAACAAAAGAAAGCACAGAGCCCCAGATTTTATGTTGTCCTGGAGAGCTTGCAGAGCACTGGGGAAAAGCAGGCAGAGAATTCCCTGCTAGCACCTTCTCTGTGCCTGGGAAACAGAAGTGTTCCCATTGCTTCGCAGAATCGCTTTTGTGCAGAAAACAGTAACACTTGTTCAGAACGAAAGAAAGCACAGAGCCCCAGATTTTATGTTGTCCTGGAGAGCTTGCAGAGCACTGGGGAAAGGCAGGCAGAGAATTCCCTGCTAGCACCTTCTCTGTGCCTGTTCACATTGCTTCGCAGAATCGCTTTTGTGCAGAAAACAGTAACACTTGTTCAGAACGAAACAAAGCACAGAGCCCCAGATCTGCTGTTGTCCTGGTGAGCTTGCAGAGCACTGGGGAAAAGCAGGCAGAGAATTCCCTGCTAGCACCTTCTCTGTGCCTGGGAAACAGAAGTTTTCCCATTGCTTCGCAGAATCGCTTTTGTGCAGAAAACAATAACACTTGTTCAGAACGAAAGAAAGCACAGAGCCCCAGATTTTATGTTGTCCTGGAGAGCTTGCAGAGCACTGGGGAAAAGCAGGCAGAGAATTCCCTGCTAGCACCTTCTCTGTGCCTGGGAAACAGAAGTGTTCACATTTCTTCGCAGAATCGCTTTTGTGCAGAAAACAGTAACACTTGTTCAGAACGAAAGAAAGCACAGAGCCCCAGATCTGCTGTTGTCCTGGTGAGCTTGCAGAGCACTGGGGAAAAGCAGGCAGAGAATTCCCTGCTAGCACCTTCTCTGTGCCTGGGAAACAGAAGTGTTCCCATTGCTTCGCAGAATCGCTTTTGTGCAGAAAACAGTAACACTTGTTCAGACGAAAGAAAGCACAGAGCCCCAGATTTGCTGTTGTCCTGGAGAGCTTGCAGAGCACTGGGGAAAGGCAGGCAGAGAATTCCCTGCTAGCACCTTCTCTGTGCCTGGGAAGCAGAAGTCTTCACATTGCTTCGCAGAATCGCTTTTGTGCAGAAAACAATAACACTTGTTCAGAACGAAAGAAAGCACAGAGCCACAGATTTTATGTTGTCCTGGAGAGCTTGCAGAGCACTGGGGAAAAGCAGGCAGAGAATTCCCTGCTAGCACCTTCTCTGTGCCTGGGAAGCAGAAGTGTTCACATTGCTTCGCAGAATCGCTTTTGTGCAGAAAACAGTAACACTTGTTCAGAACGAAAGAAAGCACAGAGCCCCAGATTTTATGTTGTCCTGGAGAGCTTGCAGAGCACTGGGGAAAGGCAGGCAGAGAATTCCCTGCTAGCACCTTCTCTGTGCCTGTTCACATTGCTTCGCAGAATCGCTTTTGTGCAGAAAACAGTAACACTTGTTCAGAACGAAAGAAAGCACAGAGCCCCAGATCTGCTGTTGTCCTGGTGAGCTTGCAGAGCACTGGGGAAAAGCAGGCAGAGAATTCCCTGCTAGCACCTTCTCTGTGCCTGTTCACATTCCTTCGCAGAATCGCTTTTGTGCAGAAAACTGTAACACTTGTTCAGACGAAAGAAAGCACAGAGCCCCAGATTTTATGTTGTCCTGGAGAGCTTGCAGAATACTGGGGAAAAGCAGGCAGAGAATTCCCTGCTAGCACCTTCTCTGTGCCTGGGAAGCAGAAGTGTTCACATTGCTTCGCAGAATCGCTTTTGTGCAGAAAACAGTAACACTTGTTCAGAACGAAAGAAAGCACAGAGCCCCAGATTTTATGTTGTCCTGGAGAGCTTGCAGAGCACTGGGGAAAGGCAGGCAGAGAATTCCCTGCTAGCACCTTCTCTGTGCCTGTTCACATTGCATCGCATAATCGCTTTTGTGCAGAAAACAGTAACACTTGTTCAGACGAAAGAAAGCACAGAGCCCCAGATTTTATGTTGTCCTGGAGAGCTTGCAGAGCACTGGGGAAAAGCAGGCAGAGAATTCCCTGCTAGCACCTTCTCTGTGCCTGGGAAACAGAAGTGTTCACATTGCTTCGCAGAATCGCTTTTGTGCAGAAAACAGTAACACTTGTTCAGAACGAAAGAAAGCACAGAGCCCCAGATTTTATGTTGTCCTGGAGAGCTTGCAGAGCACTGGGGAAAGGCAGGCAGAGAATTCCCTGCTAGCACCTTCTCTGTGCCTGGGAAGCAGAAGTCTTCACATTGCTTCGCAGAATCGCTTTTGTGCAGAAAACAATAACACTTGTTCAGAACGAAAGAAAGCACAGAGCCCCAGATTTTATGTTGTCCTGGAGAGCTTGCAGAGCACTGGGGAAAGGCAGGCAGAGAATTCCCTGCTAGCACCTTCTCTGTGCCTGTTCACATTGCTTCGCAGAATCGCTTTTGTGCAGAAAACAGTAACACTTGTTCAGACGAAAGAAAGCACAGAGCCCCAGATTTTATGTTGTCCTGGAGAGCTTGCAGAGCACTGGGGAAAGGCAGGCAGAGAATTCCCTGCTAGCACCTTCTCTGTGCCTGTTCACATTGCTTCGCAGAATCGCTTTTGTGCAGAAACCAGTAACACTTGTTCAGAACGAAAGAAAGCACAGAGCCCCAGATCTGCTGTTGTCCTGGTGAGCTTGCAGAGCACTGGGGAAAAGCAGGCAGAGAATTCCCTGCTAGCACCTTCTCTGTGCCTGGGAAACAGAAGTGTTCCCATTGCTTCGCAGAATCGCTTTTGTGCAGAAAACAGTAACACTTGTTCAGAACGAAACAAAGCACAGAGCCCCAGATTTGCTGTTGTCCTGGAGAGCTTGCAGAGCACTGGGGAAAGGCAGGCAGAGAATTCCCTGCTAGCACCTTCTCTGTGCCTGGGAAGCAGAAGTGTTCACATTGCTTCGCAGAATCGCTTTTGTGCAGAAAACAATAACACTTGTTCAGAACGAAAGAAAGCACAGAGCCCCAGATTTTATGTTGTCCTGGAGAGCTTGCAGAGCACTGGGGAAAGGCAGGCAGAGAATTCCCTGCTAGCACCTTCTCTGTGCCTGTTCACATTGCTTCGCAGAATCGCTTTTGTGCAGAAAACAGTAACACTTGTTCAGAACGAAAGAAAGCACAGAGCCCCAGATCTGCTGTTTTCCTGGTGAGCTTGCAGAGCACTGGGGAAAAGCAGGCAGAGAATTCCCTGCTAGCACCTTCTCTGTGCCTGTTCACATTCCTTCGCAGAATCGCTTTTGTGCAGAAAACTGTAACACTTGTTCAGACGAAAGAAAGCACAGAGCCCCAGATTTTATGTTGTCCTGGAGAGCTTGCAGAATACTGGGGAAAAGCAGGCAGAGAATTCCCTGCTAGCACCTTCTCTGTGCCTGGGAAGCAGAAGTGTTCACATTGCTTCGCAGAATCGCTTTTGTGCAGAAAACAGTAACACTTGTTCAGAACGAAAGAAAGCACAGAGCCCCAGATTTTATGTTGTCCTGGAGAGCTTGCAGAGCACTGGGGAAAGGCAGGCAGAGAATTCCCTGCTAGCACCTTCTCTGTGCCTGTTCACATTGCTTCGCAGAATCGCTTTTGTGCAGAAAACAGTAACACTTGTTCAGACGAAAGAAAGCACAGAGCCCCAGATTTTATGTTGTCCTGGAGAGCTTGCAGAGCACTGGGGAAAAGCAGGCAGAGAATTCCCTGCTAGCACCTTCTCTGTGCCTGGGAAACAGAAGTGTTCACATTGCTTCGCAGAATCGCTTTTGTGCAGAAAACAGTAACACTTGTTCAGAAGGAAAGAAAGCACAGAGCCCCATATTTTATGTTGTGCTGGAGAGCTTGCAGAGTACTGGGGAAAAGCAGGCAGAGAATTCCCAGCTAGCACCTTCTCTGTGCCTGGGAAGCAGAAGTGTTCACATTGCTTGGCAGAATCGCTTTTGTGCAGAAAACAGTAACACTTGTTCAGAACAAAAGAAAGCACAGAGCCCCAGATTTTATGTTGTCCTGGAGAGCTTGCAGAGCACTGGGGAAAAGCAGGCAGAGAATTCCCTGCTAGCACCTTCTCTGTGCCTGGGAAACAGAAGTGTTCCCATTGCTTCGCAGAATCGCTTTTGTGCAGAAAACAGTAACACTTGTTCAGAACGAAAGAAAGCACAGAGCCCCAGATTTTATGTTGTCCTGGAGAGCTTGCAGAGCACTGGGGAAAGGCAGGCAGAGAATTCCCTGCTAGCACCTTCTCTGTGCCTGTTCACATTGCTTCGCAGAATCGCTTTTGTGCAGAAAACAGTAACACTTGTTCAGAACGAAACAAAGCACAGAGCCCCAGATCTGCTGTTGTCCTGGTGAGCTTGCAGAGCACTGGGGAAAAGCAGGCAGAGAATTCCCTGCTAGCACCTTCTCTGTGCCTGGGAAACAGAAGTTTTCCCATTGCTTCGCAGAATCGCTTTTGTGCAGAAAACAATAACACTTGTTCAGAACGAAAGAAAGCACAGAGCCCCAGATTTTATGTTGTCCTGGAGAGCTTGCAGAGCACTGGGGAAAAGCAGGCAGAGAATTCCCTGCTAGCACCTTCTCTGTGCCTGGGAAACAGAAGTGTTCACATTTCTTCGCAGAATCGCTTTTGTGCAGAAAACAGTAACACTTGTTCAGAACGAAAGAAAGCACAGAGCCCCAGATCTGCTGTTGTCCTGGTGAGCTTGCAGAGCACTGGGGAAAAGCAGGCAGAGAATTCCCTGCTAGCACCTTCTCTGTGCCTGGGAAACAGAAGTGTTCCCATTGCTTCGCAGAATCGCTTTTGTGCAGAAAACAGTAACACTTGTTCAGAACGAAACAAAGCACAGAGCCCCAGATTTGCTGTTGTCCTGGAGAGCTTGCAGAGCACTGGGGAAAGGCAGGCAGAGAATTCCCTGCTAGCACCTTCTCTGTGCCTGGGAAGCAGAAGTCTTCACATTGCTTCGCAGAATCGCTTTTGTGCAGAAAACAATAACACTTGTTCAGAACGAAAGAAAGCACAGAGCCGCAGATTTTATGTTGTCCTGGAGAGCTTGCAGAGCACTGGGGAAAAGCAGGCAGAGAATTCCCTGCTAGCACCTTCTCTGTGCCTGGGAAGCAGAAGTGTTCACATTGCTTCGCAGAATCGCTTTTGTGCAGAAAACAGTAACACTTGTTCAGAACGAAAGAAAGCACAGAGCCCCAGATTTTATGTTGTCCTGGAGAGCTTGCAGAGCACTGGGGAAAGGCAGGCAGAGAATTCCCTGCTAGCACCTTCTCTGTGCCTGGGAAGCAGAAGTCTTCACATTGCTTCGCAGAATCGCTTTTGTGCAGAAAACAATAACACTTGTTCAGAACGAAAGAAAGCACAGAGCCGCAGATTTTATGTTGTCCTGGAGAGCTTGCAGAGCACTGGGGAAAAGCAGGCAGAGAATTCCCTGCTAGCACCTTCTCTGTGCCTGGGAAGCAGAAGTGTTCACATTGCTTCGCAGAATCGCTTTTGTGCAGAAAACAGTAACACTTGTTCAGAACGAAAGAAAGCACAGAGCCCCAGATTTTATGTTGTCCTGGAGAGCTTGCAGAGCACTGGGGAAAGGCAGGCAGAGAATTCCCTGCTAGCACCTTCTCTGTGCCTGTTCACATTGCTTCGCAGAATCGCTTTTGTGCAGAAAACAGTAACACTTGTTCAGAACGAAAGAAAGCACAGAGCCCCAGATCTGCTGTTGTCCTGGTGAGCTTGCAGAGCACTGGGGAAAAGCAGGCAGAGAATTCCCTGCTAGCACCTTCTCTGTGCCTGTTCACATTCCTTCGCAGAATCGCTTTTGTGCAGAAAACTGTAACACTTGTTCAGACGAAAGAAAGCACAGAGCCCCAGATTTTATGTTGTCCTGGAGAGCTTGCAGAATACTGGGGAAAAGCAGGCAGAGAATTCCCTGCTAGCACCTTCTCTGTGCCTGGGAAGCAGAAGTGTTCACATTGCTTCGCAGAATCGCTTTTGTGCAGAAAACAGTAACACTTGTTCAGAACGAAAGAAAGCACAGAGCCCCAGATTTTATGTTGTCCTGGAGAGCTTGCAGAGCACTGGGGAAAGGCAGGCAGAGAATTCCCTGCTAGCACCTTCTCTGTGCCTGGGAAACAGAAGTTTTCCCATTGCTTCGCAGAATCGCTTTTGTGCAGAAAACAATAACACTTGTTCAGAACGAAAGAAAGCACAGAGCCCCAGATTTTATGTTGTCCTGGAGAGCTTGCAGAGCACTGGGGAAAAGCAGGCAGAGAATTCCCTGCTAGCACCTTCTCTGTGCCTGGGAAACAGAAGTGTTCACATTTCTTCGCAGAATCGCTTTTGTGCAGAAAACAGTAACACTTGTTCAGAACGAAAGAAAGCACAGAGCCCCAGATTTTATGTTGTCCTGGAGAGCTTGCAGAGCACTGGGGAAAGGCAGGCAAAGAATTCCCTGCTAGCACCTTCTCTGTGCCTGGGAAGCAGAAGTGTTCACATTGCTTCGCAGAATCGCTTTTGTGCAGAAAACAATAACACTTGTTCAGAACGAAAGAAAGCACAGAGCCCCAGATTTTATGTTGTCCTGGAGAGCTTGCAGAGCACTGGGGAAAAGCAGGCAGAGAATTCCCTGCTAGCACCTTCTCTGTGCCTGGGAAGCAGAAGTGTTCACATTGCTTCGCAGAATCGCTTTTGTGCAGAAAACAGTAACACTTGTTCAGAACGAAAGAAAGCACAGAGCCCCAGATTTTATGTTGTCCTGGAGAGCTTGCAGAGCACTGGGGAAAGGCAGGCAGAGAATTCCCTGCTAGCACCTTCTCTGTGCCTGTTCACATTGCTTCGCAGAATCGCTTTTGTGCAGAAAACAGTAACACTTGTTCAGAACGAAAGAAAGCACAGAGCCCCAGATCTGCTGTTGTCCTGGTGAGCTTGCAGAGCACTGGGGAAAAGCAGGCAGAGAATTCCCTGCTAGCACCTTCTCTGTGCCTGGGAAACAGAAGTGTTCCCATTGCTTCGCAGAATCGCTTTTGTGCAGAAAACAGTAACACTTGTTCAGAACGAAACAAAGCACAGAGCCCCAGATTTTATGTTGTCCTGGAGAGCTTGCAGAGCACTGGGGAAAGGCAGGCAGAGAATTCCCTGCTAGCACCTTCTCTGTGCCTGGGAAAGAGAAGTGTTCCCATTGCTTCGCAGAATCGCTTTTGTGCAGAAAACAATAACACTTGTTCAGAACGAAAGAAAGCACAGAGCCCCAGATTTTATGTTGTCCTGGAGAGCTTGCAGAGCACTGGGGAAAGGCAGGCAGAGACTTCCCTGCTAGCACCTTCTCTGTGCCTGGGAAGCAGAAGTGTTCACATTGCTTCGCAGAATCGCTTTTGTGCAGAAAACAATAACAACTGTTCAGAACGAAAGAAAGCACAGAGCCCCAGATTTTATGTTGTCCTGGAGAGCTTGCAGAGCACTGGGGAAAAGCAGGCAGAGAATTCCCTGCTAGCACCTTCTCTGTGCCTGGGAAACAGAAGTGTTCACATTGCTTCGCAGAATCGCTTTTGTGCAGAAAACAGTAACACTTGTTCAGAACGAAAGAAAGCACAGAGCCCCAGATTTTATGTTGTCCTGGAGAGCTTGCAGAGCACTGGGGAAAGGCAGGCAGAGAATTCCCTGCTAGCACCTTCTCTGTGCCTGTTCACATTCCTTCGCAGAATCGCTTTTGTGCAGAAAACTGTAACACTTGTTCAGACGAAAGAAAGCACAGAGCCCCAGATTTTATGTTGTCCTGGAGAGCTTGCAGAGCACTGGGGAAAGGCAGGCAGAGAATTCCCTGCTAGCACCTTCTCTGTGCCTGGGAAGCAGAAGTCTTCACATTGCTTCGCAGAATCGCTTTTGTGCAGACAACAGTAACACTTTTTCAGAACAAAAGAAAGCACAGAGCCTCAGATTTTATGTTGTCCTGGAGAGCTTGCAGAGCACTGGGGAAAAGCAAGCAGAGAATTCCCTGCTAGCACCTTCTCTGTGCCTGGGAAACAGAAGTGTTCACATTGCTTCGCAGTATCGCTTTTGTGCAGAAAACAGTAACACTTGTTCAGAAGGAAAGAAAGCACAGAGCCCCATATTTTATGTTGTGCTGGAGAGCTTGCAGAGCACTGGGGAAAAGCAGGCAGAGAATTCCCTGCTAGCACCTTCTCTGTGCCTGGGAAACAGAAGTGTTCACATTGCTTCGCAGAATCGCTTTTGTGCAGAAAACAGTAACACTTGTTCAGAACGAAAGAAAGCACAGAGCCCCAGATTTTATGTTGTCCTGGAGAGCTTGCAGAGCACTGGGGAAAGGCAGGCAGAGAATTCCCTGCTAGCACCTTCTCTGTGCCTGTTCACATTCCTTCGCAGAATCGCTTTTGTGCAGAAAACAGTAACACTTGTTCAGACGAATGAAAGCACAGAGCCCCAGATTTTATGTTGTCCTGGAGAGCTTGCAGAGCACTGGGGAAAGGCAGGCAGAGAATTCCCTGCTAGCACCTTTTCTGTGCCTGTTCACATTGCTTCGCAGAATCGCTTTTGTGCAGAAAACAGTAACACTTGTTCAGAACGAAAGAAAGCACAGAGCCCCAGATCTGCTGTTGTCCTGGTGAGCTTGCAGAGCACTGGGGAAAAGCAGGCAGAGAATTCCCTGCTAGCACCTTCTCTGTGCCTGGGAAACAGAAGTGTTCCCATTGCTTCGCAGAATCGCTTTTGTGCAGAAAACAGTAACACTTGTTCAGAACGAAACAAAGCACAGAGCCCCAGATTTGCTGTTGTCCTGGAGAGCTTGCAGAGCACTGGGGAAAAGCAGGCAGAGAATTCCCTGCTAGCACCTTCTCTGTGCCTGGGAAGCAGAAGTGTTCACATTGCTTCGCAGAATCGCTTTTGTGCAGAAAACAGTAACACTTGTTCAGAACGAAAGAAAGCACAGAGCCCCAGATTTTATGTTGTCCTGGAGAGCTTGCAGAGCACTGGGGAAAGGCAGGCAGAGAATTCCCTGCTAGCACCTTCTCTGTGCCTGTTCACATTGCTTCGCAGAATCGCTTTTGTGCAGAAAACAGTAACACTTGTTCAGAACGAAAGAAAGCACAGAGCCCCAGATCTGCTGTTGTCCTGGTGAGCTTGCAGAGCACTGGGGAAAAGCAGGCAGAGAATTCCCTGCTAGCACCTTCTCTGTGCCTGGGAAACAGAAGTGTTCCCATTGCTTCGCAGAATCGCTTTTGTGCAGAAAACAGTAACACTTGTTCAGAACGAAACAAAGCACAGAGCCCCAGATTTTATGTTGTCCTGGAGAGCTTGCAGAGCACTGGGGAAAGGCAGGCAGAGAATTCCCTGCTAGCACCTTCTCTGTGCCTGGGAAAGAGAAGTGTTCCCATTGCTTCGCAGAATCGCTTTTGTGCAGAAAACAATAACACTTGTTCAGAACGAAAGAAAGCACAGAGCCCCAGATTTTATGTTGTCCTGGAGAGCTTGCAGAGCACTGGGGAAAGGCAGGCAGAGACTTCCCTGCTAGCACCTTCTCTGTGCCTGGGAAGCAGAAGTGTTCACATTGCTTCGCAGAATCGCTTTTGTGCAGAAAACAATAACAACTGTTCAGAACGAAAGAAAGCACAGAGCCCCAGATTTTATGTTGTCCTGGAGAGCTTGCAGAGCACTGGGGAAAAGCAGGCAGAGAATTCCCTGCTAGCACCTTCTCTGTGCCTGGGAAACAGAAGTGTTCACATTGCTTCGCAGAATCGCTTTTGTGCAGAAAACAGTAACACTTGTTCAGAACGAAAGAAAGCACAGAGCCCCAGATTTTATGTTGTCCTGGAGAGCTTGCAGAGCACTGGGGAAAGGCAGGCAGAGAATTCCCTGCTAGCACCTTCTCTGTGCCTGTTCACATTCCTTCGCAGAATCGCTTTTGTGCAGAAAACTGTAACACTTGTTCAGACGAAAGAAAGCACAGAGCCCCAGATTTTATGTTGTCCTGGAGAGCTTGCAGAGCACTGGGGAAAGGCAGGCAGAGAATTCCCTGCTAGCACCTTCTCTGTGCCTGGGAAGCAGAAGTGTTCACATTGCTTCGCAGAATCGCTTTTGTGCAGACAACAGTAACACTTTTTCAGAACAAAAGAAAGCACAGAGCCTCAGATTTTATGTTGTCCTGGAGAGCTTGCAGAGCACTGGGGAAAAGCAAGCAGAGAATTCCCTGCTAGCACCTTCTCTGTGCCTGGGAAACAGAAGTGTTCACATTGCTTCGCAGTATCGCTTTTGTGCAGAAAACAGTAACACTTGTTCAGAAGGAAAGAAAGCACAGAGCCCCATATTTTATGTTGTGCTGGAGAGCTTGCAGAGCACTGGGGAAAAGCAGGCAGAGAATTCCCTGCTAGCACCTTCTCTGTGCCTGTTCACATTCCTTCGCAGAATCGCTTTTGTGCAGAAAACAGTAACACTTGTTCAGACGAAAGAAAGCACAGAGCCCCAGATTTTATGTTGTCCTGGAGAGCTTGCAGAGCACTGGGGAAAGGCAGGCAGAGAATTCCCTGCTAGCACCTTTTCTGTGCCTGTTCACATTGCTTCGCAGAATCGCTTTTGTGCAGAAAACAGTAACACTTGTTCAGAACGAAAGAAAGCACAGAGCCCCAGATCTGCTGTTGTCCTGGTGAGCTTGCAGAGCACTGGGGAAAAGCAGGCAGAGAATTCCCTGCTAGCACCTTCTCTGTGCCTGGGAAGCAGAAGTGTTCACATTGCTTCGCAGAATCGCTTTTGTGCAGAAAACAGTAACACTTGTTCAGAACGAAAGAAAGCACAGAGCCCCAGATTTTATGTTGTCCTGGAGAGCTTGCAGAGCACTGGGGAAAGGCAGGCAGAGAATTCCCTGCTAGCACCTTCTCTGTGCCTGTTCACATTGCTTCGCAGAATCGCTTTTGTGCAGAAAACAGTAACACTTGTTCAGAACGAAACAAAGCACAGAGCCCCAGATTTGCTGTTGTCCTGGAGAGCTTGCAGAGCACTGATGAAAGGCAGGCAGAGAATTCCCTGCTAGCACCTTCTCTGTGCCTGGGAAAGAGAAGTGTTCCCATTGCTTCGCAGAATCGCTTTTGTGCAGAAAACAATAACACTTGTTCAGAACGAAAGAAAGCACAGAGCCCCAGATTTTATGTTGTCCTGGAGAGCTTGCAGAGCACTGGGGAAAGGCAGGCAGAGAATTCCCTGCTAGCACCTTCTCTGTGCCTGGGAAGCAGAAGTCTTCACATTGCTTCGCAGAATCGCTTTTGTGCAGAAAACAATAACACTTGTTCAGAACGAAAGAAAGCACAGAGCCCCAGATTTTATGTTGTCCTGGAGAGCTTGCAGAGCACTGGGGAAAAGCAGGCAGAGAATTCCCTGCTAGCACCTTCTCTGTGCCTGGGAAGCAGAAGTGTTCACATTGCTTCGCAGAATCGCTTTTGTGCAGAAAACAGTAACACTTGTTCAGAACGAAAGAAAGCACAGAGCCCCAGATTTTATGTTGTCCTGGAGAGCTTGCAGAGCACTGGGGAAAGGCAGGCAGAGAATTCCCTGCTAGCACCTTCTCTGTGCCTGTTCACATTGCTTCGCAGTATCGCTTTTGTGCAGAAAACAGTAACACTTGTTCAGAACGAAAGAAAGCACAGAGCCCCAGATCTGCTGTTGTCCTGGTGAGCTTGCAGAGCACTGGGGAAAAGCAGGCAGAGAATTCCCTGCTAGCACCTTCTCTGTGCCTGGGAAACAGAAGTGTTCCCATTGCTTCGCAGAATCGCTTTTGTGCAGAAAACAGTAACACTTGTTCAGAACGAAAGAAAGCACAGAGCCCCAGATTTTATGTTGTCCTGGAGAGCTTGCAGAGCACTGGGGAAAGGCAGGCAGAGAATTCCCTGCTAGCACCTTCTCTGTGCCTGGGAAAGAGAAGTGTTCCCATTGCTTCGCAGAATCGCTTTTGTGCAGAAAACAATAACACTTGTTCAGAACGAAAGAAAGCACAGAGCCCCAGATTTTATGTTGTCCTGGAGAGCTTGCAGAGCACTGGGGAAAGGCAGGCAGAGACTTCCCTGCTAGCACCTTCTCTGTGCCTGGGAAGCAGAAGTGTTCACATTGCTTCGCAGAATCGCTTTTGTGCAGAAAACAATAACAACTGTTCAGAACGAAAGAAAGCACAGAGCCCCAGATTTTATGTTGTCCTGGAGAGCTTGCAGAGCACTGGGGAAAAGCAGGCAGAGAATTCCCTGCTAGCACCTTCTCTGTGCCTGGGAAACAGAAGTGTTCACATTGCTTCGCAGAATCGCTTTTGTGCAGAAAACAGTAACACTTGTTCAGAACGAAAGAAAGCACAGAGCCCCAGATTTTATGTTGTCCTGGAGAGCTTGCAGAGCACTGGGGAAAGGCAGGCAGAGAATTCCCTGCTAGCACCTTCTCTGTGCCTGTTCACATTCCTTCGCAGAATCGCTTTTGTGCAGAAAACTGTAACACTTGTTCAGACGAAAGAAAGCACAGAGCCCCAGATTTTATGTTGTCCTGGAGAGCTTGCAGAGCACTGGGGAAAGGCAGGCAGAGAATTCCCTGCTAGCACCTTCTCTGTGCCTGGGAAGCAGAAGTGTTCACATTGCTTCGCAGAATCGCTTTTGTGCAGACAACAGTAACACTTTTTCAGAACAAAAGAAAGCACAGAGCCTCAGATTTTATGTTGTCCTGGAGAGCTTGCAGAGCACTGGGGAAAAGCAAGCAGAGAATTCCCTGCTAGCACCTTCTCTGTGCCTGGGAAACAGAAGTGTTCACATTGCTTCGCAGTATCGCTTTTGTGCAGAAAACAGTAACACTTGTTCAGAAGGAAAGAAAGCACAGAGCCCCATATTTTATGTTGTGCTGGAGAGCTTGCAGAGCACTGGGGAAAAGCAGGCAGAGAATTCCCTGCTAGCACCTTCTCTGTGCCTGTTCACATTCCTTCGCAGAATCGCTTTTGTGCAGAAAACAGTAACACTTGTTCAGACGAAAGAAAGCACAGAGCCCCAGATTTTATGTTGTCCTGGAGAGCTTGCAGAGCACTGGGGAAAGGCAGGCAGAGAATTCCCTGCTAGCACCTTTTCTGTGCCTGTTCACATTGCTTCGCAGAATCGCTTTTGTGCAGAAAACAGTAACACTTGTTCAGAACGAAAGAAAGCACAGAGCCCCAGATCTGCTGTTGTCCTGGTGAGCTTGCAGAGCACTGGGGAAAAGCAGGCAGAGAATTCCCTGCTAGCACCTTCTCTGTGCCTGGGAAGCAGAAGTGTTCACATTGCTTCGCAGAATCGCTTTTGTGCAGAAAACAGTAACACTTGTTCAGAACGAAAGAAAGCACAGAGCCCCAGATTTTATGTTGTCCTGGAGAGCTTGCAGAGCACTGGGGAAAGGCAGGCAGAGAATTCCCTGCTAGCACCTTCTCTGTGCCTGTTCACATTGCTTCGCAGAATCGCTTTTGTGCAGAAAACAGTAACACTTGTTCAGAACGAAAGAAAGCACAGAGCCCCAGATTTTATGTTGTCCTGGAGAGCTTGCAGAGCACTGGGGAAAGGCAGGCAGAGAATTCCCTGCTAGCACCTTCTCTGTGCCTGGGAAGCAGAAGTCTTCACATTGCTTCGCAGAATCGCTTTTGTGCAGAAAACAATAACACTTGTTCAGAACGAAAGAAAGCACAGAGCCCCAGATTTTATGTTGTCCTGGAGAGCTTGCAGAGCACTGGGGAAAAGCAGGCAGAGAATTCCCTGCTAGCACCTTCTCTGTGCCTGGGAAGCAGAAGTGTTCACATTGCTTCGCAGAATCGCTTTTGTGCAGAAAACAGTAACACTTGTTCAGAACGAAAGAAAGCACAGAGCCCCAGATTTTATGTTGTCCTGGAGAGCTTGCAGAGCACTGGGGAAAGGCAGGCAGAGAATTCCCTGCTAGCACCTTCTCTGTGCCTGTTCACATTGCTTCGCAGAATCGCTTTTGTGCAGAAAACAGTAACACTTGTTCAGAACGAAAGAAAGCACAGAGCCCCAGATCTGCTGTTGTCCTGGTGAGCTTGCAGAGCACTGGGGAAAAGCAGGCAGAGAATTCCCTGCTAGCACCTTCTCTGTGCCTGGGAAACAGAAGTGTTCCCATTGCTTCGCAGAATCGCTTTTGTGCAGAAAACAGTAACACTTGTTCAGAACGAAAGAAAGCACAGAGCCCCAGATTTTATGTTGTCCTGGAGAGCTTGCAGAGCACTGGGGAAAGGCAGGCAGAGAATTCCCTGCTAGCACCTTCTCTGTGCCTGGGAAAGAGAAGTGTTCCCATTGCTTCGCAGAATCGCTTTTGTGCAGAAAACAATAACACTTGTTCAGAACGAAAGAAAGCACAGAGCCCCAGATTTTATGTTGTCCTGGAGAGCTTGCAGAGCACTGGGGAAAGGCAGGCAGAGACTTCCCTGCTAGCACCTTCTCTGTGCCTGGGAAGCAGAAGTGTTCACATTGCTTCGCAGAATCGCTTTTGTGCAGAAAACAATAACAACTGTTCAGAACGAAAGAAAGCACAGAGCCCCAGATTTTATGTTGTCCTGGAGAGCTTGCAGAGCACTGGGGAAAAGCAGGCAGAGAATTCCCTGCTAGCACCTTCTCTGTGCCTGGGAAACAGAAGTGTTCACATTTCTTCGCAGAATCGCTTTTGTGCAGAAAACAGTAACACTTGTTCAGAACGAAAGAAAGCACAGAGCCCCAGATTTTATGTTGTCCTGGAGAGCTTGCAGAGCACTGGGGAAAGGCAGGCAGAGAATTCCCTGCTAGCACCTTCTCTGTGCCTGTTCACATTCCTTCGCAGAATCGCTTTTGTGCAGAAAACTGTAACACTTGTTCAGACGAAAGAAAGCACAGAGCCCCAGATTTTATGTTGTCCTGGAGAGCTTGCAGAGCACTGGGGAAAGGCAGGCAGAGAATTCCCTGCTAGCACCTTCTCTGTGCCTGGGAAGCAGAAGTCTTCACATTGCTTCGCAGAATCGCTTTTGTGCAGACAACAGTAACACTTTTTCAGAACAAAAGAAAGCACAGAGCCTCAGATTTTATGTTGTCCTGGAGAGCTTGCAGAGCACTGGGGAAAAGCAAGCAGAGAATTCCCTGCTAGCACCTTCTCTGTGCCTGGGAAACAGAAGTGTTCACATTGCTTCGCAGTATCGCTTTTGTGCAGAAAACAGTAACACTTGTTCAGAAGGAAAGAAAGCACAGAGCCCCATATTTTATGTTGTGCTGGAGAGCTTGCAGAGCACTGGGGAAAAGCAGGCAGAGAATTCCCTGCTAGCACCTTCTCTGTGCCTGGGAAACAGAAGTGTTCACATTGCTTCGCAGAATCGCTTTTGTGCAGAAAACAGTAACACTTGTTCAGAACGAAAGAAAGCACAGAGCCCCAGATTTTATGTTGTCCTGGAGAGCTTGCAGAGCACTGGGGAAAGGCAGGCAGAGAATTCCCTGCTAGCACCTTCTCTGTGCCTGTTCACATTCCTTCGCAGAATCGCTTTTGTGCAGAAAACAGTAACACTTGTTCAGACGAATGAAAGCACAGAGCCCCAGATTTTATGTTGTCCTGGAGAGCTTGCAGAGCACTGGGGAAAGGCAGGCAGAGAATTCCCTGCTAGCACCTTTTCTGTGCCTGTTCACATTGCTTCGCAGAATCGCTTTTGTGCAGAAAACAGTAACACTTGTTCAGAACGAAAGAAAGCACAGAGCCCCAGATCTGCTGTTGTCCTGGTGAGCTTGCAGAGCACTGGGGAAAAGCAGGCAGAGAATTCCCTGCTAGCACCTTCTCTGTGCCTGGGAAACAGAAGTGTTCCCATTGCTTCGCAGAATCGCTTTTGTGCAGAAAACAGTAACACTTGTTCAGAACGAAACAAAGCACAGAGCCCCAGATTTGCTGTTGTCCTGGAGAGCTTGCAGAGCACTGGGGAAAGGCAGGCAGAGAATTCCCTGCTAGCACCTTCTCTGTGCCTGGGAAGCAGAAGTCTTCACATTGCTTCGCAGAATCGCTTTTGTGCAGAAAACAATAACACTTGTTCAGAACGAAAGAAAGCACAGAGCCCCAGATCTGCTGTTGTCCTGGTGAGCTTGCAGAGCACTGGGGAAAAGCAGGCAGAGAATTCCCTGCTAGCACCTTCTCTGTGCCTGGGAAACAGAAGTGTTCCCATTGCTTCGCAGAATCGCTTTTGTGCAGAAAACAGTAACACTTGTTCAGAACGAAACAAAGCACAGAGCCCCAGATTTTATGTTGTCCTGGAGAGCTTGCAGAGCACTGGGGAAAGGCAGGCAGAGAATTCCCTGCTAGCACCTTCTCTGTGCCTGGGAAAGAGAAGTGTTCCCATTGCTTCGCAGAATCGCTTTTGTGCAGAAAACAATAACACTTGTTCAGAACGAAAGAAAGCACAGAGCCCCAGATTTTATGTTGTCCTGGAGAGCTTGCAGAGCACTGGGGAAAGGCAGGCAGAGACTTCCCTGCTAGCACCTTCTCTGTGCCTGGGAAGCAGAAGTGTTCACATTGCTTCGCAGAATCGCTTTTGTGCAGAAAACAATAACAACTGTTCAGAACGAAAGAAAGCACAGAGCCCCAGATTTTATGTTGTCCTGGAGAGCTTGCAGAGCACTGGGGAAAAGCAGGCAGAGAATTCCCTGCTAGCACCTTCTCTGTGCCTGGGAAACAGAAGTGTTCACATTGCTTCGCAGAATCGCTTTTGTGCAGAAAACAGTAACACTTGTTCAGAACGAAAGAAAGCACAGAGCCCCAGATTTTATGTTGTCCTGGAGAGCTTGCAGAGCACTGGGGAAAGGCAGGCAGAGACTTCCCTGCTAGCACCTTCTCTGTGCCTGTTCACATTCCTTCGCAGAATCGCTTTTGTGCAGAAAACTGTAACACTTGTTCAGACGAAAGAAAGCACAGAGCCCCAGATTTTATGTTGTCCTGGTGAGCTTGCAGAGCACTGGGGAAAGGCAGGCAGAGAATTCCCTGCTAGCACCTTCTCTGTGCCTGGGAAGCAGAAGTCTTCACATTGCTTCGCAGAATCGCTTTTGTGCAGACAACAGTAACACTTTTTCAGAACAAAAGAAAGCACAGAGCCCCAGATTTTATGTTGTCCTGGAGAGCTTGCAGAGCACTGGGGAAAAGCAAGCAGAGAATTCCCTGCTAGCACCTTCTCTGTGCCTGGGAAACAGAAGTGTTCACATTGCTTCGCAGAATCGCTTTTGTGCAGAAAACAGTAACACTTGTTCAGAACGAAAGAAAGCACAGAGCCCCAGATTTTATGTTGTCCTGGAGAGCTTGCAGAGCACTGGGGAAAGGCAGGCAGAGAATTCCCTGCTAGCACCTTCTCTGTGCCTGTTCACATTGCTTCGCAGAATCGCTTTTGTGCAGAAAACAGTAACACTTGTTCAGACGAAAGAAAGCACAGAGCCCCAGATTTTATGTTGTCCTGGAGAGCTTGCAGAGCACTGGGGAAAGGCAGGCAGAGAATTCCCTGCTAGCACCTTTTCTGTGCCTGTTCACATTGCTTCGCAGAATCGCTTTTGTGCAGAAAACAGTAACACTTGTTCAGAACGAAAGAAAGCACAGAGCCCCAGATCTGCTGTTGTCCTGGTGAGCTTGCAGAGCACTGGGGAAAAGCAGGCAGAGAATTCCCTGCTAGCACCTTCTCTGTGCCTGGGAAACAGAAGTGTTCCCATTGCTTCGCAGAATCGCTTTTGTGCAGAAAACAGTAACACTTGTTCAGAACGAAACAAAGCACAGAGCCCCAGATTTGCTGTTGTCCTGGAGAGCTTGCAGAGCACTGGGGAAAGGCAGGCAGAGACTTCCCTGCTAGCACCTTCTCTGTGCCTGGGAAGCAGAAGTCTTCACATTGCTTCGCAGAATCGCTTTTGTGCAGAAAACAATAACACTTGTTCAGAACGAAAGAAAGCACAGAGCCGCAGATTTTATGTTGTCCTGGAGAGCTTGCAGAGCACTGGGGAAAAGCAGGCAGAGAATTCCCTGCTAGCACCTTCTCTGTGCCTGGGAAGCAGAAGTGTTCCCATTGCTTCGCAGAATCGCTTTTGTGCAGAAAACAGTAACACTTGTTCAGAACGAAAGAAAGCACAGAGCCCCAGATCTGCTGTTGTCCTGGTGAGCTTGCAGAGCACTGGGGAAAAGCAGGCAGAGAATTCCCTGCTAGCACCTTCTCTGTGCCTGTTCACATTCCTTCGCAGAATCGCTTTTGTGCAGAAAACTGTAACACTTGTTCAGACGAAAGAAAGCACAGAGCCCCAGATTTTATGTTGTCCTGGAGAGCTTGCAGAATACTGGGGAAAAGCAGGCAGAGAATTCCCTGCTAGCACCTTCTCTGTGCCTGGGAAGCAGAAGTGTTCACATTGCTTCGCAGAATCGCTTTTGTGCAGAAAACAGTAACACTTGTTCAGAACGAAAGAAAGCACAGAGCCCCAGATTTTATGTTGTCCTGGAGAGCTTGCAGAGCACTGGGGAAAGGCAGGCAGAGAATTCCCTGCTAGCACCTTCTCTGTGCCTGTTCACATTGCTTGGCAGAATCGCTTTTGTGCAGAAAACAGTAACACTTGTTCAGAACAAAAGAAAGCACAGAGCCCCAGATTTTATGTTGTCCTGGAGAGCTTGCAGAGCACTGGGGAAAAGCAGGCAGAGAATTCCCTGCTAGCACCTTCTCTGTGCCTGGGAAACAGAAGTGTTCACATTGCTTCGCAGAATCGCTTTTGTGCAGAAAACAGTAACACTTGTTCAGAACGAAAGAAAGCACAGAGCCCCAGATTTTATGTTGTCCTGGAGAGCTTGCAGAGCACTGGGGAAAGGCAGGCAGAGAATTCCCTGCTAGCACCTTCTCTGTGCCTGGGAAGCAGAAGTCTTCACATTGCTTCGCAGAATCGCTTTTGTGCAGAAAACAATAACACTTGTTCAGAACGAAAGAAAGCACAGAGCCGCAGATTTTATGTTGTCCTGGAGAGCTTGCAGAGCACTGGGGAAAAGCAGGCAGAGAATTCCCTGCTAGCACCTTCTCTGTGCCTGGGAAGCAGAAGTGTTCACATTGCTTCGCAGAATCGCTTTTGTGCAGAAAACAGTAACACTTGTTCAGAACGAAACAAAGCACAGAGCCCCAGATTTTATGTTGTCCTGGAGAGCTTGCAGAGCACTGGGGAAAGGCAGGCAGAGAATTCCCTGCTAGCACCTTCTCTGTGCCTGGGAAACAGAAGTGTTCCCATTGCTTCGCAGAATCGCTTTTGTGCAGAAAACAGTAACACTTGTTCAGAACGAAAGAAAGCACAGAGCCCCAGATTTGCTGTTGTCCTGGAGAGCTTGCAGAGCACTGGGGAAAGGCAGGCAGAGAATTCCCTGCTAGCACCTTCTCTGTGCCTGGGAAAGAGAAGTGTTCCCATTGCTTCGCAGAATCGCTTTTGTGCAGAAGACAATAACACTTGTTCAGAACGAAAGAAAGCACAGAGCCCCAGATTTTATGTTGTCCTGGAGAGCTTGCAGAGCACTGGGGAAAGGCAGGCAGAGACTTCCCTGCTAGCACCTTCTCTGTGACTGGGAAGCAGAAGTGTTCACATTGCTTCGCAGAATCGCTTTTGTGCAGAAAACAATAACAACTGTTCAGAACGAAAGAAAGCACAGAGCCCCAGATTTTATGTTGTCCTGGAGAGCTTGCAGAGCACTGGGGAAAAGCAGGCAGAGAATTCCCTGCTAGCACCTTCTCTGTGCCTGGGAAACAGAAGTGTTCACATTTCTTCGCAGAATCGCTTTTGTGCAGAAAACAGTAACACTTGTTCAGAACGAAAGAAAGCACAGAGCCCCAGATTTTATGTTGTCCTGGAGAGCTTGCAGAGCACTGGGGAAAGGCAGGCAGAGAATTCCCTGCTAGCACCTTCTCTGTGCCTGTTCACATTCCTTCGCAGAATCGCTTTTGTGCAGAAAACTGTAACACTTGTTCAGACGAAAGAAAGCACAGAGCCCCAGATTTTATGTTGTCCTGGAGAGCTTGCAGAGCACTGGGGAAAGGCAGGCAGAGAATTCCCTGCTAGCACCTTCTCTGTGCCTGGGAAGCAGAAGTCTTCACATTGCTTCGCAGAATCGCTTTTGTACAGACAACAGTAACACTTTTTCAGAACAAAAGAAAGCACAGAGCCTCAGATTTTATGTTGTCCTGGAGAGCTTGCAGAGCACTGGGGAAAAGCAAGCAGAGAATTCCCTGCTAGCACCTTCTCTGTGCCTGGGAAACAGAAGTGTTCACATTGCTTCGCAGTATCGCTTTTGTGCAGAAAACAGTAACACTTGTTCAGAACGAAAGAAAGCACAGAGCCCCATATTTTATGTTGTGCTGGAGAGCTTGCAGAGCACTGGGGAAAAGCAGGCAGAGAATTCCCTGCTAGCACCTTCTCTGTGCCTGGGAAACAGAAGTGTTCCCATTGCTTCGCAGAATCGCTTTTGTGCAGAAAACAGTAACACTTGTTCAGAACGAAAGAAAGCACAGAGCCCCAGATTTTATGTTGTCCTGGAGAGCTTGCAGAGCACTGGGGAAAGGCAGGCAGAGAATTCCCTGCTAGCACCTTCTCTGTGCCTGTTCACATTCCTTCGCAGAATCGCTTTTGTGCAGAAAACAGTAACACTTGTTCAGACGAAAGAAAGCACAGAGCCCCAGATTTTATGTTGTCCTGGAGAGCTTGCAGAGCACTGGGGAAAGGCAGGCAGAGAATTCCCTCCTAGCACCTTTTCTGTGCCTGTTCACATTGCTTCGCAGAATCGCTTTTGTGCAGAAACCAGTAACACTTGTTCAGAACGAAAGAAAGCACAGAGCCCCAGATCTGCTGTTGTCCTGGTGAGCTTGCAGAGCACTGGGGAAAAGCAGGCAGAGAATTCCCTGCTAGCACCTTCTCTGTGCCTGGGAAACAGAAGTGTTCCCATTGCTTCGCAGAATCGCTTTTGTGCAGAAAACAGTAACACTTGTTCAGAACGAAACAAAGCACAGAGCCCCAGATTATATGTTGTCCTGGAGAGCTTGCAGAGCACTGGGGAAAGGCAGGCAGAGAATTCCCTGCTAGCACCTTCTCTGTGCCTGGGAAGCAGAAGTCTTCACATTGCTTCGCAGAATCGCTTTTGTGCAGAAAACAATAACACTTGTTCAGAACGAAAGAAAGCACAGAGCCGCAGATTTTATGTTGTCCTGGAGAGCTTGCAGAGCACTGGGGAAAAGCAGGCAGAGAATTCCCTGCTAGCACCTTCTCTGTGCCTGGGAAGCAGAAGTGTTCACATTGCTTGGCAGAATCGCTTTTGTGCAGAAAACAGTAACACTTGTTCAGAACAAAAGAAAGCACAGAGCCCCAGATTTTATGTTGTCCTGGAGAGCTTGCAGAGCACTGGGGAAAAGCAGGCAGAGAATTCCCTGCTAGCACCTTCTCTGTGCCTGGGAAACAGAAGTGTTCACATTGCTTCGCAGAATCGCTTTTGTGCAGAAAACAGTAACACTTGTTCAGAACGAAAGAAAGCACAGAGCCCCAGATTTTATGTTGTCCTGGAGAGCTTGCAGAGCACTGGGGAAAGGCAGGCAGAGAATTCCCTGCTAGCACCTTCTCTGTGCCTGGGAAGCAGAAGTCTTCACATTGCTTCGCAGAATCGCTTTTGTGCAGAAAACAATAACACTTGTTCAGAACGAAAGAAAGCACAGAGCCGCAGATTTTATGTTGTCCTGGAGAGCTTGCAGAGCACTGGGGAAAAGCAGGCAGAGAATTCCCTGCTAGCACCTTCTCTGTGCCTGGGAAGCAGAAGTGTTCACATTGCTTCGCAGAATCGCTTTTGTGCAGAAAACAGTAACACTTGTTCAGAACGAAACAAAGCACAGAGCCCCAGATTTTATGTTGTCCTGGAGAGCTTGCAGAGCACTGGGGAAAGGCAGGCAGAGAATTCCCTGCTAGCACCTTCTCTGTGCCTGGGAAACAGAAGTGTTCCCATTGCTTCGCAGAATCGCTTTTGTGCAGAAAACAGTAACACTTGTTCAGAACGAAAGAAAGCACAGAGCCCCAGATTTGCTGTTGTCCTGGAGAGCTTGCAGAGCACTGGGGAAAGGCAGGCAGAGAATTCCCTGCTAGCACCTTCTCTGTGCCTGGGAAAGAGAAGTGTTCCCATTGCTTCGCAGAATCGCTTTTGTGCAGAAAACAATAACACTTGTTCAGAACGAAAGAAAGCACAGAGCCCCAGATTTTATGTTGTCCTGGAGAGCTTGCAGAGCACTGGGGAAATGCAGGCAGAGACTTCCCTGCTAGCACCTTCTCTGTGCCTGGGAAGCAGAAGTGTTCACATTGCTTCGCAGAATCGCTTTTGTGCAGAAAACAATAACAACTGTTCAGAACGAAAGAAAGCACAGAGCCCCAGATTTTATGTTGTCCTGGAGAGCTTGCAGAGCACTGGGGAAAAGCAGGCAGAGAATTCCCTGCTAGCACCTTCTCTGTGCCTGGGAAACAGAAGTGTTCACATTTCTTCGCAGAATCGCTTTTGTGCAGAAAACAGTAACACTTGTTCAGAACGAAAGAAAGCACAGAGCCCCAGATTTTATGTTGTCCTGGAGAGCTTGCAGAGCACTGGGGAAAGGCAGGCAGAGAATTCCCTGCTAGCACCTTCTCTGTGCCTGTTCACATTCCTTCGCAGAATCGCTTTTGTGCAGAAAACTGTAACACTTGTTCAGACGAAAGAAAGCACAGAGCCCCAGATTTTATGTTGTCCTGGAGAGCTTGCAGAGCACTGGGGAAAGGCAGGCAGAGAATTCCCTGCTAGCACCTTCTCTGTGCCTGGGAAGCAGAAGTCTTCACATTGCTTCGCAGAATCGCTTTTGTGCAGACAACAGTAACACTTTTTCAGAACAAAAGAAAGCACAGAGCCTCAGATTTTATGTTGTCCTGGAGAGCTTGCAGAGCACTGGGGAAAAGCAAGCAGAGAATTCCCTGCTAGCACCTTCTCTGTGCCTGGGAAACAGAAGTGTTCACATTGCTTCGCAGTATCGCTTTTGTGCAGAAAACAGTAACACTTGTTCAGAAGGAAAGAAAGCACAGAGCCCCATATTTTATGTTGTGCTGGAGAGCTTGCAGAGCACTGGGGAAAAGCAGGCAGAGAATTCCCTGCTAGCACCTTCTCTGTGCCTGGGAAACAGAAGTGTTCACATTGCTTCGCAGAATCGCTTTTGTGCAGAAAACAGTAACACTTGTTCAGAACGAAAGAAAGCACAGAGCCCCAGATTTTATGTTGTCCTGGAGAGCTTGCAGAGCACTGGGGAAAGGCAGGCAGAGAATTCCCTGCTAGCACCTTCTCTGTGCCTGTTCACATTCCTTCGCAGAATCGCTTTTGTGCAGAAAACAGTAACACTTGTTCAGACGAAAGAAAGCACAGAGCCCCAGATTTTATGTTGTCCTGGAGAGCTTGCAGAGCACTGGGGAAAGGCAGGCAGAGAATTCCCTGCTAGCACCTTTTCTGTGCCTGTTCACATTGCTTCGCAGAATCGCTTTTGTGCAGAAACCAGTAACACTTGTTCAGAACGAAAGAAAGCACAGAGCCGCAGATTTTATGTTGTCCTGGAGAGCTTGCAGAGCACTGGGGAAAAGCAGGCAGAGAATTCCCTGCTAGCACCTTCTCTGTGCCTGGGAAACAGAAGGGTTAACATTTCTTAGCAGTATCGCTTTTGTGCAGAAAACAGTAACACTTGTTCAGAACAAAAGAAAGCACAGAGCCCCAGATTTTATGTTGTCCTGGAGAGCTTGCAGAGCACTGGGGAAAAGCAGGCAGAGAATTCCCTGCTAGCACCTTCTCTGTGCCTGGGAAACAGAAGTGTTCCCATTGCTTCGCAGAATCGCTTTTGTGCAGAAAACAGTAACACTTGTTCAGAACGAAAGAAAGCACAGAGCCCCAGATTTTATGTTGTCCTGGAGAGCTTGCAGAGCACTGGGGAAAGGCAGGCAGAGAATTCCCTGCTAGCACCTTCTCTGTGCCTGGGAAGCAGAAGTCTTCACATTGCTTCGCAGAATCGCTTTTGTGCAGAAAACAATAACACTTGTTCAGAACGAAAGAAAGCACAGAGCCGCAGATTTTATGTTGTCCTGGAGAGCTTGCAGAGCACTGGGGAAAAGCAGGCAGAGAATTCCCTGCTAGCACCTTCTCTGTGCCTGGGAAGCAGAAGTGTTCACATTGCTTCGCAGAATCGCTTTTGTGCAGAAAACAGTAACACTTGTTCAGAACGAAACAAAGCACAGAGCCCCAGATTTTATGTTGTCCTGGAGAGCTTGCAGAGCACTGGGGAAAGGCAGGCAGAGAATTCCCTGCTAGCACCTTCTCTGTGCCTGGGAAACAGAAGTGTTCCCATTGCTTCGCAGAATCGCTTTTGTGCAGAAAACAGTAACACTTGTTCAGAACGAAAGAAAGCACAGAGCCCCAGATTTGCTGTTGTCCTGGAGAGCTTGCAGAGCACTGGGGAAAAGCAGGCAGAGAATTCCCTGCTAGCACCTTCTCTGTGCCTGGGAAACAGAAGTGTTCACATTGCTTCGCAGAATCGCTTTTGTGCAGAAAACAGTAACACTTGTTCAGAACGAAAGAAAGCACAGAGCCCCAGATTTTATGTTGTCCTGGAGAGCTTGCAGAGCACTGGGGAAAGGCAGGCAGAGAATTCCCTGCTAGCACCTTCTCTGTGCCTGGGAAGCAGAAGTCTTCACATTGCTTCGCAGAATCGCTTTTGTGCAGAAAACAATAACACTTGTTCAGAACGAAAGAAAGCACAGAGCCGCAGATTTTATGTTGTCCTGGAGAGCTTGCAGAGCACTGGGGAAAAGCAGGCAGAGAATTCCCTGCTAGCACCTTCTCTGTGCCTGGGAAGCAGAAGTGTTCACATTGCTTCGCAGAATCGCTTTTGTGCAGAAAACAGTAACACTTGTTCAGAACGAAACAAAGCACAGAGCCCCAGATTTTATGTTGTCCTGGAGAGCTTGCAGAGCACTGGGGAAAGGCAGGCAGAGAATTCCCTGCTAGCACCTTCTCTGTGCCTGGGAAACAGAAGTGTTCCCATTGCTTCGCAGAATCGCTTTTGTGCAGAAAACAGTAACACTTGTTCAGAACGAAAGAAAGCACAGAGCCCCAGATTTGCTGTTGTCCTGGAGAGCTTGCAGAGCACTGGGGAAAGGCAGGCAGAGAATTCCCTGCTAGCACCTTCTCTGTGCCTGGGAAAGAGAAGTGTTCCCATTGCATCGCAGAATCGCTTTTGTGCAGAAAACAATAACACTTGTTCAGAACGAAAGAAAGCACAGAGCCCCAGATTTTATGTTGTCCTGGAGAGCTTGCAGAGCACTGGGGAAAGGCAGGCAGAGACTTCCCTGCTAGCACCTTCTCTGTGCCTGGGAAGCAGAAGTGTTCACATTGCTTCGCAGAATCGCTTTTGTGCAGAAAACAATAACAACTGTTCAGAACGAAAGAAAGCACAGAGCCCCAGATTTTATGTTGTCCTGGAGAGCTTGCAGAGCACTGGGGAAAAGCAGGCAGAGAATTCCCTGCTAGCACCTTCTCTGTGCCTGGGAAACAGAAGTGTTCACATTTCTTCGCAGAATCGCTTTTGTGCAGAAAACAGTAACACTTGTTCAGAACGAAAGAAAGCACAGAGCCCCAGATTTTATGTTGTCCTGGAGAGCTTGCAGAGCACTGGGGAAA
This sequence comes from Strix uralensis, assembly GCF_047716275.1. Lineage (NCBI taxonomy): Eukaryota > Metazoa > Chordata > Aves > Strigiformes > Strigidae > Strix > Strix uralensis. The sequence continues at coordinate 27,403,433 of NC_133981.1, read as the reverse complement.
GGCAGGCAGAGAATTCCCTGCTAGCACCTTCTCTGTGCCTGTTCACATTCCTTCGCAGAATCGCTTTTGTGCAGAAAACTGTAACACTTGTTCAGACGAAAGAAAGCACAGAGCCCCAGATTTTATGTTGTCCTGGAGAGCTTGCAGAGCACTGGGGAAAGGCAGGCAGAGAATTCCCTGCTAGCACCTTCTCTGTGCCTGGGAAGCAGAAGTCTTCACATTGCTTCGCAGAATCGCTTTTGTGCAGACAACAGTAACACTTGTTCAGAACGAAAGAAAGCACAGAGCCTCAGATTTTATGTTGTCCTGGAGAGCTTGCAGAGCACTGGGGAAAAGCAAGCAGAGAATTCCCTGCTAGCACCTTCTCTGTGCCTGGGAAACAGAAGTGTTCACATTGCTTCGCAGTATCGCTTTTGTGCAGAAAACAGTAACACTTGTTCAGAAGGAAAGAAAGCACAGAGCCCCATATTTTATGTTGTGCTGGAGAGCTTGCAGAGCACTGGGGAAAAGCAGGCAGAGAATTCCCTGCTAGCACCTTCTCTGTGCCTGGGAAACAGAAGTGTTCCCATTGCTTCGCAGAATCGCTTTTGTGCAGAAAACAGTAACACTTGTTCAGAACGAAAGAAAGCACAGAGCCCCAGATTTTATGTTGTCCTGGAGAGCTTGCAGAGCACTGGGGAAAGGCAGGCAGAGAATTCCCTGCTAGCACCTTCTCTGTGCCTGTTCACATTCCTTCGCAGAATCGCTTTTGTGCAGAAAACAGTAACACTTGTTCAGACGAAAGAAAGCACAGAGCCCCAGATTTTATGTTGTCCTGGAGAGCTTGCAGAGCACTGGGGAAAGGCAGGCAGAGAATTCCCTGCTAGCACCTTTTCTGTGCCTGTTCACATTGCTTCGCAGAATCGCTTTTGTGCAGAAACCAGTAACACTTGTTCAGAACGAAAGAAAGCACAGAGCCCCAGATCTGCTGTTGTCCTGGTGAGCTTGCAGAGCACTGGGGAAAAGCAGGCAGAGAATTCCCTGCTAGCACCTTCTCTGTGCCTGGGAAACAGAAGTGTTCCCATTGCTTCGCAGAATCGCTTTTGTGCAGAAAACAGTAACACTTGTTCAGACGAAAGAAAGCACAGAGCCCCAGATTTGCTGTTGTCCTGGAGAGCTTGCAGAGCACTGGGGAAAGGCAGGCAGAGAATTCCCTGCTAGCACCTTCTCTGTGCCTGGGAAGCAGAAGTCTTCACATTGCTTCGCAGAATCGCTTTTGTGCAGAAAACAATAACACTTGTTCAGAACGAAAGAAAGCACAGAGCCACAGATTTTATGTTGTCCTGGAGAGCTTGCAGAGCACTGGGGAAAAGCAGGCAGAGAATTCCCTGCTAGCACCTTCTCTGTGCCTGGGAAGCAGAAGTGTTCACATTGCTTCGCAGAATCGCTTTTGTGCAGAAAACAGTAACACTTGTTCAGAACGAAAGAAAGCACAGAGCCCCAGATTTTATGTTGTCCTGGAGAGCTTGCAGAGCACTGGGGAAAGGCAGGCAGAGAATTCCCTGCTAGCACCTTCTCTGTGCCTGTTCACATTGCTTCGCAGAATCGCTTTTGTGCAGAAAACAGTAACACTTGTTCAGAACGAAAGAAAGCACAGAGCCCCAGATCTGCTGTTGTCCTGGTGAGCTTGCAGAGCACTGGGGAAAAGCAGGCAGAGAATTCCCTGCTAGCACCTTCTCTGTGCCTGTTCACATTCCTTCGCAGAATCGCTTTTGTGCAGAAAACTGTAACACTTGTTCAGACGAAAGAAAGCACAGAGCCCCAGATTTTATGTTGTCCTGGAGAGCTTGCAGAGCACTGGGGAAAAGCAGGCAGAGAATTCCCTGCTAGCACCTTCTCTGTGCCTGGGAAACAGAAGTGTTCACATTGCTTCGCAGAATCGCTTTTGTGCAGACAACAGTAACACTTGTTCAGAACGAAAGAAAGCACAGAGCCCCAGATTTTATGTTGTCCTGGAGAGCTTGCAGAGCACTGGGGAAAGGCAGGCAGAGAATTCCCTGCTAGCACCTTCTCTGTGCCTGGGAAGCAGAAGTCTTCACATTGCTTCGCAGAATCGCTTTTGTGCAGAAAACAATAACACTTGTTCAGAACGAAAGAAAGCACAGAGCCCCAGATTTTATGTTGTCCTGGAGAGCTTGCAGAGCACTGGGGAAAGGCAGGCAGAGAATTCCCTGCTAGCACCTTCTCTGTGCCTGTTCACATTGCTTCGCAGAATCGCTTTTGTGCAGAAAACAGTAACACTTGTTCAGACGAAAGAAAGCACAGAGCCCCAGATTTTATGTTGTCCTGGAGAGCTTGCAGAGCACTGGGGAAAGGCAGGCAGAGAATTCCCTGCTAGCACCTTCTCTGTGCCTGTTCACATTGCTTCGCAGAATCGCTTTTGTGCAGAAACCAGTAACACTTGTTCAGAACGAAAGAAAGCACAGAGCCCCAGATCTGCTGTTGTCCTGGTGAGCTTGCAGAGCACTGGGGAAAAGCAGGCAGAGAATTCCCTGCTAGCACCTTCTCTGTGCCTGGGAAACAGAAGTGTTCCCATTGCTTCGCAGAATCGCTTTTGTGCAGAAAACAGTAACACTTGTTCAGAACGAAACAAAGCACAGAGCCCCAGATTTGCTGTTGTCCTGGAGAGCTTGCAGAGCACTGGGGAAAGGCAGGCAGAGAATTCCCTGCTAGCACCTTCTCTGTGCCTGGGAAGCAGAAGTGTTCACATTGCTTCGCAGAATCGCTTTTGTGCAGAAAACAATAACACTTGTTCAGAACGAAAGAAAGCACAGAGCCGCAGATTTTATGTTGTCCTGGAGAGCTTGCAGAGCACTGGGGAAAAGCAGGCAGAGAATTCCCTGCTAGCACCTTCTCTGTGCCTGGGAAGCAGAAGTGTTCACATTGCTTCGCAGAATCGCTTTTGTGCAGAAAACAGTAACACTTGTTCAGAACGAAAGAAAGCACAGAGCCCCAGATTTTATGTTGTCCTGGAGAGCTTGCAGAGCACTGGGGAAAAGCAGGCAGAGAATTCCCTGCTAGCACCTTCTCTGTGCCTGGGAAACAGAAGTGTTCACATTGCTTCGCAGAATCGCTTTTGTGCAGAAAACAGTAACACTTGTACAGAAGGAAAGAAAGCACAGAGCCCCATATTTTATGTTGTGCTGGAGAGCTTGCAGAGTACTGGGGAAAAGCAGGCAGAGAATTCCCAGCTAGCACCTTCTCTGTGCCTGGGAAGCAGAAGTGTTCACATTTCTTGGCAGAATCGCTTTTGTGCAGAAAACAGTAACACTTGTTCAGAACAAAAGAAAGCACAGAGCCCCAGATTTTATGTTGTCCTGGAGAGCTTGCAGAGCACTGGGGAAAAGCAGGCAGAGAATTCCCTGCTAGCACCTTCTCTGTGCCTGGGAAACAGAAGTGTTCACATTGCTTCGCAGAATCGCTTTTGTGCAGAAAACAGTAACACTTGTTCAGAACGAAAGAAAGCACAGAGCCCCAGATTTTATGTTGTCCTGGAGAGCTTGCAGAGCACTGGGGAAAGGCAGGCAGAGAATTCCCTGCTAGCACCTTCTCTGTGCCTGGGAAGCAGAAGTCTTCGCATTGCTTCGCAGAATCGCTTTTGTGCAGAAAACAATAACACTTGTTCAGAACGAAAGAAAGCACAGAGCCCCAGATTTTATGTTGTCCTGGAGAGCTTGCAGAGCACTGGGGAAAAGCAGGCAGAGAATTCCCTGCTAGCACCTTCTCTGTGCCTGGGAAGCAGAAGTGTTCACATTGCTTCGCAGAATCGCTTTTGTGCAGAAAACAGTAACACTTGTTCAGAACGAAAGAAAGCACAGAGCCCCAGATTTTATGTTGTCCTGGAGAGCTTGCAGAGCACTGGGGAAAGGCAGGCAGAGAATTCCCTGCTAGCACCTTCTCTGTGCCTGTTCACATTGCTTCGCAGAATCGCTTTTGTGCAGAAAACAGTAACACTTGTTCAGACGAAAGAAAGCACAGAGCCCCAGATTTTATGTTGTCCTGGAGAGCTTGCAGAGCACTGGGGAAAAGCAGGCAGAGAATTCCCTGCTAGCACCTTCTCTGTGCCTGGGAAACAGAAGTGTTCACATTGCTTCGCAGAATCGCTTTTGTGCAGAAAACAGTAACACTTGTTCAGAAGGAAAGAAAGCACAGAGCCCCATATTTTATGTTGTGCTGGAGAGCTTGCAGAGTACTGGGGAAAAGCAGGCAGAGAATTCCCTGCTAGCACCTTCTCTGTGCCTGGGAAGCAGAAGTGTTCACATTGCTTCGCAGAATCGCTTTTGTGCAGAAAACAGTAACACTTGTTCAGAACAAAAGAAAGCACAGAGCCCCAGATTTTATGTTGTCCTGGAGAGCTTGCAGAGCACTGGGGAAAAGCAGGCAGAGAATTCCCTGCTAGCACCTTCTCTGTGCCTGGGAAACAGAAGTGTTCACATTGCTTCGCAGAATCGCTTTTGTGCAGAAAACAGTAACACTTGTTCAGAACGAAAGAAAGCACAGAGCCCCAGATTTTATGTTGTCCTGGAGAGCTTGCAGAGCACTGGGGAAAAGCAGGCAGAGAATTCCCTGCTAGCACCTTCTCTGTGCCTGGGAAGCAGAAGTCTTCACATTGCTTCGCAGAATCGCTTTTGTGCAGAAAACAAAAACACTTGTTCAGAACGAAAGAAAGCACAGAGCCCCAGATTTTATGTTGTCCTGGAGAGCTTGCAGAGCACTGGGGAAAAGCAGGCAGAGAATTCCCTGCTAGCACCTTCTCTGTGCCTGGGAAGCAGAAGTGTTCACATTGCTTCGCAGAATCGCTTTTGTGCAGAAAACAGTAACACTTGTTCAGAACGAAACAAAGCACAGAGCCCCAGATTTTATGTTGTCCTGGAGAGCTTGCAGAGCACTGGGGAAAGGCAGGCAGAGAATTCCCTGCTAGCACCTTCTCTGTGCCTGTTCACATTGCTTCGCAGAATCGCTTTTGTGCAGAAAACAGTAACACTTGTTCAGAACGAAAGAAAGCACAGAGCCCCAGATTTGCTGTTGTCCTGGAGAGCTTGCAGAGCACTGGGGAAAGGCAGGCAGAGAATTCCCTGCTAGCACCTTCTCTGTGCCTGGGAAAGAGAAGTGTTCCCATTGCTTCGCAGAATCGCTTTTGTGCAGAAAACAATAACACTTGTTCAGAACGAAAGAAAGCACAGAGCCCCAGATTTTATGTTGTCCTGGAGAGCTTGCAGAGCACTGGGGAAAGGCAGGCAGAGACTTCCCTGCTAGCACCTTCTCTGTGCCTGGGAAGCAGAAGTGTTCACATTGCTTCGCAGAATCGCTTTTGTGCAGACAACAGTAACACTTGTTCAGAACGAAAGAAAGCACAGAGCCCCAGATTTTATGTTGTCCTGGAGAGCTTGCAGAGCACTGGGGAAAAGCAGGCAGAGAATTCCCTGCTAGCACCTTCTCTGTGCCTGGGAAGCAGAAGTGTTCACATTGCTTCGCAGAATCGCTTTTGTGCAGAAAACAGTAACACTTCTTCAGAACGAAAGAAAGCACAGAGCCCCAGATTTTATGTTGTCCTGGAGAGCTTGCAGAGCACTGGGGAAAGGCAGGCAGAGAATTCCCTGCTAGCACCTTCTCTGTGCCTGTTCACATTGCTTCGCAGAATCGCTTTTGTGCAGAAAACAGTAACACTTGTTCAGACGAAAGAAAGCACAGAGCCCCAGATTTTATGTTGTCCTGGAGAGCTTGCAGAGCACTGGGGAAAAGCAGGCAGAGAATTCCCTGCTAGCACCTTCTCTGTGCCTGGGAAACAGAAGTGTTCACATTGCTTCGCAGAATCGCTTTTGTGCAGAAAACAGTAACACTTGTTCAGAAGGAAAGAAAGCACAGAGCCCCATATTTTATGTTGTGCTGGAGAGCTTGCAGAGTACTGGGGAAAAGCAGGCAGAGAATTCCCTGCTAGCACCTTCTCTGTGCCTGGGAAGCAGAAGTGTTCACATTGCTTCGCAGAATCGCTTTTGTGCAGAAAACAGTAACACTTGTTCAGAACAAAAGAAAGCACAGAGCCCCAGATTTTATGTTGTCCTGGAGAGCTTGCAGAGCACTGGGGAAAAGCAGGCAGAGAATTCCCTGCTAGCACCTTCTCTGTGCCTGGGAAACAGAAGTGTTCACATTGCTTCGCAGAATCGCTTTTGTGCAGAAAACAGTAACACTTGTTCAGAACGAAAGAAAGCACAGAGCCCCAGATTTTATGTTGTCCTGGAGAGCTTGCAGAGCACTGGGGAAAAGCAGGCAGAGAATTCCCTGCTAGCACCTTCTCTGTGCCTGGGAAGCAGAAGTCTTCACATTGCTTCGCAGAATCGCTTTTGTGCAGAAAACAAAAACACCTGTTCAGAACGAAAGAAAGCACAGAGCCCCAGATTTTATGTTGTCCTGGAGAGCTTGCAGAGCACTGGGGAAAAGCAGGCAGAGAATTCCCTGCTAGCACCTTCTCTGTGCCTGGGAAGCAGAAGTGTTCACATTGCTTCGCAGAATCGCTTTTGTGCAGAAAACAGTAACACTTGTTCAGAACGAAAGAAAGCACAGAGCCCCAGATTTTATGTTGTCCTGGAGAGCTTGCAGAGCACTGGGGAAAGGCAGGCAGAGAATTCCCTGCTAGCACCTTCTCTGTGCCTGTTCACATTGCTTCGCAGAATCGCTTTTGTGCAGAAAACAGTAACACTTGTTCAGAACGAAAGAAAGCACAGAGCCCCAGATCTGCTGTTGTCCTGGTGAGCTTGCAGAGCACTGGGGAAAAGCAGGCAGAGAATTCCCTGCTAGCACCTTCTCTGTGCCTGGGAAACAGAAGTGTTCCCATTGCTTCGCAGAATCGCTTTTGTGCAGAAAACAGTAACACTTATTCAGAACGAAAGAAAGCACAGAGCCCCAGATTTGCTGTTGTCCTGGAGAGCTTGCAGAGCACTGGGGAAAGGCAGGCAGAGAATTCCCTGCTAGCACCTTCTCTGTGCCTGGGAAAGAGAAGTGTTCCCATTGCTTCGCAGAATCGCTTTTGTGCAGAAAACAATAACACTTGTTCAGAACGAAAGAAAGCACAGAGCCCCAGATTTTATGTTGTCCTGGAGAGCTTGCAGAGCACTGGGGAAAGGCAGGCAGAGACTTCCCTGCTAGCACCTTCTCTGTGCCTGGGAAGCAGAAGTGTTCACATTGCTTCGCAGAATCGCTTTTGTGCAGAAAACAATAACAACTGTTCAGAACGAAAGAAAGCACAGAGCCCCAGATTTTATGTTGTCCTGGAGAGCTTGCAGAGCACTGGGGAAAAGCAGGCAGAGAATTCCCTGCTAGCACCTTCTCTGTGCCTGGGAAACAGAAGTGTTCACATTTCTTCGCAGAATCGCTTTTGTGCAGAAAACAGTAACACTTGTTCAGAACGAAAGAAAGCACAGAGCCCCAGATTTTATGTTGTCCTGGAGAGCTTGCAGAGCACTGGGGAAAGGCAGGCAGAGAATTCCCTGCTAGCACCTTCTCTGTGCCTGTTCACATTGCTTCGCAGAATCGCTTTTGTGCAGAAAACAGTAACACTTGTTCAGACGAAAGAAAGCACAGAGCCCCAGATTTTATGTTGTCCTGGAGAGCTTGCAGAGCACTGGGGAAAAGCAGGCAGAGAATTCCCTGCTAGCACCTTCTCTGTGCCTGGGAAACAGAAGTGTTCACATTGCTTCGCAGAATCGCTTTTGTGCAGAAAACAGTAACACTTGTTCAGAAGGAAAGAAAGCACAGAGCCCCATATTTTATGTTGTGCTGGAGAGCTTGCAGAGTACTGGGGAAAAGCAGGCAGAGAATTCCCTGCTAGCACCTTCTCTGTGCCTGGGAAGCAGAAGTGTTCACATTGCTTGGCAGAATCGCTTTTGTGCAGAAAACAGTAACACTTGTGCAGAACAAAAGAAAGCACAGAGCCCCAGATTTTATGTTGTCCTGGAGAGCTTGCAGAGCACTGGGGAAAAGCAGGCAGAGAATTCCCTGCTAGCACCTTCTCTGTGCCTGGGAAACAGAAGTGTTCACATTGCTTCGCAGAATCGCTTTTGTGCAGACAACAGTAACACTTGTTCAGAACGAAAGAAAGCACAGAGCCCCAGATTTTATGTTGTCCTGGAGAGCTTGCAGAGCACTGGGGAAAGGCAGGCAGAGAATTCCCTGCTAGCACCTTCTCTGTGCCTGGGAAGCAGAAGTCTTCACATTGCTTCGCAGAATCGCTTTTGTGCAGAAAACAGTAACACTTGTTCAGAACGAAAGAAAGCACAGAGCCCCAGATTTTATGTTGTCCTGGAGAGCTTGCAGAGCACTGGGGAAAAGCAGGCAGAGAATTCCCTGCTAGCACCTTCTCTGTGCCTGGGAAGCAGAAGTGTTCCCATTGCTTCGCAGAATCGCTTTTGTGCAGAAAACAGTAACACTTGTTCAGAACGAAAGAAAGCACAGAGCCCCAGATTTTATGTTGTCCTGGAGAGCTTGCAGAGCACTGGGGAAAGGCAGGCAGAGAATTCCCTGCTAGCACCTTCTCTGTGCCTGGGAAACAGAAGTGTTCACATTGCTTCGCAGTATCGCTTTTGTGCAGAAAACAGTAACACTTGTTCAGAAGGAAAGAAAGCACAGAGCCCCATATTTTATGTTGTGCTGGAGAGCTTGCAGAGCACTGGGGAAAAGCAGGCAGAGAATTCCCTGCTAGCACCTTCTCTGTGCCTGGGAAACAGAAGTGTTCACATTGCTTCGCAGAATCGCTTTTGTGCAGAAAACAGTAACACTTGTTCAGAACGAAAGAAAGCACAGAGCCCCAGATTTTATGTTGTCCTGTAGAGCTTGCAGAGCACTGGGGAAAGGCAGGCAGAGAATTCCCTGCTAGCACCTTCTCTGTGCCTGTTCACATTCCTTCGCAGAATCGCTTTTGTGCAGAAAACTGTAACACTTGTTCAGACGAAAGAAAGCACAGAGCCCCAGATTTTATGTTGTCCTGGAGAGCTTGCAGAATACTGGGGAAAAGCAGGCAGAGAATTCCCTGCTAGCACCTTCTCTGTGCCTGGGAAACAGAAGTGTTCACATTGCTTCGCAGAATCGCTTTTGTGCAGAAAACAGTAACACTTGTTCAGAACGAAAGAAAGCACAGAGCCCCAGATTTTATGTTGTCCTGGAGAGCTTGCAGAGCACTGGGGAAAGGCAGGCAGAGAATTCCCTGCTAGCACCTTCTCTGTGCCTGGGAAGCAGAAGTGTTCACATTGCTTCGCAGAATCGCTTTTGTGCAGAAAACAATAACACTTGTTCAGAACGAAAGAAAGCACAGAGCCCCAGATTTTATGTTGTCCTGGAGAGCTTGCAGAGCACTGGGGAAAAGCAGGCAGAGAATTCCCTGCTAGCACCTTCTCTGTGCCTGGGAAGCAGAAGTGTTCACATTGCTTCGCAGAATCGCTTTTGTGCAGAAAACAGTAACACTTGTTCAGAACGAAAGAAAGCACAGAGCCCCAGATTTTATGTTGTCCTGGAGAGCTTGCAGAGCACTGGGGAAAGGCATGCAGAGAATTCCCTGCTAGCACCTTCTCTGTGCCTGTTCACATTGCTTCGCAGAATCGCTTTTGTGCAGAAAACAGTAACACTTTTTCAGAACGAAAGAAAGCACAGAGCCCCAGATTTTATGTTGTCCTGGAGAGCTTGCAGAGCACTGGGGAAAAGCAGGCAGAGAATTCCCTGCTAGCACCTTCTCTGTGCCTGGGAAACAGAAGTGTTCCCATTGCTTCGCAGAATCGCTTTTGTGCAGAAAACAGTAACACTTGTTCAGAACAAAAGAAAGCACAGAGCCCCAGATTTGCTGTTGTCCTGGAGAGCTTGCAGAGCACTGGGGAAAGGCAGGCAGAGAATTCCCTGCTAGCACCTTCTCTGTGCCTGGGAAAGAGAAGTGTTCCCATTGCTTCGCAGAATCGCTTTTGTGCAGAAAACAATAACACTTGTTCAGAACGAAAGAAAGCACAGAGCCCCAGATTTTATGTTGTCCTGGAGAGCTTGCAGAGCACTGGGGAAAGGCAGGCAGAGAATTCCCTGCTAGCACCTTCTCTGTGCCTGGGAAGCAGAAGTGTTCACATTGCTTCGCAGAATCGCTTTTGTGCAGAAAACAATAACAACTGTTCAGAACGAAAGAAAGCACAGAGCCCCAGATTTTATGTTGTCCTGGAGAGCTTGCAGAGCACTGGGGAAAAGCAGGCAGAGAATTCCCTGCTAGCACCTTCTCTGTGCCTGGGAAACAGAAGTGTTCACATTTCTTCGCAGAATCGCTTTTGTGCAGAAAACAGTAACACTTGTTCAGAACGAAAGAAAGCACAGAGCCCCAGATTTTATGTTGTCCTGGAGAGCTTGCAGAGCACTGGGGAAAGGCAGGCAGAGAATTCCCTGCTAGCACCTTCTCTGTGCCTGGGAAACAGAAGTGTTCACATTGCTTCGCAGTATCGCTTTTGTGCAGAAAACAGTAACACTTGTTCAGAACGAAAGAAAGCACAGAGCCCCATATTTTATGTTGTGCTGGAGAGCTTGCAGAGCACTGGGGAAAAGCAGGCAGAGAATTCCCTGCTAGCACCTTCTCTGTGCCTGGGAAACAGAAGTGTTCACATTGCTTCGCAGAATCGCTTTTGTGCAGAAAACAGTAACACTTGTTCAGAACGAAAGAAAGCACAGAGCCCCAGATTTTATGTTGTCCTGGAGAGCTTGCAGAGCACTGGGGAAAGGCAGGCAGAGAATTCCCTGCTAGCACCTTCTCTGTGCCTGTTCACATTGCTTCGCAGAATCGCTTTTGTGCAGAAAACAGTAACACTTGTTCAGATGAAAGAAAGCACAGAGCCCCAGATTTTATGTTGTCCTGGAGAGCTTGCAGAGCACTGGGGAAAGGCAGGCAGAGAATTCCCTGCTAGCACCTTCTCTGTGCCTGGGAAACAGAAGTGTTCCCATTGCTTCGCAGAATCGCTTTTGTGCAGAAAACAATAACACTTGTTCAGAACGAAAGAAAGCACAGAGCCCCATATTTTATGTTGTGCTGGAGAGCTTGCAGAGTACTGGGGAAAAGCAGGCAGAGAATTCCCTGCTAGCACCTTCTCTGTGCCTGGGAAGCAGAAGTGTTCACATTGCTTGGCAGAATCGCTTTTGTGCAGAAAACAGTAACACTTGTTCAGAACAAAAGAAAGCACAGAGCCCCAGATTTTATGTTGTCCTGGAGAGCTTGCAGAGCACTGGGGAAAAGCAGGCAGAGAATTCCCTGCTAGCACCTTCTCTGTGCCTGGGAAACAGAAGTGTTCACATTGCTTCGCAGAATCGCTTTTGTGCAGAAAACAGTAACACTTGTTCAGAACGAAAGAAAGCACAGAGCCCCAGATTTTATGTTGTCCTGGAGAGCTTGCAGAGCACTGGGGAAAGGCAGGCAGAGAATTCCCTGCTAGCACCTTCTCTGTGCCTGGGAAGCAGAAGTCTTCACATTGCTTCGCAGAATCGCTTTTGTGCAGAAAACAATAACACTTGTTCAGAACGAAAGAAAGCACAGAGCCGCAGATTTTATGTTGTCCTGGAGAGCTTGCAGAGCACTGGGGAAAAGCAGGCAGAGAATTCCCTGCTAGCACCTTCTCTGTGCCTGGGAAGCAGAAGTGTTCACATTGCTTCGCAGAATCGCTTTTGTGCAGAAAACAGTAACACTTGTTCAGAACGAAAGAAAGCACAGAGCCCCAGATTTTATGTTGTCCTGGAGAGCTTGCAGAGCACTGGGGAAAGGCAGGCAGAGAATTCCCTGCTAGCACCTTCTCTGTGCCTGTTCACATTGCTTCGCAGAATCGCTTTTGTGCAGAAAACAGTAACACTTGTTCAGACGAAAGTAAGCACAGAGCCCCAGATTTTATGTTGTCCTGGAGAGCTTGCAGAGCACTGGGGAAAAGCAGGCAGAGAATTCCCTGCTAGCACCTTCTCTGTGCCTGGGAAACAGAAGTGTTCACATTGCTTCGCAGTATCGCTTTTGTGCAGAAAACAGTAACACTTGTTCAGAAGGAAAGAAAGCACAGAGCCCCATATTTTATGTTGTGCTGGAGAGCTTGCAGAGTACTGGGGAAAAGCAGGCAGAGAATTCCCTGCTAGCACCTTCTCTGTGCCTGGGAAGCAGAAGTGTTCACATTGCTTGGCAGAATCGCTTTTGTGCAGAAAACAGTAACACTTGTTCAGAACAAAAGAAAGCACAGAGCCCCAGATTTTATGTTGTCCTGGAGAGCTTGCAGAGCACTGGGGAAAGGCAGGCAGAGAATTCCCTGCTAGCACCTTCTCTGTGCCTGGGAAATAGAAGTGTTCACATTGCTTCGCAGAATCGCTTTTGTGCAGAAAACAATAACAACTGTTCAGAACGAAAGAAAGCACAGAGCCCCAGATCTGCTGTTGTCCTGGTGAGCTTGCAGAGCACTGGGGAAAAGCAGGCAGAGAATTCCCTGCTAGCACCTTCTCTGTGCCTGGGAAACAGAAGTGTTCCCATTACTTCGCAGAATCGCTTTTGTGCAGAAAACAGTAACACTTGTTCAGAACGAAACAAAGCACAGAGCCCCAGATTTGCTGTTGTCCTGGAGAGCTTGCAGAGCACTGGGGAAAGGCAGGCAGAGAATTCCCTGCTAGCACCTTCTCTGTGCCTGGGAAAGAGAAGTGTTCCCATTGCTTCGCAGAATCGCTTTTGTGCAGAAAACAATAACACTTGTTCAGAACGAAAGAAAGCACAGAGCCCCAGATTTTATGTTGTCCTGGAGAGCTTGCAGAGCACTGGGGAAAGGCAGGCAGAGAATTCCCTGCTAGCACCTTCTCTGTGCCTGGGAAGCAGAAGTGTTCACATTGCTTCGCAGAATCGCTTTTGTGCAGAAAACAGTAACACTTGTTCAGAACGAAAGAAAGCACAGAGCCCCAGATTTTATGTTGTCCTGGAGAGCTTGCAGAGCACTGGGGAAAGGCAGGCAGAGAATTCCCTGCTAGCACCTTCTCTGTGCCTGTTCACATTGCTTCGCAGAATCGCTTTTGTGCAGAAAACAGTAACACTTGTTCAGAACGAAAGAAAGCACAGAGCCCCAGATTTTATGTTGTCCTGGAGAGCTTGCAGAGCACTGGGGAAAGGCAGGCAGAGAATTCCCTGCTAGCACCTTCTCTGTGCCTGTTCACATTGCTTCGCAGAATCGCTTTTGTGCAGAAAACAGTAACACTTGTTCAGACGAAAGAAAGCACAGAGCCCCAGATTTTATGTTGTCCTGGAGAGCTTGCAGAGCACTGGGGAAAAGCAGGCAGAGAATTCCCTGCTGGCACCTTCTCTGTGCCTGGGAAACAGAAGTGTTCACATTGCTTCGCAGAATCGCTTTTGTGCAGAAAACAATAACACTTGTTCAGAACGAAAGAAAGCACAGAGCCCCAGATTTTATGTTGTCCTGGAGAGCTTGCAGAGTACTGGGGAAAAGCAGGCAGAGAATTCCCTGCTAGCACCTTCTCTGTGCCTGGGAAGCAGAAGTGTTCACATTGCTTGGCAGAATCGCTTTTGTGCAGAAAACAGTAACACTTGTTCAGAACAAAAGAAAGCACAGAGCCCCAGATTTTATGTTGTCCTGGAGAGCTTGCAGAGCACTGGGGAAAAGCAGGCAGAGAATTCCCTGCTAGCACCTTCTCTGTGCCTGGGAAACAGAAGTGTTCACATTGCTTCGCAGAATCGCTTTTGTGCAGAAAACAGTAACACTTGTTCAGAACGAAAGAAAGCACAGAGCCGCAGATTTTATGTTGTCCTGGAGAGCTTGCAGAGCACTGGGGAAAGGCAGGCAGAGAATTCCCTGCTAGCACCTTCTCTGTGCCTGGGAAGCAGAAGTCTTCACATTGCTTCGCAGAATCGCTTTTGTGCAGAAAACAATAACACTTGTTCAGAACGAAAGAAAGCACAGAGCCCCAGATTTTATGTTGTCCTGGAGAGCTTGCAGAGCACTGGGGAAAAGCAGGCAGAGAATTCCCTGCTAGCACCTTCTCTGTGCCTGGGAAACAGAAGTGTTCACATTTCTTCGCAGAATCGCTTTTGTGCAGAAAACAGTAACACTTGTTCAGAACGAAAGAAAGCACAGAGCCCCAGATTTTATGTTGTCCTGGAGAGCTTGCAGAGCACTGGGGAAAGGCAGGCAGAGAATTCCATGCTAGCACCTTCTCTGTGCCTGTTCACATTGCTTCGCAGAATCGCTTTTGTGCAGAAAACAGTAACACTTGTTCAGAACGAAAGAAAGCACAGAGCCCCAGATTTTATGTTGTCCTGGAGAGCTTGCAGAGCACTGGGGAAAGGCAGGCAGAGAATTCCCTGCTAGCACCTTCTCTGTGCCTGTTCACATTGCTTCGCAGAATCGCTTTTGTGCAGAAAACAGTAACACTTGTTCAGAACGAAAGAAAGCACAGAGCCCCAGATCTGCTGTTGTCCTGGTGAGCTTGCAGAGCACTGGGGAAAAGCAGGCAGAGAATTCCCTGCTAGCACCTTCTCTGTGCCTGGGAAGCAGAAGTGTTCACATTGCTTCGCAGAATCGCTTTTGTGCAGAAAACAGTAACACTTGTTCAGAACGAAAGAAAGCACAGAGCCCCAGATTTTATGTTGTCCTGGAGAGCTTGCAGAGCACTGGGGAAAGCCAGGCAGAGAATTCCCTGCTAGCACCTTCTCTGTGCCTGTTCACATTGCTTCGCAGAATCGCTTTTGTGCAGAAAACAGTAACACTTGTTCAGAACGAAACAAAGCACAGAGCCCCAGATTTGCTGTTGTCCTGGAGAGCTTGCAGAGCACTGATGAAAGGCAGGCAGAGAATTCCCTGCTAGCACCTTCTCTGTGCCTGGGAAAGAGAAGTGTTCCCATTGCTTCGCAGAATCGCTTTTGTGCAGAAAACAATAACACTTGTTCAGAACGAAAGAAAGCACAGAGCCCCAGATTTTATGTTGTCCTGGAGAGCTTGCAGAGCACTGGGGAAAAGCAGGCAGAGAATTCCCTGCTAGCACCTTCTCTGTGCCTGGGAAACAGAAGTGTTCACATTGCTTCGCAGAATCGCTTTTGTGCAGAAAACAGTAACACTTGTTCAGAACGAAAGAAAGCACAGAGCCCCAGATTTTATGTTGTCCTGGAGAGCTTGCAGAGCACTGGGGAAAGGCAGGCAGAGAATTCCCTGCTAGCACCTTCTCTGTGCCTGGGAAGCAGAAGTGTTCACATTGCTTCGCAGAATCGCTTTTGTGCAGAAAACAATAACACTTGTTCAGAACGAAAGAAAGCACAGAGCCCCAGATTTTATGTTGTCCTGGAGAGCTTGCAGAGCACTGGGGAAAAGCAGGCAGAGAATTCCCTGCTAGCACCTTCTCTGTGCCTGGGAAGCAGAAGTGTTCACACTGCTTCGCAGAATCGCTTTTGTGCAGAAAACAGTAACACTTGTTCAGAACGAAAGAAAGCACAGAGCCCCAGATTTTATGTTGTCCTGGAGAGCTTGCAGAGCACTGGGGAAAGGCAGGCAGAGAATTCCCTGCTAGCACCTTCTCTGTGCCTGTTCACATTGCTTCGCAGAATCGCTTTTGTGCAGAAAACAGTAACACTTGTTCAGAACGAAAGAAAGCACAGAGCCCCAGATCTGCTGTTGTCCTGGTGAGCTTGCAGAGCACTGGGGAAAAGCAGGCAGAGAATTCCCTGCTAGCACCTTCTCTGTGCCTGGGAAACAGAAGTGTTCCCATTGCTTCGCAGAATCGCTTTTGTGCAGAAAACAGTAACACTTGTTCAGAACGAAACAAAGCACAGAGCCCCAGATTTTATGTTGTCCTGGAGAGCTTGCAGAGCACTGGGGAAAGGCAGGCAGAGAATTCCCTGCTAGCACCTTCTCTGTGCCTGGGAAAGAGAAGTGTTCCCATTGCTTCGCAGAATCGCTTTTGTGCAGAAAACAATAACACTTGTTCAGAACGAAAGAAAGCACAGAGCCCCAGATTTTATGTTGTCCTGGAGAGCTTGCAGAGCACTGGGGAAAGGCAGGCAGAGACTTCCCTGCTAGCACCTTCTCTGTGCCTGGGAAGCAGAAGTGTTCACATTGCTTCGCAGAATCGCTTTTGTGCAGAAAACAATAACAACTGTTCAGAACGAAAGAAAGCACAGAGCCCCAGATTTTATGTTGTCCTGGAGAGCTTGCAGAGCACTGGGGAAAAGCAGGCAGAGAATTCCCTGCTAGCACCTTCTCTGTGCCTGGGAAACAGAAGTGTTCACATTTCTTCGCAGAATCGCTTTTGTGCAGAAAACAGTAACACTTGTTCAGAACGAAAGAAAGCACAGAGCCCCAGATTTTATGTTGTCCTGGAGAGCTTGCAGAGCACTGGGGAAAGGCAGGCAGAGAATTCCCTGCTAGCACCTTCTCTGTGCCTGGGAAGCAGAAGTCTTCACATTGCTTCGCAGAATCGCTTTTGTGCAGACAACAGTAACACTTTTTCAGAACAAAAGAAAGCACAGAGCCTCAGATTTTATGTTGTCCTGGAGAGCTTGCAGAGCACTGGGGAAAAGCAAGCAGAGAATTCCCTGCTAGCACCTTCTCTGTGCCTGGGAAACAGAAGTGTTCACATTGCTTCGCAGTATCGCTTTTGTGCAGAAAACAGTAACACTTGTTCAGAAGGAAAGAAAGCACAGAGCCCCATATTTTATGTTGTGCTGGAGAGCTTGCAGAGCACTGGGGAAAAGCAGGCAGAGAATTCCCTGCTAGCACCTTCTCTGTGCCTGGGAAACAGAAGTGTTCACATTGCTTCGCAGAATCGCTTTTGTGCAGAAAACAGTAACACTTGTTCAGAACGAAAGAAAGCACAGAGCCCCAGATTTTATGTTGTCCTGGAGAGCTTGCAGAGCACTGGGGAAAGGCAGGCAGAGAATTCCCTGCTAGCACCTTCTCTGTGCCTGTTCACATTCCTTCGCAGAATCGCTTTTGTGCAGAAAACAGTAACACTTGTTCAGACGAAAGAAAGCACAGAGCCCCAGATTTTATGTTGTCCTGGAGAGCTTGCAGAGCACTGGGGAAAGGCAGGCAGAGAATTCCCTGCTAGCACCTTTTCTGTGCCTGTTCACATTGCTTCGCAGAATCGCTTTTGTGCAGAAAACAGTAACACTTGTTCAGAACGAAAGAAAGCACAGAGCCCCAGATCTGCTGTTGTCCTGGTGAGCTTGCAGAGCACTGGGGAAAAGCAGGCAGAGAATTCCCTGCTAGCACCTTCTCTGTGCCTGGGAAACAGAAGTGTTCCCATTGCTTCGCAGAATCGCTTTTGTGCAGAAAACAGTAACACTTGTTCAGAACGAAACAAAGCACAGAGCCCCAGATTTGCTGTTGTCCTGGAGAGCTTGCAGAGCACTGGGGAAAGGCAGGCAGAGAATTCCCTGCTAGCACCTTCTCTGTGCCTGGGAAGCAGAAGTGTTCACATTGCTTCGCAGAATCGCTTTTGTGCAGAAAACAATAACACTTGTTCAGAACGAAAGAAAGCACAGAGCCCCAGATTTTATGTTGTCCTGGAGAGCTTGCAGAGCACTGGGGAAAAGCAGGCAGAGAATTCCCTGCTAGCACCTTCTCTGTGCCTGGGAAGCAGAAGTGTTCACATTGCTTCGCAGAATCGCTTTTGTGCAGAAAACAGTAACACTTGTTCAGAACGAAAGAAAGCACAGAGCCCCAGATTTTATGTTGTCCTGGAGAGCTTGCAGAGCACTGGGGAAAGGCAGGCAGAGAATTCCCTGCTAGCACCTTCTCTGTGCCTGTTCACATTGCTTCGCAGAATCGCTTTTGTGCAGAAAACAGTAACACTTGTTCAGAACGAAAGAAAGCACAGAGCCCCAGATCTGCTGTTGTCCTGGTGAGCTTGCAGAGCACTGGGGAAAAGCAGGCAGAGAATTCCCTGCTAGCACCTTCTCTGTGCCTGTTCACATTCCTTCGCAGAATCGCTTTTGTGCAGAAAACTGTAACACTTGTTCAGACGAAAGAAAGCACAGAGCCCCAGATTTTATGTTGTCCTGGAGAGCTTGCAGAATACTGGGGAAAAGCAGGCAGAGAATTCCCTGCTAGCACCTTCTCTGTGCCTGGGAAACAGAAGTGTTCCCATTGCTTCGCAGAATCGCTTTTGTGCAGAAAACAATAACACTTGTTCAGAACGAAAGAAAGCACAGAGCCCCAGATTTTATGTTGTCCTGGAGAGCTTGCAGAGCACTGGGGAAAAGCAGGCAGAGAATTCCCTGCTAGCACCTTCTCTGTGCCTGGGAAACAGAAGTGTTCACATTTCTTCGCAGAATCGCTTTTGTGCAGAAAACAGTAACACTTGTTCAGAACGAAAGAAAGCACAGAGCCCCAGATTTTATGTTGTCCTGGAGAGCTTGCAGAGCACTGGGGAAAGGCAGGCAGAGAATTCCCTGCTAGCACCTTCTCTGTGCCTGGGAAGCAGAAGTGTTCACATTGCTTCGCAGAATCGCTTTTGTGCAGAAAACAGTAACACTTGTTCAGAACGAAAGAAAGCACAGAGCCCCAGATTTTATGTTGTCCTGGAGAGCTTGCAGAGCACTGGGGAAAAGCAGGCAGAGAATTCCCTGCTAGCACCTTCTCTGTGCCTGGGAAACAGAAGTGTTCACATTTCTTCGCAGAATCGCTTTTGTGCAGAAAACAGTAACACTTGTTCAGAACGAAAGAAAGCACAGAGCCCCAGATTTTATGTTGTCCTGGAGAGCTTGCAGAGCACTGGGGAAAGGCAGGCAGAGAATTCCCTGCTAGCACCTTCTCTGTGCCTGGGAAGCAGAAGTGTTCACATTGCTTCGCAGAATCGCTTTTGTGCAGAAAACAATAACACTTGTTCAGAACGAAAGAAAGCACAGAGCCCCAGATTTTATGTTGTCCTGGAGAGCTTGCAGAGCACTGGGGAAAAGCAGGCAGAGAATTCCCTGCTAGCACCTTCTCTGTGCCTGGGAAGCAGAAGTGTTCACATTGCTTCGCAGAATCGCTTTTGTGCAGAAAACAGTAACACTTGTTCAGAACGAAAGAAAGCGCAGAGCCCCAGATTTTATGTTGTCCTGGAGAGCTTGCAGAGCACTGGGGAAAGGCAGGCAGAGAATTCCCTGCTAGCACCTTCTCTGTGCCTGTTCACATTGCTTCGCAGAATCGCTTTTGTGCAGAAAACAGTAACACTTGTTCAGAACGAAAGAAAGCACAGAGCCCCAGATCTGCTGTTGTCCTGGTGAGCTTGCAGAGCACTGGGGAAAAGCAGGCAGAGAATTCCCTGCTAGCACCTTCTCTGTGCCTGGGAAACAGAAGTGTTCCCATTGCTTCGCAGAATCGCTTTTGTGCAGAAAACAGTAACACTTGTTCAGAACGAAACAAAGCACAGAGCCCCAGATTTTATGTTGTCCTGGAGAGCTTGCAGAGCACTGGGGAAAGGCAGGCAGAGAATTCCCTGCTAGCACCTTCTCTGTGCCTGGGAAAGAGAAGTGTTCCCATTGCTTCGCAGAATCGCTTTTGTGCAGAAAACAATAACACTTGTTCAGAACGAAAGAAAGCACAGAGCCCCAGATTTTATGTTGTCCTGGAGAGCTTGCAGAGCACTGGGGAAAGGCAGGCAGAGACTTCCCTGCTAGCACCTTCTCTGTGCCTGGGAAGCAGAAGTGTTCACATTGCTTCGCAGAATCGCTTTTGTGCAGAAAACAATAACAACTGTTCAGAACGAAAGAAAGCACAGAGCCCCAGATTTTATGTTGTCCTGGAGAGCTTGCAGAGCACTGGGGAAAAGCAGGCATAGAATTCCCTGCTAGCACCTTCTCTGTGCCTGGGAAACAGAAGTGTTCCCATTGCTTCGCAGAATCGCTTTTGTGCAGAAAACAGTAACACTTGTTCAGAACGAAAGAAAGCACAGAGCCCCAGATTTTATGTTGTCCTGGAGAGCTTGCAGAGCACTGGGGAAAGGCAGGCAGAGAATTCCCTGCTAGCACCTTCTCTGTGCCTGTTCACATTCCTTCGCAGAATCGCTTTTGTGCAGAAAACTGTAACACTTGTTCAGACGAAAGAAAGCACAGAGCCCCAGATTTTATGTTGTCCTGGAGAGCTTGCAGAGCACTGGGGAAAGGCAGGCAGAGAATTCCCTGCTAGCACCTTCTCTGTGCCTGGGAAGCAGAAGTGTTCCCATTGCTTCGCAGAATCGCTTTTGTGCAGAAAACAGTAACACTTGTTCAGAACGAAAGAAAGCACAGAGCCCCAGATTTTATGTTGTCCTGGAGAGCTTGCAGAGCACTGGGGAAAGGCAGGCAGAGAATTCCCTGCTAGCACCTTCTCTGTGCCTGTTCACATTGCTTCGCAGAATCGCTTTTGTGCAGAAAACAGTAACACTTGTTCAGAACGAAACAAAGCACAGAGCCCCAGATTTGCTGTTGTCCTGGAGAGCTTGCAGAGCACTGATGAAAGGCAGGCAGAGAATTCCCTGCTAGCACCTTCTCTGTGCCTGGGAAAGAGAAGTGTTCCCATTGCTTCGCAGAATCGCTTTTGTGCAGAAAACAATAACACTTGTTCAGAACGAAAGAAAGCACAGAGCCCCAGATTTTATGTTGTCCTGGAGAGCTTGCAGAGCACTGGGGAAAAGCAGGCAGAGAATTCCCTGCTAGCACCTTCTCTGTGCCTGGGAAACAGAAGTGTTCACATTTCTTCGCAGAATCGCTTTTGTGCAGAAAACAGTAACACTTGTTCAGAACGAAAGAAAGCACAGAGCCCCAGATTTTATGTTGTCCTGGAGAGCTTGCAGAGCACTGGGGAAAGGCAGGCAGAGAATTCCCTGCTAGCACCTTCTCTGTGCCTGGGAAGCAGAAGTCTTCACATTGCTTCGCAGAATCGCTTTTGTGCAGAAAACAATAACACTTGTTCAGAACGAAAGAAAGCACAGAGCCCCAGATTTTATGTTGTCCTGGAGAGCTTGCAGAGCACTGGGGAAAAGCAGGCAGAGAATTCCCTGCTAGCACCTTCTCTGTGCCTGGGAAGCAGAAGTGTTCACATTGCTTCGCAGAATCGCTTTTGTGTTGAAAACAGTAACACTTGTTCAGAACGAAAGAAAGCACAGAGCCCCAGATTTTATGTTTTACTGGAGAGCTTGCAGAGCACTGGGGAAAGGCAGGCAGAGAATTCCCTGCTAGCACCTTCTCTGTGCCTGTTCACATTGCTTCGCAGAATCGCTTTTGTGCAGAAAACAGTAACACTTGTTCAGAACGAAAGAAAGCACAGAGCCCCAGATCTGCTGTTGTCCTGGTGAGCTTGCAGAGCACTGGGGAAAAGCAGGCAGAGAATTCCCTGCTAGCACCTTCTCTGTGCCTGGGAAACAGAAGTGTTCCCATTGCTTCGCAGAATCGCTTTTGTGCAGAAAACAGTAACACTTGTTCAGAACGAAACAAAGCACAGAGCCCCAGATTTTATGTTGTCCTGGAGAGCTTGCAGAGCACTGGGGAAAGGCAGGCAGAGAATTCCATGCTAGCACCTTCTCTGTGCCTGTTCACATTGCTTCGCAGAATCGCTTTTGTGCAGAAAACAGTAACACTTGTTCAGAAGGAAAGAAAGCACAGAGCCCCATATTTTATGTTGTGCTGGAGAGGTTGCAGAGTACTGGGGAAAAGCAGGCAGAGAATTCCCTGCTAGCACCTTCTCTGTGCCTGGGAAGCAGAAGTGTTCACATTGCTTGGCAGAATCGCTTTTGTGCAGAAAACAGTAACACTTGTTCAGAACAAAAGAAAGCACAGAGCCCCAGATTTTATGTTGTCCTGGAGAGCTTGCAGAGCACTGGGGAAAAGCAGGCAGAGAATTCCCTGCTAGCACCTTCTCTGTGCCTGGGAAACAGAAGTGTTCACATTGCTTCGCAGAATCGCTTTTGTGCAGACAACAGTAACACTTGTTCAGAACGAAAGAAAGCACAGAGCCCCAGATTTTATGTTGTCCTGGAGAGCTTGCAGAGCACTGGGGAAAGGCAGGCAGAGAATTCCCTGCTAGCACCTTCTCTGTGCCTGGGAAGCAGAAGTCTTCACATTGCTTCGCAGAATCGCTTTTGTGCAGAAAACAGTAACACTTGTTCAGAACGAAAGAAAGCACAGAGCCCCAGATTTTATGTTGTCCTGGAGAGCTTGCAGAGCACTGGGGAAAAGCAGGCAGAGAATTCCCTGCTAGCACCTTCTCTGTGCCTGGGAAACAGAAGTGTTCACATTGCTTCGCAGAATCGCTTTTGTGCAGAAAACAGTAACACTTGTTCAGAACGAAAGAAAGCACAGAGCCCCAGATTTTATGTTGTCCTGGAGAGCTTGCAGAGCACTGGGGAAAGGCAGGCAGAGAATTCCCTGCTAGCACCTTCTCTGTGCCTGGGAAACAGAAGTGTTCACATTGCTTCGCAGTATCGCTTTTGTGCAGAAAACAGTAACACTTGTTCAGAAGGAAAGAAAGCACAGAGCCCCATATTTTATGTTGTGCTGGAGAGCTTGCAGAGCACTGGGGAAAAGCAGGCAGAGAATTCCCTGCTAGCACCTTCTCTGTGCCTGGGAAACAGAAGTGTTCACATTGCTTCGCAGAATCGCTTTTGTGTTGAAAACAGTAACACTTGTTCAGAACGAAAGAAAGCACAGAGCCCCAGATTTTATGTTTTACTGGAGAGCTTGCAGAGCACTGGGGAAAGGCAGGCAGAGAATTCCCTGCTAGCACCTTCTCTGTGCCTGTTCACATTGCTTCGCAGAATCGCTTTTGTGCAGAAAACAGTAACACTTGTTCAGAACGAAAGAAAGCACAGAGCCCCAGATCTGCTGTTGTCCTGGTGAGCTTGCAGAGCACTGGGGAAAAGCAGGCAGAGAATTCCCTGCTAGCACCTTCTCTGTGCCTGGGAAGCAGAAGTGTTCCCATTGCTTCGCAGAATCGCTTTTGTGCAGAAAACAGTAACACTTGTTCAGAACGAAAGAAAGCACAGAGCCCCAGATTTTATGTTGTCCTGGAGAGCTTGCAGAGCACTGGGGAAAGGCAGGCAGAGAATTCCCTGCTAGCACCTTCTCTGTGCCTGTTCACATTCCTTCGCAGAATCGCTTTTGTGCAGAAAACAGTAACACTTGTTCAGACGAAAGAAAGCACAGAGCCCCAGATTTTATGTTGTCCTGGAGAGCTTGCAGAGCACTGGGGAAAGGCAGGCAGAGAATTCCCTGCTAGCACCTTCTCTGTGCCTGGGAAGCAGAAGTGTTCCCATTGCTTCGCAGAATCGCTTTTGTGCAGAAAACAGTAACACTTGTTCAGAACGAAAGAAAGCACAGAGCCCCAGATTTTATGTTGTCCTGGAGAGCTTGCAGAGCACTGGGGAAAGGCAGGCAGAGAATTCCCTGCTAGCACCTTCTCTGTGCCTGTTCACATTGCTTCGCAGAATCGCTTTTGTGCAGAAAACAGTAACACTTGTTCAGAACGAAACAAAGCACAGAGCCCCAGATTTGCTGTTGTCCTGGAGAGCTTGCAGAGCACTGATGAAAGGCAGGCAGAGAATTCCCTGCTAGCACCTTCTCTGTGCCTGGGAAAGAGAAGTGTTCCCATTGCTTCGCAGAATCGCTTTTGTGCAGAAAACAATAACACTTGTTCAGAACGAAAGAAAGCACAGAGCCCCAGATTTTATGTTGTCCTGGAGAGCTTGCAGAGCACTGGGGAAAAGCAGGCAGAGAATTCCCTGCTAGCACCTTCTCTGTGCCTGGGAAACAGAAGTGTTCACATTTCTTCGCAGAATCGCTTTTGTGCAGAAAACAGTAACACTTGTTCAGAACGAAAGAAAGCACAGAGCCCCAGATTTTATGTTGTCCTGGAGAGCTTGCAGAGCACTGGGGAAAGGCAGGCAGAGAATTCCCTGCTAGCACCTTCTCTGTGCCTGGGAAGCAGAAGTCTTCACATTGCTTCGCAGAATCGCTTTTGTGCAGAAAACAATAACACTTGTTCAGAACGAAAGAAAGCACAGAGCCCCAGATTTTATGTTGTCCTGGAGAGCTTGCAGAGCACTGGGGAAAAGCAGGCAGAGAATTCCCTGCTAGCACCTTCTCTGTGCCTGGGAAGCAGAAGTGTTCACATTGCTTCGCAGAATCGCTTTTGTGTTGAAAACAGTAACACTTGTTCAGAACGAAAGAAAGCACAGAGCCCCAGATTTTATGTTTTACTGGAGAGCTTGCAGAGCACTGGGGAAAGGCAGGCAGAGAATTCCCTGCTAGCACCTTCTCTGTGCCTGTTCACATTGCTTCGCAGAATCGCTTTTGTGCAGAAAACAGTAACACTTGTTCAGAACGAAAGAAAGCACAGAGCCCCAGATCTGCTGTTGTCCTGGTGAGCTTGCAGAGCACTGGGGAAAAGCAGGCAGAGAATTCCCTGCTAGCACCTTCTCTGTGCCTGGGAAACAGAAGTGTTCCCATTGCTTCGCAGAATCGCTTTTGTGCAGAAAACAGTAACACTTGTTCAGAACGAAACAAAGCACAGAGCCCCAGATTTTATGTTGTCCTGGAGAGCTTGCAGAGCACTGGGGAAAGGCAGGCAGAGAATTCCATGCTAGCACCTTCTCTGTGCCTGTTCACATTGCTTCGCAGAATCGCTTTTGTGCAGAAAACAGTAACACTTGTTCAGAAGGAAAGAAAGCACAGAGCCCCATATTTTATGTTGTGCTGGAGAGGTTGCAGAGTACTGGGGAAAAGCAGGCAGAGAATTCCCTGCTAGCACCTTCTCTGTGCCTGGGAAGCAGAAGTGTTCACATTGCTTGGCAGAATCGCTTTTGTGCAGAAAACAGTAACACTTGTTCAGAACAAAAGAAAGCACAGAGCCCCAGATTTTATGTTGTCCTGGAGAGCTTGCAGAGCACTGGGGAAAAGCAGGCAGAGAATTCCCTGCTAGCACCTTCTCTGTGCCTGGGAAACAGAAGTGTTCACATTGCTTCGCAGAATCGCTTTTGTGCAGACAACAGTAACACTTGTTCAGAACGAAAGAAAGCACAGAGCCCCAGATTTTATGTTGTCCTGGAGAGCTTGCAGAGCACTGGGGAAAGGCAGGCAGAGAATTCCCTGCTAGCACCTTCTCTGTGCCTGGGAAGCAGAAGTCTTCACATTGCTTCGCAGAATCGCTTTTGTGCAGAAAACAGTAACACTTGTTCAGAACGAAAGAAAGCACAGAGCCCCAGATTTTATGTTGTCCTGGAGAGCTTGCAGAGCACTGGGGAAAAGCAGGCAGAGAATTCCCTGCTAGCACCTTCTCTGTGCCTGGGAAGCAGAAGTGTTCACATTGCTTCGCAGAATCGCTTTTGTGCAGAAAACAGTAACACTTGTTCATAAGGAAAGAAAGCACAGAGCCCCAGATTTTATGTTGTCCTGGAGAGCTTGCAGAGCACTGGGGAAAGGCAGGCAGAGAATTCCCTGCTAGCACCTTCTCTGTGCCTGGGAAACAGAAGTGTTCACATTGCTTCGCAGTATCGCTTTTGTGCAGAAAACAGTAACACTTGTTCAGAAGGAAAGAAAGCACAGAGCCCCATATTTTATGTTGTGCTGGAGAGCTTGCAGAGCACTGGGGAAAAGCAGGCAGAGAATTCCCTGCTAGCACCTTCTCTGTGCCTGGGAAACAGAAGTGTTCACATTGCTTCGCAGAATCGCTTTTGTGTTGAAAACAGTAACACTTGTTCAGAACGAAAGAAAGCACAGAGCCCCAGATTTTATGTTTTACTGGAGAGCTTGCAGAGCACTGGGGAAAGGCAGGCAGAGAATTCCCTGCTAGCACCTTCTCTGTGCCTGTTCACATTGCTTCGCAGAATCGCTTTTGTGCAGAAAACAGTAACACTTGTTCAGAACGAAAGAAAGCACAGAGCCCCAGATCTGCTGTTGTCCTGGTGAGCTTGCAGAGCACTGGGGAAAAGCAGGCAGAGAATTCCCTGCTAGCACCTTCTCTGTGCCTGGGAAGCAGAAGTGTTCCCATTGCTTCGCAGAATCGCTTTTGTGCAGAAAACAGTAACACTTGTTCAGAACGAAAGAAAGCACAGAGCCCCAGATTTTATGTTGTCCTGGAGAGCTTGCAGAGCACTGGGGAAAGGCAGGCAGAGAATTCCCTGCTAGCACCTTCTCTGTGCCTGTTCACATTCCTTCGCAGAATCGCTTTTGTGCAGAAAACAGTAACACTTGTTCAGACGAAAGAAAGCACAGAGCCCCAGATTTTATGTTGTCCTGGAGAGCTTGCAGAGCACTGGGGAAAGGCAGGCAGAGAATTCCCTGCTAGCACCTTCTCTGTGCCTGGGAAGCAGAAGTGTTCCCATTGCTTCGCAGAATCGCTTTTGTGCAGAAAACAGTAACACTTGTTCAGAACGAAAGAAAGCACAGAGCCCCAGATTTTATGTTGTCCTGGAGAGCTTGCAGAGCACTGGGGAAAGGCAGGCAGAGAATTCCCTGCTAGCACCTTCTCTGTGCCTGTTCACATTGCTTCGCAGAATCGCTTTTGTGCAGAAAACAGTAACACTTGTTCAGAACGAAACAAAGCACAGAGCCCCAGATTTGCTGTTGTCCTGGAGAGCTTGCAGAGCACTGATGAAAGGCAGGCAGAGAATTCCCTGCTAGCACCTTCTCTGTGCCTGGGAAAGAGAAGTGTTCCCATTGCTTCGCAGAATCGCTTTTGTGCAGAAAACAATAACACTTGTTCAGAACGAAAGAAAGCACAGAGCCCCAGATTTTATGTTGTCCTGGAGAGCTTGCAGAGCACTGGGGAAAAGCAGGCAGAGAATTCCCTGCTAGCACCTTCTCTGTGCCTGGGAAACAGAAGTGTTCACATTTCTTCGCAGAATCGCTTTTGTGCAGAAAACAGTAACACTTGTTCAGAACGAAAGAAAGCACAGAGCCCCAGATTTTATGTTGTCCTGGAGAGCTTGCAGAGCACTGGGGAAAGGCAGGCAGAGAATTCCCTGCTAGCACCTTCTCTGTGCCTGGGAAGCAGAAGTCTTCACATTGCTTCGCAGAATCGCTTTTGTGCAGAAAACAATAACACTTGTTCAGAACGAAAGAAAGCACAGAGCCCCAGATTTTATGTTGTCCTGGAGAGCTTGCAGAGCACTGGGGAAAAGCAGGCAGAGAATTCCCTGCTAGCACCTTCTCTGTGCCTGGGAAGCAGAAGTGTTCACATTGCTTCGCAGAATCGCTTTTGTGTTGAAAACAGTAACACTTGTTCAGAACGAAAGAAAGCACAGAGCCCCAGATTTTATGTTTTACTGGAGAGCTTGCAGAGCACTGGGGAAAGGCAGGCAGAGAATTCCCTGCTAGCACCTTCTCTGTGCCTGTTCACATTGCTTCGCAGAATCGCTTTTGTGCAGAAAACAGTAACACTTGTTCAGAACGAAAGAAAGCACAGAGCCCCAGATCTGCTGTTGTCCTGGTGAGCTTGCAGAGCACTGGGGAAAAGCAGGCAGAGAATTCCCTGCTAGCACCTTCTCTGTGCCTGGGAAACAGAAGTGTTCCCATTGCTTCGCAGAATCGCTTTTGTGCAGAAAACAGTAACACTTGTTCAGAACGAAACAAAGCACAGAGCCCCAGATTTTATGTTGTCCTGGAGAGCTTGCAGAGCACTGGGGAAAGGCAGGCAGAGAATTCCATGCTAGCACCTTCTCTGTGCCTGTTCACATTGCTTCGCAGAATCGCTTTTGTGCAGAAAACAGTAACACTTGTTCAGAAGGAAAGAAAGCACAGAGCCCCATATTTTATGTTGTGCTGGAGAGGTTGCAGAGTACTGGGGAAAAGCAGGCAGAGAATTCCCTGCTAGCACCTTCTCTGTGCCTGGGAAGCAGAAGTGTTCACATTGCTTGGCAGAATCGCTTTTGTGCAGAAAACAGTAACACTTGTTCAGAACAAAAGAAAGCACAGAGCCCCAGATTTTATGTTGTCCTGGAGAGCTTGCAGAGCACTGGGGAAAAGCAGGCAGAGAATTCCCTGCTAGCACCTTCTCTGTGCCTGGGAAACAGAAGTGTTCACATTGCTTCGCAGAATCGCTTTTGTGCAGACAACAGTAACACTTGTTCAGAACGAAAGAAAGCACAGAGCCCCAGATTTTATGTTGTCCTGGAGAGCTTGCAGAGCACTGGGGAAAGGCAGGCAGAGAATTCCCTGCTAGCACCTTCTCTGTGCCTGGGAAGCAGAAGTCTTCACATTGCTTCGCAGAATCGCTTTTGTGCAGAAAACAGTAACACTTGTTCAGAACGAAAGAAAGCACAGAGCCCCAGATTTTATGTTGTCCTGGAGAGCTTGCAGAGCACTGGGGAAAAGCAGGCAGAGAATTCCCTGCTAGCACCTTCTCTGTGCCTGGGAAGCAGAAGTGTTCACATTGCTTCGCAGAATCGCTTTTGTGCAGAAAACAGTAACACTTGTTCAGAACGAAAGAAAGCACAGAGCCCCAGATTTTATGTTGTCCTGGAGAGCTTGCAGAGCACTGGGGAAAGGCAGGCAGAGAATTCCCTGCTAGCACCTTCTCTGTGCCTGGGAAACAGAAGTGTTCACATTGCTTCGCAGTATCGCTTTTGTGCAGAAAACAGTAACACTTGTTCAGAAGGAAAGAAAGCACAGAGCCCCATATTTTATGTTGTGCTGGAGAGCTTGCAGAGCACTGGGGAAAAGCAGGCAGAGAATTCCCTGCTAGCACCTTCTCTGTGCCTGGGAAACAGAAGTGTTCACATTGCTTCGCAGAATCGCTTTTGTGCAGAAAACAGTAACACTTGTTCAGAACGAAAGAAAGCACAGAGCCCCAGATTTTATGTTGTCCTGTAGAGCTTGCAGAGCACTGGGGAAAGGCAGGCAGAGAATTCCCTGCTAGCACCTTCTCTGTGCCTGTTCACATTCCTTCGCAGAATCGCTTTTGTGCAGAAAACTGTAACACTTGTTCAGACGAAAGAAAGCACAGAGCCCCAGATTTTATGTTGTCCTGGAGAGCTTGCAGAATACTGGGGAAAAGCAGGCAGAGAATTCCCTGCTAGCACCTTCTCTGTGCCTGGGAAACAGAAGTGTTCACATTGCTTCGCAGAATCGCTTTTGTGCAGAAAACAGTAACACTTGTTCAGAACGAAAGAAAGCACAGAGCCCCAGATTTTATGTTGTCCTGGAGAGCTTGCAGAGCACTGGGGAAAGGCAGGCAGAGAATTCCCTGCTAGCACCTTCTCTGTGCCTGGGAAGCAGAAGTCTTCACATTGCTTCGCAGAATCGCTTTTGTGCAGAAAACAATAACACTTGTTCAGAACGAAAGAAAGCACAGAGCCCCAGATTTTATGTTGTCCTGGAGAGCTTGCAGAGCACTGGGGAAAAGCAGGCAGAGAATTCCCTGCTAGCACCTTCTCTGTGCCTGGGAAGCAGAAGTGTTCACATTGCTTCGCAGAATCGCTTTTGTGCAGAAAACAGTAACACTTGTTCAGAACGAAAGAAAGCACAGAGCCCCAGATTTTATGTTGTCCTGGAGAGCTTGCAGAGCACTGGGGAAAGGCAGGCAGAGAATTCCCTGCTAGCACCTTCTCTGTGCCTGTTCACATTGCTTCGCAGAATCGCTTTTGTGCAGAAAACAGTAACACTTGTTCAGAACGAAAGAAAGCACAGAGCCCCAGATCTGCTGTTGTCCTGGTGAGCTTGCAGAGCACTGGGGAAAAGCAGGCAGAGAATTCCCTGCTAGCACCTTCTCTGTGCCTGGGAAACAGAAGTGTTCCCATTGCTTCGCAGAATCGCTTTTGTGCAGAAAACAGTAACACTTGTTCAGAACAAAAGAAAGCACAGAGCCCCAGATTTGCTGTTGTCCTGGAGAGCTTGCAGAGCACTGGGGAAAGGCAGGCAGAGAATTCCCTGCTAGCACCTTCTCTGTGCCTGGGAAAGAGAAGTGTTCCCATTGCTTCGCAGAATCGCTTTTGTGCAGAAAACAATAACACTTGTTCAGAACGAAAGAAAGCACAGAGCCCCAGATTTTATGTTGTCCTGGAGAGCTTGCAGAGCACTGGGGAAAGGCAGGCAGAGAATTCCCTGCTAGCACCTTCTCTGTGCCTGGGAAGCAGAAGTGTTCACATTGCTTCGCAGAATCGCTTTTGTGCAGAAAACAATAACAACTGTTCAGAACGAAAGAAAGCACAGAGCCCCAGATTTTATGTTGTCCTGGAGAGCTTGCAGAGCACTGGGGAAAAGCAGGCAGAGAATTCCCTGCTAGCACCTTCTCTGTGCCTGGGAAACAGAAGTGTTCACATTTCTTCGCAGAATCGCTTTTGTGCAGAAAACAGTAACACTTGTTCAGAACGAAAGAAAGCACAGAGCCCCAGATTTTATGTTGTCCTGGAGAGCTTGCAGAGCACTGGGGAAAGGCAGGCAGAGAATTCCCTGCTAGCACCTTCTCTGTGCCTGTTCACATTGCTTCGCAGAATCGCTTTTGTGCAAAAAACTGTAACACTTGTTCAGACGAAAGAAAGCACAGAGCCCCAGATTTTATGTTGTCCTGGAGAGCTTGCAGAGCACTGGGGAAAAGCAGGCAGAGAATTCCCTGCTAGCACCTTCTCTGTGCCTGGGAAACAGAAGTGTTCACATTGCTTCGCAGAATCGCTTTTGTGCAGAAAACAGTAACACTTGTTCAGAACGAAAGAAAGCACAGAGCCCCATATTTTATGTTGTGCTGGAGAGCTTGCAGAGTACTGGGGATAAGCAGGCAGAGAATTCCCTGCTAGCACCTTCTCTGTGCCTGGGAAAGAGAAGTGTTCACATTGCTTGGCAGAATCGCTTTTGTGCAGAAAACAGTAACACTTGTTCAGAACAAAAGAAAGCACAGAGCCCCAGATTTTATGTTGTCCTGGAGAGCTTGCAGAGCACTGGGGAAAGGCAGGCAGAGAATTCCCTGCTAGCACCTTCTCTGTGCCTGGGAAGCAGAAGTCTTCACATTGCTTCGCAGAATCGCTTTTGTGCAGAAAACAATAACACTTGTTCAGAACGAAAGAAAGCACAGAGCCCCAGATTTTATGTTGTCCTGGAGAGCTTGCAGAGCACTGGGGAAAAGCAGGCAGAGAATTCCCTGCTAGCACCTTCTCTGTGCCTGGGAAGCAGAAGTGTTCACATTGCTTCGCAGAATCGCTTTTGTGCAGAAAACAGTAACACTTGTTCAGAACGAAAGAAAGCACAGAGCCCCAGATTTTATGTTGTCCTGGAGAGCTTGCAGAGCACTGGGGAAAGGCAGGCAGAGAATTCCCTGCTAGCACCTTCTCTGTGCCTGGGAAACAGAAGTGTTCACATTGCTTCGCAGTATCGCTTTTGTGCAGAAAACAGTAACACTTGTTCAGAACGAAAGAAAGCACAGAGCCCCATATTTTATGTTGTGCTGGAGAGCTTGCAGAGCACTGGGGAAAAGCAGGCAGAGAATTCCCTGCTAGCACCTTCTCTGTGCCTGGGAAACAGAAGTGTTCACATTGCTTCGCAGAATCGCTTTTGTGCAGAAAACAGTAACACTTGTTCAGAACGAAAGAAAGCACAGAGCCCCAGATTTTATGTTGTCCTGGAGAGCTTGCAGAGCACTGGGGAAAGGCAGGCAGAGAATTCCCTGCTAGCACCTTCTCTGTGCCTGTTCACATTGCTTCGCAGAATCGCTTTTGTGCAGAAAACAGTAACACTTGTTCAGACGAAAGAAAGCACAGAGCCCCAGATTTTATGTTGTCCTGGAGAGCTTGCAGAGCACTGGGGAAAGGCAGGCAGAGAATTCCCTGCTAGCACCTTCTCTGTGCCTGGGAAACAGAAGTGTTCCCATTGCTTCGCAGAATCGCTTTTGTGCAGAAAACAATAACACTTGTTCAGAACGAAAGAAAGCACAGAGCCCCAGATTTTATGTTGTGCTGGAGAGCTTGCAGAGTACTGGGGAAAAGCAGGCAGAGAATTCCCTGCTAGCACCTTCTCTGTGCCTGGGAAGCAGAAGTGTTCACATTGCTTGGCAGAATCGCTTTTGTGCAGAAAACAGTAACACTTGTTC
This sequence comes from Strix uralensis, assembly GCF_047716275.1. NCBI lineage: Eukaryota > Metazoa > Chordata > Aves > Strigiformes > Strigidae > Strix > Strix uralensis. The sequence goes on along the minus strand of NC_133981.1, from coordinate 27,371,394 downwards.
AGAACAAAAGAAAGCACAGAGCCCCAGATTTTATGTTGTCCTGGAGAGCTTGCAGAGCACTGGGGAAAAGCAGGCAGAGAATTCCCTGCTAGCACCTTCTCTGTGCCTGGGAAACAGAAGTGTTCACATTGCTTCGCAGAATCGCTTTTGTGCAGAAAACAGTAACACTTGTTCAGAACGAAAGAAAGCACAGAGCCCCAGATTTTATGTTGTCCTGGAGAGCTTGCAGAGCACTGGGGAAAGGCAGGCAGAGAATTCCCTGCTAGCACCTTCTCTGTGCCTGGGAAGCAGAAGTCTTCACATTGCTTCGCAGAATCGCTTTTGTGCAGAAAACAATAACACTTGTTCAGAACGAAAGAAAGCACAGAGCCGCAGATTTTATGTTGTCCTGGAGAGCTTGCAGAGCACTGGGGAAAAGCAGGCAGAGAATTCCCTGCTAGCACCTTCTCTGTGCCTGGGAAGCAGAAGTGTTCACATTGCTTCGCAGAATCGCTTTTGTGCAGAAAACAGTAACACTTGTTCAGAACGAAAGAAAGCACAGAGCCCCAGATTTTATGTTGTCCTGGAGAGCTTGCAGAGCACTGGGGAAGGGCAGGCAGAGAATTCCCTGCTAGCACCTTCTCTGTGCCTGTTCACATTGCTTCGCAGAATCGCTTTTGTGCAGAAAACAGTAACACTTGTTCAGACGAAAGTAAGCACAGAGCCCCAGATTTTATGTTGTCCTGGAGAGCTTGCAGAGCACTGGGGAAAAGCAGGCAGAGAATTCCCTGCTAGCACCTTCTCTGTGCCTGGGAAACAGAAGTGTTCGCATTGCTTCGCAGTATCGCTTTTGTGCAGAAAACAGTAACACTTGTTCAGAAGGAAAGAAAGCACAGAGCCCCATATTTTATGTTGTGCTGGAGAGCTTGCAGAGTACTGGGGAAAAGCAGGCAGAGAATTCCCTGCTAGCACCTTCTCTGTGCCTGGGAAGCAGAAGTGTTCACATTGCTTGGCAGAATCGCTTTTGTGCAGAAAACAGTAACACTTGTTCAGAACGAAAGAAAGCACAGAGCCCCAGATTTTATGTTGTCCTGGAGAGCTTGCAGAGCACTGGGGAAAGGCAGGCAGAGAATTCCCTGCTAGCACCTTCTCTGTGCCTGGGAAATAGAAGTGTTCACATTGCTTCGCAGAATCGCTTTTGTGCAGAAAACAATAACAACTGTTCAGAACGAAAGAAAGCACAGAGCCCCAGATCTGCTGTTGTCCTGGTGAGCTTGCAGAGCACTGGGGAAAAGCAGGCAGAGAATTCCCTGCTAGCACCTTCTCTGTGCCTGGGAAACAGAAGTGTTCCCATTACTTCGCAGAATCGCTTTTGTGCAGAAAACAGTAACACTTGTTCAGAACGAAACAAAGCACAGAGCCCCAGATTTGCTGTTGTCCTGGAGAGCTTGCAGAGCACTGGGGAAAGGCAGGCAGAGAATTCCCTGCTAGCACCTTCTCTGTGCCTGGGAAAGAGAAGTGTTCCCATTGCTTCGCAGAATCGCTTTTGTGCAGAAAACAATAACACTTGTTCAGAACGAAAGAAAGCACAGAGCCCCAGATTTTATGTTGTCCTGGAGAGCTTGCAGAGCACTGGGGAAAGGCAGGCAGAGAATTCCCTGCTAGCACCTTCTCTGTGCCTGGGAAGCAGAAGTGTTCACATTGCTTCGCAGAATCGCTTTTGTGCAGAAAACAATAACAACTGTTCAGAACGAAAGAAAGCACAGAGCCCCAGATTTTATGTTGTCCTGGAGAGCTTGCAGAGCACTGGGGAAAAGCAGGCAGAGAATTCCCTGCTAGCACCTTCTCTGTGCCTGGGAAACAGAAGTGTTCACATTGCTTCGCAGAATCGCTTTTGTGCAGAAAACAGTAACACTTGTTCAGAACGAAAGAAAGCACAGAGCCCCAGATTTTATGTTGTCCTGGAGAGCTTGCAGAGCACTGGGGAAAGGCAGGCAGAGAATTCCCTGCTAGCACCTTCTCTGTGCCTGTTCACATTGCTTCGCAGAATCGCTTTTGTGCAGAAAACAGTAACACTTGTTCAGAACGAAAGAAAGCACAGAGCCCCAGATTTTATGTTGTCCTGGAGAGCTTGCAGAGCACTGGGGAAAGGCAGGCAGAGAATTCCCTGCTAGCACCTTCTCTGTGCCTGTTCACATTGCTTCGCAGAATCGCTTTTGTGCAGAAAACAGTAACACTTGTTCAGACGAAAGAAAGCACAGAGCCCCAGATTTTATGTTGTCCTGGAGAGCTTGCAGAGCACTGGGGAAAAGCAGGCAGAGAATTCCCTGCTGGCACCTTCTCTGTGCCTGGGAAACAGAAGTGTTCACATTGCTTCGCAGAATCGCTTTTGTGCAGAAAACAGTAACACTTGTTCAGAAGGAAAGAAAGCACAGAGCCCCATATTTTATGTTGTGCTGGAGAGCTTGCAGAGTACTGGGGAAAAGCAGGCAGAGAATTCCCTGCTAGCACCTTCTCTGTGCCTGGGAAGCAGAAGTGTTCACATTGCTTGGCAGAATCGCTTTTGTGCAGAAAACAGTAACACTTGTTCAGAACAAAAGAAAGCACAGAGCCCCAGATTTTATGTTGTCCTGGAGAGCTTGCAGAGCACTGGGGAAAAGCAGGCAGAGAATTCCCTGCTAGCACCTTCTCTGTGCCTGGGAAACAGAAGTGTTCACATTGCTTCGCAGAATCGCTTTTGTGCAGAAAACAGTAACACTTGTTCAGAACGAAAGAAAGCACAGAGCCCCAGATTTTATGTTGTCCTGGAGAGCTTGCAGAGCACTGGGGAAAAGCAGGCAGAGAATTCCCTGCTAGCACCTTCTCTGTGCCTGGGAAACAGAAGTGTTCACATTTCTTCGCAGAATCGCTTTTGTGCAGAAAACAGTAACACTTGTTCAGAACGAAAGAAAGCACAGAGCCCCAGATTTTATGTTGTCCTGGAGAGCTTGCAGAGCACTGGGGAAAGGCAGGCAGAGAATTCCATGCTAGCACCTTCTCTGTGCCTGTTCACATTGCTTCGCAGAATCGCTTTTGTGCAGAAAACAGTAACACTTGTTCAGAACGAAAGAAAGCACAGAGCCCCAGATTTTATGTTGTCCTGGAGAGCTTGCAGAGCACTGGGGAAAGGCAGGCAGAGAATTCCCTGCTAGCACCTTCTCTGTGCCTGTTCACATTGCTTCGCAGAATCGCTTTTGTGCAGAAAACAGTAACACTTGTTCAGAACGAAAGAAAGCACAGAGCCCCAGATCTGCTGTTGTCCTGGTGAGCTTGCAGAGCACTGGGGAAAAGCAGGCAGAGAATTCCCTGCTAGCACCTTCTCTGTGCCTGGGAAGCAGAAGTGTTCACATTGCTTCGCAGAATCGCTTTTGTGCAGAAAACAGTAACACTTGTTCAGAACGAAAGAAAGCACAGAGCCCCAGATTTTATGTTGTCCTGGAGAGCTTGCAGAGCACTGGGGAAAGGCAGGCAGAGAATTCCCTGCTAGCACCTTCTCTGTGCCTGTTCACATTGCTTCGCAGAATCGCTTTTGTGCAGAAAACAATAACACTTGTTCAGAACGAAACAAAGCACAGAGCCCCAGATTTGCTGTTGTCCTGGAGAGCTTGCAGAGCACTGATGCAAGGCAGGCAGAGAATTCCCTGCTAGCACCTTCTCTGTGCCTGGGAAACAGAAGTGTTCCCATTGCTTCGCAGAATCGCTTTTGTGCAGAAAACAATAACACTTGTTCAGAACGAAAGAAAGCACAGAGCCCCAGATTTTATGTTGTCCTGGAGAGCTTGCAGAGCACTGGGGAAAAGCAGGCAGAGAATTCCCTGCTAGCACCTTCTCTGTGCCTGGGAAACAGAAGTGTTCACATTGCTTCGCAGAATCGCTTTTGTGCAGAAAACAGTAACACTTGTTCAGAACGAAAGAAAGCACAGAGCCCCAGATTTTATGTTGTCCTGGAGAGCTTGCAGAGCACTGGGGAAAGGCAGGCAGAGAATTCCCTGCTAGCACCTTCTCTGTGCCTGGGAAGCAGAAGTGTTCACATTGCTTCGCAGAATCGCTTTTGTGCAGAAAACAATAACACTTGTTCAGAACGAAAGAAAGCACAGAGCCCCAGATTTTATGTTGTCCTGGAGAGCTTGCAGAGCACTGGGGAAAAGCAGGCAGAGAATTCCCTGCTAGCACCTTCTCTGTGCCTGGGAAGCAGAAGTGTTCACATTGCTTCGCAGAATCGCTTTTGTGCAGAAAACAGTAACACTTGTTCAGAACGAAAGAAAGCACAGAGCCCCAGATTTTATGTTGTCCTGGAGAGCTTGCAGAGCACTGGGGAAAGGCAGGCAGAGAATTCCCTGCTAGCACCTTCTCTGTGCCTGTTCACATTGCTTCGCAGAATCGCTTTTGTGCAGAAAACAGTAACACTTGTTCAGAACGAAAGAAAGCACAGAGCCCCAGATCTGCTGTTGTCCTGGTGAGCTTGCAGAGCACTGGGGAAAAGCAGGCAGAGAATTCCCTGCTAGCACCTTCTCTGTGCCTGGGAAACAGAAGTGTTCCCATTGCTTCGCAGAATCGCTTTTGTGCAGAAAACAGTAACACTTGTTCAGAACGAAACAAAGCACAGAGCCCCAGATTTTATGTTGTCCTGGAGAGCTTGCAGAGCACTGGGGAAAGGCAGGCAGAGAATTCCCTGCTAGCACCTTCTCTGTGCCTGGGAAAGAGAAGTGTTCCCATTGCTTCGCAGAATCGCTTTTGTGCAGAAAACAATAACACTTGTTCAGAACGAAAGAAAGCACAGAGCCCCAGATTTTATGTTGTCCTGGAGAGCTTGCAGAGCACTGGGGAAAGGCAGGCAGAGACTTCCCTGCTAGCATCTTCTCTGTGCCTGGGAAGCAGAAGTGTTCACATTGCTTCGCAGAATCGCTTTTGTGCAGAAAACAATAACAACTGTTCAGAACGAAAGAAAGCACAGAGCCCCAGATTTTATGTTGTCCTGGAGAGCTTGCAGAGCACTGGGGAAAAGCAGGCAGAGAATTCCCTGCTAGCACCTTCTCTGTGCCTGGGAAACAGAAGTGTTCACATTTCTTCGCAGAATCGCTTTTGTGCAGAAAACAGTAACACTTGTTCAGAACGAAAGAAAGCACAGAGCCCCAGATTTTATGTTGTCCTGGAGAGCTTGCAGAGCACTGGGGAAAGGCAGGCAGAGAATTCCCTGCTAGCACCTTCTCTGTGCCTGGGAAGCAGAAGTCTTCACATTGCTTCGCAGAATCGCTTTTGTGCAGACAACAGTAACACTTGTTCAGAAGGAAAGAAAGCACAGAGCCCCATATTTTATGTTGTGCTGGAGAGCTTGCAGAGCACTGGGGAAAAGCAGGCAGAGAATTCCCTGCTAGCACCTTCTCTGTGCCTGGGAAACAGAAGTGTTCACATTGCTTCGCAGAATCGCTTTTGTGCAGAAAACAGTAACACTTGTTCAGAACGAAAGAAAGCACAGAGCCCCAGATTTTATGTTGTCCTGGAGAGCTTGCAGAGCACTGGGGAAAGGCAGGCAGAGAATTCCCTGCTAGCACCTTCTCTGTGCCTGTTCACATTCCTTCGCAGAATCGCTTTTGTGCAGAAAACAGTAACACTTGTTCAGACGAAAGAAAGCACAGAGCCCCAGATTTTATGTTGTCCTGGAGAGCTTGCAGAGCACTGGGGAAAGGCAGGCAGAGAATTCCCTGCTAGCACCTTTTCTGTGCCTGTTCACATTGCTTCGCAGAATCGCTTTTGTGCAGAAAACAGTAACACTTGTTCAGAACGAAAGAAAGCACAGAGCCCCAGATCTGCTGTTGTCCTGGTGAGCTTGCAGAGCACTGGGGAAAAGCAGGCAGAGAATTCCCTGCTAGCACCTTCTCTGTGCCTGGGAAACAGAAGTGTTCCCATTGCTTCGCAGAATCGCTTTTGTGCAGAAAACAGTAACACTTGTTCAGAACGAAACAAAGCACAGAGCCCCAGATTTGCTGTTGTCCTGGAGAGCTTGCAGAGCACTGGGGAAAGGCAGGCAGAGAATTCCCTGCTAGCACCTTCTCTGTGCCTGGGAAGCAGAAGTCTTCACATTGCTTCGCAGAATCGCTTTTGTGCAGAAAACAATAACACTTGTTCAGAACGAAAGAAAGCACAGAGCCGCAGATTTTATGTTGTCCTGGAGAGCTTGCAGAGCACTGGGGAAAGGCAGGCAGAGAATTCCCTGCTAGCACCTTCTCTGTGCCTGGGAAGCAGAAGTGTTCACATTGCTTCGCAGAATCGCTTTTGTGCAGAAAACAGTAACACTTGTTCAGAACGAAAGAAAGCACAGAGCCCCAGATTTTATGTTGTCCTGGAGAGCTTGCAGAGCACTGGGGAAAGGCAGGCAGAGAATTCCCTGCTAGCACCTTCTCTGTGCCTGTTCACATTGCTTCGCAGAATCGCTTTTGTGCAGAAAACAGTAACACTTGTTCAGAACGAAAGAAAGCACAGAGCCCCAGATCTGCTGTTGTCCTGGTGAGCTTGCAGAGCACTGGGGAAAAGCAGGCAGAGAATTCCCTGCTAGCACCTTCTCTGTGCCTGGGAAACAGAAGTGTTCCCATTGCTTCGCAGAATCGCTTTTGTGCAGAAAACAGTAACACTTGTTCAGAACGAAACAAAGCACAGAGCCCCAGATTTTATGTTGTCCTGGAGAGCTTGCAGAGCACTGGGGAAAGGCAGGCAGAGAATTCCCTGCTAGCACCTTCTCTGTGCCTGGGAAAGAGAAGTGTTCCCATTGCTTCGCAGAATCGCTTTTGTGCAGAAAACAATAACACTTGTTCAGAACGAAAGAAAGCACAGAGCCCCAGATTTTATGTTGTCCTGGAGAGCTTGCAGAGCACTGGGGAAAGGCAGGCAGAGACTTCCCTGCTAGCATCTTCTCTGTGCCTGGGAAGCAGAAGTGTTCACATTGCTTCGCAGAATCGCTTTTGTGCAGAAAACAATAACAACTGTTCAGAACGAAAGAAAGCACAGAGCCCCAGATTTTATGTTGTCCTGGAGAGCTTGCAGAGCACTGGGGAAAAGCAGGCAGAGAATTCCCTGCTAGCACCTTCTCTGTGCCTGGGAAACAGAAGTGTTCACATTTCTTCGCAGAATCGCTTTTGTGCAGAAAACAGTAACACTTGTTCAGAACGAAAGAAAGCACAGAGCCCCAGATTTTATGTTGTCCTGGAGAGCTTGCAGAGCACTGGGGAAAGGCAGGCAGAGAATTCCCTGCTAGCACCTTCTCTGTGCCTGGGAAGCAGAAGTCTTCACATTGCTTCGCAGAATCGCTTTTGTGCAGACAACAGTAACACTTGTTCAGAAGGAAAGAAAGCACAGAGCCCCAGATTTTATGTTGTGCTGGAGAGCTTGCAGAGCACTGGGGAAAAGCAGGCAGAGAATTCCCTGCTAGCACCTTCTCTGTGCCTGGGAAACAGAAGTGTTCACATTGCTTCGCAGAATCGCTTTTGTGCAGAAAACAGTAACACTTGTTCAGAACGAAAGAAAGCACAGAGCCCCAGATTTTATGTTGTCCTGGAGAGCTTGCAGAGCACTGGGGAAAGGCAGGCAGAGAATTCCCTGCTAGCACCTTCTCTGTGCCTGTTCACATTCCTTCGCAGAATCGCTTTTGTGCAGAAAACAGTAACACTTGTTCAGACGAAAGAAAGCACAGAGCCCCAGATTTTATGTTGTCCTGGAGAGCTTGCAGAGCACTGGGGAAAGGCAGGCAGAGAATTCCCTGCTAGCACCTTTTCTGTGCCTGTTCACATTGCTTCGCAGAATCGCTTTTGTGCAGAAAACAGTAACACTTGTTCAGAACGAAAGAAAGCACAGAGCCCCAGATCTGCTGTTGTCCTGGTGAGCTTGCAGAGCACTGGGGAAAAGCAGGCAGAGAATTCCCTGCTAGCACCTTCTCTGTGCCTGGGAAACAGAAGTGTTCCCATTGCTTCGCAGAATCGCTTTTGTGCAGAAAACAGTAACACTTGTTCAGAACGAAACAAAGCACAGAGCCCCAGATTTGCTGTTGTCCTGGAGAGCTTGCAGAGCACTGGGGAAAGGCAGGCAGAGAATTCCCTGCTAGCACCTTCTCTGTGCCTGGGAAGCAGAAGTCTTCACATTGCTTCGCAGAATCGCTTTTGTGCAGAAAACAATAACACTTGTTCAGAACGAAAGAAAGCACAGAGCCGCAGATTTTATGTTGTCCTGGAGAGCTTGCAGAGCACTGGGGAAAAGCAGGCAGAGAATTCCCTGCTAGCACCTTCTCTGTGCCTGGGAAGCAGAAGTGTTCACATTGCTTCGCAGAATCGCTTTTGTGCAGAAAACAGTAACACTTGTTCAGAACGAAAGAAAGCACAGAGCCCCAGATTTTATGTTGTCCTGGAGAGCTTGCAGAGCACTGGGGAAAGGCAGGCAGAGAATTCCCTGCTAGCACCTTCTCTGTGCCTGTTCACATTGCTTCGCAGAATCGCTTTTGTGCAGAAAACAGTAACACTTGTTCAGAACGAAAGAAAGCACAGAGCCCCAGATCTGCTGTTGTCCTGGAGAGCTTGCAGAATACTGGGGAAAAGCAGGCAGAGAATTCCCTGCTAGCACCTTCTCTGTGCCTGGGAAGCAGAAGTGTTCCCATTGCTTCGCAGAATCGCTTTTGTGCAGAAAACAATAACACTTGTTCAGAACGAAAGAAAGCACAGAGCCCCAGATTTTATGTTGTCCTGGAGAGCTTGCAGAGCACTGGGGAAAAGCAGGCAGAGAATTCCCTGCTAGCACCTTCTCTGTGCCTGGGAAACAGAAGTGTTCACATTTCTTCGCAGAATCGCTTTTGTGCAGAAAACAGTAACACTTGTTCAGAACGAAAGAAAGCACAGAGCCCCAGATTTTATGTTGTCCTGGAGAGCTTGCAGAGCACTGGGGAAAAGCAGGCAGAGAATTCCCTGCTAGCACCTTCTCTGTGCCTGGGAAGCAGAAGTGTTCACATTGCTTCGCAGAATCGCTTTTGTGCAGAAAACAGTAACACTTGTTCAGAACGAAAGAAAGCACAGAGCCCCAGATTTTATGTTGTCCTGGAGAGCTTGCAGAGCACTGGGGAAAAGCAGGCAGAGAATTCCCTGCTAGCACCTTCTCTGTGCCTGGGAAACAGAAGTGTTCACATTTCTTCGCAGAATCGCTTTTGTGCAGAAAACAGTAACACTTGTTCAGAACGAAAGAAAGCACAGAGCCCCAGATTTTATGTTGTCCTGGAGAGCTTGCAGAGCACTGGGGAAAGGCAGGCAGAGAATTCCCTGCTAGCACCTTCTCTGTGCCTGGGAAGCAGAAGTGTTCACATTGCTTCGCAGAATCGCTTTTGTGCAGAAAACAATAACACTTGTTCAGAACGAAAGAAAGCACAGAGCCCCAGATTTTATGTTGTCCTGGAGAGCTTGCAGAGCACTGGGGAAAAGCAGGCAGAGAATTCCCTGCTAGCACCTTCTCTGTGCCTGGGAAGCAGAAGTGTTCACATTGCTTCGCAGAATCGCTTTTGTGCAGAAAACAGTAACACTTGTTCAGAACGAAAGAAAGCACAGAGCCCCAGATTTTATGTTGTCCTGGAGAGCTTGCAGAGCACTGGGGAAAGGCAGGCAGAGAATTCCCTGCTAGCACCTTCTCTGTGCCTGTTCACATTGCTTCGCAGAATCGCTTTTGTGCAGAAAACAGTAACACTTGTTCAGAACGAAAGAAAGCACAGAGCCCCAGATCTGCTGTTGTCCTGGTGAGCTTGCAGAGCACTGGGGAAAAGCAGGCAGAGAATTCCCTGCTAGCACCTTCTCTGTGCCTGGGAAACAGAAGTGTTCCCATTGCTTCGCAGAATCGCTTTTGTGCAGAAAACAGTAACACTTGTTCAGAACGAAACAAAGCACAGAGCCCCAGATTTTATGTTGTCCTGGAGAGCTTGCAGAGCACTGGGGAAAGGCAGGCAGAGAATTCCCTGCTAGCACCTTCTCTGTGCCTGGGAAAGAGAAGTGTTCCCATTGCTTCGCAGAATCGCTTTTGTGCAGAAAACAATAACAACTGTTCAGAACGAAAGAAAGCACAGAGCCCCAGATTTTATGTTGTCCTGGAGAGCTTGCAGAGCACTGGGGAAAAGCAGGCATAGAATTCCCTGCTAGCACCTTCTCTGTGCCTGGGAAACAGAAGTGTTCACATTGCTTCGCAGAATCGCTTTTGTGCAGAAAACAGTAACACTTGTTCAGAACGAAAGAAAGCACAGAGCCCCAGATTTTATGTTGTCCTGGAGAGCTTGCAGAGCACTGGGGAAAGGCAGGCAGAGAACTCCCTGCTAGCACCTTCTCTGTGCCTGGGAAGCAGAAGTGTTCACATTGCTTCGCAGAATCGCTTTTGTGCAGAAAACAATAACACTTGTTCAGAACGAAAGAAAGCACAGAGCCCCAGATTTTATGTTGTCCTGGAGAGCTTGCAGAGCACTGGGGAAAAGCAGGCAGAGAATTCCCTGCTAGCACCTTCTCTGTGCCTGGGAAGCAGAAGTGTTCACATTGCTTCGCAGAATTGCTTTTGTGCAGAAAACAGTAACACTTGTTCAGAACGAAAGAAAGCACAGAGCCCCAGATTTTATGTTGTCCTGGAGAGCTTGCAGAGCACTGGGGAAAAGCAGGCAGAGAATTCCCTGCTAGCACCTTCTCTGTGCCTGGGAAACAGAAGTGTTCACATTTCTTCGCAGAATCGCTTTTGTGCAGAAAACAGTAACACTTGTTCAGAACGAAAGAAAGCACAGAGCCCCAGATTTTATGTTGTCCTGGAGAGCTTGCAGAGCACTGGGGAAAGGCAGGCAGAGAATTCCCTGCTAGCACCTTCTCTGTGCCTGGGAAGCAGAAGTGTTCACATTGCTTCGCAGAATCGCTTTTGTGCAGAAAACAATAACACTTGTTCAGAACGAAAGAAAGCACAGAGCCCCAGATTTTATGTTGTCCTGGAGAGCTTGCAGAGCACTGGGGAAAAGCAGGCAGAGAATTCCCTGCTAGCACCTTCTCTGTGCCTGGGAAGCAGAAGTGTTCACATTGCTTCGCAGAATCGCTTTTGTGCAGAAAACAGTAACACTTGTTCAGAACGAAAGAAAGCACAGAGCCCCAGATTTTATGTTGTCCTGGAGAGCTTGCAGAGCACTGGGGAAAGGCAGGCAGAGAATTCCCTGCTAGCACCTTCTCTGTGCCTGTTCACATTGCTTCGCAGAATCGCTTTTGTGCAGAAAACAGTAACACTTGTTCAGAACGAAAGAAAGCACAGAGCCCCAGATCTGCTGTTGTCCTGGTGAGCTTGCAGAGCACTGGGGAAAAGCAGGCAGAGAATTCCCTGCTAGCACCTTCTCTGTGCCTGGGAAACAGAAGTGTTCCCATTGCTTCGCAGAATCGCTTTTGTGCAGAAAACAGTAACACTTGTTCAGAACGAAACAAAGCACAGAGCCCCAGATTTTATGTTGTCCTGGAGAGCTTGCAGAGCACTGGGGAAAGGCAGGCAGAGAATTCCCTGCTAGCACCTTCTCTGTGCCTGGGAAAGAGAAGTGTTCCCATTGCTTCGCAGAATCGCTTTTGTGCAGAAAACAATAACACTTGTTCAGAACGAAAGAAAGCACAGAGCCCCAGATTTTATGTTGTCCTGGAGAGCTTGCAGAGCACTGGGGAAAGGCAGGCAGAGACTTCCCTGCTAGCACCTTCTCTGTGCCTGGGAAGCAGAAGTGTTCACATTGCTTCGCAGAATCGCTTTTGTGCAGAAAACAATAACAACTGTTCAGAACGAAAGAAAGCACAGAGCCCCAGATTTTATGTTGTCCTGGAGAGCTTGCAGAGCACTGGGGAAAAGCAGGCATAGAATTCCCTGCTAGCACCTTCTCTGTGCCTGGGAAACAGAAGTGTTCACATTGCTTCGCAGAATCGCTTTTGTGCAGAAAACAGTAACACTTGTTCAGAACGAAAGAAAGCACAGAGCCCCAGATTTTATGTTGTCCTGGAGAGCTTGCAGAGCACTGGGGAAAGGCAGGCAGAGAATTCCCTGCTAGCACCTTCTCTGTGCCTGTTCACATTCCTTCGCAGAATCGCTTTTGTGCAGAAAACTGTAACACTTGTTCAGACGAAAGAAAGCACAGAGCCCCAGATTTTATGTTGTCCTGGAGAGCTTGCAGAGCACTGGGGAAAGGCAGGCAGAGAATTCCCTGCTAGCACCTTCTCTGTGCCTGGGAAGCAGAAGTGTTCACATTGCTTCGCAGAATCGCTTTTGTGCAGAAAACAGTAACACTTGTTCAGAACGAAAGAAAGCACAGAGCCCCAGATTTTATGTTGTCCTGGAGAGCTTGCAGAGCACTGGGGAAAGGCAGGCAGAGAATTCCCTGCTAGCACCTTCTCTGTGCCTGTTCACATTGCTTCGCAGAATCGCTTTTGTGCAGAAAACAGTAACACTTGTTCAGAACGAAACAAAGCACAGAGCCCCAGATTTGCTGTTGTCCTGGAGAGCTTGCAGAGCACTGATGAAAGGCAGGCAGAGAATTCCCTGCTAGCACCTTCTCTGTGCCTGGGAAGCAGAAGTCTTCACATTGCTTCGCAGAATCGCTTTTGTGCAGAAAACAATAACACTTGTTCAGAACGAAAGAAAGCACAGAGCCCCAGATTTTATGTTGTCCTGGAGAGCTTGCAGAGCACTGGGGAAAAGCAGGCAGAGAATTCCCTGCTAGCACCTTCTCTGTGCCTGGGAAGCAGAAGTGTTCACATTGCTTCGCAGAATCGCTTTTGTGCAGAAAACAGTAACACTTGTTCAGAACGAAAGAAAGCACAGAGCCCCAGATTTTATGTTTTACTGGAGAGCTTGCAGAGCACTGGGGAAAGGCAGGCAGAGAATTCCCTGCTAGCACCTTCTCTGTGCCTGTTCACATTGCTTCGCAGAATCGCTTTTGTGCAGAAAACAGTAACACTTGTTCAGAACGAAAGAAAGCACAGAGCCCCAGATCTGCTGTTGTCCTGGTGAGCTTGCAGAGCACTGGGGAAAAGCAGGCAGAGAATTCCCTGCTAGCACCTTCTCTGTGCCTGGGAAACAGAAGTGTTCCCATTGCTTCGCAGAATCGCTTTTGTGCAGAAAACAGTAACACTTGTTCAGAACGAAACAAAGCACAGAGCCCCAGATTTTATGTTGTCCTGGAGAGCTTGCAGAGCACTGGGGAAAGGCAGGCAGAGAATTCCCTGCTAGCACCTTCTCTGTGCCTGGGAAAGAGAAGTGTTCCCATTGCTTCGCAGAATCGCTTTTGTGCAGAAAACAATAACACTTGTTCAGAACGAAAGAAAGCACAGAGCCCCAGATTTTATGTTGTCCTGGAGAGCTTGCAGAGCACTGGGGAAAGGCAGGCAGAGACTTCCCTGCTAGCACCTTCTCTGTGCCTGGGAAGCAGAAGTGTTCACATTGCTTCGCAGAATCGCTTTTGTGCAGAAAACAATAACAACTGTTCAGAACGAAAGAAAGCACAGAGCCCCAGATTTTATGTTGTCCTGGAGAGCTTGCAGAGCACTGGGGAAAAGCAGGCAGAGAATTCCCTGCTAACACCTTCTCTGTGCCTGGGAAACAGAAGTGTTCACATTTCTTCGCAGAATCGCTTTTGTGCAGAAAACAGTAACACTTGTTCAGAACGAAAGAAAGCACAGAGCCCCAGATTTTATGTTGTCCTGGAGAGCTTGCAGAGCACTGGGGAAAGGCAGGCAGAGAATTCCCTGCTAGCACCTTCTCTGTGCCTGGGAAGCAGAAGTCTTCACATTGCTTCGCAGAATCGCTTTTGTGCAGAAAACAATAACACTTGTTCAGAACGAAAGAAAGCACAGAGCCGCAGATTTTATGTTGTCCTGGAGAGCTTGCAGAGCACTGGGGAAAAGCAGGCAGAGAATTCCCTGCTAGCACCTTCTCTGTGCCTGGGAAGCAGAAGTGTTCACATTGCTTCGCAGAATCGCTTTTGTGCAGAAAACAGTAACACTTGTTCAGAACGAAAGAAAGCACAGAGCCCCAGATTTTATGTTGTCCTGGAGAGCTTGCAGAGCACTGGGGAAAGGCAGGCAGAGAATTCCCTGCTAGCACCTTCTCTGTGCCTGTTCACATTGCTTCGCAGAATCACTTTTGTGCAGAAAACAGTAACACTTGTTCAGAACGAAAGAAAGCACAGAGCCCCAGATCTGCTGTTGTCCTGGTGAGCTTGCAGAGCACTGGGGAAAAGCAGGCAGAGAATTCCCTGCTAGCACCTTCTCTGTGCCTGTTCACATTCCTTCGCAGAATCGCTTTTGTGCAGAAAACTGTAACACTTGTTCAGACGAAAGAAAGCACAGAGCCCCAGATTTTATGTTGTCCTGGAGAGCTTGCAGAATACTGGGGAAAAGCAGGCAGAGAATTCCCTGCTAGCACCTTCTCTGTGCCTGGGAAGCAGAAGTGTTCACATTGCTTCGCAGAATCGCTTTTGTGCAGAAAACAGTAACACTTGTTCAGAACGAAAGAAAGCACAGAGCCCCAGATTTTATGTTGTCCTGGAGAGCTTTCAGAGCACTGGGGAAAGGCAGGCAGAGAATTCCCTGCTAGCACCTTCTCTGTGCCTGGGAAACAGAAGTTTTCCCATTGCTTCGCAGAATCGCTTTTGTGCAGAAAACAATAACACTTGTTCAGAACGAAAGAAAGCACAGAGCCCCAGATTTTATGTTGTCCTGGAGAGCTTGCAGAGCACTGGGGAAAAGCAGGCAGAGAATTCCCTGCTAGCACCTTCTCTGTGCCTGGGAAACAGAAGTGTTCACATTTCTTCGCAGAATCGCTTTTGTGCAGAAAACAGTAACACTTGTTCAGAACGAAAGAAAGCACAGAGCCCCAGATTTTATGTTGTCCTGGAGAGCTTGCAGAGCACTGGGGAAAGGCAGGCAGAGAATTCCCTGCTAGCACCTTCTCTGTGCCTGGGAAGCAGAAGTGTTCACATTGCTTCGCAGAATCGCTTTTGTGCAGAAAACAATAACACTTGTTCAGAACGAAAGAAAGCACAGAGCCCCAGATTTTATGTTGTCCTGGAGAGCTTGCAGAGCACTGGGGAAAGGCAGGCAGAGAATTCCCTGCTAGCACCTTCTCTGTGCCTGTTCACATTGCTTCGCAGAATCGCTTTTGTGCAGAAAACAGTAACACTTGTTCAGAACGAAAGAAAGCACAGAGCCCCAGATCTGCTGTTGTCCTGGTGAGCTTGCAGAGCACTGGGGAAAAGCAGGCAGAGAATTCCCTGCTAGCACCTTCTCTGTGCCTGGGAAACAGAAGTGTTCCCATTGCTTCGCAGAATCGCTTTTGTGCAGAAAACAGTAACACTTGTTCAGAACGAAACAAAGCACAGAGCCCCAGATTTTATGTTGTCCTGGAGAGCTTGCAGAGCACTGGGGAAAGGCAGGCAGAGAATTCCCTGCTAGCACCTTCTCTGTGCCTGGGAAAGAGAAGTGTTCCCATTGCTTCGCAGAATCGCTTTTGTGCAGAAAACAATAACACTTGTTCAGAACGAAAGAAAGCACAGAGCCCCAGATTTTATGTTGTCCTGGAGAGCTTGCAGAGCACTGGGGAAAGGCAGGCAGAGACTTCCCTGCTAGCACCTTCTCTGTGCCTGGGAAGCAGAAGTGTTCACATTGCTTCGCAGAATCGCTTTTGTGCAGAAAACAATAACAACTGTTCAGAACGAAAGAAAGCACAGAGCCCCAGATTTTATGTTGTCCTGGAGAGCTTGCAGAGCACTGGGGAAAAGCAGGCAGAGAATTCCCTGCTAGCACCTTCTCTGTGCCTGGGAAACAGAAGTGTTCACATTGCTTCGCAGAATCGCTTTTGTGCAGAAAACAGTAACACTTGTTCAGAACGAAAGAAAGCACAGAGCCCCAGATTTTATGTTGTCCTGGAGAGCTTGCAGAGCACTGGGGAAAGGCAGGCAGAGAATTCCCTGCTAGCACCTTCTCTGTGCCTGTTCACATTCCTTCGCAGAATCGCTTTTGTGCAGAAAACTGTAACACTTGTTCAGACGAAAGAAAGCACAGAGCCCCAGATTTTATGTTGTCCTGGAGAGCTTGCAGAGCACTGGGGAAAGGCAGGCAGAGACTTCCCTGCTAGCACCTTCTCTGTGCCTGGGAAGCAGAAGTCTTCACATTGCTTCGCAGAATCGCTTTTGTGCAGACAACAGTAACACTTTTTCAGAACAAAAGAAAGCACAGAGCCTCAGATTTTATGTTGTCCTGGAGAGCTTGCAGAGCACTGGGGAAAAGCAAGCAGAGAATTCCCTGCTAGCACCTTCTCTGTGCCTGGGAAACAGAAGTGTTCACATTGCTTCGCAGTATCGCTTTTGTGCAGAAAACAGTAACACTTGTTCAGAAGGAAAGAAAGCACAGAGCCCCATATTTTATGTTGTGCTGGAGAGCTTGCAGAGCACTGGGGAAAAGCAGGCAGAGAATTCCCTGCTAGCACCTTCTCTGTGCCTGTTCACATTCCTTCGCAGAATCGCTTTTGTGCAGAAAACAGTAACACTTGTTCAGACGAAAGAAAGCACAGAGCCCCAGATTTTATGTTGTCCTGGAGAGCTTGCAGAGCACTGGGGAAAGGCAGGCAGAGAATTCCCTGCTAGCACCTTTTCTGTGCCTGTTCACATTGCTTCGCAGAATCGCTTTTGTGCAGAAAACAGTAACACTTGTTCAGAACGAAAGAAAGCACAGAGCCCCAGATCTGCTGTTGTCCTGGTGAGCTTGCAGAGCACTGGGGAAAAGCAGGCAGAGAATTCCCTGCTAGCACCTTCTCTGTGCCTGGGAAGCAGAAGTGTTCACATTGCTTCGCAGAATCGCTTTTGTGCAGAAAACAGTAACACTTGTTCAGAACGAAAGAAAGCACAGAGCCCCAGATTTTATGTTGTCCTGGAGAGCTTGCAGAGCACTGGGGAAAGGCAGGCAGAGAATTCCCTGCTAGCACCTTCTCTGTGCCTGTTCACATTGCTTCGCAGAATCGCTTTTGTGCAGAAAACAGTAACACTTGTTCAGAACGAAACAAAGCACAGAGCCCCAGATTTGCTGTTGTCCTGGAGAGCTTGCAGAGCACTGATGAAAGGCAGGCAGAGAATTCCCTGCTAGCACCTTCTCTGTGCCTGGGAAAGAGAAGTGTTCCCATTGCTTCGCAGAATCGCTTTTGTGCAGAAAACAATAACACTTGTTCAGAACGAAAGAAAGCACAGAGCCCCAGATTTTATGTTGTCCTGGAGAGCTTGCAGAGCACTGGGGAAAAGCAGGCAGAGAATTCCCTGCTAGCACCTTCTCTGTGCCTGGGAAACAGAAGTGTTCACATTTCTTCGCAG
The DNA here is from genome assembly GCF_047716275.1 of Strix uralensis. Taxonomy (NCBI): domain Eukaryota; kingdom Metazoa; phylum Chordata; class Aves; order Strigiformes; family Strigidae; genus Strix; species Strix uralensis. Next base: position 27,354,014 of record NC_133981.1, on the reverse strand, counting down.
AATCGCTTTTGTGCAGAAAACAGTAACACTTGTTCAGAACGAAAGAAAGCACAGAGCCCCAGATTTTATGTTGTCCTGGAGAGCTTGCAGAGCACTGGGGAAAGGCAGGCAGAGAATTCCCTGCTAGCACCTTCTCTGTGCCTGGGAAGCAGAAGTCTTCACATTGCTTCGCAGAATCGCTTTTGTGCAGAAAACAGTAACACTTGTTCAGAACGAAAGAAAGCACAGAGCCCCAGATTTTATGTTGTCCTGGAGAGCTTGCAGAGCACTGGGGAAAAGCAGGCAGAGAATTCCCTGCTAGCACCTTCTCTGTGCCTGGGAAGCAGAAGTGTTCACATTGCTTCGCAGAATCGCTTTTGTGCAGAAAACAGTAACACTTGTTCAGAACGAAAGAAAGCACAGAGCCCCAGATTTTATGTTGTCCTGGAGAGCTTGCAGAGCACTGGGGAAAGGCAGGCAGAGAATTCCCTGCTAGCACCTTCTCTGTGCCTGTTCACATTGCTTCGCAGAATCGCTTTTGTGCAGAAAACAGTAACACTTGTTCAGAACGAAAGAAAGCACAGAGCCCCAGATCTGCTGTTGTCCTGGTGAGCTTGCAGAGCACTGGGGAAAAGCAGGCAGAGAATTCCCTGCTAGCACCTTCTCTGTGCCTGGGAAACAGAAGTGTTCCCATTGCTTCGCAGAATCGCTTTTGTGCAGAAAACAGTAACACTTGTTCAGAACGAAACAAAGCACAGAGCCCCAGATTTTATGTTGTCCTGGAGAGCTTGCAGAGCACTGGGGAAAGGCAGGCAGAGAATTCCCTGCTAGCACCTTCTCTGTGCCTGGGAAAGAGAAGTGTTCCCATTGCTTCGCAGAATCGCTTTTGTGCAGAAAACAATAACACTTGTTCAGAACGAAAGAAAGCACAGAGCCCCAGATTTTATGTTGTCCTGGAGAGCTTGCAGAGCACTGGGGAAAGGCAGGCAGAGACTTCCCTGCTAGCACCTTCTCTGTGCCTGGGAAGCAGAAGTGTTCACATTGCTTCGCAGAATCGCTTTTGTGCAGAAAACAATAACAACTGTTCAGAACGAAAGAAAGCACAGAGCCCCAGATTTTATGTTGTCCTGGAGAGCTTGCAGAGCACTGGGGAAAAGCAGGCAGAGAATTCCCTGCTAGCACCTTCTCTGTGCCTGGGAAACAGAAGTGTTCACATTTCTTCGCAGAATCGCTTTTGTGCAGAAAACAGTAACACTTGTTCAGAACGAAAGAAAGCACAGAGCCCCAGATTTTATGTTGTCCTGGAGAGCTTGCAGAGCACTGGGGAAAAGCAGGCAGAGAATTCCCTGCTAGCACCTTCTCTGTGCCTGGGAAGCAGAACTCTTCACATTGCTTCGCAGAATCGCTTTTGTGCAGACAACAGTAACACTTTTTCAGAACAAAAGAAAGCACAGAGCCTCAGATTTTATGTTGTCCTGGAGAGCTTGCAGAGCACTGGGGAAAAGCAAGCAGAGAATTCCCTGCTAGCACCTTCTCTGTGCCTGGGAAACAGAAGTGTTCACATTGCTTCGCAGTATCGCTTTTGTGCAGAAAACAGTAACACTTGTTCAGAAGGAAAGAAAGCACAGAGCCCCATATTTTATGTTGTGCTGGAGAGCTTGCAGAGCACTGGGGAAAAGCAGGCAGAGAATTCCCTGCTAGCACCTTCTCTGTGCCTGGGAAACAGAAGTGTTCACATTGCTTCGCAGAATCGCTTTTGTGCAGAAAACAGTAACACTTGTTCAGAACGAAAGAAAGCACAGAGCCCCAGATTTTATGTTGTCCTGGAGAGCTTGCAGAGCACTGGGGAAAGGCAGGCAGAGAATTCCCTGCTAGCACCTTCTCTGTGCCTGTTCACATTCCTTCGCAGAATCGCTTTTGTGCAGAAAACAGTAACACTTGTTCAGAACGAAAGAAAGCACAGAGCCCCAGATCTGCTGTTGTCCTGGTGAGCTTGCAGAGCACTGGGGAAAAGCAGGCAGAGAATTCCCTGGTAGCACCTTCTCTGTGCCTGGGAAACAGAAGTGTTCCCATTGCTTCGCAGAATCGCTTTTGTGCAGAAAACAGTAACACTTGTTCAGAACGAAACAAAGCACAGAGCCCCAGATTTGCTGTTGTCCTGGAGAGCTTGCAGAGCACTGGGGAAAGGCAGGCAGAGAATTCCCTGCTAGCACCTTCTCTGTGCCTGGGAAGCAGAATTCTTCACATTGCTTCGCAGAATCGCTTTTGTGCAGAAAACAATAACACTTGTTCAGAACGAAAGAAAGCACAGAGCCGCAGATTTTATGTTGTCCTGGAGAGCTTGCAGAGCACTGGGGAAAAGCAGGCAGAGAATTCCCTGCTAGCACCTTCTCTGTGCCTGGGAAGCAGAAGTGTTCACATTGCTTCGCAGAATCGCTTTTGTGCAGAAAACAGTAACACTTGTTCAGAACGAAAGAAAGCACAGAGCCCCAGATTTTATGTTGTCCTGGAGAGCTTGCAGAGCACTGGGGAAAGGCAGGCAGAGAATTCCCTGCTAGCACCTTTTCTGTGCCTGTTCACATTGCTTCGCAGAATCGCTTTTGTGCAGAAAACAGTAACACTTGTTCAGAACGAAAGAAAGCACAGAGCCCCAGATCTGCTGTTGTCCTGGTGAGCTTGCAGAGCACTGGGGAAAAGCAGGCAGAGAATTCCCTGCTAGCACCTTCTCTGTGCCTGGGAAACAGAAGTGTTCCCATTGCTTCGCAGAATCGCTTTTGTGCAGAAAACAGTAACACTTGTTCAGAACGAAACAAAGCACAGAGCCCCAGATTTGCTGTTGTCCTGGAGAGCTTGCAGAGCACTGGGGAAAGGCAGGCAGAGAATTCCCTGCTAGCACCTTCTCTGTGCCTGGGAAGCAGAATTCTTCACATTGCTTCGCAGAATCGCTTTTGTGCAGAAAACAATAACACTTGTTCAGAACGAAAGAAAGCACAGAGCCGCAGATTTTATGTTGTCCTGGAGAGCTTGCAGAGCACTGGGGAAAAGCAGGCAGAGAATTCCCTGCTAGCACCTTCTCTGTGCCTGGAAAGCAGAAGTGTTCACATTGCTTCGCAGAATCGCTTTTGTGCAGAAAACAGTAACACTTGTTCAGAACGAAAGAAAGCACAGAGCCCCAGATTTTATGTTGTCCTGGAGAGCTTGCAGAGCACTGGGGAAAGGCAGGCAGAGAATTCCCTGCTAGCACCTTTTCTGTGCCTGTTCACATTGCTTCGCAGAATCGCTTTTGTGCAGAAAACAGTAACACTTGTTCAGAACGAAAGAAAGCACAGAGCCCCAGATCTGCTGTTGTCCTGGTGAGCTTGCAGAGCACTGGGGAAAAGCAGGCAGAGAATTCCCTGCTAGCACCTTCTCTGTGCCTGGGAAACAGAAGTGTTCCCATTGCTTCGCAGAATCGCTTTTGTGCAGAAAACAGTAACACTTGTTCAGAACGAAACAAAGCACAGAGCCCCAGATTTGCTGTTGTCCTGGAGAGCTTGCAGAGCACTGGGGAAAGGCAGGCAGAGAATTCCCTGCTAGCACCTTCTCTGTGCCTGGGAAGCAGAATTCTTCACATTGCTTCGCAGAATCGCTTTTGTGCAGAAAACAATAACACTTGTTCAGAACGAAAGAAAGCACAGAGCCGCAGATTTTATGTTGTCCTGGAGAGCTTGCAGAGCACTGGGGAAAAGCAGGCAGAGAATTCCCTGCTAGCACCTTCTCTGTGCCTGGAAAGCAGAAGTGTTCACATTGCTTCGCAGAATCGCTTTTGTGCAGAAAACAGTAACACTTGTTCAGAACGAAAGAAAGCACAGAGCCCCAGATTTTATGTTGTCCTGGAGAGCTTGCAGAGCACTGGGGAAAGGCAGGCAGAGAATTCCCTGCTAGCACCTTCTCTGTGCCTGTTCACATTGCTTCGCAGAATCGCTTTTGTGCAGAAAACAGTAACACTTGTTCAGAACGAAAGAAAGCACAGAGCCCCAGATCTGCTGTTGTCCTGGTGAGCTTGCAGAGCACTGGGGAAAAGCAGGCAGAGAATTCCCTGCTAGCACCTTCTCTGTGCCTGTTCACATTCCTTCGCAGAATCGCTTTTGTGCAGAAAACTGTAACACTTGTTCAGACGAAAGAAAGCACAGAGCCTCAGATTTTATGTTGTCCTGGAGAGCTTGCAGAATACTGGGGAAAAGCAGGCAGAGAATTCCCTGCTAGCACCTTCTCTGTGCCTGGGAAGCAGAAGTGTTCACATTGCTTCGCAGAATCGCTTTTGTGCAGAAAACAGTAACACTTGTTCAGAACGAAAGAAAGCACAGAGCCCCAGATTTTATGTTGTCCTGGAGAGCTTGCAGAGCACTGGGGAAAGGCAGGCAGAGAATTCCCTGCTAGCACCTTCTCTGTGCCTGTTCACATTGCATCGCAGAATCGCTTTTGTGCAGAAAACAGTAACACTTGTTCAGACGAAAGAAAGCACAGAGCCCCATATTTTATGTTGTGCTGGAGAGCTTGCAGAGCACTGGGGAAAAGCAGGCAGAGAATTCCCTGCTAGCACCTTCTCTGTGCCTGGGAAACAGAAGTGTTCACATTGCTTCGCAGAATTGCTTTTGTGCAGAAAACAGTAACACTTGTTCAGAAGGAAAGAAAGCACAGAGCCCCATATTTTATGTTGTGCTGGAGAGCTTGCAGAGTACTGGGGAAAAGCAGGCAGAGAATTCCCAGCTAGCACCTTCTCTGTGCCTGGGAAGCAGAAGTGTTCACATTGCTTGGCAGAATCGCTTTTGTGCAGAAAACAGTAACACTTGTTCAGAACAAAAGAAAGCACAGAGCCCCAGATTTTATGTTGTCCTGGAGAGCTTGCAGAGCACTGGGGAAAAGCAGGCAGAGAATTCCCTGCTAGCACCTTCTCTGTGCCTGGGAAACAGAAGTGTTCACATTGCTTCGCAGAATCGCTTTTGTGCAGAAAACAGTAACACTTGTTCAGAACGAAAGAAAGCACAGAGCCCCAGATTTTATGTTGTCCTGGAGAGCTTGCAGAGCACTGGGGAAAGGCAGGCAGAGAATTCCCTGCTAGCACCTTCTCTGTGCCTGGGAAGCAGAAGTCTTCACATTGCTTCGCAGAATCGCTTTTGTGCAGAAAACAATAACACTTGTTCAGAACGAAAGAAAGCACAGAGCCGCAGATTTTATGTTGTCCTGGAGAGCTTGCAGAGCACTGGGGAAAAGCAGGCAGAGAATTCCCTGCTAGCACCTTCTCTGTGCCTGGGAAGCAGAAGTGTTCACATTGCTTCGCAGAATCGCTTTTGTGCAGAAAACAGTAACACTTGTTCAGAACGAAAGAAAGCACAGAGCCCCAGATTTTATGTTGTCCTGGAGAGCTTGCAGAGCACTGGGGAAAGGCAGGCAGAGAATTCCCTGCTAGCACCTTCTCTGTGCCTGTTCACATTGCTTCGCAGAATCGCTTTTGTGCAGAAAACAGTAACACTTGTTCAGAACGAAAGAAAGCACAGAGCCCCAGATCTGCTGTTGTCCTGGTGAGCTTGCAGAGCACTGGGGAAAAGCAGGCAGAGAATTCCCTGCTAGCACCTTCTCTGTGCCTGGGAAACAGAAGTGTTCCCATTGCTTCGCAGAATCGCTTTTGTGCAGAAAACAGTAACACTTGTTCAGAACGAAACAAAGCACAGAGCCCCAGATTTGCTGTTGTCCTGGAGAGCTTGCAGAGCACTGGGGAAAGGCAGGCAGAGAATTCCCTGCTAGCACCTTCTCTGTGCCTGGGAAAGAGAAGTGTTCCCATTGCTTCGCAGAATCGCTTTTGTGCAGAAAACAATAACACTTGTTCAGAACGAAAGAAAGCACAGAGCCCCAGATTTTATGTTGTCCTGGAGAGCTTGCAGAGCACTGGGGAAAGGCAGGCAGAGACTTCCCTGCTAGCACCTTCTCTGTGCCTGGGAAGCAGAAGTGTTCACATTGCTTCGCAGAATCGCTTTTGTGCAGAAAACAATAACAACTGTTCAGAACGAAAGAAAGCACAGAGCCCCAGATTTTATGTTGTCCTGGAGAGCTTGCAGAGCACTGGGGAAAAGCAGGCAGAGAATTCCCTGCTAGCACCTTCTCTGTGCCTGGGAAACAGAAGTGTTCACATTTCTTCGCAGAATCGCTTTTGTGCAGAAAACAGTAACACTTGTTCAGAACGAAAGAAAGCACAGAGCCCCAGATTTTATGTTGTCCTGGAGAGCTTGCAGAGCACTGGGGAAAGGCAGGCAGAGAATTCCCTGCTAGCACCTTCTCTGTGCCTGTTCACATTCCTTCGCAGAATCGCTTTTGTGCAGAAAACTGTAACACTTGTTCAGACGAAAGAAAGCACAGAGCCCCAGATTTTATGTTGTCCTGGAGAGCTTGCAGAGCACTGGGGAAAGGCAGGCAGAGAATTCCCTGCTAGCACCTTCTCTGTGCCTGGGAAGCAGAAGTCTTCACATTGCTTCGCAGAATCGCTTTTGTGCAGACAACAGTAACACTTTTTCAGAACAAAAGAAAGCACAGAGCCTCAGATTTTATGTTGTCCTGGAGAGCTTGCAGAGCACTGGGGAAAAGCAAGCAGAGAATTCCCTGCTAGCACCTTCTCTGTGCCTGGGAAACAGAAGTGTTCACATTGCTTCGCAGTATCGCTTTTGTGCAGAAAACAGTAACACTTGTTCAGAAGGAAAGAAAGCACAGAGCCCCATATTTTATGTTGTGCTGGAGAGCTTGCAGAGCACTGGGGAAAAGCAGGCAGAGAATTCCCTGCTAGCACCTTCTCTGTGCCTGGGAAACAGAAGTGTTCACATTGCTTCGCAGAATCGCTTTTGTGCAGAAAACAGTAACACTTGTTCAGAACGAAAGAAAGCACAGAGCCCCAGATTTTATGTTGTCCTGGAGAGCTTGCAGAGCACTGGGGAAAGGCAGGCAGAGAATTCCCTGCTAGCACCTTCTCTGTGCCTGTTCACATTGCTTCGCAGAATCGCTTTTGTGCAGAAAACAATAACACTTGTTCAGACGAAAGAAAGCACAGAGCCCCAGATTTTATGTTGTCCTGGAGAGCTTGCAGAGCACTGGGGAAAGGCAGGCAGAGAATTCCCTGCTAGCACCTTCTCTGTGCCTGTTCACATTGCTTCGCAGAATCGCTTTTGTGCAGAAAACAGTAACACTTGTTCAGAACGAAAGAAAGCACAGAGCCCCAGATCTGCTGTTGTCCTGGTGAGCTTGCAGAGCACTGGGGAAAAGCAGGCAGAGAATTCCCTGCTAGCACCTTCTCTGTGCCTGGGAAGCAGAAGTGTTCACATTGCTTCGCAGAATCGCTTTTGTGCAGAAAACAGTAACACTTGTTCAGAACGAAAGAAAGCACAGAGCCCCAGATTTTATGTTTTACTGGAGAGCTTGCAGAGCACTGGGGAAAGGCAGGCAGAGAATTCCCTGCTAGCACCTTCTCTGTGCCTGTTCACATTGCTTCGCAGAATCGCTTTTGTGCAGAAAACAGTAACACTTGTTCAGAACGAAAGAAAGCACAGAGCCCCAGATTTGCTGTTGTCCTGGAGAGCTTGCAGAGCACTGATGAAAGGCAGGCAGAGAATTCCCTGCTAGCACCTTCTCTGTGCCTGGGAAAGAGAAGTGTTCCCATTGCTTCGCAGAATCGCTTTTGTGCAGAAAACAATAACACTTGTTCAGAACGAAAGAAAGCACAGAGCCCCAGATTTTATGTTGTCCTGGAGAGCTTGCAGAGCACTGGGGAAAAGCAGGCAGAGAATTCCCTGCTAGCACCTTCTCTGTGCCTGGGAAGCAGAAGTCTTCACATTGCTTCGCAGAATCGCTTTTGTGCAGAAAACAATAACACTTGTTCAGAACGAAAGAAAGCACAGAGCCCCAGATTTTATGTTGTCCTGGAGAGCTTGCAGAGCACTGGGGAAAAGCAGGCAGAGAATTCCCTGCTAGCACCTTCTCTGTGCCTGGGAAGCAGAAGTGTTCACATTGCTTCGCAGAATCGGTTTTGTGCAGAAAACAGTAACACTTGTTCAGAACGAAAGAAAGCACAGAGCCCCAGATTTTATGTTGTCCTGGAGAGCTTGCAGAGCACTGGGGAAAGGCAGGCAGAGAATTCCCTGCTAGCACCTTCTCTGTGCCTGTTCACATTGCTTCGCAGAATCGCTTTTGTGCAGAAAACAGTAACACTTGTTCAGAACGAAAGAAAGCACAGAGCCCCAGATCTGCTGTTGTCCTGGTGAGCTTGCAGAGCACTGGGGAAAAGCAGGCAGAGAATTCCCTGCTAGCACCTTCTCTGTGCCTGGGAAACAGAAGTGTTCCCATTGCTTCGCAGAATCGCTTTTGTGCAGAAAACAGTAACACTTGTTCAGAACGAAACAAAGCACAGAGCCCCAGATTTTATGTTGTCCTGGAGAGCTTGCAGAGCACTGGGGAAAGGCAGGCAGAGAATTCCCTGCTAGCACCTTCTCTGTGCCTGGGAAAGAGAAGTGTTCCCATTGCTTCGCAGAATCGCTTTTGTGCAGAAAACAATAACACTTGTTCAGAACGAAAGAAAGCACAGAGCCCCAGATTTTATGTTGTCCTGGAGAGCTTGCAGAGCACTGGGGAAAGGCAGGCAGAGACTTCCCTGCTAGCACCTTCTCTGTGCCTGGGAAGCAGAAGTGTTCACATTGCTTCGCAGAATCGCTTTTGTGCAGAAAACAATAACAACTGTTCAGAACGAAAGAAAGCACAGAGCCCCAGATTTTATGTTGTCCTGGAGAGCTTGCAGAGCACTGGGGAAAAGCAGGCAGAGAATTCCCTGCTAGCACCTTCTCTGTGCCTGGGAAACAGAAGTGTTCACATTTCTTCGCAGAATCGCTTTTGTGCAGAAAACAGTAACACTTGTTCAGAACGAAAGAAAGCACAGAGCCCCAGATTTTATGTTGTCCTGGAGAGCTTGCAGAGCACTGGGGAAAGGCAGGCAGAGAATTCCCTGCTAGCACCTTCTCTGTGCCTGGGAAGCAGAAGTCTTCACATTGCTTCGCAGAATCGCTTTTGTGCAGAAAACAATAACACTTGTTCAGAACGAAAGAAAGCACAGAGCCCCAGATTTTATGTTGTCCTGGAGAGCTTGCAGAGCACTGGGGAAAAGCAGGCAGAGAATTCCCTGCTAGCACCTTCTCTGTGCCTGGGAAACAGAAGTGTTCACATTGCTTCGCAGTATCGCTTTTGTGCAGAAAACAGTAACACTTGTTCAGAAGGAAAGAAAGCACAGAGCCCCATATTTTATGTTGTGCTGGAGAGCTTGCAGAGCACTGGGGAAAAGCAGGCAGAGAATTCCCTGCTAGCACCTTCTCTGTGCCTGGGAAACAGAAGTGTTCACATTGCTTCGCAGAATCGCTTTTGTGCAGAAAACAGTAACACTTGTTCAGAACGAAAGAAAGCACAGAGCCCCAGATTTTATGTTGTCCTGGAGAGCTTGCAGAGCACTGGGGAAAGGCAGGCAGAGAATTCCCTGCTAGCACCTTCTCTGTGCCTGTTCACATTGCTTCGCAGAATCGCTTTTGTGCAGAAAACAATAACACTTGTTCAGACGAAAGAAAGCACAGAGCCCCAGATTTTATGTTGTCCTGGAGAGCTTGCAGAGCACTGGGGAAAGGCAGGCAGAGAATTCCCTGCTAGCACCTTCTCTGTGCCTGTTCACATTGCTTCGCAGAATCGCTTTTGTGCAGAAAACAGTAACACTTGTTCAGAACGAAAGAAAGCACAGAGCCCCAGATCTGCTGTTGTCCTGGTGAGCTTGCAGAGCACTGGGGAAAAGCAGGCAGAGAATTCCCTGCTAGCACCTTCTCTGTGCCTGGGAAGCAGAAGTGTTCACATTGCTTCGCAGAATCGCTTTTGTGCAGAAAACAGTAACACTTGTTCAGAACGAAAGAAAGCACAGAGCCCCAGATTTTATGTTTTACTGGAGAGCTTGCAGAGCACTGGGGAAAGGCAGGCAGAGAATTCCCTGCTAGCACCTTCTCTGTGCCTGTTCACATTGCTTCGCAGAATCGCTTTTGTGCAGAAAACAGTAACACTTGTTCAGAACGAAAGAAAGCACAGAGCCCCAGATTTGCTGTTGTCCTGGAGAGCTTGCAGAGCACTGATGAAAGGCAGGCAGAGAATTCCCTGCTAGCACCTTCTCTGTGCCTGGGAAACAGAAGTGTTCCCATTGCTTCGCAGAATCGCTTTTGTGCAGAAAACAATAACACTTGTTCAGAACGAAAGAAAGCACAGAGCCCCAGATTTTATGTTGTCCTGGAGAGCTTGCAGAGCACTGGGGAAAAGCAGGCAGAGAATTCCCTGCTAGCACCTTCTCTGTGCCTGGGAAGCAGAAGTCTTCACATTGCTTCGCAGAATCGCTTTTGTGCAGAAAACAATAACACTTGTTCAGAACGAAAGAAAGCACAGAGCCCCAGATTTTATGTTGTCCTGGAGAGCTTGCAGAGCACTGGGGAAAAGCAGGCAGAGAATTCCCTGCTAGCACCTTCTCTGTGCCTGGGAAGCAGAAGTGTTCACATTGCTTCGCAGAATCGGTTTTGTGCAGAAAACAGTAACACTTGTTCAGAACGAAAGAAAGCACAGAGCCCCAGATTTTATGTTGTCCTGGAGAGCTTGCAGAGCACTGGGGAAAGGCAGGCAGAGAATTCCCTGCTAGCACCTTCTCTGTGCCTGTTCACATTGCTTCGCAGAATCGCTTTTGTGCAGAAAACAGTAACACTTGTTCAGAACGAAAGAAAGCACAGAGCCCCAGATCTGCTGTTGTCCTGGTGAGCTTGCAGAGCACTGGGGAAAAGCAGGCAGAGAATTCCCTGCTAGCACCTTCTCTGTGCCTGGGAAACAGAAGTGTTCCCATTGCTTCGCAGAATCGCTTTTGTGCAGAAAACAGTAACACTTGTTCAGAACGAAACAAAGCACAGAGCCCCAGATTTTATGTTGTCCTGGAGAGCTTGCAGAGCACTGGGGAAAGGCAGGCAGAGAATTCCCTGCTAGCACCTTCTCTGTGTCTGGGAAAGAGAAGTGTTCCCATTGCTTCGCAGAATCGCTTTTGTGCAGAAAACAATAACACTTGTTCAGAACGAAAGAAAGCACAGAGCCCCAGATTTTATGTTGTCCTGGAGAGCTTGCAGAGCACTGGGGAAAGGCAGGCAGAGACTTCCCTGCTAGCACCTTCTCTGTGCCTGGGAAGCAGAAGTGTTCACATTGCTTCGCAGAATCGCTTTTGTGCAGAAAACAATAACAACTGTTCAGAACGAAAGAAAGCACAGAGCCCCAGATTTTATGTTGTCCTGGAGAGCTTGCAGAGCACTGGGGAAAAGCAGGCAGAGAATTCCCTGCTAGCACCTTCTCTGTGCCTGGGAAACAGAAGTGTTCACATTTCTTCGCAGAATCGCTTTTGTGCAGAAAACAGTAACACTTGTTCAGAACGAAAGAAAGCACAGAGCCCCAGATTTTATGTTGTCCTGGAGAGCTTGCAGAGCACTGGGGAAAGGCAGGCAGAGAATTCCCTGCTAGCACCTTCTCTGTGCCTGGGAAGCAGAAGTCTTCACATTGCTTCGCAGAATCGCTTTTGTGCAGAAAACAATAACACTTGTTCAGAACGAAAGAAAGCACAGAGCCCCAGATTTTATGTTGTCCTGGAGAGCTTGCAGAGCACTGGGGAAAAGCAGGCAGAGAATTCCCTGCTAGCACCTTCTCTGTGCCTGGGAAGCAGAAGTGTTCACATTGCTTCGCAGAATCGCTTTTGTGCAGAAAACAGTAACACTTGTTCAGAACGAAAGAAAGCACAGAGCCCCAGATTTTATGTTGTCCTGGAGAGCTTGCAGAGCACTGGGGAAAGGCAGGCAGAGAATTCCCTGCTAGCACCTTCTCTGTGCCTGTTCACATTGCTTCGCAGAATCGCTTTTGTGCAGAAAACAGTAACACTTGTTCAGAACGAAAGAAAGCACAGAGCCCCAGATCTGCTGTTGTCCTGGTGAGCTTGCAGAGCACTGGGGAAAAGCAGGCAGAGAATTCCCTGCTAGCACCTTCTCTGTGCCTGGGAAACAGAAGTGTTCCCATTGCTTCGCAGAATCGCTTTTGTGCAGAAAACAGTAACACTTGTTCAGAACGAAACAAAGCACAGAGCCCCAGATTTTATGTTGTCCTGGAGAGCTTGCAGAGCACTGGGGAAAGGCAGGCAGAGAATTCCCTGCTAGCACCTTCTCTGTGCCTGGGAAAGAGAAGTGTTCCCATTGCTTCGCAGAATCGCTTTTGTGCAGAAAACAATAACACTTGTTCAGAACGAAAGAAAGCACAGAGCCCCAGATTTTATGTTGTCCTGGAGAGCTTGCAGAGCACTGGGGAAAGGCAGGCAGAGACTTCCCTGCTAGCACCTTCTCTGTGCCTGGGAAGCAGAAGTGTTCACATTGCTTCGCAGAATCGCTTTTGTGCAGAAAACAATAACAACTGTTCAGAACGAAAGAAAGCACAGAGCCCCAGATTTTATGTTGTCCTGGAGAGCTTGCAGAGCACTGGGGAAAAGCAGGCAGAGAATTCCCTGCTAGCACCTTCTCTGTGCCTGGGAAACAGAAGTGTTCACATTTCTTCGCAGAATCGCTTTTGTGCAGAAAACAGTAACACTTGTTCAGAACGAAAGAAAGCACAGAGCCCCAGATTTTATGTTGTCCTGGAGAGCTTGCAGAGCACTGGGGAAAGGCAGGCAGAGAATTCCCTGCTAGCACCTTCTCTGTGCCTGTTCACATTCCTTCGCAGAATCGCTTTTGTGCAGAAAACAGTAACACTTGTTCAGACGAAAGAAAGCACAGAGCCCCAGATTTTATGTTGTCCTGGAGAGCTTGCAGAGCACTGGGGAAAGGCAGGCAGAGAATTCCCTGCTAGCACCTTCTCTGTGCCTGGGAAGCAGAAGTCTTCACATTGCTTCGCAGAATCGCTTTTGTGCAGACAACAGTAACACTTTTTCAGAACAAAAGAAAGCACAGAGCCTCAGATTTTATGTTGTCCTGGAGAGCTTGCAGAGCACTGGGGAAAAGCAAGCAGAGAATTCCCTGCTAGCACCTTCTCTGTGCCTGGGAAACAGAAGTGTTCACATAGCTTCGCAGTATCGCTTTTGTGCAGAAAACAGTAACACTTGTTCAGAAGGAAAGAAAGCACAGAGCCCCATATTTTATGTTGTGCTGGAGAGCTTGCAGAGCACTGGGGAAAAGCAGGCAGAGAATTCCCTGCTAGCACCTTCTCTGTGCCTGGGAAACAGAAGTGTTCACATTGCTTCGCAGAATCGCTTTTGTGCAGAAAACAGTAACACTTGTTCAGAACGAAAGAAAGCACAGAGCCCCAGATTTTATGTTGTCCTGGAGAGCTTGCAGAGCACTGGGGAAAGGCAGGCAGAGAATTCCCTGCTAGCACCTTCTCTGTGCCTGTTCACATTCCTTCGCAGAATCGCTTTTGTGCAGAAAACAGTAACACTTGTTCAGACGAAAGAAAGCACAGAGCCCCAGATTTTATGTTGTCCTGGAGAGCTTGCAGAGCACTGGGGAAAGGCAGGCAGAGAATTCCCTGCTAGCACCTTTTCTGTGCCTGTTCACATTGCTTCGCAGAATCGCTTTTGTGCAGAAAACAGTAACACTTGTTCAGAACGAAAGAAAGCACAGAGCCCCAGATCTGCTGTTGTCCTGGTGAGCTTGCAGAGCACTGGGGAAAAGCAGGCAGAGAATTCCCTGCTAGCACCTTCTCTGTGCCTGGGAAACAGAAGTGTTCCCATTGCTTCGCAGAATCGCTTTTGTGCAGAAAACAGTAACACTTGTTCAGAACGAAACAAAGCACAGAGCCCCAGATTTGCTGTTGTCCTGGAGAGCTTGCAGAGCACTGGGGAAAGGCAGGCAGAGACTTCCCTGCTAGCACCTTCTCTGTGCCTGGGAAGCAGAAGTGTTCACATTGCTTCGCAGAATCGCTTTTGTGCAGAAAACAATAACACTTGTTCAGAACGAAAGAAAGCACAGAGCCGCAGATTTTATGTTGTCCTGGAGAGCTTGCAGAGCACTGGGGAAAAGCAGGCAGAGAATTCCCTGCTAGCACCTTCTCTGTGCCTGGGAAGCAGAAGTGTTCACATTGCTTCGCAGAATCGCTTTTGTGCAGAAAACAGTAACACTTGTTCAGAACGAAAGAAAGCACAGAGCCCCAGATTTTATGTTGTCCTGGAGAGCTTGCAGAGCACTGGGGAAAGGCAGGCAGAGAATTCCCTGCTAGCACCTTCTCTGTGCCTGTTCACATTGCTTCGCAGAATCGCTTTTGTGCAGAAAACAGTAACACTTGTTCAGAACGAAAGAAAGCACAGAGCCCCAGATCTGCTGTTGTCCTGGTGAGCTTGCAGAGCACTGGGGAAAAGCAGGCAGAGAATTCCCTGCTAGCACCTTCTCTGTGCCTGTTCACATTCCTTCGCAGAATCGCTTTTGTGCAGAAAACTGTAACACTTGTTCAGACGAAAGAAAGCACAGAGCCCCAGATTTTATGTTGTCCTGGAGAGCTTGCAGAATACTGGGGAAAAGCAGGCAGAGAATTCCCTGCTAGCACCTTCTCTGTGCCTGGGAAGCAGAAGTGTTCACATTGCTTCGCAGAATCGCTTTTGTGCAGAAAACAGTAACACTTGTTCAGAACGAAAGAAAGCACAGAGCCCCAGATTTTATGTTGTCCTGGAGAGCTTGCAGAGCACTGGGGAAAGGCAGGCAGAGAATTCCCTGCTAGCACCTTCTCTGTGCCTGTTCACATTGCATCGCAGAATCGCTTTTGTGCAGAAAACAGTAACACTTGTTCAGACGAAAGAAAGCACAGAGCCCCAGATTTTATGTTGTCCTGGAGAGCTTGCAGAGCACTGGGGAAAAGCAGGCAGAGAATTCCCTGCTAGCACCTTCTCTGTGCCTGGGAAACAGAAGTGTTCACATTGCTTCGCAGAATCGCTTTTGTGCAGAAAACAGTAACACTTGTTCAGAAGGAAAGAAAGCACAGAGCCCCATATTTTATGTTGTGCTGGAGAGCTTGCAGAGTACTGGGGAAAAGCAGGCAGAGAATTCCCAGCTAGCACCTTCTCTGTGCCTGGGAAGCAGAAGTGTTCACATTGCTTCGCAGAATCGCTTTTGTGCAGAAAACAGTAACACTTGTTCAGAACAAAAGAAAGCACAGAGCCCCAGATTTTATGTTGTCCTGGAGAGCTTGCAGAGCACTGGGGAAAAGCAGGCAGAGAATTCCCTGCTAGCACCTTCTCTGTGCCTGGGAAGCAGAAGTGTTCACATTGCTTCGCAGAATCGCTTTTGTGCAGAAAACAGTAACACTTGTTCAGAACGAAAGAAAGCACAGAGCCCCAGATTTTATGTTGTCCTGGAGAGCTTGCAGAGCACTGGGGAAAGGCAGGCAGAGAATTCCCTGCTAGCACCTTCTCTGTGCCTGTTCACATTGCTTCGCAGAATCGCTTTTGTGCAGAAAACAGTAACACTTGTTCAGACGAAAGAAAGCACAGAGCCCCAGATTTTATGTTGTCCTGGAGAGCTTGCAGAGCACTGGGGAAAAGCAGGCAGAGAATTCCCTGCTAGCACCTTCTCTGTGCCTGGGAAACAGAAGTGTTCACATTGCTTCGCAGAATCGCTTTTGTGCAGAAAACAGTAACACTTGTTCAGAAGGAAAGAAAGCACAGAGCCCCATATTTTATGTTGTGCTGGAGAGCTTGCAGAGTACTGGGGAAAAGCAGGCAGAGAATTCCCTGCTAGCACCTTCTCTGTGCCTGGGAAGCAGAAGTGTTCACATTGCTTCGCAGAATCGCTTTTGTGCAGAAAACAATAACACTTGTTCAGAACGAAAGAAAGCACAGAGCCCCAGATTTTATGTTGTCCTGGAGAGCTTGCAGAGCACTGGGGAAAAGCAGGCAGAGAATTCCCTGCTAGCACCTTCTCTGTGCCTGGGAAGCAGAAGTGTTCACATTGCTTCGCAGAATCGCTTTTGTGCAGAAAACAATAACAACTGTTCAGAACGAAAGAAAGCACAGAGCCCCAGATTTTATGTTGTCCTGGAGAGCTTGCAGAGCACTGGGGAAAAGCAGGCAGAGAATTCCCTGCTAGCACCTTCTCTGTGCCTGGGAAACAGAAGTGTTCACATTTCTTCGCAGAATCGCTTTTGTGCAGAAAACAGTAACACTTGTTCAGAACGAAAGAAAGCACAGAGCCCCAGATTTTATGTTGTCCTGGAGAGCTTGCAGAGCACTGGGGAAAGGCAGGCAGAGAATTCCCTGCTAGCACCTTCTCTGTGCCTGTTCACATTCCTTCGCAGAATCGCTTTTGTGCAGAAAACTGTAACACTTGTTCAGACGAAAGAAAGCACAGAGCCCCAGATTTTATGTTGTCCTGGAGAGCTTGCAGAGCACTGGGGAAAGGCAGGCAGAGAATTCCCTGCTAGCACCTTCTCTGTGCCTGGGAAGCAGAAGTCTTCACATTGCTTCGCAGAATCGCTTTTGTGCAGACAACAGTAACACTTTTTCAGAACAAAAGAAAGCACAGAGCCTCAGATTTTATGTTGTCCTGGAGAGCTTGCAGAGCACTGGGGAAAAGCAAGCAGAGAATTCCCTGCTAGCACCTTCTCTGTGCCTGGGAAACAGAAGTGTTCACATAGCTTCGCAGTATCGCTTTTGTGCAGAAAACAGTAACACTTGTTCAGAAGGAAAGAAAGCACAGAGCCCCATATTTTATGTTGTGCTGGAGAGCTTGCAGAGCACTGGGGAAAAGCAGGCAGAGAATTCCCTGCTAGCACCTTCTCTGTGCCTGGGAAACAGAAGTGTTCACATTGCTTCGCAGAATCGCTTTTGTGCAGAAAACAGTAACACTTGTTCAGAACGAAAGAAAGCACAGAGCCCCAGATTTTATGTTGTCCTGGAGAGCTTGCAGAGCACTGGGGAAAGGCAGGCAGAGAATTCCCTGCTAGCACCTTCTCTGTGCCTGTTCACATTCCTTCGCAGAATCGCTTTTGTGCAGAAAACAGTAACACTTGTTCAGACGAAAGAAAGCACAGAGCCCCAGATTTTATGTTGTCCTGGAGAGCTTGCAGAGCACTGGGGAAAGGCAGGCAGAGAATTCCCTGCTAGCACCTTTTCTGTGCCTGTTCACATTGCTTCGCAGAATCGCTTTTGTGCAGAAAAAAGTAACACTTGTTCAGAACGAAAGAAAGCACAGAGCCCCAGATCTGCTGTTGTCCTGGTGAGCTTGCAGAGCACTGGGGAAAAGCAGGCAGAGAATTCCCTGCTAGCACCTTCTCTGTGCCTGGGAAACAGAAGTGTTCCCATTGCTTCGCAGAATCGCTTTTGTGCAGAAAACAAAAACACTTGTTCAGAACGAAACAAAGCACAGAGCCCCAGATTTGCTGTTGTCCTGGAGAGCTTGCAGAGCACTGGGGAAAGGCAGGCAGAGACTTCCCTGCTAGCACCTTCTCTGTGCCTGGGAAGCAGAAGTGTTCACATTGCTTCGCAGAATCGCTTTTGTGCAGAAAACAATAACACTTGTTCAGAACGAAAGAAAGCACAGAGCCGCAGATTTTATGTTCTCCTGGAGAGCTTGCAGAGCACTGGGGAAAAGCAGGCAGAGAATTCCCTGCTAGCACCTTCTCTGTGCCTGGGAAGCAGAAGTGTTCACATTGCTTCGCAGAATCGCTTTTGTGCAGAAAACAGTAACACTTGTTCAGAACGAAAGAAAGCACAGAGCCCCAGATTTTATGTTGTCCTGGAGAGCTTGCAGAGCACTGGGGAAAGGCAGGCAGAGAATTCCCTGCTAGCACCTTCTCTGTGCCTGTTCACATTGCTTCGCAGAATCGCTTTTGTGCAGAAAACAGTAACACTTGTTCAGAACGAAAGAAAGCACAGAGCCCCAGATCTGCTGTTGTCCTGGTGAGCTTGCAGAGCACTGGGGAAAAGCAGGCAGAGAATTCCCTGCTAGCACCTTCTCTGTGCCTGTTCACATTCCTTCGCAGAATCGCTTTTGTGCAGAAAACTGTAACACTTGTTCAGACGAAAGAAAGCACAGAGCCCCAGATTTTATGTTGTCCTGGAGAGCTTGCAGAATACTGGGGAAAAGCAGGCAGAGAATTCCCTGCTAGCACCTTCTCTGTGCCTGGGAAGCAGAAGTGTTCACATTGCTTCGCAGAATCGCTTTTGTGCAGAAAACAGTAACACTTGTTCAGAACGAAAGAAAGCACAGAGCCCCAGATCTGCTGTTGTCCTGGAGAGCTTGCAGAGCACTGGGGAAAGGCAGGCAGAGAATTCCCTGCTAGCACCTTCTCTGTGCCTGTTCACATTGCATCGCAGAATCGCTTTTGTGCAGAAAACAGTAACACTTGTTCAGACGAAAGAAAGCACAGAGCCCCAGATTTTATGTTGTCCTGGAGAGCTTGCAGAGCACTGGGGAAAAGCAGGCAGAGAATTCCCTGCTAGCACCTTCTCTGTGCCTGGGAAACAGAAGTGTTCACATTGCTTCGCAGAATCGCTTTTGTGCAGAAAACAGTAACACTTGTTCAGAAGGAAAGAAAGCACAGAGCCCCATATTTTATGTTGTGCTGGAGAGCTTGCAGAGTACTGGGGAAAAGCAGGCAGAGAATTCCCAGCTAGCACCTTCTCTGTGCCTGGGAAGCAGAAGTGTTCACATTGCTTCGCAGAATCGCTTTTGTGCAGAAAACAGTAACACTTGTTCAGAACAAAAGAAAGCACAGAGCCCCAGATTTTATGTTGTCCTGGAGAGCTTGCAGAGCACTGGGGAAAAGCAGGCAGAGAATTCCCTGCTAGCACCTTCTCTGTGCCTGGGAAACAGAAGTGTTCACATTGCTTCGCAGAATCGCTTTTGTGCAGAAAACAGTAACACTTGTTCAGAACGAAAGAAAGCACAGAGCCCCAGATTTTATGTTGTCCTGGAGAGCTTGCAGAGCACTGGGGAAAGGCAGGCAGAGAATTCCCTGCTAGCACCTTCTCTGTGCCTGGGAAGCAGAAGTCTTCACATTGCTTCGCAGAATCGCTTTTGTGCAGAAAACAATAACACTTGTTCAGAACGAAAGAAAGCACAGAGCCGCAGATTTTATGTTGTCCTGGAGAGCTTGCAGAGCACTGGGGAAAAGCAGGCAGAGAATTCCCTGCTAGCACCTTCTCTGTGCCTGGGAAGCAGAAGTGTTCACATTGCTTCGCAGAATCGCTTTTGTGCAGAAAACAGTAACACTTGTTCAGAACGAAAGAAAGCACAGAGCCCCAGATTTTATGTTGTCCTGGAGAGCTTGCAGAGCACTGGGGAAAGGCAGGCAGAGAATTCCCTGCTAGCACCTTCTCTGTGCCTGTTCACATTGCTTCGCAGAAACGCTTTTGTGCAGAAAACAGTAACACTTGTTCAGACGAAAGAAAGCACAGAGCCCCAGATTTTATGTTGTCCTGGAGAGCTTGCAGAGCACTGGGGAAAGGCAGGCAGAGACTTCCCTGCTAGCACCTTCTCTGTGCCTGGGAAGCAGAAGTGTTCACATTGCTTCGCAGAATCGCTTTTGTGCAGAAAACAATAACACTTGTTCAGAACGAAAGAAAGCACAGAGCCGCAGATTTTATGTTGTCCTGGAGAGCTTGCAGAGCACTGGGGAAAAGCAGGCAGAGAATTCCCTGCTAGCACCTTCTCTGTGCCTGGGAAGCAGAAGTGTTCACATTGCTTCGCAGAATCGCTTTTGTGCAGAAAACAGTAACACTTGTTCAGAACGAAAGAAAGCACAGAGCCCCAGATTTTATGTTGTCCTGGAGAGCTTGCAGAGCACTGGGGAAAGGCAGGCAGAGAATTCCCTGCTAGCACCTTCTCTGTGCCTGTTCACATTGCTTCGCAGAATCGCTTTTGTGCAGAAAACAGTAACACTTGTTCAGAACGAAAGAAAGCACAGAGCCCCAGATCTGCTGTTGTCCTGGTGAGCTTGCAGAGCACTGGGGAAAAGCAGGCAGAGAATTCCCTGCTAGCACCTTCTCTGTGCCTGTTCACATTCCTTCGCAGAATCGCTTTTGTGCAGAAAACTGTAACACTTGTTCAGACGAAAGAAAGCACAGAGCCCCAGATTTTATGTTGTCCTGGAGAGCTTGCAGAATACTGGGGAAAAGCAGGCAGAGAATTCCCTGCTAGCACCTTCTCTGTGCCTGGGAAGCAGAAGTGTTCACATTGCTTCGCAGAATCGCTTTTGTGCAGAAAACAGTAACACTTGTTCAGAACGAAAGAAAGCACAGAGCCCCAGATTTTATGTTGTCCTGGAGAGCTTGCAGAGCACTGGGGAAAGGCAGGCAGAGAATTCCCTGCTAGCACCTTCTCTGTGCCTGTTCACATTGCATCGCAGAATCGCTTTTGTGCAGAAAACAGTAACACTTGTTCAGACGAAAGAAAGCACAGAGCCCCAGATTTTATGTTGTCCTGGAGAGCTTGCAGAGCACTGGGGAAAAGCAGGCAGAGAATTCCCTGCTAGCACCTTCTCTGTGCCTGGGAAACAGAAGTGTTCACATTGCTTCGCAGAATCGCTTTTGTGCAGAAAACAGTAACACTTGTTCAGAAGGAAAGAAAGCACAGAGCCCCATATTTTATGTTGTGCTGGAGAGCTTGCAGAGTACTGGGGAAAAGCAGGCAGAGAATTCCCAGCTAGCACCTTCTCTGTGCCTGGGAAGCAGAAGTGTTCACATTGCTTGGCAGAATCGCTTTTGTGCAGAAAACAGTAACACTTGTTCAGAACAAAAGAAAGCACAGAGCCCCAGATTTTATGTTGTCCTGGAGAGCTTGCAGAGCACTGGGGAAAAGCAGGCAGAGAATTCCCTGCTAGCACCTTCTCTGTGCCTGGGAAACAGAAGTGTTCACATTGCTTCGCAGAATCGCTTTTGTGCAGAAAACAGTAACACTTGTTCAGAACGAAAGAAAGCACAGAGCCCCAGATTTTATGTTGTCCTGGAGAGCTTGCAGAGCACTGGGGAAAGGCAGGCAGAGAATTCCCTGCTAGCACCTTCTCTGTGCCTGGGAAGCAGAAGTCTTCACATTGCTTCGCAGAATCGCTTTTGTGCAGAAAACAATAACACTTGTTCAGAACGAAAGAAAGCACAGAGCCGCAGATTTTATGTTGTCCTGGAGAGCTTGCAGAGCACTGGGGAAAAGCAGGCAGAGAATTCCCTGCTAGCACCTTCTCTGTGCCTGGGAAGCAGAAGTGTTCACATTGCTTCGCAGAATCGCTTTTGTGCAGAAAACAGTAACACTTGTTCAGAACGAAAGAAAGCACAGAGCCCCAGATTTTATGTTGTCCTGGAGAGCTTGCAGAGCACTGGGGAAAGGCAGGCAGAGAATTCCCTGCTAGCACCTTCTCTGTGCCTGTTCACATTGCTTCGCAGAATCGCTTTTGTGCAGAAAACAGTAACACTTGTTCAGACGAAAGAAAGCACAGAGCCCCAGATTTTATGTTGTCCTGGAGAGCTTGCAGAGCACTGGGGAAAAGCAGGCAGAGAATTCCCTGCTAGCACCTTCTCTGTGCCTGGGAAACAGAAGTGTTCACATTGCTTCGCAGAATCGCTTTTGTGCAGAAAACAGTAACACTTGTTCAGAAGGAAAGAAAGCACAGAGCCCCATATTTTATGTTGTGCTGGAGAGCTTGCAGAGTACTGGGGAAAAGCAGGCAGAGAATTCCCTGCTAGCACCTTCTCTGTGCCTGGGAAGCAGAAGTGTTCACATTGCTTCGCAGAATCGCTTTTGTGCAGAAAACAATAACACTTGTTCAGAACGAAAGAAAGCACAGAGCCCCAGATTTTATGTTGTCCTGGAGAGCTTGCAGAGCACTGGGGAAAAGCAGGCAGAGAATTCCCAGCTAGCACCTTCTCTGTGCCTGGGAAGCAGAAGTGTTCACATTGCTTCGCAGAATCGCTTTTGTGCAGAAAACAGTAACACTTGTTCAGAACGAAAGAAAGCACAGAGCCCCAGATTTTATGTTGTCCTGGAGAGCTTGCAGAGCACTGGGGAAAGGCAGGCAGAGAATTCCCTGCTAGCACCTTCTCTGTGCCTGTTCACATTGCTTCGCAGAATCGCTTTTGTGCAGAAAACAGTAACACTTGTTCAGAACGAAACAAAGCACAGAGCCCCAGATCTGCTGTTGTCCTGGTGAGCTTGCAGAGCACTGGGGAAAAGCAGGCAGAGAATTCCCTGCTAGCACCTTCTCTGTGCCTGGGAAACAGAAGTGTTCCCATTGCTTCGCAGAATCGCTTTTGTGCAGAAAACAGTAACACTTGTTCAGAACGAAAGAAAGCACAGAGCCCCAGATTTGCTGTTGTCCTGGAGAGCTTGCAGAGCACTGGGGAAAGGCAGGCAGAGAATTCCCTGCTAGCACCTTCTCTGTGCCTGGGAAAGAGAAGTGTTCCCATTGCTTCGCAGAATCGCTTTTGTGCAGAAAACAATAACACTTGTTCAGAACGAAAGAAAGCACAGAGCCCCAGATTTTATGTTGTCCTGGAGAGCTTGCAGAGCACTGGGGAAAGGCAGGCAGAGACTTCCCTGCTAGCACCTTCTCTGTGCCTGGGAAGCAGAAGTGTTCACATTGCTTCGCAGAATCGCTTTTGTGCAGAAAACAATAACAACTGTTCAGAACGAAAGAAAGCACAGAGCCCCAGATTTTATGTTGTCCTGGAGAGCTTGCAGAGCACTGGGGAAAAGCAGGCAGAGAATTCCCTGCTAGCACCTTCTCTGTGCCTGGGAAACAGAAGTGTTCACATTTCTTCGCAGAATCGCTTTTGTGCAGAAAACAGTAACACTTGTTCAGAACGAAAGAAAGCACAGAGCCCCAGATTTTATGTTGTCCTGGAGAGCTTGCAGAGCACTGGGGAAAGGCAGGCAGAGAATTCCCTGCTAGCACCTTCTCTGTGCCTGTTCACATTCCTTCGCAGAATCGCTTTTGTGCAGAAAACTGTAACACTTGTTCAGACGAAAGAAAGCACAGAGCCCCAGATTTTATGTTGTCCTGGAGAGCTTGCAGAGCACTGGGGAAAGGCAGGCAGAGACTTCCCTGCTAGCACCTTCTCTGTGCCTGGGAAGCAGAAGTCTTCACATTGCTTCGCAGAATCGCTTTTGTGCAGACAACAGTAACACTTTTTCAGAACAAAAGAAAGCACAGAGCCTCAGATTTTATGTTGTCCTGGAGAGCTTGCAGAGCACTGGGGAAAAGCAAGCAGAGAATTCCCTGCTAGCACCTTCTCTGTGCCTGGGAAACAGAAGTGTTCACATTGCTTCGCAGTATCGCTTTTGTGCAGAAAACAGTAACACTTGTTCAGAAGGAAAGAAAGCACAGAGCCCCATATTTTATGTTGTGCTGGAGAGCTTGCAGAGCACTGGGGAAAAGCAGGCAGAGAATTCCCTGCTAGCACCTTCTCTGTGCCTGGGAAACAGAAGTGTTCCCATTGCTTCGCAGAATCGCTTTTGTGCAGAAAACAGTAACACTTGTTCAGAACGAAAGAAAGCACAGAGCCCCAGATTTTATGTTGTCCTGGAGAGCTTGCAGAGCACTGGGGAAAGGCAGGCAGAGAATTCCCTGCTAGCACCTTCTCTGTGCCTGTTCACATTCCTTCGCAGAATCGCTTTTGTGCAGAAAACAGTAACACTTGTTCAGAACGAAAGAAAGCACAGAGCCCCAGATTTTATGTTGTCCTGGAGAGCTTGCAGAGCACTGGGGAAAGGCAGGCAGAGAATTCCCTGCTAGCACCTTTTCTGTGCCTGTTCACATTGCTTCGCAGAATCGCTTTTGTGCAGAAACCAGTAACACTTGTTCAGAACGAAAGAAAGCACAGAGCCCCAGATCTGCTGTTGTCCTGGTGAGCTTGCAGAGCACTGGGGAAAAGCAGGCAGAGAATTCCCTGCTAGCACCTTCTCTGTGCCTGGGAAACAGAAGTGTTCCCATTGCTTCGCAGAATCGCTTTTGTGCAGAAAACAGTAACACTTGTTCAGAACGAAACAAAGCACAGAGCCCCAGATTTGCTGTTGTCCTGGAGAGCTTGCAGAGCACTGGGGAAAGGCAGGCAGAGAATTCCCTGCTAGCACCTTCTCTGTGCCTGGGAAGCAGAAGTCTTCACATTGCTTCGCAGAATCGCTTTTGTGCAGAAAACAATAACACTTGTTCAGAACGAAAGAAAGCACAGAGCCCCAGATTTTATGTTGTCCTGGAGAGCTTGCAGAGCACTGGGGAAAAGCAGGCAGAGAATTCCCTGCTAGCACCTTCTCTGTGCCTGAGAAACAGAAGTGTTCACATTGCTTCGCAGAATCGCTTTTGTGCAGAAAACAGTAACACTTGTTCAGAACGAAAGAAAGCACAGAGCCCCAGATTTTATGTTGTCCTGGAGAGCTTGCAGAGCACTGGGGAAAAGCAGGCAGAGAATTCCCTGCTAGCACCTTCTCTGTGCCTGGGAAGCAGAAGTGTTCACATTGCTTCGCAGAATCGCTTTTGTGCAGAAAACAGTAACACTTGTTCAGAACGAAAGAAAGCACAGAGCCCCAGATTTTATGTTGTCCTGGAGAGCTTGCAGAGCACTGGGGAAAGGCAGGCAGAGAATTCCCTGCTAGCACCTTCTCTGTGCCTGTTCACATTGCTTCGCAGAATCGCTTTTGTGCAGAAAACAGTAACACTTGTTCAGACGAAAGAAAGCACAGAGCCCCAGATTTTATGTTGTCCTGGAGAGCTTGCAGAGCACTGGGGAAAAGCAGGCAGAGAATTCCCTGCTAGCACCTTCTCTGTGCCTGGGAAACAGAAGTGTTCACATTGCTTCGCAGAATCGCTTTTGTGCAGAAAACAGTAACACTTGTTCAGAAGGAAAGAAAGCACAGAGCCCCATATTTTATGTTGTGCTGGAGAGCTTGCAGAGTACTGGGGAAAAGCAGGCAGAGAATTCCCTGCTAGCACCTTCTCTGTGCCTGGGAAGCAGAAGTGTTCACATTGCTTCGCAGAATCGCTTTTGTGCAGAAAACAGTAACACTTGTTCAGAACGAAAGAAAGCACAGAGCCCCAGATTTTATGTTGTCCTGGAGAGCTTGCAGAGCACTGGGGAAAAGCAGGCAGAGAATTCCCTGCTAGCACCTTCTCTGTGCCTGGGAAACAGAAGTGTTCACATTGCTTCGCAGAATCGCTTTTGTGCAGAAAACAGTAACACTTGTTCAGAACGAAAGAAAGCACAGAGCCCCAGATTTTATGTTGTCCTGGAGAGCTTGCAGAGCACTGGGGAAAAGCAGGCAGAGAATTCCCTGCTAGCACCTTCTCTGTGCCTGGGAAGCAGAAGTCTTCACATTGCTTCGCAGAATCGCTTTTGTGCAGAAAACAAAAACACTTGTTCAGAACGAAAGAAAGCACAGAGCCCCAGATTTTATGTTGTCCTGGAGAGCTTGCAGAGCACTGGGGAAAAGCAGGCAGAGAATTCCCTGCTAGCACCTTCTCTGTGCCTGGGAAGCAGAAGTGTTCACATTGCTTCGCAGAATCGCTTTTGTGCAGAAAACAGTAACACTTGTTCAGAACGAAAGAAAGCACAGAGCCCCAGATTTTATGTTGTCCTGGAGAGCTTGCAGAGCACTGGGGAAAGGCAGGCAGAGAATTCCCTGCTAGCACCTTCTCTGTGCCTGTTCACATTGCTTCGCAGAATCGCTTTTGTGCAGAAAACAGTAACACTTGTTCAGAACGAAAGAAAGCACAGAGCCCCAGATCTGCTGTTGTCCTGGTGAGCTTGCAGAGCACTGGGGAAAAGCAGGCAGAGAATTCCATGCTAGCACCTTCTCTGTGCCTGGGAAACAGAAGTGTTCCCATTGCTTCGCAGAATCGCTTTTGTGCAGAAAACAGTAACACTTGTTCAGAACGAAAGAAAGCACAGAGCCCCAGATTTGCTGTTGTCCTGGAGAGCTTGCAGAGCACTGGGGAAAGGCAGGCAGAGAATTCCCTGCTAGCACCTTCTCTGTGCCTGGGAAAGAGAAGTGTTCCCATTGCTTCGCAGAATCGCTTTTGTGCAGAAAACAATAACACTTGTTCAGAACGAAAGAAAGCACAGAGCCCCAGATTTTATGTTGTCCTGGAGAGCTTGCAGAGCACTGGGGAAAGGCAGGCAGAGACTTCCCTGCTAGCACCTTCTCTGTGCCTGGGAAGCAGAAGTGTTCACATTGCTTCGCAGAATCGCTTTTGTGCAGACAACTGTAACACTTGTTCAGAACGAAAGAAAGCACAGAGCCCCAGATTTTATGTTGTCCTGGAGAGCTTGCAGAGCACTGGGGAAAAGCAGGCAGAGAATTCCCTGCTAGCACCTTCTCTGTGCCTGGGAAGCAGAAGTGTTCACATTTCTTCGCAGAATCGCTTTTGTGCAGAAAACAGTAACACTTGTTCAGAACGAAAGAAAGCACAGAGCCCCAGATTTTATGTTGTCCTGGAGAGCTTGCAGAGCACTGGGGAAAGGCAGGCAGAGAATTCCCTGCTAGCACCTTCTCTGTGCCTGTTCACATTGCTTCGCAGAATCGCTTTTGTGCAGAAAACAGTAACACTTGTTCAGTACGAAAGAAAGCACAGAGCCCCAGATTTTATGTTGTCCTGGAGAGCTTGCAGAGCACTGGGGAAAAGCAGGCAGAGAATTCCCTGCTAGCACCTTCTCTGTGCCTGGGAAGCAGAAGTGTTCACATTGCTTCGCAGAATCGCTTTTGTGCAGAAAACAGTAACACTTGTTCAGAAGGAAAGAAAGCACAGAGCCCCATATTTTATGTTGTGCTGGAGAGCTTGCAGAGTACTGGGGAAAAGCAGGCAGAGAATTCCCTGCTAGCACCTTCTCTGTGCCTGGGAAGCAGAAGTGTTCACATTGCTTCGCAGAATCGCTTTTGTGCAGAAAACAGTAACACTTGTTCAGAACAAAAGAAAGCACAGAGCCCCAGATTTTATGTTGTCCTGGAGAGCTTGCAGAGCACTGGGGAAAAGCAGGCAGAGAATTCCCTGCTAGCACCTTCTCTGTGCCTGGGAAACAGAAGTGTTCACATTGCTTCGCAGAATCGCTTTTGTGCAGAAAACAGTAACACTTGTTCAGAACGAAAGAAAGCACAGAGCCCCAGATTTTATGTTGTCCTGGAGAGCTTGCAGAGCACTGGGGAAAAGCAGGCAGAGAATTCCCTGCTAGCACCTTCTCTGTGCCTGGGAAGCAGAAGTCTTCACATTGCTTCGCAGAATCGCTTTTGTGCAGAAAACAAAAACACTTGTTCAGAACGAAAGAAAGCACAGAGCCCCAGATTTTATGTTGTCCTGGAGAGCTTGCAGAGCACTGGGGAAAAGCAGGCAGAGAATTCCCTGCTAGCACCTTCTCTGTGCCTGGGAAGCAGAAGTGTTCACATTGCTTCGCAGAATCGCTTTTGTGCAGAAAACAGTAACACTTGTTCAGAACGAAAGAAAGCACAGAGCCCCAGATTTTATGTTGTCCTGGAGAGCTTGCAGAGCACTGGGGAAAGGCAGGCAGAGAATTCCCTGCTAGCACCTTCTCTGTGCCTGTTCACATTGCTTCGCAGAATCGCTTTTGTGCAGAAAACAGTAACACTTGTTCAGAACGAAAGAAAGCACAGAGCCCCAGATTTTATGTTGTCCTGGAGAGCTTGCAGAGCACTGGGGAAAAGCAGGCAGAGAATTCCCTGCTAGCACCTTCTCTGTGCCTGGGAAACAGAAGTGTTCCCATTGCTTCGCAGAATCGCTTTTGTGCAGAAAACAGTAACACTTGTTCAGAACGAAAGAAAGCACAGAGCCCCAGATTTGCTGTTGTCCTGGAGAGCTTGCAGAGCACTGGGGAAAGGCAGGCAGAGAATTCCCTGCTAGCACCTTCTCTGTGCCTGGGAAAGAGAAGTGTTCCCATTGCTTCGCAGAATCGCTTTTGTGCAGAAAACAATAACACTTGTTCAGAACGAAAGAAAGCACAGAGCCCCAGATTTTATGTTGTCCTGGAGAGCTTGCAGAGCACTGGGGAAAGGCAGGCAGAGAATTCCCTGCTAGCACCTTCTCTGTGCCTGGGAAGCAGAAGTGTTCACATTGCTTCGCAGAATCGCTTTTGTGCAGAAAACAATAACAACTGTTCAGAACGAAAGAAAGCACAGAGCCCCAGATTTTATGTTGTCCTGGAGAGCTTGCAGAGCACTGGGGAAAGGCAGGCAGAGAATTCCCTGCTAGCACCTTCTCTGTGCCTGTTCACATTGCTTCGCAGAATCGCTTTTGTGCAGAAAACAGTAACACTTGTTCAGACGAAAGAAAGCACAGAGCCCCAGATTTTATGTTGTCCTGGAGAGCTTGCAGAGCACTGGGGAAAAGCAGGCAGAGAATTCCCTGCTAGCACCTTCTCTGTGCCTGGGAAACAGAAGTGTTCACATTGCTTCGCAGAATCGCTTTTGTGCAGAAAACAGTAACACTTGTTCAGAAGGAAAGAAAGCACAGAGCCCCATGTTTTATGTTGTGCTGGAGAGCTTGCAGAGTACTGGGGAAAAGCAGGCAGAGAATTCCCTGCTAGCACCTTCTCTGTGCCTGGGAAGCAGAAGTGTTCACATTGCTTGGCAGAATCGCTTTTGTGCAGAAAACAGTAACACTTGTTCAGAACAAAAGAAAGCACAGAGCCCCAGATTTTATGTTGTCCTGGAGAGCTTGCAGAGCACTGGGGAAAAGCAGGCAGAGAATTCCCTGCTAGCACCTTCTCTGTGCCTGGGAAACAGAAGTGTTCACATTGCTTCGCAGAATCGCTTTTGTGCAGACAACAGTAACACTTGTTCAGAACGAAAGAAAGCACAGAGCCCCAGATTTTATGTTGTCCTGGAGAGCTTGCAGAGCACTGGGGAAAGGCAGGCAGAGAATTCCCTGCTAGCACCTTCTCTGTGCCTGGGAAGCAGAAGTCTTCACATTGCTTCGCAGAATCGCTTTTGTGTAGAAAACAGTAACACTTGTTCAGAACGAAAGAAAGCACAGAGCCCCAGATTTTATGTTGTCCTGGAGAGCTTGCAGAGCACTGGGGAAAAGCAGGCAGAGAATTCCCTGCTAGCACCTTCTCTGTGCCTGGGAAGCAGAAGTGTTCACATTGCTTCGCAGAATCGCTTTTGTGCAGAAAACAGTAACACTTGTTCAGAACAAAAGAAAGCACAGAGCCCCAGATTTTATGTTGTCCTGGAGAGCTTGCAGAGCACTGGGGAAAGGCAGGCAGAGAATTCCCTGCTAGCACCTTCTCTGTGCCTGGGAAACAGAAGTGTTCACATTGCTTCGCAGTATCGCTTTTGTGCAGAAAACAGTAACACTTGTTCAGAAGGAAAGAAAGCACAGAGCCCCATATTTTATGTTGTGCTGGAGAGCTTGCAGAGCACTGGGGAAAAGCAGGCAGAGAATTCCCTGCTAGCACCTTCTCTGTGCCTGGGAAACAGAAGTGTTCACATTGCTTCGCAGAATCGCTTTTGTGCAGAAAACAGTAACACTTGTTCAGAACGAAAGAAACCACAGAGCCCCAGATTTTATGTTGTCCTGTAGAGCTTGCAGAGCACTGGGGAAAGGCAGGCAGAGAATTCCCTGCTAGCACCTTCTCTGTGCCTGTTCACATTCCTTCGCAGAATCGCTTTTGTGCAGAAAACTGTAACACTTGTTCAGACGAAAGAAAGCACAGAGCCCCAGATTTTATGTTGTCCTGGAGAGCTTGCAGAATACTGGGGAAAAGCAGGCAGAGAATTCCCTGCTAGCACCTTCTCTGTGCCTGGGAAACAGAAGTGTTCACATTGCTTCGCAGAATCGCTTTTGTGCAGAAAACAGTAACACTTGTTCAGAACGAAAGAAAGCACAGAGCCCCAGATTTTATGTTGTCCTGGAGAGCTTGCAGAGCACTGGGGAAAGGCAGGCAGAGAATTCCCTGCTAGCACCTTCTCTGTGCCTGGGAAGCAGAAGTCTTCACATTGCTTCGCAGAATCGCTTTTGTGCAGAAAACAGTAACACTTGTTCAGAACGAAAGAAAGCACAGAGCCCCAGATTTTATGTTGTCCTGGAGAGCTTGCAGAGCACTGGGGAAAGGCAGGCAGAGAATTCCCTGCTAGCACCTTCTCTGTGCCTGTTCACATTGCTTCGCAGAATCGCTTTTGTGCAGAAAACAGTAACACTTGTTCAGAACGAAAGAAAGCACAGAGCCCCAGATCTGCTGTTGTCCTGGTGAGCTTGCAGAGCACTGGGGAAAAGCAGGCAGAGAATTCCCTGCTAGCACCTTCTCTGTGCCTGGGAAACAGAAGTGTTCCCATTGCTTCGCAGAATCGCTTTTGTGCAGAAAACAGTAACACTTGTTCAGAACAAAAGAAAGCACAGAGCCCCAGATTTTATGTTGTCCTGGAGAGCTTGCAGAGCACTGGGGAAAGGCAGGCAGAGAATTCCCTGCTAGCACCTTCTCTGTGCCTGGGAAAGAGAAGTGTTCCCATTGCTTCGCAGAATCGCTTTTGTGCAGAAAACAATAACACTTGTTCAGAACGAAAGAAAGCACAGAGCCCCAGATTTTATGTTGTCCTGGAGAGCTTGCAGAGCACTGGGGAAAGGCAGGCAGAGAATTCCCTGCTAGCACCTTCTCTGTGCCTGGCAAGCAGAAGTGTTCACATTGCTTCGCAGAATCGCTTTTGTGCAGAAAACAATAACAACTGTTCAGAACGAAAGAAAGCACAGAGCCCCAGATTTTATGTTGTCCTGGAGAGCTTGCAGAGCACTGGGGAAAGGCAGGCAGAGAATTCCCTGCTAGCACCTTCTCTGTGCCTGTTCACATTGCTTCGCAGAATCGCTTTTGTGCAGAAAACAGTAACACTTGTTCAGACGAAAGAAAGCACAGAGCCCCAGATTTTATGTTGTCCTGGAGAGCTTGCAGAGCACTGGGGAAAAGCAGGCAGAGAATTCCCTGCTAGCACCTTCTCTGTGCCTGGGAAACAGAAGTGTTCACATTGCTTCGCAGAATCGCTTTTGTGCAGAAAACAGTAACACTTGTTCAGAAGGAAAGAAAGCACAGAGCCCCATATTTTATGTTGTGCTGGAGAGCTTGCAGAGTACTGGGGAAAAGCAGGCAGAGACTTCCCTGCTAGCACCTTCTCTGTGCCTGGGAAGCAGAAGTGTTCACATTGCTTCGCAGAATCGCTTTTGTGCAGAAAACAGTAACACTTGTTCAGAACAAAAGAAAGCACAGAGCCCCAGATTTTATGTTGTCCTGGAGAGCTTGCAGAGCACTGGGGAAAAGCAGGCAGAGAATTCCCTGCTAGCACCTTCTCTGTGCCTGGGAAACAGAAGTCTTCACATTGCTTCGCAGTATCGCTTTTGTGCAGAAAACAATAACACTTGTTCAGAACGAAAGAAAGCACAGAGCCCCAGATTTTATGTTGTCCTGGAGAGCTTGCAGAGCACTGGGGAAAAGCAGGCAGAGAATTCCCTGCTAGCACCTTCTCTGTGCCTGGGAAGCAGAAGTGTTCACATTGCTTCGCAGAATCGCTTTTGTGCAGAAAACAGTAACACTTGTTCAGAACGAAAGAAAGCACAGAGCCCCAGATTTTATGTTGTCCTGGAGAGCTTGCAGAGCACTGGGGAAAGGCAGGCAGAGAATTCCCTGCTAGCACCTTCTCTGTGCCTGGGAAACAGAAGTGTTCACATTGCTTCGCAGTATCGCTTTTGTGCAGAAAACAGTAACACTTGTTCAGAACGAAAGAAAGCACAGAGCCCCATATTTTATGTTGTGCTGGAGAGCTTGCAGAGCACTGGGGAAAAGCAGGCAGAGAATTCCCTGCTAGCACCTTCTCTGTGCCTGGGAAACAGAAGTGTTCACATTGCTTCGCAGAATCGCTTTTGTGCAGAAAACAGTAACACTTGTTCAGACGAAAGAAAGCACAGAGCCCCAGATTTTATGTTGTCCTGGAGAGCTTGCAGAGCACTGGGGAAAAGCAGGCAGAGAATTCCCTGCTAGCACCTTCTCTGTGCCTGGGAAACAGAAGTGTTCCCATTGCTTCGCAGAATCGCTTTTGTGCAGAAAACAATAACACTTGTTCAGAACGAAAGAAAGCACAGAGCCCCATATTTTATGTTGTGCTGGAGAGCTTGCAGAGTACTGGGGAAAAGCAGGCAGAGAATTCCCTGCTAGCACCTTCTCTGTGCCTGGGAAGCAGAAGTGTTCACATTGCTTGGCAGAATCGCTTTTGTGCAGAAAACAGTAACACTTGTTCAGAACAAAAGAAAGCACAGAGCCCCAGATCTGCTGTTGTCCTGGTGAGCTTGCAGAGCACTGGGGAAAAGCAGGCAGAGAATTCCCTGCTAGCACCTTCTCTGTGCCTGGGAAACAGAAGTGTTCACATTGCTTCGCAGAATCGCTTTTGTGCAGACAACAGTAACACTTGTTCAGAACGAAAGAAAGCACAGAGCCCCAGATTTTATGTTGTCCTGGAGAGCTTGCAGAGCACTGGGGAAAGGCAGGCAGAGAATTCCCTGCTAGCACCTTCTCTGTGCCTGGGAAGCAGAAGTCTTCACATTGCTTCGCAGAATCGCTTTTGTGTAGAAAACAGTAACACTTGTTCAGAACGAAAGAAAGCACAGAGCCCCAGATTTTATGTTGTCCTGGAGAGCTTGCAGAGCACTGGGGAAAAGCAGGCAGAGAATTCCCTGCTAGCACCTTCTCTGTGCCTGGGAAGCAGAAGTGTTCACATTGCTTCGCAGAATCGCTTTTGTGCAGAAAACAGTAACACTTGTTCAGAACAAAAGAAAGCACAGAGCCCCAGATTTTATGTTGTCCTGGAGAGCTTGCAGAGCACTGGGGAAAGGCAGGCAGAGAATTCCCTGCTAGCACCTTCTCTGTGCCTGGGAAACAGAAGTGTTCACATTGCTTCGCAGTATCGCTTTTGTGCAGAAAACAGTAACACTTGTTCAGAAGGAAAGAAAGCACAGAGCCCCATATTTTATGTTGTGCTGGAGAGCTTGCAGAGCACTGGGGAAAAGCAGGCAGAGAATTCCCTGCTAGCACCTTCTCTGTGCCTGGGAAACAGAAGTGTTCACATTTCTTCGCAGAATCGCTTTTGTGCAGAAAACAGTAACACTTGTTCAGAACGAAAGAAAGCACAGAGCCCCAGATTTTATGATGTCCTGTAGAGCTTGCAGAGCACTGGGGAAAGGCAGGCAGAGAATTCCCTGCTAGCACCTTCTCTGTGCCTGTTCACATTCCTTCGCAGAATCGCTTTTGTGCAGAAAACTGTAACACTTGTTCAGACGAAAGAAAGCACAGAGCCCCAGATTTTATGTTGTCCTGGAGAGCTTGCAGAATACTGGGGAAAAGCAGGCAGAGAATTCCCTGCTAGCACCTTCTCTGTGCCTGGGAAACAGAAGTGTTCACATTGCTTCGCAGAATCGCTTTTGTGCAGAAAACAGTAACACTTGTTCAGAACGAAAGAAAGCACAGAGCCCCAGATTTTATGTTGTCCTGGAGAGCTTGCAGAGCACTGGGGAAAGGCAGGCAGAGAATTCCCTGCTAGCACCTTCTCTGTGCCTGGGAAGCAGAAGTGTTCACATTGCTTGGCAGAATCGCTTTTGTGCAGAAAACAGTAACACTTGTTCAGAACGAAAGAAAGCACAGAGCCCCAGATTTTATGTTGTCCTGGAGAGCTTGCAGAGCACTGGGGAAAAGCAGGCAGAGAATTCCCTGCTAGCACCTTCTCTGTGCCTGGGAAGCAGAAGTGTTCACATTGCTTCGCAGAATCGCTTTTGTGCAGAAAACAGTAACACTTGTTCAGAACGAAAGAAAGCACAGAGCCCCAGATTTTATGTTGTCCTGGAGAGCTTGCAGAGCACTGGGGAAAGGCAGGCAGAGAATTCCCTGCTAGCACCTTCTCTGTGCCTGTTCACATTGCTTCGCAGAATCGCTTTTGTGCAGAAAACAGTAACACTTGTTCAGAACGAAAGAAAGCACAGAGCCCCAGATCTGCTGTTGTCCTGGTGAGCTTGCAGAGCACTGGGGAAAAGCAGGCAGAGAATTCCCTGCTAGCACCTTCTCTGTGCCTGGGAAACAGAAGTGTTCCCATTGCTTCGCAGAATCGCTTTTGTGCAGAAAACAGTAACACTTGTTCAGAACAAAAGAAAGCACAGAGCCCCAGATTTTATGTTGTCCTGGAGAGCTTGCAGAGCACTGGGGAAAGGCAGGCAGAGAATTCCCTGCTAGCACCTTCTCTGTGCCTGGGAAAGAGAAGTGTTCCCATTGCTTCGCAGAATCGCTTTTGTGCAGAAAACAATAACACTTGTTCAGAACGAAAGAAAGCACAGAGCCCCAGATTTTATGTTGTCCTGGAGAGCTTGCAGAGCACTGGGGAAAGGCAGGCAGAGAATTCCCTGCTAGCACCTTCTCTGTGCCTGGGAAGCAGAAGTGTTCACATTGCTTCGCAGAATCGCTTTTGTGCAGAAAACAATAACAACTGTTCAGAACGAAAGAAAGCACAGAGCCCCAGATTTTATGTTGTCCTGGAGAGCTTGCAGAGCACTGGGGAAAAGCAGGCAGAGAATTCCCTGCTAGCACCTTCTCTGTGCCTGGGAAGCAGAAGTGTTCACATTTCTTCGCAGAATCGCTTTTGTGCAGAAAACAGTAACACTTGTTCAGAACGAAAGAAAGCACAGAGCCCCAGATTTTATGTTGTCCTGGAGAGCTTGCAGAGCACTGGGGAAAGGCAGGCAGAGAATTCCCTGCTAGCACCTTCTCTGTGCCTGTTCACATTGCTTCGCAGAATCGCTTTTGTGCAGAAAACAGTAACACTTGTTCAGACGAAAGAAAGCACAGAGCCCCAGATTTTATGTTGTCCTGGAGAGCTTGCAGAGCACTGGGGAAAAGCAGGCAGAGAATTCCCTGCTAGCACCTTCTCTGTGCCTGGGAAACAGAAGTGTTCACATTGCTTCGCAGAATCGCTTTTGTGCAGAAAACAGTAACACTTGTTCAGAAGGAAAGAAAGCACAGAGCCCCATATTTTATGTTGTGCTGGAGAGCTTGCAGAGTACTGGGGAAAAGCAGGCAGAGAATTCCCTGCTAGCACCTTCTCTGTGCCTGGGAAACAGAAGTGTTCACATTGCTTGGCAGAATCGCTTTTGTGCAGAAAACAGTAACACTTGTTCAGAACAAAAGAAAGCACAGAGCCCCAGATTTTATGTTGTCCTGGAGAGCTTGCAGAGCACTGGGGAAAAGCAGGCAGAGAATTCCCTGCTAGCACCTTCTCTGTGCCTGGGAAACAGAAGTGTTCACATTGCTTCGCAGAATCGCTTTTGTGCAGACAACAGTAACACTTGTTCAGAACGAAAGAAAGCACAGAGCCCCAGATTTTATGTTGTCCTGGAGAGCTTGCAGAGCACTGGGGAAAGGCAGGCAGAGAATTCCCTGCTAGCACCTTCTCTGTGCCTGGGAAGCAGAAGTCTTCACATTGCTTCGCAGAATCGCTTTTGTGCAGAAAACAATAACACTTGTTCAGAACGAAAGAAAGCACAGAGCCCCAGATTTTATGTTGTCCTGGAGAGCTTGCAGAGCACTGGGGAAAAGCAGGCAGAGAATTCCCTGCTAGCACCTTCTCTGTGCCTGGGAAGCAGAAGTGTTCACATTGCTTCGCAGAATCGCTTTTGTGCAGAAAACAGTAACACTTGTTCAGAACGAAAGAAAGCACAGAGCCCCAGATTTTATGTTGTCCTGGAGAGCTTGCAGAGCACTGGGGAAAGGCAGGCAGAGAATTCCCTGCTAGCACCTTCTCTGTGCCTGGGAAACAGAAGTGTTCACATTGCTTCGCAGTATCGCTTTTGTGCAGAAAACAGTAACACTTGTTCAGAACGAAAGAAAGCACAGAGCCCCATATTTTATGTTGTGCTGGAGAGCTTGCAGAGCACTGGGGAAAAGCAGGCAGAGAATTCCCTGCTAGCACCTTCTCTGTGCCTGGGAAACAGAAGTGTTCACATTGCTTCGCAGAATCGCTTTTGTGCAGAAAACAGTAACACTTGTTCAGAACGAAAGAAAGCACAGAGCCCCAGATTTTATGTTGTCCTGGAGAGCTTGCAGAGCACTGGGGAAAGGCAGGCAGAGAATTCCCTGCTAGCACCTTCTCTGTGCCTGTTCACATTGCTTCGCAGAATCGCTTTTGTGCAGAAAACAGTAACACTTGTTCAGACGAAAGAAAGCACAGAGCCCCAGATTTTATGTTGTGCTGGAGAGCTTGCAGAGCACTGGGGAAAAGCAGGCAGAGAATTCCCTGCTAGCACCTTCTCTGTGCCTGGGAAACAGAAGTGTTCCCATTGCTTCGCAGAATCGCTTTTGTGCAGAAAACAATAACACTTGTTCAGAACGAAAGAAAGCACAGAGCCCCATATTTTATGTTGTGCTGGAGAGCTTGCAGAGTACTGGGGAAAAGCAGGCAGAGAATTCCCTGCTAGCACCTTCTCTGTGCCTGGGAAGCAGAAGTGTTCACATTGCTTGGCAGAATCGCTTTTGTGCAGAAAACAGTAACACTTGTTCATAACAAAAGAAAGCACAGAGCCCCAGATTTTATGTTGTCCTGGAGAGCTTGCAGAGCACTGGGGAAAAGCAGGCAGAGAATTCCCTGCTAGCACCTTCTCTGTGCCTGGGAAACAGAAGTGTTCACATTGCTTCGCAGAATCGCTTTTGTGCAGAAAACAGTAACACTTGTTCAGAACGAAAGAAAGCACAGAGCCCCAGATTTTATGTTGTCCTGGAGAGCTTGCAGAGCACTGGGGAAAGGCAGGCAGAGAATTCCCTGCTAGCACCTTCTCTG
Organism: Strix uralensis; assembly: GCF_047716275.1. Taxonomy (NCBI): domain Eukaryota; kingdom Metazoa; phylum Chordata; class Aves; order Strigiformes; family Strigidae; genus Strix; species Strix uralensis. Next base: position 27,317,169 of record NC_133981.1, on the reverse strand, counting down.
TGCCTGGGAAGCAGAAGTCTTCACATTGCTTCGCAGAATCGCTTTTGTGTAGAAAACAGTAACACTTGTTCAGAACGAAAGAAAGCACAGAGCCCCAGATTTTATGTTGTCCTGGAGAGCTTGCAGAGCACTGGGGAAAAGCAGGCAGAGAATTCCCTGCTAGCACCTTCTCTGTGCCTGGGAAGCAGAAGTGTTCACATTGCTTCGCAGAATCGCTTTTGTGCAGAAAACAGTAACACTTGTTCAGAACAAAAGAAAGCACAGAGCCCCAGATTTTATGTTGTCCTGGAGAGCTTGCAGAGCACTGGGGAAAGGCAGGCAGAGAATTCCCTGCTAGCACCTTCTCTGTGCCTGGGAAACAGAAGTGTTCACATTGCTTCGCAGTATCGCTTTTGTGCAGAAAACAGTAACACTTGTTCAGAAGGAAAGAAAGCACAGAGCCCCATATTTTATGTTGTGCTGGAGAGCTTGCAGAGCACTGGGGAAAAGCAGGCAGAGAATTCCCTGCTAGCACCTTCTCTGTGCCTGGGAAACAGAAGTGTTCACATTGCTTCGCAGAATCGCTTTTGTGCAGAAAACAGTAACACTTGTTCAGAACGAAAGAAAGCACAGAGCCCCAGATTTTATGTTGTCCTGGAGAGCTTGCAGAGCACTGGGGAAAGGCAGGCAGAGAATTCCCTGCTAGCACCTTCTCTGTGCCTGTTCACATTCCTTCGCAGAATCGCTTTTGTGCAGAAAACTGTAACACTTGTTCAGACGAAAGAAAGCACAGAGCCCCAGATTTTATGTTGTCCTGGAGAGCTTGCAGAATACTGGGGAAAAGCAGGCAGAGAATTCCCTGCTAGCACCTTCTCTGTGCCTGGGAAACAGAAGTGTTCACATTGCTTCGCAGAATCGCTTTTGTGCAGAAAACAGTAACACTTGTTCAGAACGAAAGAAAGCACAGAGCCCCAGATTTTATGTTGTCCTGGAGAGCTTGCAGAGCACTGGGGAAAGGCAGGCAGAGAATTCCCTGCTAGCACCTTCTCTGTGCCTGGGAAGCAGAAGTCTTCACATTGCTTCGCAGAATCGCTTTTGTGCAGAAAACAATAACACTTGTTCAGAACGAAAGAAAGCACAGAGCCCCAGATTTTATGTTGTCCTGGAGAGCTTGCAGAGCACTGGGGAAAAGCAGGCAGAGAATTCCCTGCTAGCACCTTCTCTGTGCCTGGGAAGCAGAAGTGTTCACATTGCTTCGCAGAATCGCTTTTGTGCAGAAAACAGTAACACTTGTTCAGAACGAAAGAAAGCACAGAGCCCCAGATTTTATGTTGTCCTGGAGAGCTTGCAGAGCACTGGGGAAAGGCAGGCAGAGAATTCCCTGCTAGCACCTTCTCTGTGCCTGTTCACATTGCTTCGCAGAATCGCTTTTGTGCAGAAAACAGTAACACTTGTTCAGAACGAAAGAAAGCACAGAGCCCCAGATCTGCTGTTGTCCTGGTGAGCTTGCAGAGCACTGGGGAAAAGCAGGCAGAGAATTCCCTGCTAGCACCTTCTCTGTGCCTGGGAAACAGAAGTGTTCCCATTGCTTCGCAGAATCGCTTTTGTGCAGAAAACAGTAACACTTGTTCAGAACAAAAGAAAGCACAGAGCCCCAGATTTTATGTTGTCCTGGAGAGCTTGCAGAGCACTGGGGAAAGGCAGGCAGAGAATTCCCTGCTAGCACCTTCTCTGTGCCTGGGAAAGAGAAGTGTTCCCATTGCTTCGCAGAATCGCTTTTGTGCAGAAAACAATAACACTTGTTCAGAACGAAAGAAAGCACAGAGCCCCAGATTTTATGTTGTCCTGGAGAGCTTGCAGAGCACTGGGGAAAGGCAGGCAGAGAATTCCCTGCTAGCACCTTCTCTGTGCCTGGGAAGCAGAAGTGTTCACATTGCTTCGCAGAATCGCTTTTGTGCAGAAAACAGTAACACTTGTTCAGAACGAAAGAAAGCACAGAGCCCCAGATCTGCTGTTGTCCTGGTGAGCTTGCAGAGCACTGGGGAAAAGCAGGCAGAGAATTCCCTGCTAGCACCTTCTCTGTGCCTGGGAAACAGAAGTGTTCCCATTGCTTCGCAGAATCGCTTTTGTGCAGAAAACAGTAACACTTGTTCAGAACAAAAGAAAGCACAGAGCCCCAGATTTTATGTTGTCCTGGAGAGCTTGCAGAGCACTGGGGAAAGGCAGGCAGAGAATTCCCTGCTAGCACCTTCTCTGTGCCTGGGAAAGAGAAGTGTTCCCATTGCTTCGCAGAATCGCTTTTGTGCAGAAAACAATAACACTTGTTCAGAACGAAAGAAAGCACAGAGCCCCAGATTTTATGTTGTCCTGGAGAGCTTGCAGAGCACTGGGGAAAGGCAGGCAGAGAATTCCCTGCTATCACCTTCTCTGTGCCTGGGAAGCAGAAGTGTTCCCATTGCTTCGCAGAATCGCTTTTGTGCAGAAAACAATAACAACTGTTCAGAACGAAAGAAAGCACAGAGCCCCAGATTTTATGTTGTCCTGGAGAGCTTGCAGAGCACTGGGGAAAAGCAGGCAGAGAATTCCCTGCTAGCACCTTCTCTGTGCCTGGGAAGCAGAAGTGTTCACATTTCTTCGCAGAATCGCTTTTGTGCAGAAAACAGTAACACTTGTTCAGAACGAAAGAAAGCACAGAGCCCCAGATTTTATGTTGTCCTGGAGAGCTTGCAGAGCACTGGGGAAAGGCAGGCAGAGAATTCCCTGCTAGCACCTTCTCTGTGCCTGTTCACATTGCTTCGCAGTATCGCTTTTGTGCAGAAAACAGTAACACTTGTTCAGACGAAAGAAAGCACAGAGCCCCAGATTTTATGTTGTCCTGGAGAGCTTGCAGAGCACTGGGGAAAAGCAGGCAGAGAATTCCCTGCTAGCACCTTCTCTGTGCCTGGGAAACAGAAGTGTTCACATTGCTTCGCAGAATCGCTTTTGTGCAGAAAACAGTAACACTTGTTCAGAAGGAAAGAAAGCACAGAGCCCCATATTTTATGTTGTGCTGGAGAGCTTGCAGAGTACTGGGGAAAAGCAGGCAGAGAATTCCCTGCTAGCACCTTCTCTGTGCCTGGGAAACAGAAGTGTTCACATTGCTTGGCAGAATCGCTTTTGTGCAGAAAACAGTAACACTTGTTCAGAACAAAAGAAAGCACAGAGCCCCAGATTTTATGTTGTCCTGGAGAGCTTGCAGAGCACTGGGGAAAAGCAGGCAGAGAATTCCCTGCTAGCACCTTCTCTGTGCCTGGGAAACAGAAGTGTTCACATTGCTTCGCAGAATCGCTTTTGTGCAGACAACAGTAACACTTGTTCAGAACGAAAGAAAGCACAGAGCCCCAGATTTTATGTTGTCCTGGAGAGCTTGCAGAGCACTGGGGAAAGGCAGGCAGAGAATTCCCTGCTAGCACCTTCTCTGTGCCTGGGAAGCAGAAGTCTTCACATTGCTTCGCAGAATCGCTTTTGTGCAGAAAACAATAACACTTGTTCAGAACGAAAGAAAGCACAGAGCCCCAGATTTTATGTTGTCCTGGAGAGCTTGCAGAGCACTGGGGAAAAGCAGGCAGAGAATTCCCTGCTAGCACCTTCTCTGTGCCTGGGAAGCAGAAGTGTTCACATTGCTTCGCAGAATCGCTTTTGTGCAGAAAACAGTAACACTTGTTCAGAACGAAAGAAAGCACAGAGCCCCAGATTTTATGTTGTCCTGGAGAGCTTGCAGAGCACTGGGGAAAGGCAGGCAGAGAATTCCCTGCTAGCACCTTCTCTGTGCCTGGGAAACAGAAGTGTTCACATTGCTTCGCAGTATCGCTTTTGTGCAGAAAACAGTAACACTTGTTCAGAACGAAAGAAAGCACAGAGCCCCATATTTTATGTTGTGCTGGAGAGCTTGCAGAGCACTGGGGAAAAGCAGGCAGAGAATTCCCTGCTAGCACCTTCTCTGTGCCTGGGAAACAGAAGTGTTCACATTGCTTCGCAGAATCGCTTTTGTGCAGAAAACAGTAACACTTGTTCAGAACGAAAGAAAGCACAGAGCCCCAGATTTTATGTTGTCCTGGAGAGCTTGCAGAGCACTGGGGAAAGGCAGGCAGAGAATTCCCTGCTAGCACCTTCTCTGTGCCTGTTCACATTGCTTCGCAGAATCGCTTTTGTGCAGAAAACAGTAACACTTGTTCAGACGAAAGAAAGCACAGAGCCCCAGATTTTATGTTGTCCTGGAGAGCTTGCAGAGCACTGGGGAAAAGCAGGCAGAGAATTCCCTGCTAGCACCTTCTCTGTGCCTGGGAAACAGAAGTGTTCCCATTGCTTCGCAGAATCGCTTTTGTGCAGAAAACAATAACACTTGTTCAGAACGAAAGAAAGCACAGAGCCCCATATTTTATGTTGTGCTGGAGAGCTTGCAGAGTACTGGGGAAAAGCAGGCAGAGAATTTCCTGCTAGCACCTTCTCTGTGCCTGGGAAGCAGAAGTGTTCACATTGCTTGGCAGAATCGCTTTTGTGCAGAAAACAGTAACACTTGTTCAGAACAAAAGAAAGCACAGAGCCCCAGATTTTATGTTGTCCTGGAGAGCTTGCAGAGCACTGGGGAAAGGCAGGCAGAGAATTCCCTGCTAGCACCTTCTCTGTGCCTGTTCACATTCCTTCGCAGAATCGCTTTTGTGCAGAAAACTGTAACACTTGTTCAGACGAAAGAAAGCACAGAGCCCCAGATTTTATGTTGTCCTGGAGAGCTTGCAGAATACTGGGGAAAAGCAGGCAGAGAATTCCCTGCTAGCACCTTCTCTGTGCCTGGGAAACAGAAGTGTTCACATTGCTTCGCAGAATCGCTTTTGTGCAGAAAACAGTAACACTTGTTCAGAACGAAAGAAAGCACAGAGCCCCAGATTTTATGTTGTCCTGGAGAGCTTGCAGAGCACTGGGGAAAGGCAGGCAGAGAATTCCCTGCTAGCACCTTCTCTGTGCCTGGGAAGCAGAAGTGTTCACATTGCTTCGCAGAATCGCTTTTGTGCAGAAAACAATAACACTTGTTCAGAACGAAAGAAAGCACAGAGCCCCATATTTTATGTTGTGCTGGAGAGCTTGCAGAGTACTGGGGAAAAGCAGGCAGAGAATTTCCTGCTAGCACCTTCTCTGTGCCTGGGAAGCAGAAGTGTTCACATTGCTTGGCAGAATCGCTTTTGTGCAGAAAACAGTAACACTTGTTCAGAACAAAAGAAAGCACAGAGCCCCAGATTTTATGTTGTCCTGGAGAGCTTGCAGAGCACTGGGGAAAAGCAGGCAGAGAATTCCCTGCTAGCACCTTCTCTGTGCCTGGGAAACAGAAGTGTTCACATTGCTTCGCAGAATCGCTTTTGTGCAGAAAACAGTAACACTTGTTCAGAACGAAAGAAAGCACAGAGCCCCAGATTTTATGTTGTCCTGGAGAGCTTGCAGAGCACTGGGGAAAGGCAGGCAGAGAATTCCCTGCTAGCACCTTCTCTGTGCCTGGGAAGCAGAAGTCTTCACATTGCTTCGCAGAATCGCTTTTGTGCAGAAAACAATAACACTTGTTCAGAACGAAAGAAAGCACAGAGCCGCAGATTTTATGTTGTCCTGGAGAGCTTGCAGAGCACTGGGGAAAAGCAGGCAGAGAATTCCCTGCTAGCACCTTCTCTGTGCCTGGGAAGCAGAAGTGTTCACATTGCTTCGCAGAATCGCTTTTGTGCAGAAAACAGTAACACTTGTTCAGAACGAAAGAAAGCACAGAGCCCCAGATTTTATGTTGTCCTGGAGAGCTTGCAGAGCACTGGGGAAAGGCAGGCAGAGAATTCCCTGCTAGCACCTTCTCTGTGCCTGTTCACATTGCTTCGCAGAATCGCTTTTGTGCAGAAAACAGTAACACTTGTTCAGACGAAAGTAAGCACAGAGCCCCAGATTTTATGTTGTCCTGGAGAGCTTGCAGAGCACTGGGGAAAAGCAGGCAGAGAATTCCCTGCTAGCACCTTCTCTGTGCCTGGGAAACAGAAGTGTTCACATTGCTTCGCAGAATCGCTTTTGTGCAGAAAACAGTAAGACTTGTTCAGAAGGAAAGAAAGCACAGAGCCCCATATTTTATGTTGTGCTGGAGAGCTTGCAGAGTACTGGGGAAAAGCAGGCAGAGAATTCCCTGCTAGCACCTTCTCTGTGCCTGGGAAGCAGAAGTGTTCACATTGCTTGGCAGAATCGCTTTTGTGCAGAAAACAGTAACACTTGTTCAGAACAAAAGAAAGCACAGAGCCCCAGATTTTATGTTGTCCTGGAGAGCTTGCAGAGCACTGGGGAAAGGCAGGCAGAGAATTCCCTGCTAGCACCTTCTCTGTGCCTGGGAAATAGAAGTGTTCACATTGCTTCGCAGAATCGCTTTTGTGCAGAAAACAATAACAACTGTTCAGAACGAAAGAAAGCACAGAGCCCCAGATCTGCTGTTGTCCTGGTGAGCTTGCAGAGCACTGGGGAAAAGCAGGCAGAGAATTCCCTGCTAGCACCTTCTCTGTGCCTGGGAAACAGAAGTGTTCCCATTGCTTCGCAGAATCGCTTTTGTGCAGAAAACAGTAACACTTGTTCAGAACGAAACAAAGCACAGAGCCCCAGATTTGCTGTTGTCCTGGAGAGCTTGCAGAGCACTGGGGAAAGGCAGGCAGAGAATTCCCTGCTAGCACCTTCTCTGTGCCTGGGAAAGAGAAGTGTTCCCATTGCTTCGCAGAATCGCTTTTGTGCAGAAAACAATAACACTTGTTCAGAACGAAAGAAAGCACAGAGCCCCAGATTTTATGTTGTCCTGGAGAGCTTGCAGAGCACTGGGGAAAGGCAGGCAGAGACTTCCCTGCTAGCACCTTCTCTGTGCCTGGGAAGCAGAAGTGTTCACATTGCTTCGCAGAATCGCTTTTGTGCAGAAAACAATAACAACTGTTCAGAACGAAAGAAAGCACAGAGCCCCAGATTTTATGTTGTCCTGGAGAGCTTGCAGAGCACTGGGGAAAAGCAGGCAGAGAATTCCCTGCTAGCACCTTCTCTGTGCCTGGGAAACAGAAGTGTTCACATTTCTTCGCAGAATCGCTTTTGTGCAGAAAACAGTAACACTTGTTCAGAACGAAAGAAAGCACAGAGCCCCAGATTTTATGTTGTCCTGGAGAGCTTGCAGAGCACTGGGGAAAGGCAGGCAGAGAATTCCCTGCTAGCACCTTCTCTGTGCCTGTTCACATTGCTTCGCAGAATCGCTTTTGTGCAGAAAACAGTAACACTTGTTCAGACGAAAGAAAGCACAGAGCCCCAGATTTTATGTTGTCCTGGAGAGCTTGCAGAGCACTGGGGAAAAGCAGGCAGAGAATTCCCTGCTGGCACCTTCTCTGTGCCTGGGAAACAGAAGTGTTCACATTGCTTCGCAGAATCGCTTTTGTGCAGAAAACAGTAACACTTGTTCAGAAGGAAAGAAAGCACAGAGCCCCATATTTTATGTTGTGCTGGAGAGCTTGCAGAGTACTGGGGAAAAGCAGGCAGAGAATTCCCTGCTAGCACCTTCTCTGTGCCTGGGAAGCAGAAGTGTTCACATTGCTTGGCAGAATCGCTTTTGTGCAGAAAACAGTAACACTTGTTCAGAACAAAAGAAAGCACAGAGCCCCAGATTTTATGTTGTCCTGGAGAGCTTGCAGAGCACTGGGGAAAAGCAGGCAGAGAATTCCCTGCTAGCACCTTCTCTGTGCCTGGGAAACAGAAGTGTTCACATTGCTTCGCAGAATCGCTTTTGTGCAGAAAACAGTAACACTTGTTCAGAACGAAAGAAAGCACAGAGCCGCAGATTTTATGTTGTCCTGGAGAGCTTGCAGAGCACTGGGGAAAGGCAGGCAGAGAATTCCCTGCTAGCACCTTCTCTGTGCCTGGGAAGCAGGAGTCTTCACATTGCTTCGCAGAATCGCTTTTGTGCAGAAAACAATAACACTTGTTCAGAACGAAAGAAAGCACAGAGCCCCAGATTTTATGTTGTCCTGGAGAGCTTGCAGAGCACTGGGGAAAAGCAGGCAGAGAATTCCCTGCTAGCACCTTCTCTGTGCCTGGGAAACAGAAGTGTTCACATTTCTTCGCAGAATCGCTTTTGTGCAGAAAACAGTAACACTTGTTCAGAACGAAAGAAAGCACAGAGCCCCAGATTTTATGTTGTCCTGGAGAGCTTGCAGAGCACTGGGGAAAGGCAGGCAGAGAATTCCCTGCTAGCACCTTCTCTGTGCCTGTTCACATTGCTTCGCAGAATCGCTTTTGTGCAGAAAACAGTAACACTTGTTCAGAACGAAAGAAAGCACAGAGCCCCAGATTTTATGTTGTCCTGGAGAGCTTGCAGAGCACTGGGGAAAGGCAGGCAGAGAATTCCCTGCTAGCACCTTCTCTGTGCCTGTTCACATTGCTTCGCAGAATCGCTTTTGTGCAGAAAACAGTAACACTTGTTCAGACGAAAGAAAGCACAGAGCCCCAGATTTTATGTTGTCCTGGAGAGCTTGCAGAGCACTGGGGAAAAGCAGGCAGAGAATTCCCTGCTGGCACCTTCTCTGTGCCTGGGAAACAGAAGTGTTCACATTGCTTCGCAGAATCGCTTTTGTGCAGAAAACAGTAACACTTGTTCAGAAGGAAAGAAAGCACAGAGCCCCATATTTTATGTTGTGCTGGAGAGCTTGCAGAGTACTGGGGAAAAGCAGGCAGAGAATTCCCTGCTAGCACCTTCTCTGTGCCTGGGAAGCAGAAGTGTTCACATTGCTTGGCAGAATCGCTTTTGTGCAGAAAACAGTAACACTTGTTCAGAACAAAAGAAAGCACAGAGCCCCAGATTTTATGTTGTCCTGGAGAGCTTGCAGAGCACTGGGGAAAAGCAGGCAGAGAATTCCCTGCTAGCACCTTCTCTGTGCCTGGGAAACAGAAGTGTTCCCATTGCTTCGCAGAATCGCTTTTGTGCAGAAAACAGTAACACTTGTTCAGAACGAAAGAAAGCACAGAGCCGCAGATTTTATGTTGTCCTGGAGAGCTTGCAGAGCACTGGGGAAAGGCAGGCAGAGAATTCCCTGCTAGCACCTTCTCTGTGCCTGGGAAGCAGAAGTCTTCACATTGCTTCGCAGAATCGCTTTTGTGCAGAAAACAATAACACTTGTTCAGAACGAAAGAAAGCACAGAGCCGCAGATTTTATGTTGTCCTGGAGAGCTTGCAGAGCACTGGGGAAAAGCAGGCAGAGAATTCCCTGCTAGCACCTTCTCTGTGCCTGGGAAGCAGAAGTGTTCACATTGCTTCGCAGAATCGCTTTTGTGCAGAAAACAGTAACACTTGTTCAGAACGAAAGAAAGCACAGAGCCCCAGATTTTATGTTGTCCTGGAGAGCTTGCAGAGCACTGGGGAAAGGCAGGCAGAGAATTCCCTGCTAGCACCTTCTCTGTGCCTGTTCACATTGCTTCGCAGAATCGCTTTTGTGCAGAAAACAGTAACACTTGTTCAGACGAAAGAAAGCACAGAGCCCCAGATTTTATGTTGTCCTGGAGAGCTTGCAGAGCACTGGGGAAAAGCAGGCAGAGAATTCCCTGCTAGCACCTTCTCTGTGCCTGGGAAACAGAAGTGTTCCCATTGCTTCGCAGAATCGCTTTTGTGCAGAAAACAGTAACACTTGTTCAGAACGAAACAAAGCACAGAGCCCCAGATTTGCTGTTGTCCTGGAGAGCTTGCAGAGCACTGGGGAAAGGCAGGCAGAGAATTCCCTGCTAGCACCTTCTCTGTGCCTGGGAAGCAGAAGTCTTCACATTGCTTCGCAGAATCGCTTTTGTGCAGAAAACAATAACACTTGTTCAGAACGAAAGAAAGCACAGAGCCCCAGATTTTATGTTGTCCTGGAGAGCTTGCAGAGCACTGGGGAAAAGCAGGCAGAGAATTCCCTGCTAGCACCTTCTCTGTGCCTGGGAAGCAGAAGTGTTCACATTGCTTCGCAGAATCGCTTTTGTGCAGAAAACAGTAACACTTGTTCAGAACGAAAGAAAGCACAGAGCCCCAGATTTTATGTTGTCCTGGAGAGCTTGCAGAGCACTGGGGAAAAGCAGGCAGAGAATTCCCTGCTAGCACCTTCTCTGTGCCTGGGAAACAGAAGTGTTCACATTGCTTCGCAGAATCGCTTTTGTGCAGAAAACAGTAACACTTGTTCAGAAGGAAAGAAAGCACAGAGCCCCATATTTTATGTTGTGCTGGAGAGCTTGCAGAGTACTGGGGAAAAGCAGGCAGAGAATTCCCAGCTAGCACCTTCTCTGTGCCTGGGAAGCAGAAGTGTTCACATTTCTTGGCAGAATCGCTTTTGTGCAGAAAACAGTAACACTTGTTCAGAACAAAAGAAAGCACAGAGCCCCAGATTTTATGTTGTCCTGGAGAGCTTGCAGAGCACTGGGGAAAAGCAGGCAGAGAATTCCCTGCTAGCACCTTCTCTGTGCCTGAGAAACAGAAGTGTTCACATTGCTTCGCAGAATCGCTTTTGTGCAGAAAACAGTAACACTTGTTCAGAACGAAAGAAAGCACAGAGCCCCAGATTTTATGTTGTCCTGGAGAGCTTGCAGAGCACTGGGGAAAAGCAGGCAGAGAATTCCCTGCTAGCACCTTCTCTGTGCCTGGGAAGCAGAAGTGTTCACATTGCTTCGCAGAATCGCTTTTGTGCAGAAAACAGTAACACTTGTTCAGAACGAAAGAAAGCACAGAGCCCCAGATTTTATGTTGTCCTGGAGAGCTTGCAGAGCACTGGGGAAAGGCAGGCAGAGAATTCCCTGCTAGCACCTTCTCTGTGCCTGTTCACATTGCTTCGCAGAATCGCTTTTGTGCAGAAAACAGTAACACTTGTTCAGACGAAAGAAAGCACAGAGCCCCAGATTTTATGTTGTCCTGGAGAGCTTGCAGAGCACTGGGGAAAAGCAGGCAGAGAATTCCCTGCTAGCACCTTCTCTGTGCCTGGGAAACAGAAGTGTTCACATTGCTTCGCAGAATCGCTTTTGTGCAGAAAACAGTAACACTTGTTCAGAAGGAAAGAAAGCACAGAGCCCCATATTTTATGTTGTGCTGGAGAGCTTGCAGAGTACTGGGGAAAAGCAGGCAGAGAATTCCCTGCTAGCACCTTCTCTGTGCCTGGGAAGCAGAAGTGTTCACATTGCTTCGCAGAATCGCTTTTGTGCAGAAAACAGTAACACTTGTTCAGAACAAAAGAAAGCACAGAGCCCCAGATTTTATGTTGTCCTGGAGAGCTTGCAGAGCACTGGGGAAAAGCAGGCAGAGAATTCCCTGCTAGCACCTTCTCTGTGCCTGGGAAACAGAAGTGTTCACATTGCTTCGCAGAATCGCTTTTGTGCAGAAAACAGTAACACTTGTTCAGAACGAAAGAAAGCACAGAGCCCCAGATTTTATGTTGTCCTGGAGAGCTTGCAGAGCACTGGGGAAAAGCAGGCAGAGAATTCCCTGCTAGCACCTTCTCTGTGCCTGGGAAGCAGAAGTCTTCACATTGCTTCGCAGAATCGCTTTTGTGCAAAAAACAAAAACACTTGTTCAGAACGAAACAAAGCACAGAGCCCCAGATTTGCTGTTGTCCTGGAGAGCTTGCAGAGCACTGGGGAAAAGCAGGCAGAGAATTCCCTGCTAGCACCTTCTCTGTGCCTGGGAAGCAGAAGTGTTCACATTGCTTCGCAGAATCGCTTTTGTGCAGAAAACAGTAACACTTGTTCAGAACGAAAGAAAGCACAGAGCCCCAGATTTTATGTTGTCCTGGAGAGCTTGCAGAGCACTGGGGAAAGGCAGGCAGAGAATTCCCTGCTAGCACCTTCTCTGTGCCTGTTCACATTGCTTCGCAGAATCGCTTTTGTGCAGAAAACAGTAACACTTGTTCAGAACGAAAGAAAGCACAGAGCCCCAGATCTGCTGTTGTCCTGGTGAGCTTGCAGAGCACTGGGGAAAAGCAGGCAGAGAATTCCATGCTAGCACCTTCTCTGTGCCTGGGAAACAGAAGTGTTCCCATTGCTTCGCAGAATCGCTTTTGTGCAGAAAACAGTAACACTTGTTCAGAACGAAAGAAAGCACAGAGCCCCAGATTTGCTGTTGTCCTGGAGAGCTTGCAGAGCACTGGGGAAAGGCAGGCAGAGAATTCCCTGCTAGCACCTTCTCTGTGCCTGGGAAAGAGAAGTGTTCCCATTGCTTCGCAGAATCGCTTTTGTGCAGAAAACAATAACACTTGTTCAGAACGAAAGAAAGCACAGAGCCCCAGATTTTATGTTGTCCTGGAGAGCTTGCAGAGCACTGGGGAAAGGCAGGCAGAGACTTCCCTGCTAGCACCTTCTCTGTGCCTGGGAAGCAGAAGTGTTCACATTGCTTCGCAGAATCGCTTTTGTGCAGACAACAGTAACACTTGTTCAGAACGAAAGAAAGCACAGAGCCCCAGATTTTATGTTGTCCTGGAGAGCTTGCAGAGCACTGGGGAAAAGCAGGCAGAGAATTCCCTGCTAGCACCTTCTCTGTGCCTGGGAAACAGAAGTGTTCACATTGCTTCGCAGAATCGCTTTTGTGCAGACAACAGTAACACTTGTTCAGAACGAAAGAAAGCACAGAGCCCCAGATTTTATGTTGTCCTGGAGAGCTTGCAGAGCACTGGGGAAAGGCAGGCAGAGAATTCCCTGCTAGCACCTTCTCTGTGCCTGGGAAGCAGAAGTCTTCACATTGCTTCGCAGAATCGCTTTTGTGCAGAAAACAATAACACTTGTTCAGAACGAAAGAAAGCACAGAGCCCCAGATTTTATGTTGTCCTGGAGAGCTTGCAGAGCACTGGGGAAAAGCAGGCAGAGAATTCCCTGCTAGCACCTTCTCTGTGCCTGGGAAGCAGAAGTGTTCACATTGCTTCGCAGAATCGCTTTTGTGCAGAAAACAGTAACACTTGTTCAGAACGAAAGAAAGCACAGAGCCCCAGATTTTATGTTGTCCTGGAGAGCTTGCAGAGCACTGGGGAAAGGCAGGCAGAGAATTCCCTGCTAGCACCTTCTCTGTGCCTGGGAAACAGAAGTGTTCACATTGCTTCGCAGTATCGCTTTTGTGCAGAAAACAGTAACACTTGTTCAGAACGAAAGAAAGCACAGAGCCCCATATTTTATGTTGTGCTGGAGAGCTTGCAGAGCACTGGGGAAAAGCAGGCAGAGAATTCCCTGCTAGCACCTTCTCTGTGCCTGGGAAACAGAAGTGTTCACATTGCTTCGCAGAATCGCTTTTGTGCAGAAAACAGTAACACTTGTTCAGAACGAAAGAAAGCACAGAGCCCCAGATTTTATGTTGTCCTGGAGAGCTTGCAGAGCACTGGGGAAAGGCAGGCAGAGAATTCCCTGCTAGCACCTTCTCTGTGCCTGTTCACATTGCTTCGCAGAATCGCTTTTGTGCAGAAAACAGTAACACTTGTTCAGACGAAAGAAAGCACAGAGCCCCAGATTTTATGTTGTCCTGGAGAGCTTGCAGAGCACTGGGGAAAAGCAGGCAGAGAATTCCCTGCTAGCACCTTCTCTGTGCCTGGGAAACAGAAGTGTTCCCATTGCTTCGCAGAATCGCTTTTGTGCAGAAAACAATAACACTTGTTCAGAACGAAAGAAAGCACAGAGCCCCATATTTTATGTTGTGCTGGAGAGCTTGCAGAGTACTGGGGAAAAGCAGGCAGAGAATTTCCTGCTAGCACCTTCTCTGTGCCTGGGAAGCAGAAGTGTTCACATTGCTTGGCAGAATCGCTTTTGTGCAGAAAACAGTAACACTTGTTCAGAACAAAAGAAAGCACAGAGCCCCAGATTTTATGTTGTCCTGTAGAGCTTGCAGAGCACTGGGGAAAGGCAGGCAGAGAATTCCCTGCTAGCACCTTCTCTGTGCCTGTTCACATTCCTTCGCAGAATCGCTTTTGTGCAGAAAACTGTAACACTTGTTCAGACGAAAGAAAGCACAGAGCCCCAGATTTTATGTTGTCCTGGAGAGCTTGCAGAATACTGGGGAAAAGCAGGCAGAGAATTCCCTGCTAGCACCTTCTCTGTGCCTGGGAAACAGAAGTGTTCACATTGCTTCGCAGAATCGCTTTTGTGCAGAAAACAGTAACACTTGTTCAGAACGAAAGAAAGCACAGAGCCCCAGATTTTATGTTGTCCTGGAGAGCTTGCAGAGCACTGGGGAAAAGCAGGCAGAGAATTCCCTGCTAGCACCTTCTCTGTGCCTGGGAAACAGAAGTGTTCACATTGCTTCGCAGAATCGCTTTTGTGCAGAAAACAGTAACACTTGTTCAGAACGAAAGAAAGCACAGAGCCCCAGATTTTATGTTGTCCTGGAGAGCTTGCAGAGCACTGGGGAAAGGCAGGCAGAGAATTCCCTGCTAGCACCTTCTCTGTGCCTGGGAAGCAGAAGTGTTCACATTGCTTCGCAGAATCGCTTTTGTGCAGAAAACAGTAACACTTGTTCAGACGAAAGAAAGCACAGAGCCCCAGATTTTATGTTGTCCTGGAGAGCTTGCAGAGCACTGGGGAAAGGCAGGCAGAGAATTCCCTGCTAGCACCTTCTCTGTGCCTGTTCACATTGCTTCGCAGAATCGCTTTTGTGCAGAAAACAGTAACACTTGTTCAGACGAAAGTAAGCACAGAGCCCCAGATTTTATGTTGTCCTGGAGAGCTTGCAGAGCACTGGGGAAAAGCAGGCAGAGAATTCCCTGCTAGCACCTTCTCTGTGCCTGGGAAACAGAAGTGTTCACATTGCTTCGCAGAATCGCTTTTGTGCAGAAAACAGTAAGACTTGTTCAGAAGGAAAGAAAGCACAGAGCCCCATATTTTATGTTGTGCTGGAGAGCTTGCAGAGTACTGGGGAAAAGCAGGCAGAGAATTCCCTGCTAGCACCTTCTCTGTGCCTGGGAAGCAGAAGTGTTCACATTGCTTGGCAGAATCGCTTTTGTGCAGAAAACAGTAACACTTGTTCAGAACAAAAGAAAGCACAGAGCCCCAGATTTTATGTTGTCCTGGAGAGCTTGCAGAGCACTGGGGAAAGGCAGGCAGAGAATTCCCTGCTAGCACCTTCTCTGTGCCTGGGAAATAGAAGTGTTCACATTGCTTCGCAGAATCGCTTTTGTGCAGAAAACAATAACAACTGTTCAGAACGAAAGAAAGCACAGAGCCCCAGATCTGCTGTTGTCCTGGTGAGCTTGCAGAGCACTGGGGAAAAGCAGGCAGAGAATTCCCTGCTAGCACCTTCTCTGTGCCTGGGAAACAGAAGTGTTCCCATTGCTTCGCAGAATCGCTTTTGTGCAGAAAACAGTAACACTTGTTCAGAACGAAACAAAGCACAGAGCCCCAGATTTGCTGTTGTCCTGGAGAGCTTGCAGAGCACTGGGGAAAGGCAGGCAGAGAATTCCCTGCTAGCACCTTCTCTGTGCCTGGGAAAGAGAAGTGTTCCCATTGCTTCGCAGAATCGCTTTTGTGCAGAAAACAATAACACTTGTTCAGAACGAAAGAAAGCACAGAGCCCCAGATTTTATGTTGTCCTGGAGAGCTTGCAGAGCACTGGGGAAAGGCAGGCAGAGAATTCCCTGCTAGCACCTTCTCTGTGCCTGGGAAGCAGAAGTGTTCACATTGCTTCGCAGAATCGCTTTTGTGCAGAAAACAATAACAACTGTTCAGAACGAAAGAAAGCACAGAGCCCCAGATTTTATGTTGTCCTGGAGAGCTTGCAGAGCACTGGGGAAAAGCAGGCAGAGAATTCCCTGCTAGCACCTTCTCTGTGCCTGGGAAACAGAAGTGTTCACATTTCTTCGCAGAATCGCTTTTGTGCAGAAAACAGTAACACTTGTTCAGAACGAAAGAAAGCACAGAGCCCCAGATTTTATGTTGTCCTGGAGAGCTTGCAGAGCACTGGGGAAAGGCAGGCAGAGAATTCCCTGCTAGCACCTTCTCTGTGCCTGTTCACATTGCTTCGCAGAATCGCTTTTGTGCAGAAAACAGTAACACTTGTTCAGACGAAAGAAAGCACAGAGCCCCAGATTTTATGTTGTCCTGGAGAGCTTGCAGAGCACTGGGGAAAAGCAGGCAGAGAATTCCCTGCTGGCACCTTCTCTGTGCCTGGGAAACAGAAGTGTTCACATTGCTTCGCAGAATCGCTTTTGTGCAGAAAACAGTAACACTTGTTCAGAAGGAAAGAAAGCACAGAGCCCCATATTTTATGTTGTGCTGGAGAGCTTGCAGAGTACTGGGGAAAAGCAGGCAGAGAATTCCCTGCTAGCACCTTCTCTGTGCCTGGGAAGCAGAAGTGTTCACATTGCTTGGCAGAATCGCTTTTGTGCAGAAAACAGTAACACTTGTTCAGAACAAAAGAAAGCACAGAGCCCCAGATTTTATGTTGTCCTGGAGAGCTTGCAGAGCACTGGGGAAAAGCAGGCAGAGAATTCCCTGCTAGCACCTTCTCTGTGCCTGGGAAACAGAAGTGTTCACATTGCTTCGCAGAATCGCTTTTGTGCAGAAAACAGTAACACTTGTTCAGAACGAAAGAAAGCACAGAGCCGCAGATTTTATGTTGTCCTGGAGAGCTTGCAGAGCACTGGGGAAAGGCAGGCAGAGAATTCCCTGCTAGCACCTTCTCTGTGCCTGGGAAGCAGAAGTCTTCACATTGCTTCGCAGAATCGCTTTTGTGCAGAAAACAATAACACTTGTTCAGAACGAAAGAAAGCACAGAGCCCCAGATTTTATGTTGTCCTGGAGAGCTTGCAGAGCACTGGGGAAAAGCAGGCAGAGAATTCCCTGCTAGCACCTTCTCTGTGCCTGGGAAACAGAAGTGTTCACATTTCTTCGCAGAATCGCTTTTGTGCAGAAAACAGTAACACTTGTTCAGAACGAAAGAAAGCACAGAGCCCCAGATTTTATGTTGTCCTGGAGAGCTTGCAGAGCACTGGGGAAAGGCAGGCAGAGAATTCCCTGCTAGCACCTTCTCTGTGCCTGTTCACATTGCTTCGCAGAATCGCTTTTGTGCAGAAAACAGTAACACTTGTTCAGAACGAAAGAAAGCACAGAGCCCCAGATTTTATGTTGTCCTGGAGAGCTTGCAGAGCACTGGGGAAAGGCAGGCAGAGAATTCCCTGCTAGCACCTTCTCTGTGCCTGTTCACATTGCTTCGCAGAATCGCTTTTGTGCAGAAAACAGTAACACTTGCTCAGACGAAAGAAAGCACAGAGCCCCAGATTTTATGTTGTCCTGGAGAGCTTGCAGAGCACTGGGGAAAAGCAGGCAGAGAATTCCCTGCTGGCACCTTCTCTGTGCCTGGGAAACAGAAGTGTTCACATTGCTTCGCAGAATCGCTTTTGTGCAGAAAACAGTAACACTTGTTCAGAAGGAAAGAAAGCACAGAGCCCCATATTTTATGTTGTGCTGGAGAGCTTGCAGAGTACTGGGGAAAAGCAGGCAGAGAATTCCCTGCTAGCACCTTCTCTGTGCCTGGGAAGCAGAAGTGTTCACATTGCTTGGCAGAATCGCTTTTGTGCAGAAAACAGTAACACTTGTTCAGAACAAAAGAAAGCACAGAGCCCCAGATTTTATGTTGTCCTGGAGAGCTTGCAGAGCACTGGGGAAAAGCAGGCAGAGAATTCCCTGCTAGCACCTTCTCTGTGCCTGGGAAACAGAAGTGTTCACATTGCTTCGCAGAATCGCTTTTGTGCAGAAAACAGTAACACTTGTTCAGAACGAAAGAAAGCACAGAGCCCCAGATTTTATGTTGTCCTGGAGAGCTTGCAGAGCACTGGGGAAAGGCAGGCAGAGAATTCCCTGCTAGCACCTTCTCTGTGCCTGTTCACATTGCTTCGCAGAATCGCTTTTGTGCAGAAAACAGTAACACTTGTTCAGACGAAAGAAAGCACAGAGCCCCAGATTTTATGTTGTCCTGGAGAGCTTGCAGAGCACTGGGGAAAAGCAGGCAGAGAATTCCCTGCTAGCACCTTCTCTGTGCCTGGGAAACAGAAGTGTTCCCATTGCTTCGCAGAATCGCTTTTGTGCAGAAAACAGTAACACTTGTTCAGAACGAAACAAAGCACAGAGCCCCAGATTTGCTGTTGTCCTGGAGAGCTTGCAGAGCACTGGGGAAAGGCAGGCAGAGAATTCCCTGCTAGCACCTTCTCTGTGCCTGGGAAGCAGAAGTCTTCACATTGCTTCGCAGAATCGCTTTTGTGCAGAAAACAATAACACTTGTTCAGAACGAAAGAAAGCACAGAGCCCCAGATTTTATGTTGTCCTGGAGAGCTTGCAGAGCACTGGGGAAAAGCAGGCAGAGAATTCCCTGCTAGCACCTTCTCTGTGCCTGGGAAGCAGAAGTGTTCACATTGCTTCGCAGAATCGCTTTTGTGCAGAAAACAGTAACACTTGTTCAGAACGAAAGAAAGCACAGAGCCCCAGATTTTATGTTGTCCTGGAGAGCTTGCAGAGCACTGGGGAAAAGCAGGCAGAGAATTCCCTGCTAGCACCTTCTCTGTGCCTGGGAAACAGAAGTGTTCACATTGCTTCGCAGAATCGCTTTTGTGCAGAAAACAGTAACACTTGTTCAGAAGGAAAGAAAGCACAGAGCCCCAGATTTTATGTTGTGCTGGAGAGCTTGCAGAGTACTGGGGAAAAGCAGGCAGAGAATTCCCAGCTAGCACCTTCTCTGTGCCTGGGAAGCAGAAGTGTTCACATTTCTTGGCAGAATCGCTTTTGTGCAGAAAACAGTAACACTTGTTCAGAACAAAAGAAAGCACAGAGCCCCAGATTTTATGTTGTCCTGGAGAGCTTGCAGAGCACTGGGGAAAAGCAGGCAGAGAATTCCCTGCTAGCACCTTCTCTGTGCCTGAGAAACAGAAGTGTTCACATTGCTTCGCAGAATCGCTTTTGTGCAGAAAACAGTAACACTTGTTCAGAACGAAAGAAAGCACAGAGCCCCAGATTTTATGTTGTCCTGGAGAGCTTGCAGAGCACTGGGGAAAAGCAGGCAGAGAATTCCCTGCTAGCACCTTCTCTGTGCCTGGGAAGCAGAAGTGTTCACATTGCTTCGCAGAATCGCTTTTGTGCAGAAAACAGTAACACTTGTTCAGAACGAAAGAAAGCACAGAGCCCCAGATTTTATGTTGTCCTGGAGAGCTTGCAGAGCACTGGGGAAAGGCAGGCAGAGAATTCCCTGCTAGCACCTTCTCTGTGCCTGTTCACATTGCTTCGCAGAATCGCTTTTGTGCAGAAAACAGTAACACTTGTTCAGAACAAAAGAAAGCACAGAGCCCCAGATTTTATGTTGTCCTGGAGAGCTTGCAGAGCACTGGGGAAAAGCAGGCAGAGAATTCCCTGCTAGCACCTTCTCTGTGCCTGGGAAACAGAAGTGTTCACATTGCTTCGCAGAATCGCTTTTGTGCAGAAAACAGTAACACTTGTTCAGAACGAAAGAAAGCACAGAGCCCCAGATTTTATGTTGTCCTGGAGAGCTTGCAGAGCACTGGGGAAAAGCAGGCAGAGAATTCCCTGCTAGCACCTTCTCTGTGCCTGGGAAGCAGAAGTCTTCACATTGCTTGGCAGAATCGCTTTTGTGCAGAAAACAAAAACACTTGTTCAGAACGAAAGAAAGCACAGAGCCCCAGATCTGCTGTTGTCCTGGTGAGCTTGCAGAGCACTGGGGAAAAGCAGGCAGAGAATTCCCTGCTAGCACCTTCTCTGTGCCTGGGAAGCAGAAGTGTTCACATTGCTTCGCAGAATCGCTTTTGTGCAGAAAACAGTAACACTTGTTCAGAACGAAAGAAAGCACAGAGCCCCAGATTTGCTGTTGTCCTGGAGAGCTTGCAGAGCACTGGGGAAAGGCAGGCAGAGAATTCCCTGCTAGCACCTTCTCTGTGCCTGTTCACATTGCTTCGCAGAATCGCTTTTGTGCAGAAAACAGTAACACTTGTTCAGAACGAAAGAAAGCACAGAGCCCCAGATCTGCTGTTGTCCTGGTGAGCTTGCAGAGCACTGGGGAAAAGCAGGCAGAGAATTCCATGCTAGCACCTTCTCTGTGCCTGGGAAACAGAAGTGTTCCCATTGCTTCGCAGAATCGCTTTTGTGCAGAAAACAGTAACACTTGTTCAGAACGAAAGAAAGCACAGAGCCCCAGATTTGCTGTTGTCCTGGAGAGCTTGCAGAGCACTGGGGAAAGGCAGGCAGAGAATTCCCTGCTAGCACCTTCTCTGTGCCTGGGAAAGAGAAGTGTTCCCATTGCTTCGCAGAATCGCTTTTGTGCAGAAAACAATAACACTTGTTCAGAACGAAAGAAAGCACAGAGCCCCAGATTTTATGTTGTCCTGGAGAGCTTGCAGAGCACTGGGGAAAGGCAGGCAGAGACTTCCCTGCTAGCACCTTCTCTGTGCCTGGGAAGCAGAAGTGTTCACATTGCTTCGCAGAATCGCTTTTGTGCAGACAACAGTAACACTTGTTCAGAACGAAAGAAAGCACAGAGCCCCAGATTTTATGTTGTCCTGGAGAGCTTGCAGAGCACTGGGGAAAAGCAGGCAGAGAATTCCCTGCTAGCACCTTCTCTGTGCCTGGGAAGCAGAAGTGTTCACATTGCTTCGCAGAATCGCTTTTGTGCAGAAAACAGTAACACTTGTTCAGAACGAAAGAAAGCACAGAGCCCCAGATTTTATGTTGTCCTGGAGAGCTTGCAGAGCACTGGGGAAAGGCAGGCAGAGAATTCCCTGCTAGCACCTTCTCTGTGCCTGTTCACATTGCTTCGCAGAATCGCTTTTGTGCAGAAAACAGTAACACTTGTTCAGAACGAAAGAAAGCACAGAGCCCCAGATTTTATGTTGTCCTGGAGAGCTTGCAGAGCACTGGGGAAAAGCAGGCAGAGAATTCCCTGCTAGCACCTTCTCTGTGCCTGGGAAGCAGAAGTCTTCACATTGCTTCGCAGAATCGCTTTTGTGCAGAAAACAAAAACACTTGTTCAGAACGAAAGAAAGCACAGAGCCCCAGATTTTATGTTGTCCTGGAGAGCTTGCAGAGCACTGGGGAAAAGCAGGCAGAGAATTCCCTGCTAGCACCTTCTCTGTGCCTGGGAAGCAGAAGTGTTCACATTTCTTCGCAGAATCGCTTTTGTGCAGAAAACAGTAACACTTGTTCAGAACGAAAGAAAGCACAGAGCCCCAGATTTTATGTTGTCCTGGAGAGCTTGCAGAGCACTGGGGAAAGGCAGGCAGAGAATTCCCTGCTAGCACCTTCTCTGTGCCTGTTCACATTGCTTCGCAGAATCGCTTTTGTGCAGAAAACAGTAACACTTGTTCAGACGAAAGAAAGCACAGAGCCCCAGATTTTATGTTGTCCTGGAGAGCTTGCAGAGCACTGGGGAAAAGCAGGCAGAGAATTCCCTGCTAGCACCTTCTCTGTGCCTGGGAAACAGAAGTGTTCACATTGCTTCGCAGAATCGCTTTTGTGCAGAAAACAGTAACACTTGTTCAGAAGGAAAGAAAGCACAGAGCCCCATATTTTATGTTGTGCTGGAGAGCTTGCAGAGTACTGGGGAAAAGCAGGCAGAGAATTCCCTGCTAGCACCTTCTCTGTGCCTGGGAAGCAGAAGTGTTCACATTGCTTGGCAGAATCGCTTTTGTGCAGAAAACAGTAACACTTGTTCAGAACAAAAGAAAGCACAGAGCCCCAGATTTTATGTTGTCCTGGAGAGCTTGCAGAGCACTGGGGAAAAGCAGGCAGAGAATTCCCTGCTAGCACCTTCTCTGTGCCTGGGAAACAGAAGTGTTCACATTGCTTCGCAGAATCGCTTTTGTGCAGACAACAGTAACACTTGTTCAGAACGAAAGAAAGCACAGAGCCCCAGATTTTATGTTGTCCTGGAGAGCTTGCAGAGCACTGGGGAAAGGCAGGCAGAGAATTCCCTGCTAGCACCTTCTCTGTGCCTGGGAAGCAGAAGTCTTCACATTGCTTCGCAGAATCGCTTTTGTGTAGAAAACAGTAACACTTGTTCAGAACGAAAGAAAGCACAGAGCCCCAGATTTTATGTTGTCCTGGAGAGCTTGCAGAGCACTGGGGAAAAGCAGGCAGAGAATTCCCTGCTAGCACCTTCTCTGTGCCTGGGAAGCAGAAGTGTTCACATTGCTTCGCAGAATCGCTTTTGTGCAGAAAACAGTAACACTTGTTCAGAACAAAAGAAAGCACAGAGCCCCAGATTTTATGTTGTCCTGGAGAGCTTGCAGAGCACTGGGGAAAGGCAGGCAGAGAATTCCCTGCTAGCACCTTCTCTGTGCCTGGGAAACAGAAGTGTTCACATTGCTTCGCAGTATCGCTTTTGTGCAGAAAACAGTAACACTTGTTCAGAAGGAAAGAAAGCACAGAGCCCCAGATTTTATGTTGTGCTGGAGAGCTTGCAGAGCACTGGGGAAAAGCAGGCAGAGAATTCCCTGCTAGCACCTTCTCTGTGCCTGGGAAACAGAAGTGTTCACATTGCTTCGCAGAATCGCTTTTGTGCAGAAAACAGTAACACTTGTTCAGAACGAAAGAAACCACAGAGCCCCAGATTTTATGTTGTCCTGTAGAGCTTGCAGAGCACTGGGGAAAGGCAGGCAGAGAATTCCCTGCTAGCACCTTCTCTGTGCCTGTTCACATTCCTTCGCAGAATCGCTTTTGTGCAGAAAACTGTAACACTTGTTCAGACGAAAGAAAGCACAGAGCCCCAGATTTTATGTTGTCCTGGAGAGCTTGCAGAATACTGGGGAAAAGCAGGCAGAGAATTCCCTGCTAGCACCTTCTCTGTGCCTGGGAAACAGAAGTGTTCACATTGCTTCGCAGAATCGCTTTTGTGCAGAAAACAGTAACACTTGTTCAGAACGAAAGAAAGCACAGAGCCCCAGATTTTATGTTGTCCTGGAGAGCTTGCAGAGCACTGGGGAAAGGCAGGCAGAGAATTCCCTGCTAGCACCTTCTCTGTGCCTGGGAAGCAGAAGTCTTCACATTGCTTCGCAGAATCGCTTTTGTGCAGAAAACAATAACACTTGTTCAGAACGAAAGAAAGCACAGAGCCCCAGATTTTATGTTGTCCTGGAGAGCTTGCAGAGCACTGGGGAAAAGCAGGCAGAGAATTCCCTGCTAGCACCTTCTCTGTGCCTGGGAAGCAGAAGTGTTCACATTGCTTCGCAGAATCGCTTTTGTGCAGAAAACAGTAACACTTGTTCAGAATGAAAGAAAGCACAGAGCCCCAGATTTTATGTTGTCCTGGAGAGCTTGCAGAGCACTGGGGAAAGGCAGGCAGAGAATTCCCTGCTAGCACCTTCTCTGTGCCTGTTCACATTGCTTCGCAGAATCGCTTTTGTGCAGAAAACAGTAACACTTGTTCAGAACGAAAGAAAGCACAGAGCCCCAGATCTGCTGTTGTCCTGGTGAGCTTGCAGAGCACTGGGGAAAAGCAGGCAGAGAATTCCCTGCTAGCACCTTCTCTGTGCCTGGGAAACAGAAGTGTTCCCATTGCTTCGCAGAATCGCTTTTGTGCAGAAAACAGTAACACTTGTTCAGAACGAAAGAAAGCACAGAGCCCCAGATTTTATGTTGTCCTGGAGAGCTTGCAGAGCACTGGGGAAAGGCAGGCAGAGAATTCCCTGCTAGCACCTTCTCTGTGCCTGGGAAAGAGAAGTGTTCCCATTGCTTCGCAGAATCGCTTTTGTGCAGAAAACAATAACACTTGTTCAGAACGAAAGAAAGCACAGAGCCCCAGATTTTATGTTGTCCTGGAGAGCTTGCAGAGCACTGGGGAAAGGCAGGCAGAGAATTCCCTGCTAGCACCTTCTCTGTGCCTGGCAAGCAGAAGTGTTCACATTGCTTCGCAGAATCGCTTTTGTGCAGAAAACAATAACAACTGTTCAGAACGAAAGAAAGCACAGAGCCCCAGATTTTATGTTGTCCTGGAGAGCTTGCAGAGCACTGGGGAAAGGCAGGCAGAGAATTCCCTGCTAGCACCTTCTCTGTGCCTGTTCACATTGCTTCGCAGAATCGCTTTTGTGCAGAAAACAAAAACACTTGTTCAGAACGAAAGAAAGCACAGAGCCCCAGATTTTATGTTGTCCTGGAGAGCTTGCAGAGCACTGGGGAAAAGCAGGCAGAGAATTCCCTGCTAGCACCTTCTCTGTGCCTGGGAAGCAGAAGTGTTCACATTGCTTCGCAGAATCGCTTTTGTGCAGAAAACAGTAACACTTGTTCAGAACGAAAGAAAGCACAGAGCCCCAGATTTTATGTTGTCCTGGAGAGCTTGCAGAGCACTGGGGAAAGGCAGGCAGAGAATTCCCTGCTAGCACCTTCTCTGTGCCTGTTCACATTATTCGCAGAATCGCTTTTGTGCAGAAAACAGTAACACTTGTTCAGAACGAAAGAAAGCACAGAGCCCCAGATCTGCTGTTGTCCTGGTGAGCTTGCAGAGCACTGGGGAAAAGCAGGCAGAGAATTCCATGCTAGCACCTTCTCTGTGCCTGGGAAACAGAAGTGTTCCCATTGCTTCGCAGAATCGCTTTTGTGCAGAAAACAGTAACACTTGTTCAGAACGAAAGAAAGCACAGAGCCCCAGATTTGCTGTTGTCCTGGAGAGCTTGCAGAGCACTGGGGAAAGGCAGGCAGAGAATTCCCTGCTAGCACCTTCTCTGTGCCTGGGAAAGAGAAGTGTTCCCATTGCTTCGCAGAATCGCTTTTGTGCAGAAAACAATAACACTTGTTCAGAACGAAAGAAAGCACAGAGCCCCAGATTTTATGTTGTCCTGGAGAGCTTGCAGAGCACTGGGGAAAGGCAGGCAGAGACTTCCCTGCTAGCACCTTCTCTGTGCCTGGGAAGCAGAAGTGTTCACATTGCTTCGCAGAATCGCTTTTGTGCAGACAACAGTAACACTTGTTCAGAACGAAAGAAAGCACAGAGCCCCAGATTTTATGTTGTCCTGGAGAGCTTGCAGAGCACTGGGGAAAAGCAGGCAGAGAATTCCCTGCTAGCACCTTCTCTGTGCCTGGGAAGCAGAAGTGTTCACATTGCTTCGCAGAATCGCTTTTGTGCAGAAAACAGTAACACTTGTTCAGAACGAAAGAAAGCACAGAGCCCCAGATTTTATGTTGTCCTGGAGAGCTTGCAGAGCACTGGGGAAAGGCAGGCAGAGAATTCCCTGCTAGCACCTTCTCTGTGCCTGTTCACATTGCTTCGCAGAATCGCTTTTGTGCAGAAAACAGTAACACTTGTTCAGACGAAAGAAAGCACAGAGCCCCAGATTTTATGTTGTCCTGGAGAGCTTGCAGAGCACTGGGGAAAAGCAGGCAGAGAATTCCCTGCTAGCACCTTCTCTGTGCCTGGGAAGCAGAAGTGTTCACATTGCTTCGCAGAATCGCTTTTGTGCAGAAAACAGTAACACTTGTTCAGAAGGAAAGAAAGCACAGAGCCCCATATTTTATGTTGTGCTGGAGAGCTTGCAGAGTACTGGGGAAAAGCAGGCAGAGAATTCCCTGCTAGCACCTTCTCTGTGCCTGGGAAGCAGAAGTGTTCACATTGCTTCGCAGAATCGCTTTTGTGCAGAAAACAGTAACACTTGTTCAGAACAAAAGAAAGCACAGAGCCCCAGATTTTATGTTGTCCTGGAGAGCTTGCAGAGCACTGGGGAAAAGCAGGCAGAGAATTCCCTGCTAGCACCTTCTCTGTGCCTGGGAAGCAGAAGTCTTCACATTGCTTCGCAGAATCGCTTTTGTGCAGAAAACAAAAACACTTGTTCAGAACGAAAGAAAGCACAGAGCCCCAGATTTTATGTTGTCCTGGAGAGCTTGCAGAGCACTGGGGAAAAGCAGGCAGAGAATTCCCTGCTAGCACCTTCTCTGTGCCTGGGAAGCAGAAGTGTTCACATTGCTTCGCAGAATCGCTTTTGTGCAGAAAACAGTAACACTTGTTCAGAACGAAAGAAAGCACAGAGCCCCAGATTTTATGTTGTCCTGGAGAGCTTGCAGAGCACTGGGGAAAGGCAGGCAGAGAATTCCCTGCTAGCACCTTCTCTGTGCCTGTTCACATTGCTTCGCAGAATCGCTTTTGTGCAGAAAACAGTAACACTTGTTCAGAACGAAAGAAAGCACAGAGCCCCAGATCTGCTGTTGTCCTGGTGAGCTTGCAGAGCACTGGGGAAAAGCAGGCAGAGAATTCCCTGCTAGCACCTTCTCTGTGCCTGGGAAACAGAAGTGTTCCCATTGCTTCGCAGAATCGCTTTTGTGCAGAAAACAGTAACACTTGTTCAGAACGAAAGAAAGCACAGAGCCCCAGATTTGCTGTTGTCCTGGAGAGCTTGCAGAGCACTGGGGAAAGGCAGGCAGAGAATTCCCTGCTAGCACCTTCTCTGTGCCTGGGAAACAGAAGTGTTCCCATTGCTTCGCAGAATCGCTTTTGTGCAGAAAACAATAACACTTGTTCAGAACGAAAGAAAGCACAGAGCCCCAGATTTTATGTTGTCCTGGAGAGCTTGCAGAGCACTGGGGAAAGGCAGGCAGAGACTTCCCTGCTAGCACCTTCTCTGTGCCTGGGAAGCAGAAGTGTTCACATTGCTTCGCAGAATCGCTTTTGTGCAGAAAACAATAACAACTGTTCAGAACGAAAGAAAGCACAGAGCCCCAGATTTTATGTTGTCCTGGAGAGCTTGCAGAGCACTGGGGAAAAGCAGGCAGAGAATTCCCTGCTAGCACCTTCTCTGTGCCTGGGAAACAGAAGTGTTCACATTTCTTCGCAGAATCGCTTTTGTGCAGAAAACAGTAACACTTGTTCAGAACGAAAGAAAGCACAGAGCCCCAGATTTTATGTTGTCCTGGAGAGCTTGCAGAGCACTGGGGAAAGGCAGGCAGAGAATTCCCTGCTAGCACCTTCTCTGTGCCTGTTCACATTGCTTCGCAGAATCGCTTTTGTGCAGAAAACAGTAACACTTGTTCAGACGAAAGAAAGCACAGAGCCCCAGATTTTATGTTGTCCTGGAGAGCTTGCAGAGCACTGGGGAAAAGCAGGCAGAGAATTCCCTGCTAGCACCTTCTCTGTGCCTGGGAAACAGAAGTGTTCACATTGCTTCGCAGAATCGCTTTTGTGCAGAAAACAGTAACACTTGTTCAGAAGGAAAGAAAGCACAGAGCCCCATATTTTATGTTGTGCTGGAGAGCTTGCAGAGTACTGGGGAAAAGCAGGCAGAGAATTCCCTGCTAGCACCTTCTCTGTGCCTGGGAAGCAGAAGTGTTCACATTGCTTGGCAGAATCGCTTTTGTGCAGGAAACAGTAACACTTGTTCAGAACAAAAGAAAGCACAGAGCCCCAGATTTTATGTTGTCCTGGAGAGCTTGCAGAGCACTGGGGAAAAGCAGGCAGAGAATTCCCTGCTAGCACCTTCTCTGTGCCTGGGAAACAGAAGTGTTCACATTGCTTCGCAGAATCGCTTTTGTGCAGAAAACAGTAACACTTGTTCAGAACGAAAGAAAGCACAGAGCCCCAGATTTTATGTTGTCCTGGAGAGCTTGCAGAGCACTGGGGAAAGGCAGGCAGAGAATTCCCTGCTAGCACCTTCTCTGTGCCTGGGAAGCAGAAGTCTTCACATTGCTTCGCAGAATCGCTTTTGTGTAGAAAACAGTAACACTTGTTCAGAACGAAAGAAAGCACAGAGCCCCAGATTTTATGTTGTCCTGGAGAGCTTGCAGAGCACTGGGGAAAAGCAGGCAGAGAATTCCCTGCTAGCACCTTCTCTGTGCCTGGGAAGCAGAAGTGTTCACATTGCTTCGCAGAATCGCTTTTGTGCAGAAAACAGTAACACTTGTTCAGAACAAAAGAAAGCACAGAGCCCCAGATTTTATGTTGTCCTGGAGAGCTTGCAGAGCACTGGGGAAAGGCAGGCAGAGAATTCCCTGCTAGCACCTTCTCTGTGCCTGGGAAACAGAAGTGTTCACATTGCTTCGCAGTATCGCTTTTGTGCAGAAAACAGTAACACTTGTTCAGAAGGAAAGAAAGCACAGAGCCCCATATTTTATGTTGTGCTGGAGAGCTTGCAGAGCACTGGGGAAAAGCAGGCAGAGAATTCCCTGCTAGCACCTTCTCTGTGCCTGTTCACATTCCTTCGCAGAATCGCTTTTGTGCAGAAAACTGTAACACTTGTTCAGACGAAAGAAAGCACAGAGCCCCAGATTTTATGTTGTCCTGGAGAGCTTGCAGAATACTGGGGAAAAGCAGGCAGAGAATTCCCTGCTAGCACCTTCTCTGTGCCTGGGAAACAGAAGTGTTCACATTGCTTCGCAGAATCGCTTTTGTGCAGAAAACAGTAACACTTGTTCAGAACGAAAGAAAGCACAGAGCCCCAGATTTTATGTTGTCCTGGAGAGCTTGCAGAGCACTGGGGAAAGGCAGGCAGAGAATTCCCTGCTAGCACCTTCTCTGTGCCTGGGAAGCAGAAGTCTTCACATTGCTTCGCAGAATCGCTTTTGTGCAGAAAACAATAACACTTGTTCAGAACGAAAGAAAGCACAGAGCCCCAGATTTTATGTTGTCCTGGAGAGCTTGCAGAGCACTGGGGAAAAGCAGGCAGAGAATTCCCTGCTAGCACCTTCTCTGTGCCTGGGAAGCAGAAGTGTTCACATTGCTTCGCAGAATCGCTTTTGTGCAGAAAACAGTAACACTTGTTCAGAATGAAAGAAAGCACAGAGCCCCAGATTTTATGTTGTCCTGGAGAGCTTGCAGAGCACTGGGGAAAGGCAGGCAGAGAATTCCCTGCTAGCACCTTCTCTGTGCCTGTTCACATTGCTTCGCAGAATCGCTTTTGTGCAGAAAACAGTAACACTTGTTCAGAACGAAAGAAAGCACAGAGCCCCAGATCTGCTGTTGTCCTGGTGAGCTTGCAGAGCACTGGGGAAAAGCAGGCAGAGAATTCCCTGCTAGCACCTTCTCTGTGCCTGGGAAACAGAAGTGTTCCCATTGCTTCGCAGAATCGCTTTTGTGCAGAAAACAGTAACACTTGTTCAGAACGAAAGAAAGCACAGAGCCCCAGATTTTATGTTGTCCTGGAGAGCTTGCAGAGCACTGGGGAAAGGCAGGCAGAGAATTCCCTGCTAGCACCTTCTCTGTGCCTGGGAAAGAGAAGTGTTCCCATTGCTTCGCAGAATCGCTTTTGTGCAGAAAACAATAACACTTGTTCAGAACGAAAGAAAGCACAGAGCCCCAGATTTTATGTTGTCCTGGAGAGCTTGCAGAGCACTGGGGAAAGGCAGGCAGAGAATTCCCTGCTAGCACCTTCTCTGTGCCTGGCAAGCAGAAGTGTTCACATTGCTTCGCAGAATCGCTTTTGTGCAGAAAACAATAACAACTGTTCAGAACGAAAGAAAGCACAGAGCCCCAGATTTTATGTTGTCCTGGAGAGCTTGCAGAGCACTGGGGAAAGGCAGGCAGAGAATTCCCTGCTAGCACCTTCTCTGTGCCTGTTCACATTGCTTCGCAGAATCGCTTTTGTGCAGAAAACAAAAACACTTGTTCAGAACGAAAGAAAGCACAGAGCCCCAGATTTTATGTTGTCCTGGAGAGCTTGCAGAGCACTGGGGAAAAGCAGGCAGAGAATTCCCTGCTAGCACCTTCTCTGTGCCTGGGAAGCAGAAGTGTTCACATTGCTTCGCAGAATCGCTTTTGTGCAGAAAACAGTAACACTTGTTCAGAACGAAAGAAAGCACAGAGCCCCAGATTTTATGTTGTCCTGGAGAGCTTGCAGAGCACTGGGGAAAGGCAGGCAGAGAATTCCCTGCTAGCACCTTCTCTGTGCCTGTTCACATTGCTTCGCAGAATCGCTTTTGTGCAGAAAACAGTAACACTTGTTCAGAACGAAAGAAAGCACAGAGCCCCAGATCTGCTGTTGTCCTGGTGAGCTTGCAGAGCACTGGGGAAAAGCAGGCAGAGAATTCCATGCTAGCACCTTCTCTGTGCCTGGGAAACAGAAGTGTTCCCATTGCTTCGCAGAATCGCTTTTGTGCAGAAAACAGTAACACTTGTTCAGAACGAAAGAAAGCACAGAGCCCCAGATTTGCTGTTGTCCTGGAGAGCTTGCAGAGCACTGGGGAAAGGCAGGCAGAGAATTCCCTGCTAGCACCTTCTCTGTGCCTGGGAAAGAGAAGTGTTCCCATTGCTTCGCAGAATCGCTTTTGTGCAGAAAACAATAACACTTGTTCAGAACGAAAGAAAGCACAGAGCCCCAGATTTTATGTTGTCCTGGAGAGCTTGCAGAGCACTGGGGAAAGGCAGGCAGAGACTTCCCTGCTAGCACCTTCTCTGTGCCTGGGAAGCAGAAGTGTTCACATTGCTTCGCAGAATCGCTTTTGTGCAGACAACAGTAACACTTGTTCAGAACGAAAGAAAGCACAGAGCCCCAGATTTTATGTTGTCCTGGAGAGCTTGCAGAGCACTGGGGAAAAGCAGGCAGAGAATTCCCTGCTAGCACCTTCTCTGTGCCTGGGAAGCAGAAGTGTTCACATTGCTTCGCAGAATCGCTTTTGTGCAGAAAACAGTAACACTTGTTCAGAACGAAAGAAAGCACAGAGCCCCAGATTTTATGTTGTCCTGGAGAGCTTGCAGAGCACTGGGGAAAGGCAGGCAGAGAATTCCCTGCTAGCACCTTCTCTGTGCCTGTTCACATTGCTTCGCAGAATCGCTTTTGTGCAGAAAACAGTAACACTTGTTCAGACGAAAGAAAGCACAGAGCCCCAGATTTTATGTTGTCCTGGAGAGCTTGCAGAGCACTGGGGAAAAGCAGGCAGAGAATTCCCTGCTAGCACCTTCTCTGTGCCTGGGAAGCAGAAGTGTTCACATTGCTTCGCAGAATCGCTTTTGTGCAGAAAACAGTAACACTTGTTCAGAAGGAAAGAAAGCACAGAGCCCCATATTTTATGTTGTGCTGGAGAGCTTGCAGAGTACTGGGGAAAAGCAGGCAGAGAATTCCCTGCTAGCACCTTCTCTGTGCCTGGGAAGCAGAAGTGTTCACATTGCTTCGCAGAATCGCTTTTGTGCAGAAAACAGTAACACTTGTTCAGAACAAAAGAAAGCACAGAGCCCCAGATTTTATGTTGTCCTGGAGAGCTTGCAGAGCACTGGGGAAAAGCAGGCAGAGAATTCCCTGCTAGCACCTTCTCTGTGCCTGGGAAGCAGAAGTCTTCACATTGCTTCGCAGAATCGCTTTTGTGCAGAAAACAAAAACACTTGTTCAGAACGAAAGAAAGCACAGAGCCCCAGATTTTATGTTGTCCTGGAGAGCTTGCAGAGCACTGGGGAAAAGCAGGCAGAGAATTCCCTGCTAGCACCTTCTCTGTGCCTGGGAAGCAGAAGTGTTCACATTGCTTCGCAGAATCGCTTTTGTGCAGAAAACAGTAACACTTGTTCAGAACGAAAGAAAGCACAGAGCCCCAGATTTTATGTTGTCCTGGAGAGCTTGCAGAGCACTGGGGAAAGGCAGGCAGAGAATTCCCTGCTAGCACCTTCTCTGTGCCTGTTCACATTGCTTCGCAGAATCGCTTTTGTGCAGAAAACAGTAACACTTGTTCAGAACGAAAGAAAGCACAGAGCCCCAGATCTGCTGTTGTCCTGGTGAGCTTGCAGAGCACTGGGGAAAAGCAGGCAGAGAATTCCCTGCTAGCACCTTCTCTGTGCCTGGGAAACAGAAGTGTTCCCATTGCTTCGCAGAATCGCTTTTGTGCAGAAAACAGTAACACTTGTTCAGAACGAAAGAAAGCACAGAGCCCCAGATTTGCTGTTGTCCTGGAGAGCTTGCAGAGCACTGGGGAAAGGCAGGCAGAGAATTCCCTGCTAGCACCTTCTCTGTGCCTGGGAAACAGAAGTGTTCCCATTGCTTCGCAGAATCGCTTTTGTGCAGAAAACAATAACACTTGTTCAGAACGAAAGAAAGCACAGAGCCCCAGATTTTATGTTGTCCTGGAGAGCTTGCAGAGCACTGGGGAAAGGCAGGCAGAGACTTCCCTGCTAGCACCTTCTCTGTGCCTGGGAAGCAGAAGTGTTCACATTGCTTCGCAGAATCGCTTTTGTGCAGAAAACAATAACAACTGTTCAGAACGAAAGAAAGCACAGAGCCCCAGATTTTATGTTGTCCTGGAGAGCTTGCAGAGCACTGGGGAAAAGCAGGCAGAGAATTCCCTGCTAGCACCTTCTCTGTGCCTGGGAAACAGAAGTGTTCACATTTCTTCGCAGAATCGCTTTTGTGCAGAAAACAGTAACACTTGTTCAGAACGAAAGAAAGCACAGAGCCCCAGATTTTATGTTGTCCTGGAGAGCTTGCAGAGCACTGGGGAAAGGCAGGCAGAGAATTCCCTGCTAGCACCTTCTCTGTGCCTGTTCACATTGCTTCGCAGAATCGCTTTTGTGCAGAAAACAGTAACACTTGTTCAGACGAAAGAAAGCACAGAGCCCCAGATTTTATGTTGTCCTGGAGAGCTTGCAGAGCACTGGGGAAAAGCAGGCAGAGAATTCCCTGCTAGCACCTTCTCTGTGCCTGGGAAACAGAAGTGTTCACATTGCTTCGCAGAATCGCTTTTGTGCAGAAAACAGTAACACTTGTTCAGAAGGAAAGAAAGCACAGAGCCCCATATTTTATGTTGTGCTGGAGAGCTTGCAGAGTACTGGGGAAAAGCAGGCAGAGAATTCCCTGCTAGCACCTTCTCTGTGCCTGGGAAGCAGAAGTGTTCACATTGCTTGGCAGAATCGCTTTTGTGCAGGAAACAGTAACACTTGTTCAGAACAAAAGAAAGCACAGAGCCCCAGATTTTATGTTGTCCTGGAGAGCTTGCAGAGCACTGGGGAAAAGCAGGCAGAGAATTCCCTGCTAGCACCTTCTCTGTGCCTGGGAAACAGAAGTGTTCACATTGCTTCGCAGAATCGCTTTTGTGCAGACAACAGTAACACTTGTTCAGAACGAAAGAAAGCACAGAGCCCCAGATTTTATGTTGTCCTGGAGAGCTTGCAGAGCACTGGGGAAAGGCAGGCAGAGAATTCCCTGCTAGCACCTTCTCTGTGCCTGGGAAGCAGAAGTCTTCACATTGCTTCGCAGAATCGCTTTTGTGTAGAAAACAGTAACACTTGTTCAGAACGAAAGAAAGCACAGAGCCCCAGATTTTATGTTGTCCTGGAGAGCTTGCAGAGCACTGGGGAAAAGCAGGCAGAGAATTCCCTGCTAGCACCTTCTCTGTGCCTGGGAAGCAGAAGTGTTCACATTGCTTCGCAGAATCGCTTTTGTGCAGAAAACAGTAACACTTGTTCAGAACAAAAGAAAGCACAGAGCCCCAGATTTTATGTTGTCCTGGAGAGCTTGCAGAGCACTGGGGAAAGGCAGGCAGAGAATTCCCTGCTAGCACCTTCTCTGTGCCTGGGAAACAGAAGTGTTCACATTGCTTCGCAGTATCGCTTTTGTGCAGAAAACAGTAACACTTGTTCAGAAGGAAAGAAAGCACAGAGCCCCATATTTTATGTTGTGCTGGAGAGCTTGCAGAGCACTGGGGAAAAGCAGGCAGAGAATTCCCTGCTAGCACCTTCTCTGTGCCTGGGAAACAGAAGTGTTCACATTGCTTCGCAGAATCGCTTTTGTGCAGAAAACAGTAACACTTGTTCAGAACGAAAGAAACCACAGAGCCCCAGATTTTATGTTGTCCTGGAGAGCTTGCAGAGCACTGGGGAAAAGCAGGCAGAGAATTCCCTGCTAGCACCTTCTCTGTGCCTGTTCACATTCCTTCGCAGAATCGCTTTTGTGCAGAAAACTGTAACACTTGTTCAGACGAAAGAAAGCACAGAGCCCCAGATTTTATGTTGTCCTGGAGAGCTTGCAGAATACTGGGGAAAAGCAGGCAGAGAATTCCCTGCTAGCACCTTCTCTGTGCCTGGGAAACAGAAGTGTTCACATTGCTTCGCAGTATCGCTTTTGTGCAGAAAACAGTAACACTTGTTCAGAACGAAAGAAAGCACAGAGCCCCAGATTTTATGTTGTCCTGGAGAGCTTGCAGAGCACTGGGGAAAGGCAGGCAGAGAATTCCCTGCTAGCACCTTCTCTGTGCCTGGGAAGCAGAAGTCTTCACATTGCTTCGCAGAATCGCTTTTGTGCAGAAAACAGTAACACTTGTTCAGAACGAAAGAAAGCACAGAGCCCCAGATTTTATGTTGTCCTGGAGAGCTTGCAGAGCACTGGGGAAAGGCAGGCAGAGAATTCCCTGCTAGCACCTTCTCTGTGCCTGTTCACATTGCTTCGCAGAATCGCTTTTGTGCAGAAAACAGTAACACTTGTTCAGACGAAAGAAAGCACAGAGCCCCAGATTTTATGTTGTCCTGGAGAGCTTGCAGAGCACTGGGGAAAAGCAGGCAGAGAATTCCCTGCTAGCACCTTCTCTGTGCCTGGGAAGCAGAAGTCTTCACATTGCTTCGCAGAATCGCTTTTGTGCAGAAAACAAAAACACTTGTTCAGAACGAAAGAAAGCACAGAGCCCCAGATTTTATGTTGTCCTGGAGAGCTTGCAGAGCACTGGGGAAAAGCAGGCAGAGAATTCCCTGCTAGCACCTTCTCTGTGCCTGGGAAGCAGAAGTGTTCACATTGCTTCGCAGAATCGCTTTTGTGCAGAAAACAGTAACACTTGTTCAGAACGAAAGAAAGCACAGAGCCCCAGATTTTATGTTGTCCTGGAGAGCTTGCAGAGCACTGGGGAAAGGCAGGCAGAGAATTCCCTGCTAGCACCTTCTCTGTGCCTGTTCACATTGCTTCGCAGAATCGATTTTGTGCAGAAAACAGTAACACTTGTTCAGAACGAAAGAAAGCACAGAGCCCCAGATCTGCTGTTGTCCTGGTGAGCTTGCAGAGCACTGGGGAAAAGCAGGCAGAGAATTCCCTGCTAGCACCTTCTCTGTGCCTGGGAAACAGAAGTGTTCCCATTGCTTCGCAGAATCGCTTTTGTGCAGAAAACAGTAACACTTGTTCAGAACGAAAGAAAGCACAGAGCCCCAGATTTGCTGTTGTCCTGGAGAGCTTGCAGAGCACTGGGGAAAGGCAGGCAGAGAATTCCCTGCTAGCACCTTCTCTGTGCCTGGGAAACAGAAGTGTTCACATTGCTTCGCAGAATCGCTTTTGTGCAGAAAACAATAACACTTGTTCAGAACGAAAGAAAGCACAGAGCCCCAGATTTTATGTTGTCCTGGAGAGCTTGCAGAGCACTGGGGAAAAGCAGGCAGAGAATTCCCTGCTAGCACCTTCTCTGTGCCTGGGAAGCAGAAGTCTTCACATTGCTTCGCAGAATCGCTTTTGTGCAGAAAACAAAAACACTTGTTCAGAACGAAAGGAAGCACAGAGCCCCAGATTTTATGTTGTCCTGGAGAGCTTGCAGAGCACTGGGGAAAAGCAGGCAGAGAATTCCCTGCTAGCACCTTCTCTGTGCCTGGGAAGCAGAAGTGTTCACATTGCTTCGCAGAATCGCTTTTGTGCAGAAAACAGTAACACTTGTTCAGAACGAAAGAAAGCACAGAGCCCCAGATTTTATGTTGTCCTGGAGAGCTTGCAGAGCACTGGGGAAAGGCAGGCAGAGAATTCCCTGCTAGCACCTTCTCTGTGCCTGTTCACATTGCTTCGCAGAATCGCTTTTGTGCAGAAAACAGTAACACTTGTTCAGAACGAAAGAAAGCACAGAGCCCCAGATCTGCTGTTGTCCTGGTGAGCTTGCAGAGCACTGGGGAAAAGCAGGCAGAGAATTCCCTGCTAGCACCTTCTCTGTGCCTGGGAAACAGAAGTGTTCCCATTGCTTCGCAGAATCGCTTTTGTGCAGAAAACAGTAACACTTGTTCAGAACGAAAGAAAGCACAGAGCCCCAGATTTGCTGTTGTCCTGGAGAGCTTGCAGAGCACTGGGGAAAGGCAGGCAGAGAATTCCCTGCTAGCACCTTCTCTGTGCCTGGGAAAGAGAAGTGTTCCCATTGCTTCGCAGAATCGCTTTTGTGCAGAAAACAATAACACTTGTTCAGAACGAAAGAAAGCACAGAGCCCCAGATTTTATGTTGTCCTGGAGAGCTTGCAGAGCACTGGGGAAAGGCAGGCAGAGACTTCCCTGCTAGCACCTTCTCTGTGCCTGGGAAGCAGAAGTGTTCACATTGCTTCGCAGAATCGCTTTTGTGCAGAAAACAATAACAACTGTTCAGAACGAAAGAAAGCACAGAGCCCCAGATTTTATGTTGTCCTGGAGAGCTTGCAGAGCACTGGGGAAAAGCAGGCAGAGAATTCCCTGCTAGCACCTTCTCTGTGCCTGGGAAACAGAAGTGTTCACATTTCTTCGCAGAATCGCTTTTGTGCAGAAAACAGTAACACTTGTTCAGAACGAAAGAAAGCACAGAGCCCCAGATTTTATGTTGTCCTGGAGAGCTTGCAGAGCACTGGGGAAAGGCAGGCAGAGAATTCCCTGCTAGCACCTTCTCTGTGCCTGTTCACATTGCTTCGCAGAATCGCTTTTGTGCAGAAAACAGTAACACTTGTTCAGACGAAAGAAAGCACAGAGCCCCAGATTTTATGTTGTCCTGGAGAGCTTGCAGAGCACTGGGGAAAAGCAGGCAGAGAATTCCCTGCTAGCACCTTCTCTGTGCCTGGGAAACAGAAGTGTTCACATTGCTTCGCAGAATCGCTTTTGTGCAGAAAACAGTAACACTTGTTCAGAAGGAAAGAAAGCACAGAGCCCCATATTTTATGTTGTGCTGGAGAGCTTGCAGAGTACTGGGGAAAAGCAGGCAGAGAATTCCCTGCTAGCACCTTCTCTGTGCCTGGGAAGCAGAAGTGTTCACATTGCTTGGCAGAATCGCTTTTGTGCAGAAAACAGTAACACTTGTTCAGAACAAAAGAAAGCACAGAGCCCCAGATTTTATGTTGTCCTGGAGAGCTTGCAGAGCACTGGGGAAAAGCAGGCAGAGAATTCCCTGCTAGCACCTTCTCTGTGCCTGGGAAACAGAAGTGTTCACATTGCTTCGCAGAATCGCTTTTGTGCAGACAACAGTAACACTTGTTCAGAACGAAAGAAAGCACAGAGCCCCAGATTTTATGTTGTCCTGGAGAGCTTGCAGAGCACTGGGGAAAGGCAGGCAGAGAATTCCCTGCTAGCACCTTCTCTGTGCCTGGGAAGCAGAAGTCTTCACATTGCTTCGCAGAATCGCTTTTGTGTAGAAAACAGTAACACTTGTTCAGAACGAAAGAAAGCACAGAGCCCCAGATTTTATGTTGTCCTGGAGAGCTTGCAGAGCACTGGGGAAAAGCAGGCAGAGAATTCCCTGCTAGCACCTTCTCTGTGCCTGGGAAGCAGAAGTGTTCACATTGCTTCGCAGAATCGCTTTTGTGCAGAAAACAGTAACACTTGTTCAGAACAAAAGAAAGCACAGAGCCCCAGATTTTATGTTGTCCTGGAGAGCTTGCAGAGCACTGGGGAAAGGCAGGCAGAGAATTCCCTGCTAGCACCTTCTCTGTGCCTGGGAAACAGAAGTGTTCACATTGCTTCGCAGTATCGCTTTTGTGCAGAAAACAGTAACACTTGTTCAGAAGGAAAGAAAGCACAGAGCCCCATATTTTATGTTGTGCTGGAGAGCTTGCAGAGCACTGGGGAAAAGCAGGCAGAGAATTCCCTGCTAGCACCTTCTCTGTGCCTGGGAAACAGAAGTGTTCACATTGCTTCGCAGAATCGCTTTTGTGCAGAAAACAGTAACACTTGTTCAGAACGAAAGAAACCACAGAGCCCCAGATTTTATGTTGTCCTGTAGAGCTTGCAGAGCACTGGGGAAAGGCAGGCAGAGAATTCCCTGCTAGCACCTTCTCTGTGCCTGTTCACATTCCTTCGCAGAATCGCTTTTGTGCAGAAAACTGTAACACTTG
Source organism: Strix uralensis (assembly GCF_047716275.1). Classification (NCBI taxonomy): domain Eukaryota; kingdom Metazoa; phylum Chordata; class Aves; order Strigiformes; family Strigidae; genus Strix; species Strix uralensis. The sequence continues at coordinate 27,279,233 of NC_133981.1, read as the reverse complement.
TTCAGACGAAAGAAAGCACAGAGCCCCAGATTTTATGTTGTCCTGGAGAGCTTGCAGAATACTGGGGAAAAGCAGGCAGAGAATTCCCTGCTAGCACCTTCTCTGTGCCTGGGAAACAGAAGTGTTCACATTGCTTCGCAGAATCGCTTTTGTGCAGAAAACAGTAACACTTGTTCAGAACGAAAGAAAGCACAGAGCCCCAGATTTTATGTTGTCCTGGAGAGCTTGCAGAGCACTGGGGAAAGGCAGGCAGAGAATTCCCTGCTAGCACCTTCTCTGTGCCTGGGAAGCAGAAGTCTTCACATTGCTTCGCAGAATCGCTTTTGTGCAGAAAACAATAACACTTGTTCAGAACGAAAGAAAGCACAGAGCCCCAGATTTTATGTTGTCCTGGAGAGCTTGCAGAGCACTGGGGAAAAGCAGGCAGAGAATTCCCTGCTAGCACCTTCTCTGTGCCTGGGAAGCAGAAGTGTTCACATTGCTTCGCAGAATCGCTTTTGTGCAGAAAACAGTAACACTTGTTCAGAATGAAAGAAAGCACAGAGCCCCAGATTTTATGTTGTCCTGGAGAGCTTGCAGAGCACTGGGGAAAGGCAGGCAGAGAATTCCCTGCTAGCACCTTCTCTGTGCCTGTTCACATTGCTTCGCAGAATCGCTTTTGTGCAGAAAACAGTAACACTTGTTCAGAACGAAAGAAAGCACAGAGCCCCAGATCTGCTGTTGTCCTGGTGAGCTTGCAGAGCACTGGGGAAAAGCAGGCAGAGAATTCCCTGCTAGCACCTTCTCTGTGCCTGGGAAACAGAAGTGTTCCCATTGCTTCGCAGAATCGCTTTTGTGCAGAAAACAGTAACACTTGTTCAGAACGAAAGAAAGCACAGAGCCCCAGATTTTATGTTGTCCTGGAGAGCTTGCAGAGCACTGGGGAAAGGCAGGCAGAGAATTCCCTGCTAGCACCTTCTCTGTGCCTGTTCACATTGCTTCGCAGAATCGCTTTTGTGCAGAAAACAGTAACAATTGTTCAGACGAAAGAAAGCACAGAGCCCCAGATTTTATGTTGTCCTGGAGAGCTTGCAGAGCACTGGGGAAAAGCAGGCAGAGAATTCCCTGCTAGCACCTTCTCTGTGCCTGGGAAACAGAAGTGTTCACATTGCTTCGCAGAATCGCTTTTGTGCAGAAAACAGTAACACTTGTTCAGAAGGAAAGAAAGCACAGAGCCCCATATTTTATGTTGTGCTGGAGAGCTTGCAGAGTACTGGGGAAAAGCAGGCAGAGAATTCCCTGCTAGCACCTTCTCTGTGCCTGGGAAACAGAAGTGTTCACATTGCTTGGCAGAATCGCTTTTGTGCAGAAAACAGTAACACTTGTTCAGAACAAAAGAAAGCACAGAGCCCCAGATTTTATGTTGTCCTGGAGAGCTTGCAGAGCACTGGGGAAAAGCAGGCAGAGAATTCCCTGCTAGCACCTTCTCTGTGCCTGGGAAGCAGAAGTCTTCACATTGCTTCGCAGAATCGCTTTTGTGCAGAAAACAGTAACACTTGTTCAGAACAAAAGAAAGCACAGAGCCCCAGATTTTATGTTGTCCTGGAGAGCTTGCAGAGCACTGGGGAAAAGCAGGCAGAGAATTCCCTGCTAGCACCTTCTCTGTGCCTGGGAAACAGAAGTGTTCCCATTGCTTCGCAGAATCGCTTTTGTGCAGACAACAGTAACACTTGTTCAGAATGAAAGAAAGCACAGAGCCCCAGATTTTATGTTGTCCTGGAGAGCTTGCAGAGCACTGGGGAAAGGCAGGCAGAGAATTCCCTGCTAGCACCTTCTCTGTGCCTGGGAAGCAGAAGTCTTCACATTGCTTCGCAGAATCGCTTTTGTGTAGAAAACAGTAACACTTGTTCAGAACGAAAGAAAGCACAGAGCCCCAGATTTTATGTTGTCCTGGAGAGCTTGCAGAGCACTGGGGAAAAGCAGGCAGAGAATTCCCTGCTAGCACCTTCTCTGTGCCTGGGAAGCAGAAGTGTTCACATTGCTTCGCAGAATCGCTTTTGTGCAGAAAACAGTAACACTTGTTCAGAACAAAAGAAAGCACAGAGCCCCAGATTTTATGTTGTCCTGGAGAGCTTGCAGAGCACTGGGGAAAGGCAGGCAGAGAATTCCCTGCTAGCACCTTCTCTGTGCCTGGGAAACAGAAGTGTTCACATTGCTTCGCAGTATCGCTTTTGTGCAGAAAACAGTAACACTTGTTCAGAACGAAACAAAGCACAGAGCCCCATATTTTATGTTGTGCTGGAGAGCTTGCAGAGCACTGGGGAAAAGCAGGCAGAGAATTCCCTGCTAGCACCTTCTCTGTGCCTGGGAAACAGAAGTGTTCACATTGCTTCGCAGAATCGCTTTTGTGCAGAAAACAGTAACACTTGTTCAGAACGAAAGAAAGCACAGAGCCCCAGATTTTATGTTGTCCTGTAGAGCTTGCAGAGCACTGGGGAAAGGCAGGCAGAGAATTCCCTGCTAGCACCTTCTCTGTGCCTGTTCACATTCCTTCGCAGAATCGCTTTTGTGCAGAAAACTGTAACACTTGTTCAGACGAAAGAAAGCACAGAGCCCCAGATTTTATGTTGTCCTGGAGAGCTTGCAGAATACTGGGGAAAAGCAGGCAGAGAATTCCCTGCTAGCACCTTCTCTGTGCCTGGGAAACAGAAGTGTTCACATTGCTTCGCAGAATCGCTTTTGTGCAGAAAACAGTAACACTTGTTCAGAACGAAAGAAAGCACAGAGCCCCAGATTTTATGTTGTCCTGGAGAGCTTGCAGAGCACTGGGGAAAGGCAGGCAGAGAATTCCCTGCTAGCACCTTCTCTGTGCCTGGGAAGCAGAAGTCTTCACATTGCTTCGCAGAATCGCTTTTGTGCAGAAAACAATAACACTTGTTCAGAACGAAAGAAAGCACAGAGCCCCAGATTTTATGTTGTCCTGGAGAGCTTGCAGAGCACTGGGGAAAAGCAGGCAGAGAATTCCCTGCTAGCACCTTCTCTGTGCCTGGGAAGCAGAAGTGTTCACATTGCTTCGCAGAATCGCTTTTGTGCAGAAAACAGTAACACTTGTTCAGAACGAAAGAAAGCACAGAGCCCCAGATTTTATGTTGTCCTGGAGAGCTTGCAGAGCACTGGGGAAAGGCAGGCAGAGAATTCCCTGCTAGCACCTTCTCTGTGCCTGTTCACATTGCTTCGCAGAATCGCTTTTGTGCAGAAAACAGTAACACTTGTTCAGAACGAAAGAAAGCACAGAGCCCCAGATCTGCTGTTGTCCTGGTGAGCTTGCAGAGCACTGGGGAAAAGCAGGCAGAGAATTCCCTGCTAGCACCTTCTCTGTGCCTGGGAAACAGAAGTGTTCCCATTGCTTCGCAGAATCGCTTTTGTGCAGAAAACAGTAACACTTGTTCAGAACAAAAGAAAGCACAGAGCCCCAGATTTTATGTTGTCCTGGAGAGCTTGCAGAGCACTGGGGAAAGGCAGGCAGAGAATTCCCTGCTAGCACCTTCTCTGTGCCTGTTCACATTCCTTCGCAGAATCGCTTTTGTGCAGAAAACTGTAACACTTGTTCAGACGAAAGAAAGCACAGAGCCCCAGATTTTATGTTGTCCTGGAGAGCTTGCAGAGCACTGGGGAAAAGCAGGCAGAGAATTCCCTGCTAGCACCTTCTCTGTGCCTGGGAAACAGAAGTGTTCACATTGCTTCGCAGAATCGCTTTTGTGCAGAAAACAGTAACACTTGTTCAGAACGAAAGAAAGCACAGAGCCCCAGATTTTATGTTGTCCTGGAGAGCTTGCAGAGCACTGGGGAAAGGCAGGCAGAGAATTCCCTGCTAGCACCTTCTCTGTGCCTGGGAAGCAGAAGTCTTCACATTGCTTCGCAGAATCGCTTTTGTGCAGAAAACAATAACACTTGTTCAGAACGAAAGAAAGCACAGAGCCCCAGATTTTATGTTGTCCTGGAGAGCTTGCAGAGCACTGGGGAAAAGCAGGCAGAGAATTCCCTGCTAGCACCTTCTCTGTGCCTGGGAAGCAGAAGTGTTCACATTGCTTCGCAGAATCGCTTTTGTGCAGAAAACAGTAACACTTGTTCAGAACGAAAGAAAGCACAGAGCCCCAGATTTTATGTTGTCCTGGAGAGCTTGCAGAGCACTGGGGAAAGGCAGGCAGAGAATTCCCTGCTAGCACCTTCTCTGTGCCTGTTCACATTGCTTCGCAGAATCGCTTTTGTGCAGAAAACAGTAACACTTGTTCAGAACGAAAGAAAGCACAGAGCCCCAGATCTGCTGTTGTCCTGGTGAGCTTGCAGAGCACTGGGGAAAAGCAGGCAGAGAATTCCCTGCTAGCACCTTCTCTGTGCCTGGGAAACAGAAGTGTTCCCATTGCTTCGCAGAATCGCTTTTGTGCAGAAAACAGTAACACTTGTTCAGAACAAAAGAAAGCACAGAGCCCCAGATTTTATGTTGTCCTGGAGAGCTTGCAGAGCACTGGGGAAAGGCAGGCAGAGAATTCCCTGCTAGCACCTTCTCTGTGCCTGGGAAAGAGAAGTGTTCCCATTGCTTCGCAGAATCGCTTTTGTGCAGAAAACAATAACACTTGTTCAGAACGAAAGAAAGCACAGAGCCCCAGATTTTATGTTGTCCTGGAGAGCTTGCAGAGCACTGGGGAAAGGCAGGCAGAGAATTCCCTGCTAGCACCTTCTCTGTGCCTGGGAAGCAGAAGTGTTCACATTGCTTCGCAGAATCGCTTTTGTGCAGAAAACAATAACAACTGTTCAGAACGAAAGAAAGCACAGAGCCCCAGATTTTATGTTGTCCTGGAGAGCTTGCAGAGCACTGGGGAAAAGCAGGCAGAGAATTCCCTGCTAGCACCTTCTCTGTGCCTGGGAAGCAGAAGTGTTCACATTTCTTCGCAGAATCGCTTTTGTGCAGAAAACAGTAACACTTGTTCAGAACGAAAGAAAGCACAGAGCCCCAGATTTTATGTTGTCCTGGAGAGCTTGCAGAGCACTGGGGAAAGGCAGGCAGAGAATTCCCTGCTAGCACCTTCTCTGTGCCTGTTCACATTGCTTCGCAGAATCGCTTTTGTGCAGAAAACAGTAACACTTGTTCAGAAGGAAAGAAAGCACAGAGCCCCATATTTTATGTTGTGCTGGAGAGCTTGCAGAGTACTGGGGAAAAGCAGGCAGAGAATTCCCTGCTAGCACCTTCTCTGTGCCTGGGAAACAGAAGTGTTCACATTGCTTGGCAGAATCGCTTTTGTGCAGAAAACAGTAACACTTGTTCAGAACAAAAGAAAGCACAGAGCCCCAGATTTTATGTTGTCCTGGAGAGCTTGCAGAGCACTGGGGAAAAGCAGGCAGAGAATTCCCTGCTAGCACCTTCTCTGTGCCTGGGAAACAGAAGTGTTCACATTGCTTCGCAGAATCGCTTTTGTGCAGACAACAGTAACACTTGTTCAGAACGAAAGAAAGCACAGAGCCCCAGATTTTATGTTGTCCTGGAGAGCTTGCAGAGCACTGGGGAAAGGCAGGCAGAGAATTCCCTGCTAGCACCTTCTCTGTGCCTGGGAAGCAGAAGTCTTCACATTGCTTCGCAGAATCGCTTTTGTGCAGAAAACAATAACACTTGTTCAGAACGAAAGAAAGCACAGAGCCCCAGATTTTATGTTGTCCTGGAGAGCTTGCAGAGCACTGGGGAAAAGCAGGCAGAGAATTCCCTGCTAGCACCTTCTCTGTGCCTGGGAAGCAGAAGTGTTCACATTGCTTCGCAGAATCGCTTTTGTGCAGAAAACAGTAACACTTGTTCAGAACGAAAGAAAGCACAGAGCCCCAGATTTTATGTTGTCCTGGAGAGCTTGCAGAGCACTGGGGAAAGGCAGGCAGAGAATTCCCTGCTAGCACCTTCTCTGTGCCTGGGAAACAGAAGTGTTCACATTGCTTCGCAGTATCGCTTTTGTGCAGAAAACAGTAACACTTGTTCAGAACGAAAGAAAGCACAGAGCCCCATATTTTATGTTGTGCTGGAGAGCTTGCAGAGCACTGGGGAAAAGCAGGCAGAGAATTCCCTGCTAGCACCTTCTCTGTGCCTGGGAAACAGAAGTGTTCACATTGCTTCGCAGAATCGCTTTTGTGCAGAAAACAGTAACACTTGTTCAGAACGAAAGAAAGCACAGAGCCCCAGATTTTATGTTGTCCTGGAGAGCTTGCAGAGCACTGGGGAAAAGCAGGCAGAGAATTCCCTGCTAGCACCTTCTCTGTGCCTGGGAAGCAGAAGTGTTCACATTTCTTCGCAGAATCGCTTTTGTGCAGAAAACAGTAACACTTGTTCAGAACGAAAGAAAGCACAGAGCCCCAGATTTTATGTTGTCCTGGAGAGCTTGCAGAGCACTGGGGAAAGGCAGGCAGAGAATTCCCTGCTAGCACCTTCTCTGTGCCTGTTCACATTGCTTCGCAGAATCGCTTTTGTGCAGAAAACAGTAACACTTGTTCAGAAGGAAAGAAAGCACAGAGCCCCATATTTTATGTTGTGCTGGAGAGCTTGCAGAGTACTGGGGAAAAGCAGGCAGAGAATTCCCTGCTAGCACCTTCTCTGTGCCTGGGAAACAGAAGTGTTCACATTGCTTGGCAGAATCGCTTTTGTGCAGAAAACAGTAACACTTGTTCAGAACAAAAGAAAGCACAGAGCCCCAGATTTTATGTTGTCCTGGAGAGCTTGCAGAGCACTGGGGAAAAGCAGGCAGAGAATTCCCTGCTAGCACCTTCTCTGTGCCTGGGAAACAGAAGTGTTCACATTGCTTCGCAGAATCGCTTTTGTGCAGAAAACAGTAACACTTGTTCAGAACGAAAGAAAGCACAGAGCCCCAGATTTTATGTTGTCCTGGAGAGCTTGCAGAGCACTGGGGAAAGGCAGGCAGAGAATTCCCTGCTAGCACCTTCTCTGTGCCTGGGAAGCAGAAGTCTTCACATTGCTTCGCAGAATCGCTTTTGTGCAGAAAACAATAACACTTGTTCAGAACGAAAGAAAGCACAGAGCCCCAGATTTTATGTTGTCCTGGAGAGCTTGCAGAGCACTGGGGAAAAGCAGGCAGAGAATTCCCTGCTAGCACCTTCTCTGTGCCTGGGAAGCAGAAGTGTTCACATTGCTTCGCAGAATCGCTTTTGTGCAGAAAACAGTAACACTTGTTCAGAACGAAAGAAAGCACAGAGCCCCAGATTTTATGTTGTCCTGGAGAGCTTGCAGAGCACTGGGGAAAGGCAGGCAGAGAATTCCCTGCTAGCACCTTCTCTGTGCCTGGGAAACAGAAGTGTTCACATTGCTTCGCAGTATCGCTTTTGTGCAGAAAACAGTAACACTTGTTCAGAACGAAAGAAAGCACAGAGCCCCATATTTTATGTTGTGCTGGAGAGCTTGCAGAGCACTGGGGAAAAGCAGGCAGAGAATTCCCTGCTAGCACCTTCTCTGTGCCTGGGAAACAGAAGTGTTCACATTGCTTCGCAGAATCGCTTTTGTGCAGAAAACAGTAACACTTGTTCAGAACAAAAGAAAGCACAGAGCCCCAGATTTTATGTTGTCCTGGAGAGCTTGCAGAGCACTGGGGAAAGGCAGGCAGAGAATTCCCTCCTAGCACCTTCTCTGTGCCTGTTCACATTGCTTCGCAGAATCGCTTTTGTGCAGAAAACAGTAACACTTGTTCAGACGAAAGAAAGCACAGAGCCCCAGATTTTATGTTGTCCTGGAGAGCTTGCAGAGCACTGGGGAAAAGCAGGCAGAGAATTCCCTGCTAGCACCTTCTCTGTGCCTGGGAAACAGAAGTGTTCCCATTGCTTCGCAGAATCGCTTTTGTGCAGAAAACAATAACACTTGTTCAGAACGAAAGAAAGCACAGAGCCCCATATTTTATGTTGTCCTGGAGAGCTTGCAGAGCACTGGGGAAAAGCAGGCAGAGAATTCCCTGCTAGCACCTTCTCTGTGCCTGGGAAGCAGAAGTGTTCACATTGCTTGGCAGAATCGCTTTTGTGCAGAAAACAGTAACACTTGTTCAGAACAAAAGAAAGCACAGAGCCCCAGATTTTATGTTGTCCTGGAGAGCTTGCAGAGCACTGGGGAAAAGCAGGCAGAGAATTCCCTGCTAGCACCTTCTCTGTGCCTGGGAAACAGAAGTGTTCACATTGCTTCGCAGAATCGCTTTTGTGCAGAAAACAGTAACACTTGTTCAGAACGAAAGAAAGAACAGAGCCCCAGATTTTATGTTGTCCTGGAGAGCTTGCAGAGCACTGGGGAAAGGCAGGCAGAGAATTCCCTGCTAGCACCTTCTCTGTGCCTGGGAAGCAGAAGTCTTCACATTGCTTCGCAGAATCGCTTTTGTGCAGAAAACAATAACACTTGTTCAGAACGAAAGAAAGCACAGAGCCGCAGATTTTATGTTGTCCTGGAGAGCTTGCAGAGCACTGGGGAAAAGCAGGCAGAGAATTCCCTGCTAGCACCTTCTCTGTGCCTGGGAAGCAGAAGTGTTCACATTGCTTCGCAGAATCGCTTTTGTGCAGAAAACAGTAACACTTGTTCAGAACGAAAGAAAGCACAGAGCCCCAGATTTTATGTTGTCCTGGAGAGCTTGCAGAGCACTGGGGAAAGGCAGGCAGAGAATTCCCTGCTAGCACCTTCTCTGTGCCTGTTCACATTGCTTCGCAGAATCGCTTTTGTGCAGAAAACAGTAACACTTGTTCAGACGAAAGTAAGCACAGAGCCCCAGATTTTATGTTGTCCTGGAGAGCTTGCAGAGCACTGGGGAAAAGCAGGCAGAGAATTCCCTGCTAGCACCTTCTCTGTGCCTGGGAAACAGAAGTGTTCACATTGCTTCGCAGAATCGCTTTTGTGCAGAAAACAGTAACACTTGTTCAGAAGGAAAGGAAGCACAGAGCCCCATATTTTATGTTGTGCTGGAGAGCTTGCAGAGTACTGGGGAAAAGCAGGCAGAGAATTCCCTGCTAGCACCTTCTCTGTGCCTGGGAAGCAGAAGTGTTCACATTGCTTGGCAGAATCGCTTTTGTGCAGAAAACAGTAACACTTGTTCAGAACAAAAGAAAGCACAGAGCCCCAGATTTTATGTTGTCCTGGAGAGCTTGCAGAGCACTGGGGAAAGGCAGGCAGAGAATTCCCTGCTAGCACCTTCTCTGTGCCTGGGAAATAGAAGTGTTCACATTGCTTCGCAGAATCGCTTTTGTGCAGAAAACAATAACAACTGTTCAGAACGAAAGAAAGCACAGAGCCCCAGATCTGCTGTTGTCCTGGTGAGCTTGCAGAGCACTGGGGAAAAGCAGGCAGAGAATTCCCTGCTAGCACCTTCTCTGTGCCTGGGAAACAGAAGTGTTCCCATTGCTTCGCAGAATCGCTTTTGTGCAGAAAACAGTAACACTTGTTCAGAACGAAACAAAGCACAGAGCCCCAGATTTGCTGTTGTCCTGGAGAGCTTGCAGAGCACTGGGGAAAGGCAGGCAGAGAATTCCCTGCTAGCACCTTCTCTGTGCCTGGGAAAGAGAAGTGTTCCCATTGCTTCGCAGAATCGCTTTTGTGCAGAAAACAATAACACTTGTTCAGAACGAAAGAAAGCACAGAGCCCCAGATTTTATGTTGTCCTGGAGAGCTTGCAGAGCACTGGGGAAAGGCAGGCAGAGAATTCCCTGCTAGCACCTTCTCTGTGCCTGGGAAGCAGAAGTCTTCACATTGCTTCGCAGAATCGCTTTTGTGCAGAAAACAATAACAACTGTTCAGAACGAAAGAAAGCACAGAGCCCCAGATTTTATGTTGTCCTGGAGAGCTTGCAGAGCACTGGGGAAAAGCAGGCAGAGAATTCCCTGCTAGCACCTTCTCTGTGCCTGGGAAACAGAAGTGTTCACATTTCTTCGCAGAATCGCTTTTGTGCAGAAAACAGTAACAACTGTTCAGAACGAAAGAAAGCACAGAGCCCCAGATTTTATGTTGTCCTGGAGAGCTTGCAGAGCACTGGGGAAAGGCAGGCAGAGAATTCCCTGCTAGCACCTTCTCTGTGCCTGTTCACATTGCTTCGCAGAATCGCTTTTGTGCAGAAAACAGTAACACTTGTTCAGACGAAAGAAAGCACAGAGCCTCAGATTTTATGTTGTCCTGGAGAGCTTGCAGAGCACTGGGGAAAAGCAGGCAGAGAATTCCCTGCTGGCACCTTCTCTGTGCCTGGGAAACAGAAGTGTTCACATTGCTTCGCAGAATCGCTTTTGTGCAGAAAACAGTAACACTTGTTCAGAAGGAAAGAAAGCACAGAGCCCCATATTTTATGTTGTGCTGGAGAGCTTGCAGAGCACTGGGGAAAGGCAGGCAGAGAATTCCCTGCTAGCACCTTCTCTGTGCCTGTTCACATTGCTTCGCAGAATCGCTTTTGTGCAGAAAACAGTAACACTTGTTCAGAACGAAAGAAAGCACAGAGCCCCAGATCTGCTGTTGTCCTGGTGAGCTTGCAGAGCACTGGGGAAAAGCAGGCAGAGAATTCCCTGCTAGCACCTTCTCTGTGCCTGGGAAGCAGAAGTGTTCACATTGCTTCGCAGAATCGCTTTTGTGCAGAAAACAGTAACACTTGTTCAGAACGAAAGAAAGCACAGAGCCCCAGATTTTATGTTGTCCTGGAGAGCTTGCAGAGCACTGGGGAAAGGCAGGCAGAGAATTCCCTGCTAGCACCTTCTCTGTGCCTGTTCACATTGCTTCGCAGAATCGCTTTTGTGCAGAAAACAGTAACACTTGTTCAGACGAAAGTAAGCACAGAGCCCCAGATTTTATGTTGTCCTGGAGAGCTTGCAGAGCACTGGGGAAAAGCAGGCAGAGAATTCCCTGCTAGCACCTTCTCTGTGCCTGGGAAACAGAAGTGTTCACATTGCTTCGCAGAATCGCTTTTGTGCAGAAAACAGTAACACTTGTTCAGAAGGAAAGGAAGCACAGAGCCCCATATTTTATGTTGTGCTGGAGAGCTTGCAGAGTACTGGGGAAAAGCAGGCAGAGAATTCCCTGCTAGCACCTTCTCTGTGCCTGGGAAGCAGAAGTGTTCACATTGCTTGGCAGAATCGCTTTTGTGCAGAAAACAGTAACACTTGTTCAGAACAAAAGAAAGCACAGAGCCCCAGATTTTATGTTGTCCTGGAGAGCTTGCAGAGCACTGGGGAAAGGCAGGCAGAGAATTCCCTGCTAGCACCTTCTCTGTGCCTGGGAAATAGAAGTGTTCACATTGCTTCGCAGAATCGCTTTTGTGCAGAAAACAATAACAACTGTTCAGAACGAAAGAAAGCACAGAGCCCCAGATCTGCTGTTGTCCTGGTGAGCTTGCAGAGCACTGGGGAAAAGCAGGCAGAGAATTCCCTGCTAGCACCTTCTCTGTGCCTGGGAAACAGAAGTGTTCCCATTGCTTCGCAGAATCGCTTTTGTGCAGAAAACAGTAACACTTGTTCAGAACGAAACAAAGCACAGAGCCCCAGATTTGCTGTTGTCCTGGAGAGCTTGCAGAGCACTGGGGAAAGGCAGGCAGAGAATTCCCTGCTAGCACCTTCTCTGTGCCTGGGAAAGAGAAGTGTTCCCATTGCTTCGCAGAATCGCTTTTGTGCAGAAAACAATAACACTTGTTCAGAACGAAAGAAAGCACAGAGCCCCAGATTTTATGTTGTCCTGGAGAGCTTGCAGAGCACTGGGGAAAGGCAGGCAGAGAATTCCCTGCTAGCACCTTCTCTGTGCCTGGGAAGCAGAAGTCTTCACATTGCTTCGCAGAATCGCTTTTGTGCAGAAAACAATAACAACTGTTCAGAACGAAAGAAAGCACAGAGCCCCAGATTTTATGTTGTCCTGGAGAGCTTGCAGAGCACTGGGGAAAAGCAGGCAGAGAATTCCCTGCTAGCACCTTCTCTGTGCCTGGGAAACAGAAGTGTTCCCATTGCTTCGCAGAATCGCTTTTGTGCAGAAAACAGTAACACTTGTTCAGAACGAAAGAAAGCACAGAGCCCCAGATCTGCTGTTGTCCTGGTGAGCTTGCAGAGCACTGGGGAAAAGCAGGCAGAGAATTCCCTGCTAGCACCTTCTCTGTGCCTGGGAAACAGAAGTGTTCCCATTGCTTCGCAGAATCGCTTTTGTGCAGAAAACAGTAACACTTGTTCAGAACGAAAGAAAGCACAGAGCCCCAGATTTTATGTTGTCCTGGAGAGCTTGCAGAGCACTGGGGAAAGGCAGGCAGAGAATTCCCTGCTAGCACCTTCTCTGTGCCTGTTCACATTGCTTCGCAGAATCGCTTTTGTGCAGAAAACAGTAACAATTGTTCAGACGAAAGAAAGCACAGAGCCCCAGATTTTATGTTGTCCTGGAGAGCTTGCAGAGCACTGGGGAAAAGCAGGCAGAGAATTCCCTGCTAGCACCTTCTCTGTGCCTGGGAAACAGAAGTGTTCACATTGCTTCGCAGAATCGCTTTTGTGCAGAAAACAGTAACACTTGTTCAGAAGGAAAGAAAGCACAGAGCCCCATATTTTATGTTGTGCTGGAGAGCTTGCAGAGTACTGGGGAAAAGCAGGCAGAGAATTCCCTGCTAGCACCTTCTCTGTGCCTGGGAAACAGAAGTGTTCACATTGCTTGGCAGAATCGCTTTTGTGCAGAAAACAGTAACACTTGTTCAGAACAAAAGAAAGCACAGAGCCCCAGATTTTATGTTGTCCTGGAGAGCTTGCAGAGCACTGGGGAAAAGCAGGCAGAGAATTCCCTGCTAGCACCTTCTCTGTGCCTGGGAAGCAGAAGTCTTCACATTGCTTCGCAGAATCGCTTTTGTGCAGAAAACAGTAACACTTGTTCAGAACAAAAGAAAGCACAGAGCCCCAGATTTTATGTTGTCCTGGAGAGCTTGCAGAGCACTGGGGAAAAGCAGGCAGAGAATTCCCTGCTAGCACCTTCTCTGTGCCTGGGAAACAGAAGTGTTCCCATTGCTTGGCAGAATCGCTTTTGTGCAGACAACAGTAACACTTGTTCAGAATGAAAGAAAGCACAGAGCCCCAGATTTTATGTTGTCCTGGAGAGCTTGCAGAGCACTGGGGAAAGGCAGGCAGAGAATTCCCTGCTAGCACCTTCTCTGTGCCTGGGAAGCAGAAGTCTTCACATTGCTTCGCAGAATCGCTTTTGTGTAGAAAACAGTAACACTTGTTCAGAACGAAAGAAAGCACAGAGCCCCAGATTTTATGTTGTCCTGGAGAGCTTGCAGAGCACTGGGGAAAAGCAGGCAGAGAATTCCCTGCTAGCACCTTCTCTGTGCCTGGGAAGCAGAAGTGTTCACATTGCTTCGCAGAATCGCTTTTGTGCAGAAAACAGTAACACTTGTTCAGAACAAAAGAAAGCACAGAGCCCCAGATTTTATGTTGTCCTGGAGAGCTTGCAGAGCACTGGGGAAAGGCAGGCAGAGAATTCCCTGCTAGCACCTTCTCTGTGCCTGGGAAACAGAAGTGTTCACATTGCTTCGCAGTATCGCTTTTGTGCAGAAAACAGTAACACTTGTTCAGAAGGAAAGAAAGCACAGAGCCCCATATTTTATGTTGTGCTGGAGAGCTTGCAGAGCACTGGGGAAAAGCAGGCAGAGAATTCCCTGCTAGCACCTTCTCTGTGCCTGGGAAACAGAAGTGTTCACATTGCTTCGCAGAATCGCTTTTGTGCAGAAAACAGTAACACTTGTTCAGAACAAAAGAAAGCACAGAGCCCCAGATTTTATGTTGTCCTGTAGAGCTTGCAGAGCACTGGGGAAAGGCAGGCAGAGAATTCCCTGCTAGCACCTTCTCTGTGCCTGTTCACATTCCTTCGCAGAATCGCTTTTGTGCAGAAAACTGTAACACTTGTTCAGACGAAAGAAAGCACAGAGCCCCAGATTTTATGTTGTCCTGGAGAGCTTGCAGAATACTGGGGAAAAGCAGGCAGAGAATTCCCTGCTAGCACCTTCTCTGTGCCTGGGAAACAGAAGTGTTCACATTGCTTCGCAGAATCGCTTTTGTGCAGAAAACAGTAACACTTGTTCAGAACGAAAGAAAGCACAGAGCCCCAGATTTTATGTTGTCCTGGAGAGCTTGCAGAGCACTGGGGAAAGGCAGGCAGAGAATTCCCTGCTAGCACCTTCTCTGTGCCTGGGAAGCAGAAGTCTTCACATTGCTTCGCAGAATCGCTTTTGTGCAGAAAACAATAACACTTGTTCAGAACGAAAGAAAGCACAGAGCCCCAGATTTTATGTTGTCCTGGAGAGCTTGCAGAGCACTGGGGAAAAGCAGGCAGAGAATTCCCTGCTAGCACCTTCTCTGTGCCTGGGAAGCAGAAGTGTTCACATTGCTTCGCAGAATCGCTTTTGTGCAGAAAACAGTAACACTTGTTCAGAACGAAAGAAAGCACAGAGCCCCAGATTTTATGTTGTCCTGGAGAGCTTGCAGAGCACTGGGGAAAGGCAGGCAGAGAATTCCCTGCTAGCACCTTCTCTGTGCCTGTTCACATTGCTTCGCAGAATCGCTTTTGTGCAGAAAACAGTAACACTTGTTCAGAACGAAAGAAAGCACAGAGCCCCAGATCTGCTGTTGTCCTGGTGAGCTTGCAGAGCACTGGGGAAAAGCAGGCAGAGAATTCCCTGCTAGCACCTTCTCTGTGCCTGGGAAACAGAAGTGTTCCCATTGCTTCGCAGAATCGCTTTTGTGCAGAAAACAGTAACACTTGTTCAGAACAAAAGAAAGCACAGAGCCCCAGATTTTATGTTGTCCTGGAGAGCTTGCAGAGCACTGGGGAAAGGCAGGCAGAGAATTCCCTGCTAGCACCTTCTCTGTGCCTGTTCACATTCCTTCGCAGAATCGCTTTTGTGCAGAAAACTGTAACACTTGTTCAGACGAAAGAAAGCACAGAGCCCCAGATTTTATGTTGTCCTGGAGAGCTTGCAGAATACTGGGGAAAAGCAGGCAGAGAATTCCCTGCTAGCACCTTCTCTGTGCCTGGGAAACAGAAGTGTTCACATTGCTTCGCAGAATCGCTTTTGTGCAGAAAACAGTAACACTTGTTCAGAACGAAAGAAAGCACAGAGCCCCAGATTTTATGTTGTCCTGGAGAGCTTGCAGAGCACTGGGGAAAGGCAGGCAGAGAATTCCCTGCTAGCACCTTCTCTGTGCCTGGGAAGCAGAAGTCTTCACATTGCTTCGCAGAATCGCTTTTGTGCAGAAAACAATAACACTTGTTCAGAACGAAAGAAAGCACAGAGCCCCAGATTTTATGTTGTCCTGGAGAGCTTGCAGAGCACTGGGGAAAAGCAGGCAGAGAATTCCCTGCTAGCACCTTCTCTGTGCCTGGGAAGCAGAAGTGTTCACATTGCTTCGCAGAATCGCTTTTGTGCAGAAAACAGTAACACTTGTTCAGAACGAAAGAAAGCACAGAGCCCCAGATTTTATGTTGTCCTGGAGAGCTTGCAGAGCACTGGGGAAAGGCAGGCAGAGAATTCCCTGCTAGCACCTTCTCTGTGCCTGTTCACATTGCTTCGCAGAATCGCTTTTGTGCAGAAAACAGTAACACTTGTTCAGAACGAAAGAAAGCACAGAGCCCCAGATCTGCTGTTGTCCTGGTGAGCTTGCAGAGCACTGGGGAAAAGCAGGCAGAGAATTCCCTGCTAGCACCTTCTCTGTGCCTGGGAAACAGAAGTGTTCCCATTGCTTCGCAGAATCGCTTTTGTGCAGAAAACAGTAACACTTGTTCAGAACAAAAGAAAGCACAGAGCCCCAGATTTTATGTTGTACTGGAGAGCTTGCAGAGCACTGGGGAAAGGCAGGCAGAGAATTCCCTGCTAGCACCTTCTCTGTGCCTGGGAATGAGAAGTGTTCCCATTGCTTCGCAGAATCGCTTTTGTGCAGAAAACAATAACACTTGTTCAGAACGAAAGAAAGCACAGAGCCCCAGATTTTATGTTGTCCTGGAGAGCTTGCAGAGCACTGGGGAAAGGCAGGCAGAGAATTCCCTGCTAGCACCTTCTCTGTGCCTGGGAAGCAGAAGTGTTCACATTGCTTCGCAGAATCGCTTTTGTGCAGAAAACAATAACAACTGTTCAGAACGAAAGAAAGCACAGAGCCCCAGATTTTATGTTGTCCTGGAGAGCTTGCAGAGCACTGGGGAAAAGCAGGCAGAGAATTCCCTGCTAGCACCTTCTCTGTGCCTGGGAAGCAGAAGTGTTCACATTTCTTCGCAGAATCGCTTTTGTGCAGAAAACAGTAACACTTGTTCAGAACGAAAGAAAGCACAGAGCCCCAGATTTTATGTTGTCCTGGAGAGCTTGCAGAGCACTGGGGAAAGGCAGGCAGAGAATTCCCTGCTAGCACCTTCTCTGTGCCTGTTCACATTGCTTCGCAGAATCGCTTTTGTGCAGAAAACAGTAACACTTGTTCAGAACGAAAGAAAGCACAGAGCCCCATATTTTATGTTGTGCTGGAGAGCTTGCAGAGTACTGGGGAAAAGCAGGCAGAGAATTCCCTGCTAGCACCTTCTCTGTGCCTGGGAAACAGAAGTGTTCACATTGCTTGGCAGAATCGCTTTTGTGCAGAAAACAGTAACACTTGTTCAGAACAAAAGAAAGCACAGAGCCCCAGATTTTATGTTGTCCTGGAGAGCTTGCAGAGCACTGGGGAAAAGCAGGCAGAGAATTCCCTGCTAGCACCTTCTCTGTGCCTGGGAAACAGAAGTGTTCACATTGCTTCGCAGAATCGCTTTTGTGCAGACAACAGTAACACTTGTTCAGAACGAAAGAAAGCACAGAGCCCCAGATTTTATGTTGTCCTGGAGAGCTTGCAGAGCACTGGGGAAAGGCAGGCAGAGAATTCCCTGCTAGCACCTTCTCTGTGCCTGGGAAGCAGTAGTCTTAACATTGCTTCGCAGAATCGCTTTTGTGCAGAAAACAATAACACTTGTTCAGAACGAAAGAAAGCACAGAGCCCCAGATTTTATGTTGTCCTGGAGAGCTTGCAGAGCACTGGGGAAAAGCAGGCAGAGAATTCCCTGCTAGCACCTTCTCTGTGCCTGGGAAGCAGAAGTGTTCACATTGCTTCGCAGAATCGCTTTTGTGCAGAAAACAGTAACACTTGTTCAGAACGAAAGAAAGCACAGAGCCCCAGATTTTATGTTGTCCTGGAGAGCTTGCAGAGCACTGGGGAAAGGCAGGCAGAGAATTCCCTGCTAGCACCTTCTCTGTGCCTGGGAAACAGAAGTGTTCACATTGCTTCGCAGTATCGCTTTTGTGCAGAAAACAGTAACACTTGTTCAGAACGAAAGAAAGCACAGAGCCCCAGATTTTATGTTGTCCTGGAGAGCTTGCAGAGCACTGGGGAAAAGCAGGCAGAGAATTCCCTGCTAGCACCTTCTCTGTGCCTGGGAAACAGAAGTGTTCACATTGCTTCGCAGAATCGCTTTTGTGCAGAAAACAGTAACACTTGTTCAGAACGAAAGAAAGCACAGAGCCCCAGATTTTATGTTGTCCTGGAGAGCTTGCAGAGCACTGGGGAAAAGCAGGCAGAGAATTCCCTGCTAGCACCTTCTCTGTGCCTGGGAAGCAGAAGTGTTCACATTTCTTCGCAGAATCGCTTTTGTGCAGAAAACAGTAACACTTGTTCAGAACGAAAGAAAGCACAGAGCCCCAGATTTTATGTTGTCCTGGAGAGCTTGCAGAGCACTGGGGAAAGGCAGGCAGAGAATTCCCTGCTAGCACCTTCTCTGTGCCTGTTCACATTGCTTCGCAGAATCGCTTTTGTGCAGAAAACAGTAACACTTGTTCAGAACGAAAGAAAGCACAGAGCCCCATATTTTATGTTGTGCTGGAGAGCTTGCAGAGTACTGGGGAAAAGCAGGCAGAGAATTCCCTGCTAGCACCTTCTCTGTGCCTGGGAAACAGAAGTGTTCACATTGCTTGGCAGAATCGCTTTTGTGCAGAAAACAGTAACACTTGTTCAGAACAAAAGAAAGCACAGAGCCCCAGATTTTATGTTGTCCTGGAGAGCTTGCAGAGCACTGGGGAAAAGCAGGCAGAGAATTCCCTGCTAGCACCTTCTCTGTGCCTGGGAAACAGAAGTGTTCACATTGCTTCGCAGAATCGCTTTTGTGCAGACAACAGTAACACTTGTTCAGAACGAAAGAAAGCACAGAGCCCCAGATTTTATGTTGTCCTGGAGAGCTTGCAGAGCACTGGGGAAAGGCAGGCAGAGAATTCCCTGCTAGCACCTTCTCTGTGCCTGGGAAGCAGAAGTCTTCACATTGCTTCGCAGAATCGCTTTTGTGCAGAAAACAATAACACTTGTTCAGAACGAAAGAAAGCACAGAGCCCCAGATTTTATGTTGTCCTGGAGAGCTTGCAGAGCACTGGGGAAAAGCAGGCAGAGAATTCCCTGCTAGCACCTTCTCTGTGCCTGGGAAGCAGAAGTGTTCACATTGCTTCGCAGAATCGCTTTTGTGCAGAAAACAGTAACACTTGTTCAGAACGAAAGAAAGCACAGAGCCCCAGATTTTATGTTGTCCTGGAGAGCTTGCAGAGCACTGGGGAAAGGCAGGCAGAGAATTCCCTGCTAGCACCTTCTCTGTGCCTGGGAAACAGAAGTGTTCACATTGCTTCGCAGTATCGCTTTTGTGCAGAAAACAGTAACACTTGTTCAGAACGAAAGAAAGCACAGAGCCCCATATTTTATGTTGTGCTGGAGAGCTTGCAGAGCACTGGGGAAAAGCAGGCAGAGAATTCCCTGCTAGCACCTTCTCTGTGCCTGGGAAACAGAAGTGTTCACATTGCTTCGCAGAATCGCTTTTGTGCAGAAAACAGTAACACTTGTTCAGAACAAAAGAAAGCACAGAGCCCCAGATTTTATGTTGTCCTGGAGAGCTTGCAGAGCACTGGGGAAAGGCAGGCAGAGAATTCCCTCCTAGCACCTTCTCTGTGCCTGTTCACATTGCTTCGCAGAATCGCTTTTGTGCAGAAAACAGTAACACTTGTTCAGACGAAAGAAAGCACAGAGCCCCAGATTTTATGTTGTCCTGGAGAGCTTGCAGAGCACTGGGGAAAAGCAGGCAGAGAATTCCCTGCTAGCACCTTCTCTGTGCCTGGGAAACAGAAGTGTTCCCATTGCTTCGCAGAATCGCTTTTGTGCAGACAACAGTAACACTTGTTCAGAATGAAAGAAAGCACAGAGCCCCAGATTTTATGTTGTCCTGGAGAGCTTGCAGAGCACTGGGGAAAGGCAGGCAGAGAATTCCCTGCTAGCACCTTCTCTGTGCCTGGGAAGCAGAAGTCTTCACATTGCTTCGCAGAATCGCTTTTGTGTAGAAAACAGTAACACTTGTTCAGAACGAAAGAAAGCACAGAGCCCCAGATTTTATGTTGTCCTGGAGAGCTTGCAGAGCACTGGGGAAAAGCAGGCAGAGAATTCCCTGCTAGCACCTTCTCTGTGCCTGGGAAACAGAAGTGTTCCCATTGCTTCGCAGAATCGCTTTTGTGCAGACAACAGTAACACTTGTTCAGAATGAAAGAAAGCACAGAGCCCCAGATTTTATGTTGTCCTGGAGAGCTTGCAGAGCACTGGGGAAAGGCAGGCAGAGAATTCCCTGCTAGCACCTTCTCTGTGCCTGGGAAGCAGAAGTCTTCACATTGCTTCGCAGAATCGCTTTTGTGTAGAAAACAGTAACACTTGTTCAGAACGAAAGAAAGCACAGAGCCCCAGATTTTATGTTGTCCTGGAGAGCTTGCAGAGCACTGGGGAAAAGCAGGCAGAGAATTCCCTGCTAGCACCTTCTCTGTGCCTGGGAAGCAGAAGTGTTCACATTGCTTCGCAGAATCGCTTTTGTGCAGAAAACAGTAACACTTGTTCAGAACAAAAGAAAGCACAGAGCCCCAGATTTTATGTTGTCCTGGAGAGCTTGCAGAGCACTGGGGAAAGGCAGGCAGAGAATTCCCTGCTAGCACCTTCTCTGTGCCTGGGAAACAGAAGTGTTCACATTGCTTCGCAGTATCGCTTTTGTGCAGAAAACAGTAACACTTGTTCAGAAGGAAAGAAAGCACAGAGCCCCATATTTTATGTTGTGCTGGAGAGCTTGCAGAGCACTGGGGAAAAGCAGGCAGAGAATTCCCTGCTAGCACCTTCTCTGTGCCTGGGAAACAGAAGTGTTCACATTGCTTCGCAGAATCGCTTTTGTGCAGAAAACAATAACACTTGTTCAGAACGAAAGAAAGCACAGAGCCCCAGATTTTATGTTGTCCTGGAGAGCTTGCAGAGCACTGGGGAAAAGCAGGCAGAGAATTCCCTGCTAGCACCTTCTCTGTGCCTGGGAAGCAGAAGTGTTCACATTGCTTCGCAGAATCGCTTTTGTGCAGAAAACAGTAACACTTGTTCAGAACGAAAGAAAGCACAGAGCCCCAGATTTTATGTTGTCCTGGAGAGCTTGCAGAGCACTGGGGAAAGGCAGGCAGAGAATTCCCTGCTAGCACCTTCTCTGTGCCTGTTCACATTGCTTCGCAGAATCGCTTTTGTGCAGAAAACAGTAACACTTGTTCAGAACGAAAGAAAGCACAGAGCCCCAGATCTGCTGTTGTCCTGGTGAGCTTGCAGAGCACTGGGGAAAAGCAGGCAGAGAATTCCCTGCTAGCACCTTCTCTGTGCCTGGGAAACAGAAGTGTTCCCATTGCTTCGCAGAATCGCTTTTGTGCAGAAAACAGTAACACTTGTTCAGAACGAAAGAAAGCACAGAGCCCCAGATTTTATGTTGTCCTGGAGAGCTTGCAGAGCACTGGGGAAAGGCAGGCAGAGAATTCCCTGCTAGCACCTTCTCTGTGCCTGGGAAAGAGAAGTGTTCCCATTGCTTCGCAGAATCGCTTTTGTGCAGAAAACAATAACACTTGTTCAGAACGAAAGAAAGCACAGAGCCCCAGATTTTATGTTGTCCTGGAGAGCTTGCAGAGCACTGGGGAAAGGCAGGCAGAGAATTCCCTGCTAGCACCTTCTCTGTGCCTGGCAAGCAGAAGTGTTCACATTGCTTCGCAGAATCGCTTTTGTGCAGAAAACAATAACAACTGTTCAGAACGAAAGAAAGCACAGAGCCCCAGATTTTATGTTGTCCTGGAGAGCTTGCAGAGCACTGGGGAAAGGCAGGCAGAGAATTCCCTGCTAGCACCTTCTCTGTGCCTGTTCACATTCCTTCGCAGAATCGCTTTTGTGCAGAAAACTGTAACACTTGTTCAGACGAAAGAAAGCACAGAGCCCCAGATTTTATGTTGTCCTGGAGAGCTTGCAGAATACTGGGGAAAAGCAGGCAGAGAATTCCCTGCTAGCACCTTCTCTGTGCCTGGGAAACAGAAGTGTTCACATTGCTTCGCAGAATCGCTTTTGTGCAGAAAACAGTAACACTTGTTCAGAACGAAAGAAAGCACAGAGCCCCAGATTTTATGTTGTCCTGGAGAGCTTGCAGAGCACTGGGGAAAGGCAGGCAGAGAATTCCCTGCTAGCACCTTCTCTGTGCCTGGGAAGCAGAAGTCTTCACATTGCTTCGCAGAATCGCTTTTGTGCAGAAAACAATAACACTTGTTCAGAACGAAAGAAAGCACAGAGCCCCAGATTTTATGTTGTCCTGGAGAGCTTGCAGAGCACTGGGGAAAAGCAGGCAGAGAATTCCCTGCTAGCACCTTCTCTGTGCCTGGGAAGCAGAAGTGTTCACATTGCTTCGCAGAATCGCTTTTGTGCAGAAAACAGTAACACTTGTTCAGAACGAAAGAAAGCACAGAGCCCCAGATTTTATGTTGTCCTGGAGAGCTTGCAGAGCACTGGGGAAAGGCAGGCAGAGAATTCCCTGCTAGCACCTTCTCTGTGCCTGTTCACATTGCTTCGCAGAATCGCTTTTGTGCAGAAAACAGTAACACTTGTTCAGAACGAAAGAAAGCACAGAGCCCCAGATCTGCTGTTGTCCTGGTGAGCTTGCAGAGCACTGGGGAAAAGCAGGCAGAGAATTCCCTGCTAGCACCTTCTCTGTGCCTGGGAAACAGAAGTGTTCCCATTGCTTCGCAGAATCGCTTTTGTGCAGAAAACAGTAACACTTGTTCAGAACAAAAGAAAGCACAGAGCCCCAGATTTTATGTTGTCCTGGAGAGCTTGCAGAGCACTGGGGAAAGGCAGGCAGAGAATTCCCTGCTAGCACCTTCTCTGTGCCTGGGAAAGAGAAGTGTTCCCATTGCTTCGCAGAATCGCTTTTGTGCAGAAAACAATAACACTTGTTCAGAACGAAAGAAAGCACAGAGCCCCAGATTTTATGTTGTCCTGGAGAGCTTGCAGAGCACTGGGGAAAGGCAGGCAGAGAATTCCCTGCTAGCACCTTCTCTGTGCCTGGGAAGCAGAAGTGTTCACATTGCTTCGCAGAATCGCTTTTGTGCAGAAAACAATAACAACTGTTCAGAACGAAAGAAAGCACAGAGCCCCAGATTTTATGTTGTCCTGGAGAGCTTGCAGAGCACTGGGGAAAAGCAGGCAGAGAATTCCCTGCTAGCACCTTCTCTGTGCCTGGGAAGCAGAAGTGTTCACATTTCTTCGCAGAATCGCTTTTGTGCAGAAAACAGTAACACTTGTTCAGAACGAAAGAAAGCACAGAGCCCCAGATTTTATGTTGTCCTGGAGAGCTTGCAGAGCACTGGGGAAAGGCAGGCAGAGAATTCCCTGCTAGCACCTTCTCTGTGCCTGTTCACATTGCTTCGCAGAATCGCTTTTGTGCAGAAAACAGTAACACTTGTTCAGAACGAAAGAAAGCACAGAGCCCCATATTTTATGTTGTGCTGGAGAGCTTGCAGAGTACTGGGGAAAAGCAGGCAGAGAATTCCCTGCTAGCACCTTCTCTGTGCCTGGGAAACAGAAGTGTTCCCATTGCTTCGCAGAATCGCTTTTGTGCAGAAAACAGTAACACTTGTTCAGAACAAAAGAAAGCACAGAGCCCCAGATTTTATGTTGTCCTGGAGAGCTTGCAGAGCACTGGGGAAAAGCAGGCAGAGAATTCCCTGCTAGCACCTTCTCTGTGCCTGGGAAACAGAAGTGTTCACATTGCTTCGCAGAATCGCTTTTGTGCAGACAACAGTAACACTTGTTCAGAACGAAAGAAAGCACAGAGCCCCAGATTTTATGTTGTCCTGGAGAGCTTGCAGAGCACTGGGGAAAGGCAGGCAGAGAATTCCCTGCTAGCACCTTCTCTGTGCCTGGGAAGCAGAAGTCTTCACATTGCTTCGCAGAATCGCTTTTGTGCAGAAAACAATAACACTTGTTCAGAACGAAAGAAAGCACAGAGCCCCAGATTTTATGTTGTCCTGGAGAGCTTGCAGAGCACTGGGGAAAAGCAGGCAGAGAATTCCCTGCTAGAACCTTCTCTGTGCCTGGGAAGCAGAAGTGTTCACATTGCTTCGCAGAATCGCTTTTGTGCAGAAAACAGTAACACTTGTTCAGAACGAAAGAAAGCACAGAGCCCCAGATTTTATGTTGTCCTGGAGAGCTTGCAGAGCACTGGGGAAAGGCAGGCAGAGAATTCCCTGCTAGCACCTTCTCTGTGCCTGGGAAACAGAAGTGTTCACATTGCTTCGCAGTATCGCTTTTGTGCAGAAAACAGTAACACTTGTTCAGAACGAAAGAAAGCACAGAGCCCCATATTTTATGTTGTGCTGGAGAGCTTGCAGAGCA
Source organism: Strix uralensis (assembly GCF_047716275.1). Lineage (NCBI taxonomy): Eukaryota > Metazoa > Chordata > Aves > Strigiformes > Strigidae > Strix > Strix uralensis. Next base: position 27,255,497 of record NC_133981.1, on the reverse strand, counting down.
CTGGGGAAAAGCAGGCAGAGAATTCCCTGCTAGCACCTTCTCTGTGCCTGGGAAACAGAAGTGTTCACATTGCTTCGCAGAATCGCTTTTGTGCAGAAAACAGTAACACTTGTTCAGAACGAAAGAAAGCACAGAGCCCCAGATTTTATGTTGTCCTGGAGAGCTTGCAGAGCACTGGGGAAAAGCAGGCAGAGAATTCCCTGCTAGCACCTTCTCTGTGCCTGGGAAGCAGAAGTGTTCACATTTCTTCGCAGAATCGCTTTTGTGCAGAAAACAGTAACACTTGTTCAGAACGAAAGAAAGCACAGAGCCCCAGATTTTATGTTGTCCTGGAGAGCTTGCAGAGCACTGGGGAAAGGCAGGCAGAGAATTCCCTGCTAGCACCTTCTCTGTGCCTGTTCACATTGCTTCGCAGAATCGCTTTTGTGCAGAAAACAGTAACACTTGTTCAGAACGAAAGAAAGCACAGAGCCCCATATTTTATGTTGTGCTGGAGAGCTTGCAGAGTACTGGGGAAAAGCAGGCAGAGAATTCCCTGCTAGCACCTTCTCTGTGCCTGGGAAACAGAAGTGTTCACATTGCTTGGCAGAATCGCTTTTGTGCAGAAAACAGTAACACTTGTTCAGAACAAAAGAAAGCACAGAGCCCCAGATTTTATGTTGTCCTGGAGAGCTTGCAGAGCACTGGGGAAAAGCAGGCAGAGAATTCCCTGCTAGCACCTTCTCTGTGCCTGGGAAACAGAAGTGTTCACATTGCTTCGCAGAATCGCTTTTGTGCAGACAACAGTAACACTTGTTCAGAACGAAAGAAAGCACAGAGCCCCAGATTTTATGTTGTCCTGGAGAGCTTGCAGAGCACTGGGGAAAGGCAGGCAGAGAATTCCCTGCTAGCACCTTCTCTGTGCCTGGGAAGCAGAAGTCTTCACATTGCTTCGCAGAATCGCTTTTGTGCAGAAAACAATAACACTTGTTCAGAACGAAAGAAAGCACAGAGCCCCAGATTTTATGTTGTCCTGGAGAGCTTGCAGAGCACTGGGGAAAAGCAGGCAGAGAATTCCCTGCTAGCACCTTCTCTGTGCCTGGGAAGCAGAAGTGTTCACATTGCTTCGCAGAATCGCTTTTGTGCAGAAAACAGTAACACTTGTTCAGAACGAAAGAAAGCACAGAGCCCCAGATTTTATGTTGTCCTGGAGAGCTTGCAGAGCACTGGGGAAAGGCAGGCAGAGAATTCCCTGCTAGCACCTTCTCTGTGCCTGGGAAACAGAAGTGTTCACATTGCTTCGCAGTATCGCTTTTGTGCAGAAAACAGTAACACTTGTTCAGAACGAAAGAAAGCACAGAGCCCCATATTTTATGTTGTGCTGGAGAGCTTGCAGAGCACTGGGGAAAAGCAGGCAGAGAATTCCCTGCTAGCACCTTCTCTGTGCCTGGGAAACAGAAGTGTTCACATTGCTTCGCAGAATCGCTTTTGTGCAGAAAACAGTAACACTTGTTCAGAACAAAAGAAAGCACAGAGCCCCAGATTTTATGTTGTCCTGGAGAGCTTGCAGAGCACTGGGGAAAGGCAGGCAGAGAATTCCCTCCTAGCACCTTCTCTGTGCCTGTTCACATTGCTTCGCAGAATCGCTTTTGTGCAGAAAACAGTAACACTTGTTCAGACGAAAGAAAGCACAGAGCCCCAGATTTTATGTTGTCCTGGAGAGCTTGCAGAGCACTGGGGAAAAGCAGGCAGAGAATTCCCTGCTAGCACCTTCTCTGTGCCTGGGAAACAGAAGTGTTCCCATTGCTTCGCAGAATCGCTTTTGTGCAGAAAACAATAACACTTGTTCAGAACGAAAGAAAGCACAGAGCCCCATATTTTATGTTGTCCTGGAGAGCTTGCAGAGCACTGGGGAAAAGCAGGCAGAGAATTCCCTGCTAGCACCTTCTCTGTGCCTGGGAAGCAGAAGTGTTCACATTGCTTGGCAGAATCGCTTTTGTGCAGAAAACAGTAACACTTGTTCAGAACAAAAGAAAGCACAGAGCCCCAGATTTTATGTTGTCCTGGAGAGCTTGCAGAGCACTGGGGAAAAGCAGGCAGAGAATTCCCTGCTAGCACCTTCTCTGTGCCTGGGAAACAGAAGTGTTCACATTGCTTCGCAGAATCGCTTTTGTGCAGAAAACAGTAACACTTGTTCAGAACGAAAGAAAGAACAGAGCCCCAGATTTTATGTTGTCCTGGAGAGCTTGCAGAGCACTGGGGAAAGGCAGGCAGAGAATTCCCTGCTAGCACCTTCTCTGTGCCTGGGAAGCAGAAGTCTTCACATTGCTTCGCAGAATCGCTTTTGTGCAGAAAACAATAACACTTGTTCAGAACGAAAGAAAGCACAGAGCCCCAGATTTTATGTTGTCCTGGAGAGCTTGCAGAGCACTGGGGAAAAGCAGGCAGAGAATTCCCTGCTAGCACCTTCTCTGTGCCTGGGAAGCAGAAGTGTTCACATTGCTTCGCAGAATCGCTTTTGTGCAGAAAACAGTAACACTTGTTCAGAACGAAAGAAAGCACAGAGCCCCAGATTTTATGTTGTCCTGGAGAGCTTGCAGAGCACTGGGGAAAGGCAGGCAGAGAATTCCCTGCTAGCACCTTCTCTGTGCCTGTTCACATTGCTTCGCAGAATCGCTTTTGTGCAGAAAACAGTAACACTTGTTCAGACGAAAGTAAGCACAGAGCCCCAGATTTTATGTTGTCCTGGAGAGCTTGCAGAGCACTGGGGAAAAGCAGGCAGAGAATTCCCTGCTAGCACCTTCTCTGTGCCTGGGAAACAGAAGTGTTCACATTGCTTCGCAGAATCGCTTTTGTGCAGAAAACAGTAACACTTGTTCAGAAGGAAAGGAAGCACAGAGCCCCATATTTTATGTTGTGCTGGAGAGCTTGCAGAGTACTGGGGAAAAGCAGGCAGAGAATTCCCTGCTAGCACCTTCTCTGTGCCTGGGAAGCAGAAGTGTTCACATTGCTTCGCAGAATCGCTTTTGTGCAGAAAACAGTAACACTTGTTCAGAACAAAAGAAAGCACAGAGCCCCAGATTTTATGTTGTCCTGGAGAGCTTGCAGAGCACTGGGGAAAGGCAGGCAGAGAATTCCCTGCTAGCACCTTCTCTGTGCCTGGGAAATAGAAGTGTTCACATTGCTTCGCAGAATCGCTTTTGTGCAGAAAACAATAACAACTGTTCAGAACGAAAGAAAGCACAGAGCCCCAGATCTGCTGTTGTCCTGGTGAGCTTGCAGAGCACTGGGGAAAAGCAGGCAGAGAATTCCCTGCTAGCACCTTCTCTGTGCCTGGGAAACAGAAGTGTTCCCATTGCTTCGCAGAATCGCTTTTGTGCAGAAAACAGTAACACTTGTTCAGAACGAAACAAAGCACAGAGCCCCAGATTTGCTGTTGTCCTGGAGAGCTTGCAGAGCACTGGGGAAAGGCAGGCAGAGAATTCCCTGCTAGCACCTTCTCTGTGCCTGGGAAAGAGAAGTGTTCCCATTGCTTCGCAGAATCGCTTTTGTGCAGAAAACAATAACACTTGTTCAGAACGAAAGAAAGCACAGAGCCCCAGATTTTATGTTGTCCTGGAGAGCTTGCAGAGCACTGGGGAAAGGCAGGCAGAGAATTCCCTGCTAGCACCTTCTCTGTGCCTGGGAAGCAGAAGTCTTCACATTGCTTCGCAGAATCGCTTTTGTGCAGAAAACAGTAACACTTGTTCAGAACGAAAGAAAGCACAGAGCCCCAGATTTTATGTTGTCCTGGAGAGCTTGCAGAGCACTGGGGAAAGGCAGGCAGAGAATTCCCTGCTAGCACCTTCTCTGTGCCTGTTCACATTGCTTCGCAGAATCGCTTTTGTGCAGAAAACAGTAACACTTGTTCAGACGAAAGAAAGCACAGAGCCTCAGATTTTATGTTGTCCTGGAGAGCTTGCAGAGCACTGGGGAAAAGCAGGCAGAGAATTCCCTGCTGGCACCTTCTCTGTGCCTGGGAAACAGAAGTGTTCACATTGCTTCGCAGAATCGCTTTTGTGCAGAAAACAGTAACACTTGTTCAGAACGAAAGAAAGCACAGAGCCCCATATTTTATGTTGTGCTGGAGAGCTTGCAGAGTACTGGGGAAAAGCAGGCAGAGAATTCCCTGCTAGCACCTTCTCTGTGCCTGGGAAGCAGAAGTGTTCACATTGCTTGGCAGAATCGCTTTTGTGCAGAAAACAGTAACACTTGTTCAGAACAAAAGAAAGCACAGAGCCCCAGATTTTATGTTGTCCTGGAGAGCTTGCAGAGCACTGGGGAAAAGCAGGCAGAGAATTCCCTGCTAGCACCTTCTCTGTGCCTGGGAAACAGAAGTGTTCACATTGCTTCGCAGAATCGCTTTTGTGCAGAAAACAGTAACACTTGTTCAGAACGAAAGAAAGCACAGAGCCCCAGATTTTATGTTGTCCTGGAGAGCTTGCAGAGCACTGGGGAAAGGCAGGCAGAGAATTCCCTGCTAGCACCTTCTCTGTGCCTGGGAAGCAGAAGTCTTCACATTGCTTCGCAGAATCGCTTTTGTGCAGAAAACAATAACACTTGTTCAGAACGAAAGAAAGCACAGAGCCCCAGATTTTATGTTGTCCTGGAGAGCTTGCAGAGCACTGGGGAAAAGCAGGCAGAGAATTCCCTGCTAGCACCTTCTCTGTGCCTGGGAAACAGAAGTGTTCACATTTCTTCGCAGAATCGCTTTTGTGCAGAAAACAGTAACACTTGTTCAGAACGAAAGAAAGCACAGAGCCCCAGATTTTATGTTGTCCTGGAGAGCTTGCAGAGCACTGGGGAAAGGCAGGCAGAGAATTCCCTGCTAGCACCTTCTCTGTGCCTGTTCACATTGCTTCGCAGAATCGCTTTTGTGCAGAAAACAGTAACACTTGTTCAGAACGAAAGAAAGCACAGAGCCCCAGATTTTATGTTGTCCTGGAGAGCTTGCAGAGCACTGGGGAAAGGCAGGCAGAGAATTCCCTGCTAGCACCTTCTCTGTGCCTGTTCACATTGCTTCGCAGAATCGCTTTTGTGCAGAAAACAGTAACACTTGTTCAGACGAAAGAAAGCACAGAGCCCCAGATTTTATGTTGTCCTGGAGAGCTTGCAGAGCACTGGGGAAAAGCAGGCAGAGAATTCCCTGCTGGCACCTTCTCTGTGCCTGGGAAACAGAAGTGTTCACATTGCTTCGCAGAATCGCTTTTGTGCAGAAAACAGTAACACTTGTTCAGAAGGAAAGAAAGCACAGAGCCCCATATTTTATGTTGTGCTGGAGAGCTTGCAGAGTACTGGGGAAAAGCAGGCAGAGAATTCCCTGCTAGCACCTTCTCTGTGCCTGGGAAGCAGAAGTGTTCACATTGCTTGGCAGAATCGCTTTTGTGCAGAAAACAGTAACACTTGTTCAGAACAAAAGAAAGCACAGAGCCCCAGATTTTATGTTGTCCTGGAGAGCTTGCAGAGCACTGGGGAAAAGCAGGCAGAGAATTCCCTGCTAGCACCTTCTCTGTGCCTGGGAAACAGAAGTGTTCACATTGCTTCGCAGAATCGCTTTTGTGCAGAAAACAGTAACACTTGTTCAGAACGAAAGAAAGCACAGAGCCCCAGATTTTATGTTGTCCTGGAGAGCTTGCAGAGCACTGGGGAAAGGCAGGCAGAGAATTCCCTGCTAGCACCTTCTCTGTGCCTGGGAAGCAGAAGTCTTCACATTGCTTCGCAGAATCGCTTTTGTGCAGAAAACAATAACACTTGTTCAGAACGAAAGAAAGCACAGAGCCGCAGATTTTATGTTGTCCTGGAGAGCTTGCAGAGCACTGGGGAAAAGCAGGCAGAGAATTCCCTGCTAGCACCTTCTCTGTGCCTGGGAAGCAGAAGTGTTCACATTGCTTCGCAGAATCGCTTTTGTGCAGAAAACAGTAACACTTGTTCAGAACGAAAGAAAGCACAGAGCCCCAGATTTTATGTTGTCCTGGAGAGCTTGCAGAGCACTGGGGAAAGGCAGGCAGAGAATTCCCTGCTAGCACCTTCTCTGTGCCTGTTCACATTGCTTCGCAGAATCGCTTTTGTGCAGAAAACAGTAACACTTGTTCAGACGAAAGAAAGCACAGAGCCCCAGATTTTATGTTGTCCTGGAGAGCTTGCAGAGCACTGGGGAAAAGCAGGCAGAGAATTCCCTGCTAGCACCTTCTCTGTGCCTGGGAAACAGAAGTGTTCACATTGCTTCGCAGAATCGCTTTTGTGCAGAAACAGTAACACTTGTTCAGAACGAAACAAAGCACAGAGCCCCATATTTTATGTTGTGCTGGAGAGCTTGCAGAGTACTGGGGAAAAGCAGGCAGAGAATTCCCTGCTAGCACCTTCTCTGTGCCTGGGAAGCAGAAGTGTTCACATTGCTTGGCAGAATCGCTTTTGTGCAGAAAACAGTAACACTTGTTCAGAACAAAAGAAAGCACAGAGCCCCAGATTTTATGTTGTCCTGGAGAGCTTGCAGAGCACTGGGGAAAAGCAGGCAGAGAATTCCCTGCTAGCACCTTCTCTGTGCCTGGGAAACAGAAGTGTTCACATTGCTTCGCAGAATCGCTTTTGTGCAGAAAACAGTAACACTTGTTCAGAACGAAAGAAAGCACAGAGCCCCAGATTTTATGTTGTCCTGGAGAGCTTGCAGAGCACTGGGGAAAGGCAGGCAGAGAATTCCCTGCTAGCACCTTCTCTGTGCCTGTTCACATTGCTTCGCAGAATCGCTTTTGTGCAGAAAACAGTAACACTTGTTCAGAACGAAAGAAAGCACAGAGCCCCAGATCTGCTGTTGTCCTGGTGAGCTTGCAGAGCACTGGGGAAAAGCAGGCAGAGAATTCCCTGCTAGCACCTTCTCTGTGCCTGGGAAACAGAAGTGTTCCCATTGCTTCGCAGAATCGCTTTTGTGCAGAAAACAGTAACACTTGTTCAGAACGAAACAAAGCACAGAGCCCCAGATTTGCTGTTGTGCTGGAGAGCTTGCAGAGCACTGGGGAAAAGCAGGCAGAGAATTCCCTGCTAGCACCTTCTCTGTGCCTGGGAAACAGAAGTGTTCACATTTCTTCGCAGAATCGCTTTTGTGCAGAAAACAGTAACACTTGTTCAGAACGAAAGAAAGCACAGAGCCCCAGATTTTATGTTGTCCTGGAGAGCTTGCAGAGCACTGGGGAAAGGCAGGCAGAGAATTCCCTGCTAGCACCTTCTCTGTGCCTGTTCACATTGCTTCGCAGAATCGCTTTTGTGCAGAAAACAGTAACACTTGTTCAGACGAAAGAAAGCACAGAGCCCCAGATTTTATGTTGTCCTGGAGAGCTTGCAAAGCACTGGGGAAAAGCAGGCAGAGAATTCCCTGCTAGCACCTTCTCTGTGCCTGGGAAACAGAAGTGTTCACATTGCTTCGCAGAATCGCTTTTGTGCAGAAAACAGTAACACTTGTTCAGAAGGAAAGAAAGCACAGAGCCCCATATTTTATGTTGTGCTGGAGAGCTTGCAGAGTACTGGGGAAAAGCAGGCAGAGAATTCCCTGCTAGCACCTTCTCTGTGCCTGGGAAGCAGAAGTGTTCACATTGCTTGGCAGAATCGCTTTTGTGCAGAAAACAGTAACACTTGTTCAGAACAAAAGAAAGCACAGAGCCCCAGATTTTATGTTGTCCTGGAGAGCTTGCAGAGCACTGGGGAAAGGCAGGCAGAGAATTCCCTGCTAGCACCTTCTCTGTGCCTGGGAAGCAGAAGTCTTCACATTGCTTCGCAGAATCGCTTTTGTGCAGAAAACAATAACACTTGTTCAGAACGAAAGAAAGCACAGAGCCCCAGATTTTATGTTGTCCTGGAGAGCTTGCAGAGCACTGGGGAAAAGCAGGCAGAGAATTCCCTGCTAGCACCTTCTCTGTGCCTGGGAAGCAGAAGTGTTCACATTGCTTCGCAGAATCGCTTTTGTGCAGAAAACAATAACAACTGTTCAGAACGAAAGAAAGCACAGAGCCCCAGATTTTATGTTGTCCTGGAGAGCTTGCAGAGCACTGGGGAAAAGCAGGCAGAGAATTCCCTGCTAGCACCTTCTCTGTGCCTGGGAAACAGAAGTGTTCACATTTCTTCGCAGAATCGCTTTTGTGCAGAAAACAGTAACACTTGTTCAGAACGAAAGAAAGCACAGAGCCCCAGATTTTATGTTGTCCTGGAGAGCTTGCAGAGCACTGGGGAAAGGCAGGCAGAGAATTCCCTGCTAGCACCTTCTCTGTGCCTGTTCACATTGCTTCGCAGAATCGCTTTTGTGCAGAAAACAGTAACACTTGTTCAGACGAAAGAAAGCACAGAGCCCCAGATTTTATGTTGTCCTGGAGAGCTTGCAAAGCACTGGGGAAAAGCAGGCAGAGAATTCCCTGCTAGCACCTTCTCTGTGCCTGGGAAACAGAAGTGTTCACATTGCTTCGCAGAATCGCTTTTGTGCAGAAAACAGTAACACTTGTTCAGAAGGAAAGAAAGCACAGAGCCCCATATTTTATGTTGTGCTGGAGAGCTTGCAGAGTACTGGGGAAAAGCAGGCAGAGAATTCCCTGCTAGCACCTTCTCTGTGCCTGGGAAGCAGAAGTGTTCACATTGCTTGGCAGAATCGCTTTTGTGCAGAAAACAGTAACACTTGTTCAGAACAAAAGAAAGCACAGAGCCCCAGATTTTATGTTGTCCTGGAGAGCTTGCAGAGCACTGGGGAAAGGCAGGCAGAGAATTCCCTGCTAGCACCTTCTCTGTGCCTGGGAAGCAGAAGTCTTCACATTGCTTCGCAGAATCGCTTTTGTGCAGAAAACAATAACACTTGTTCAGAACGAAAGAAAGCACAGAGCCCCAGATTTTATGTTGTCCTGGAGAGCTTGCAGAGCACTGGGGAAAAGCAGGCAGAGAATTCCCTGCTAGCACCTTCTCTGTGCCTGGGAAGCAGAAGTGTTCACATTGCTTCGCAGAATCGCTTTTGTGCAGAAAACAGTAACACTTGTTCAGAACGAAAGAAAGCACAGAGCCCCAGATTTTATGTTGTCCTGGAGAGCTTGCAGAGCACTGGGGAAAGGCAGGCAGAGAATTCCCTGCTAGCACCTTCTCTGTGCCTGTTCACATTGCTTCGCAGAATCGCTTTTGTGCAGAAAACAGTAACACTTGTTCAGAACGAAAGAAAGCACAGAGCCCCAGATCTGCTGTTGTCCTGGTGAGCTTGCAGAGCACTGGGGAAAAGCAGGCAGAGAATTCCCTGCTAGCACCTTCTCTGTGCCTGGGAAACAGAAGTGTTCCCATTGCTTCGCAGAATCGCTTTTGTGCAGAAAACAGTAACACTTGTTCAGAACGAAACAAAGCACAGAGCCCCAGATTTTATGTTGTGCTGGGGAGCTTGCAGAGCACTGGGGAAAGGCAGGCAGAGAATTCCCTGCTAGCACCTTCTCTGTGCCTGGGAAGCAGAAGTCTTCACATTGCTTCGCAGAATCGCTTTTGTGCAGAAAACAATAACACTTGTTCAGAACGAAAGAAAGCACAGAGCCCCAGATTTTATGTTGTCCTGGAGAGCTTGCAGAGCACTGGGGAAAGGCAGGCAGAGAATTCCCTGCTAGCACCTTCTCTGTGCCTGTTCACATTGCTTCGCAGAATCGCTTTTGTGCAGAAAACAGTAACACTTGTTCAGACGAAAGAAAGCACAGAGCCCCAGATTTTATGTTGTGCTGGAGAGCTTGCAGAGCACTGGGGAAAAGCAGGCAGAGAATTCCCTCCTAGCACCTTCTCTGTGCCTGGGAAACAGAAGTGTTCCCATTGCTTCGCAGAATCGCTTTTGTGCAGAAAACAGTAACACTTGTTCAGAACGAAAGAAAGCACAGAGCCCCAGATTTTATGTTGTCCTGGAGAGCTTGCAGAGCACTGGGGAAAGGCAGGCAGAGAATTCCCTGCTAGCACCTTCTCTGTGCCTGGGAAGCAGAAGTGTTCACATTGCTTCGCAGAATCGCTTTTGTGCAGAAAACAATAACAACTGTTCAGAACGAAAGAAAGCACAGAGCCCCAGATTTTATGTTGTCCTGGAGAGCTTGCAGAGCACTGGGGAAAAGCAGGCAGAGAATTCCCTGCTAGCACCTTCTCTGTGCCTGGGAAACAGAAGTGTTCACATTTCTTCGCAGAATCGCTTTTGTGCAGAAAACAGTAACACTTGTTCAGAACGAAAGAAAGCACAGAGCCCCAGATTTTATGTTGTCCTGGAGAGCTTGCAGAGCACTGGGGAAAGGCAGGCAGAGAATTCCCTGCTAGCACCTTTTCTGTGCCTGTTCACATTGCTTCGCAGAATCGCTTTTGTGCAGAAAACAGTAACACTTGTTCAGACGAAAGAAAGCACAGAGCCCCAGATTTTATGTTGTCCTGGAGAGCTTGCAGAGCACTGGGGAAAAGCAGGCAGAGAATTCCCTGCTAGCACCTTCTCTGTGCCTGGGAAACAGAAGTGTTCACATTGCTTCGCAGAATCGCTTTTGTGCAGAAAACAGTAACACTTGTTCAGAAGGAAAGAAAGCACAGAGCCCCATATTTTATGTTGTGTGGAGAGCTTGCAGAGTACTGGGGAAAAGCAGGCAGAGAATTCCCTGCTAGCACCTTCTCTGTGCCTGGGAAGCAGAAGTGTTCACATTGCTTGGCAGAATCGCTTTTGTGCAGAAAACAGTAACACTTGTTCAGAACAAAAGAAAGCACAGAGCCCCAGATTTTATGTTGTCCTGGAGAGCTTGCAGAGCACTGGGGAAAGGCAGGCAGAGAATTCCCTGCTAGCACCTTCTCTGTGCCTGGGAAGCAGAAGTGTTCACATTGCTTCGCAGAATCGCTTTTGTGCAGAAAACAATAACACTTGTTCAGAACGAAAGAAAGCACAGAGCCCCAGATTTTATGTTGTCCTGGAGAGCTTGCAGAGCACTGGGGAAAAGCAGGCAGAGAATTCCCTGCTAGCACCTTCTCTGTGCCTGGGAAGCAGAAGTGTTCACATTGCTTCGCAGAATCGCTTTTGTGCAGAAAACAGTAACACTTGTTCAGAACGAAAGAAAGCACAGAGCCCCAGATTTTATGTTGTCCTGGAGAGCTTGCAGAGCACTGGGGAAAGGCAGGCAGAGAATTCCCTGCTAGCACCTTCTCTGTGCCTGTTCACATTGCTTCGCAGAATCGCTTTTGTGCAGAAAACAGTAACACTTGTTCAGAACGAAAGAAAGCACAGAGCCCCAGATCTGCTGTTGTCCTGGTGAGCTTGCAGAGTACTGGGGAAAAGCAGGCAGAGAATTCCCTGCTAGCACCTTCTCTGTGCCTGGGAAACAGAAGTGTTCCCATTGCTTCGTAGAATCGCTTTTGTGCAGAAAACAGTAACACTTGTTCAGAACGAAACAAAGCACAGAGCCCCAGATTTGCTGTTGTCCTGGAGAGCTTGCAGAGCACTGGGGAAAGGCAGGCAGAGAATTCCCTGCTAGCACCTTCTCTGTGCCTGGGAAGCAGAAGTGTTCACATTGCTTCGCAGAATCGCTTTTGTGCAGAAAACAATAACACTTGTTCAGAACGAAAGAAAGCACAGAGCCCCAGATTTTATGTTGTCCTGGAGAGCTTGCAGAGCACTGGGGAAAGGCAGGCAGAGAATTCCCTGCTAGCACCTTCTCTGTGCCTGTTCACATTGCTTCGCAGAATCGCTTTTGTGCAGAAAACAGTAACACTTGTTCAGAACGAAAGAAAGCACAGAGCCCCAGATCTGCTGTTGTCCTGGTGAGCTTGCAGAGCACTGGGGAAAAGCAGGCAGAGAATTCCCTGCTAGCACCTTCTCTGTGCCTGGGAAACAGAAGTGTTCCCATTGCTTCGCAGAATCGCTTTTGTGCAGAAAACAGTAACACTTGTTCAGAACGAAACAAAGCACAGAGCCCCAGATTTTATGTTGTGCTGGGGAGCTTGCAGAGCACTGGGGAAAGGCAGGCAGAGAATTCCCTGCTAGCACCTTCTCTGTGCCTGGGAAGCAGAAGTCTTCACATTGCTTCGCAGAATCGCTTTTGTGCAGAAAACAATAACACTTGTTCAGAACGAAAGAAAGCACAGAGCCCCAGATTTTATGTTGTCCTGGAGAGCTTGCAGAGCACTGGGGAAAGGCAGGCAGAGAATTCCCTGCTAGCACCTTCTCTGTGCCTGTTCACATTGCTTCGCAGAATCGCTTTTGTGCAGAAAACAGTAACACTTGTTCAGACGAAAGAAAGCACAGAGCCCCAGATTTTATGTTGTGCTGGAGAGCTTGCAGAGCACTGGGGAAAAGCAGGCAGAGAATTCCCTCCTAGCACCTTCTCTGTGCCTGGGAAACAGAAGTGTTCCCATTGCTTCGCAGAATCGCTTTTGTGCAGAAAACAGTAACACTTGTTCAGAACGAAAGAAAGCACAGAGCCCCAGATTTTATGTTGTCCTGGAGAGCTTGCAGAGCACTGGGGAAAGGCAGGCAGAGAATTCCCTGCTAGCACCTTCTCTGTGCCTGGGAAGCAGAAGTGTTCACATTGCTTCGCAGAATCGCTTTTGTGCAGAAAACAATAACAACTGTTCAGAACGAAAGAAAGCACAGAGCCCCAGATTTTATGTTGTCCTGGAGAGCTTGCAGAGCACTGGGGAAAAGCAGGCAGAGAATTCCCTGCTAGCACCTTCTCTGTGCCTGGGAAACAGAAGTGTTCACATTTCTTCGCAGAATCGCTTTTGTGCAGAAAACAGTAACACTTGTTCAGAACGAAAGAAAGCACAGAGCCCCAGATTTTATGTTGTCCTGGAGAGCTTGCAGAGCACTGGGGAAAGGCAGGCAGAGAATTCCCTGCTAGCACCTTTTCTGTGCCTGTTCACATTGCTTCGCAGAATCGCTTTTGTGCAGAAAACAGTAACACTTGTTCAGACGAAAGAAAGCACAGAGCCCCAGATTTTATGTTGTCCTGGAGAGCTTGCAGAGCACTGGGGAAAAGCAGGCAGAGAATTCCCTGCTAGCACCTTCTCTGTGCCTGGGAAACAGAAGTGTTCACATTGCTTCGCAGAATCGCTTTTGTGCAGAAAACAGTAACACTTGTTCAGAAGGAAAGAAAGCACAGAGCCCCATATTTTATGTTGTGTGGAGAGCTTGCAGAGTACTGGGGAAAAGCAGGCAGAGAATTCCCTGCTAGCACCTTCTCTGTGCCTGGGAAGCAGAAGTGTTCACATTGCTTGGCAGAATCGCTTTTGTGCAGAAAACAGTAACACTTGTTCAGAACAAAAGAAAGCACAGAGCCCCAGATTTTATGTTGTCCTGGAGAGCTTGCAGAGCACTGGGGAAAGGCAGGCAGAGAATTCCCTGCTAGCACCTTCTCTGTGCCTGGGAAGCAGAAGTGTTCACATTGCTTCGCAGAATCGCTTTTGTGCAGAAAACAATAACACTTGTTCAGAACGAAAGAAAGCACAGAGCCCCAGATTTTATGTTGTCCTGGAGAGCTTGCAGAGCACTGGGGAAAAGCAGGCAGAGAATTCCCTGCTAGCACCTTCTCTGTGCCTGGGAAGCAGAAGTGTTCACATTGCTTCGCAGAATCGCTTTTGTGCAGAAAACAGTAACACTTGTTCAGAACGAAAGAAAGCACAGAGCCCCAGATTTTATGTTGTCCTGGAGAGCTTGCAGAGCACTGGGGAAAGGCAGGCAGAGAATTCCCTGCTAGCACCTTCTCTGTGCCTGTTCACATTGCTTCGCAGAATCGCTTTTGTGCAGAAAACAGTAACACTTGTTCAGAACGAAAGAAAGCACAGAGCCCCAGATCTGCTGTTGTCCTGGTGAGCTTGCAGAGTACTGGGGAAAAGCAGGCAGAGAATTCCCTGCTAGCACCTTCTCTGTGCCTGGGAAACAGAAGTGTTCCCATTGCTTCGTAGAATCGCTTTTGTGCAGAAAACAGTAACACTTGTTCAGAACGAAACAAAGCACAGAGCCCCAGATTTGCTGTTGTCCTGGAGAGCTTGCAGAGCACTGGGGAAAGGCAGGCAGAGAATTCCCTGCTAGCACCTTCTCTGTGCCTGGGAAGCAGAAGTGTTCACATTGCTTCGCAGAATCGCTTTTGTGCAGAAAACAATAACACTTGTTCAGAACGAAAGAAAGCACAGAGCCCCAGATTTTATGTTGTCCTGGAGAGCTTGCAGAGCACTGGGGAAAAGCAGGCAGAGAATTCCCTGCTAGCACCTTCTCTGTGCCTGGGAAACAGAAGTGTTCACATTGCTTCGCAGAATCGCTTTTGTGCAGAAAACAGTAACACTTGTTCAGAACGAAAGAAAGCACAGAGCCCCAGATTTTATGTTGTCCTGGAGAGCTTGCAGAGCACTGGGGAAAGGCAGGCAGAGAATTCCCTGCTAGCACCTTCTCTGTGCCTGGGAAGCAGAAGTCTTCACATTGCTTCGCAGAATCGCTTTTGTGCAGAAAACAATAACACTTGTTCAGAACGAAAGAAAGCACAGAGCCGCAGATTTTATGTTGTCCTGGAGAGCTTGCAGAGCACTGGGGAAAAGCAGGCAGAGAATTCCCTGCTAGCACCTTCTCTGTGCCTGGGAAGCAGAAGTGTTCACATTGCTTCGCAGAATCGCTTTTGTGCAGAAAACAATAACAACTGTTCAGAACGAAAGAAAGCACAGAGCCCCAGATTTTATGTTGTCCTGGAGAGCTTGCAGAGCACTGGGGAAAAGCAGGCAGAGAATTCCCTGCTAGCACCTTCTCTGTGCCTGGGAAACAGAAGTGTTCCCATTGCTTCGCAGAATCGCTTTTGTGCAGAAAACAGTAACACTTGTTCAGAACGAAACAAAGCACAGAGCCCCAGATTTTATGTTGTCCTGGAGAGCTTGCAGAGCACTGGGGAAAGGCAGGCAGAGAATTCCCTGCTAGCACCTTCTCTGTGCCTGTTCACATTGCTTCGCAGAATCGCTTTTGTGCAGAAAACAGTAACACTTGTTCAGACGAAAGAAAGCACAGAGCCCCAGATTTTATGTTGTCCTGGAGAGCTTGCAGAGCACTGGGGAAAAGCAGGCAGAGAATTCCCTGCTAGCACCTTCTCTGTGCCTGGGAAACAGAAGTGTTCACATTGCTTCGCAGAATCGCTTTTGTGCAGAAAACAGTAACACTTGTTCAGAAGGAAAGAAAGCACAGAGCCCCATATTTTATGTTGTGCTGGAGAGCTTGCAGAGTACTGGGGAAAAGCAGGCAGAGAATTCCCTGCTAGCACCTTCTCTGTGCCTGGGAAGCAGAAGTGTTCACATTGCTTCGCAGAATCGCTTTTGTGCAGAAAACAGTAACACTTGTTCAGAACAAAAGAAAGCACAGAGCCCCAGATTTTATGTTGTCCTGGAGAGCTTGCAGAGCACTGGGGAAAGGCAGGCAGAGAATTCCCTGCTAGCACCTTCTCTGTGCCTGGGAAGCAGAAGTGTTCACATTGCTTCGCAGAATCGCTTTTGTGCAGAAAACAATAACACTTGTTCAGAACGAAAGAAAGCACAGAGCCCCAGATTTTATGTTGTCCTGGAGAGCTTACAGAGCACTGGGGAAAAGCAGGCAGAGAATTCCCTGCTAGCACCTTCTCTGTGCCTGGGAAGCAGAAGTGTTCACATTGCTTCGCAGAATCGCTTTTGTGCAGAAAACAGTAACACTTGTTCAGAACGAAAGAAAGCACAGAGCCCCAGATTTTATGTTGTCCTGGAGAGCTTGCAGAGCACTGGGGAAAGGCAGGCAGAGAATTCCCTGCTAGCACCTTCTCTGTGCCTGTTCACATTGCTTCGCAGAATCGCTTTTGTGCAGAAAACAGTAACACTTGTTCAGAACGAAAGAAAGCACAGAGCCCCAGATCTGCTGTTGTCCTGGTGAGCTTGCAGAGTACTGGGGAAAAGCAGGCAGAGAATTCCCTGCTAGCACCTTCTCTGTGCCTGGGAAACAGAAGTGTTCCCATTGCTTCGCAGAATCGCTTTTGTGCAGAAAACAGTAACACTTGTTCAGAACGAAACAAAGCACAGAGCCCCAGATTTGCTGTTGTCCTGGAGAGCTTGCAGAGCACTGGGGAAAGGCAGGCAGAGAATTCCCTGCTAGCACCTTCTCTGTGCCTGGGAAGCAGAAGTGTTCACATTGCTTCGCAGAATCGCTTTTGTGCAGAAAACAATAACACTTGTTCAGAACGAAAGAAAGCACAGAGCCCCAGATTTTATGTTGTCCTGGAGAGCTTGCAGAGCACTGGGGAAAAGCAGGCAGAGAATTCCCTGCTAGCACCTTCTCTGTGCCTGGGAAACAGAAGTGTTCACATTGCTTCGCAGAATCGCTTTTGTGCAGAAAACAGTAACACTTGTTCAGAACGAAAGAAAGCACAGAGCCCCAGATTTTATGTTGTCCTGGAGAGCTTGCAGAGCACTGGGGAAAGGCAGGCAGAGAATTCCCTGCTAGCACCTTCTCTGTGCCTGGGAAGCAGAAGTCTTCACATTGCTTCGCAGAATCGCTTTTGTGCAGAAAACAATAACACTTGTTCAGAACGAAAGAAAGCACAGAGCCGCAGATTTTATGTTGTCCTGGAGAGCTTGCAGAGCACTGGGGAAAAGCAGGCAGAGAATTCCCTGCTAGCACCTTCTCTGTGCCTGGGAAGCAGAAGTGTTCACATTGCTTCGCAGAATCGCTTTTGTGCAGAAAACAATAACAACTGTTCAGAACGAAAGAAAGCACAGAGCCCCAGATTTTATGTTGTCCTGGAGAGCTTGCAGAGCACTGGGGAAAAGCAGGCAGAGAATTCCCTGCTAGCACCTTCTCTGTGCCTGGGAAACAGAAGTGTTCCCATTGCTTCGCAGAATTGCTTTTGTGCAGAAAACAGTAACACTTGTTCAGAACGAAACAAAGCACAGAGCCCCAGATTTTATGTTGTCCTGGAGAGCTTGCAGAGCACTGGGGAAAGGCAGGCAGAGAATTCCCTGCTAGCACCTTCTCTGTGCCTGTTCACATTCCTTCGCAGAATCGCTTTTGTGCAGAAAACAGTAACACTTGTTCAGAACGAAAGAAAGCACAGAGCCCCAGATTTTATGTTGTCCTGGAGAGCTTGCAGAGCACTGGAGAAAGGCAGGCAGAGAATTCCCTGCTAGCACCTTCTCTGTGCCTGGGAAGCAGAAGTGTTCACATTGCTTGGCAGAATCGCTTTTGTGCAGAAAACAGTAACACTTGTTCAGAACAAAAGAAAGCACAGAGCCCCAGATTTTATGTTGTCCTGGAGAGCTTGCAGAGCACTGGGGAAAAGCAGGCAGAGAATTCCCTGCTAGCACCTTCTCTGTGCCTGGGAAACAGAAGTGTTCACATTGCTTCGCAGAATCGCTTTTGTGCAGAAAACAGTAACACTTGTTCAGAACGAAAGAAAGCACAGAGCCCCAGATTTTATGTTGTCCTGGAGAGCTTGCAGAGCACTGGGGAAAGGCAGGCAGAGAATTCCCTGCTAGCACCTTCTCTGTGCCTGGGAAGCAGAAGTCTTCACATTGCTTCGCAGAATCGCTTTTGTGCAGAAAACAATAACACTTGTTCAGAACGAAAGAAAGCACAGAGCCGCAGATTTTATGTTGTCCTGGAGAGCTTGCAGAGCACTGGGGAAAAGCAGGCAGAGAATTCCCTGCTAGCACCTTCTCTGTGCCTGGGAAGCAGAAGTGTTCACATTGCTTCGCAGAATCGCTTTTGTGCAGAAAACAGTAACACTTGTTCAGAACGAAAGAAAGCACAGAGCCCCAGATTTTATGTTGTCCTGGAGAGCTTGCAGAGCACTGGGGAAAGGCAGGCAGAGAATTCCCTGCTAGCACCT
Organism: Strix uralensis; assembly: GCF_047716275.1. Taxonomy (NCBI): domain Eukaryota; kingdom Metazoa; phylum Chordata; class Aves; order Strigiformes; family Strigidae; genus Strix; species Strix uralensis. The sequence goes on along the minus strand of NC_133981.1, from coordinate 27,237,651 downwards.
TCTCTGTGCCTGTTCACATTGCTTCGCAGAATCGCTTTTGTGCAGAAAACAGTAACACTTGTTCAGAACGAAAGAAAGCACAGAGCCCCAGATTTTATGTTGTCCTGGAGAGCTTGCAGAGCACTGGGGAAAAGCAGGCAGAGAATTCCCTGCTAGCACCTTCTCTGTGCCTGGGAAACAGAAGTGTTCACATTGCTTCGCAGAATCGCTTTTGTGCAGAAAACAGTAACACTTGTTCAGAAGGAAAGAAAGCACAGAGCCCCATATTTTATGTTGTGCTGGAGAGCTTGCAGAGTACTGGGGAAAAGCAGGCAGAGAATTCCCTGCTAGCACCTTCTCTGTGCCTGGGAAGCAGAAGTGTTCACATTGCTTGGCAGAATCGCTTTTGTGCAGAAAACAGTAACACTTGTTCAGAACAAAAGAAAGCACAGAGCCCCAGATTTTATGTTGTCCTGGAGAGCTTGCAGAGCACTGGGGAAAGGCAGGCAGAGAATTCCCTGCTAGCACCTTCTCTGTGCCTGGGAAGCAGAAGTGTTCACATTGCTTCGCAGAATCGCTTTTGTGCAGAAAACAATAACACTTGTTCAGAACGAAAGAAAGCACAGAGCCCCAGATTTTATGTTGTCCTGGAGAGCTTACAGAGCACTGGGGAAAAGCAGGCAGAGAATTCCCTGCTAGCACCTTCTCTGTGCCTGGGAAGCAGAAGTGTTCCCATTGCTTGGCAGAATCGCTTTTGTGCAGAAAACAGTAACACTTGTTCAGAACGAAACAAAGCACAGAGCCCCAGATTTGCTGTTGTCCTGGAGAGCTTGCAGAGCACTGGGGAAAGGCAGGCAGAGAATTCCCTGCTAGCACCTTCTCTGTGCCTGGGAAGCAGAAGTGTTCACATTGCTTCGCAGAATCGCTTTTGTGCAGAAAACAATAACACTTGTTCAGAACGAAAGAAAGCACAGAGCCCCAGATTTTATGTTGTCCTGGAGAGCTTGCAGAGCACTGGGGAAAAGCAGGCAGAGAATTCCCTGCTAGCACCTTCTCTGTGCCTGGGAAACAGAAGTGTTCACATTGCTTCGCAGAATCGCTTTTGTGCAGAAAACAGTAACACTTGTTCAGAACGAAAGAAAGCACAGAGCCCCAGATTTTATGTTGTCCTGGAGAGCTTGCAGAGCACTGGGGAAAGGCAGGCAGAGAATTCCCTGCTAGCACCTTCTCTGTGCCTGGGAAGCAGAAGTCTTCACATTGCTTCGCAGAATCGCTTTTGTGCAGAAAACAATAACACTTGTTCAGAACGAAAGAAAGCACAGAGCCGCAGATTTTATGTTGTCCTGGAGAGCTTGCAGAGCACTGGGGAAAAGCAGGCAGAGAATTCCCTGCTAGCACCTTCTCTGTGCCTGGGAAGCAGAAGTGTTCACATTGCTTCGCAGAATCGCTTTTGTGCAGAAAACAATAACAACTGTTCAGAACGAAAGAAAGCACAGAGCCCCAGATTTTATGTTGTCCTGGAGAGCTTGCAGAGCACTGGGGAAAAGCAGGCAGAGAATTCCCTGCTAGCACCTTCTCTGTGCCTGGGAAACAGAAGTGTTCCCATTGCTTCGCAGAATTGCTTTTGTGCAGAAAACAGTAACACTTGTTCAGAACGAAACAAAGCACAGAGCCCCAGATTTTATGTTGTCCTGGAGAGCTTGCAGAGCACTGGGGAAAGGCAGGCAGAGAATTCCCTGCTAGCACCTTCTCTGTGCCTGTTCACATTCCTTCGCAGAATCGCTTTTGTGCAGAAAACTGTAACACTTGTTCAGACGAAAGAAAGCACAGAGCCCCAGATTTTATGTTGTCCTGGAGAGCTTGCAGAGCACTGGGGAAAGGCAGGCAGAGAATTCCCTGCTAGCACCTTCTCTGTGCCTGGGAAGCAGAAGTGTTCACATTGCTTGGCAGAATCGCTTTTGTGCAGAAAACAGTAACACTTGTTCAGAACAAAAGAAAGCACAGAGCCCCAGATTTTATGTTGTCCTGGAGAGCTTGCAGAGCACTGGGGAAAAGCAGGCAGAGAATTCCCTGCTAGCACCTTCTCTGTGCCTGGGAAACAGAAGTGTTCACATTGCTTCGCAGAATCGCTTTTGTGCAGAAAACAGTAACACTTGTTCAGAACGAAAGAAAGCACAGAGCCCCAGATTTTATGTTGTCCTGGAGAGCTTGCAGAGCACTGGGGAAAGGCAGGCAGAGAATTCCCTGCTAGCACCTTCTCTGTGCCTGGGAAGCAGAAGTCTTCACATTGCTTCGCAGAATCGCTTTTGTGCAGAAAACAATAACACTTGTTCAGAACGAAAGAAAGCACAGAGCCGCAGATTTTATGTTGTCCTGGAGAGCTTGCAGAGCACTGGGGAAAAGCAGGCAGAGAATTCCCTGCTAGCACCTTCTCTGTGCCTGGGAAGCAGAAGTGTTCACATTGCTTCGCAGAATCGCTTTTGTGCAGAAAACAGTAACACTTGTTCAGAACGAAAGAAAGCACAGAGCCCCAGATTTTATGTTGTCCTGGAGAGCTTGCAGAGCACTGGGGAAAGGCAGGCAGAGAATTCCCTGCTAGCACCTTCTCTGTGCCTGTTCACATTGCTTCGCAGAATCGCTTTTGTGCAGAAAACAGTAACACTTGTTCAGAACGAAAGAAAGCACAGAGCCCCAGATTTTATGTTGTCCTGGAGAGCTTGCAGAGCACTGGGGAAAAGCAGGCAGAGAATTCCCTGCTAGCACCTTCTCTGTGCCTGGGAAACAGAAGTGTTCACATTGCTTCGCAGAATCGCTTTTGTGCAGAAAACAGTAACACTTGTTCAGAAGGAAAGAAAGCACAGAGCCCCATATTTTATGTTGTGCTGGAGAGCTTGCAGAGTACTGGGGAAAAGCAGGCAGAGAATTCCCTGCTAGCACCTTCTCTGTGCCTGGGAAGCAGAAGTGTTCACATTGCTTCGCAGAATCGCTTTTGTGCAGAAAACAGTAACACTTGTTCAGAACAAAAGAAAGCACAGAGCCCCAGATTTTATGTTGTCCTGGAGAGCTTGCAGAGCACTGGGGAAAGGCAGGCAGAGAATTCCCTGCTAGCACCTTCTCTGTGCCTGGGAAGCAGAAGTGTTCACATTGCTTCGCAGAATCGCTTTTGTGCAGAAAACAATAACACTTGTTCAGAACGAAAGAAAGCACAGAGCCCCAGATTTTATGTTGTCCTGGAGAGCTTACAGAGCACTGGGGAAAAGCAGGCAGAGAATTCCCTGCTAGCACCTTCTCTGTGCCTGGGAAGCAGAAGTGTTCACATTGCTTCGCAGAATCGCTTTTGTGCAGAAAACAGTAACACTTGTTCAGAACGAAAGAAAGCACAGAGCCCCAGATTTTATGTTGTCCTGGAGAGCTTGCAGAGCACTGGGGAAAGGCAGGCAGAGAATTCCCTGCTAGCACCTTCTCTGTGCCTGTTCACATTGCTTCGCAGAATCGCTTTTGTGCAGAAAACAGTAACACTTGTTCAGAACGAAAGAAAGCACAGAGCCCCAGATCTGCTGTTGTCCTGGTGAGCTTGCAGAGTACTGGGGAAAAGCAGGCAGAGAATTCCCTGCTAGCACCTTCTCTGTGCCTGGGAAACAGAAGTGTTCCCATTGCTTCGCAGAATCGCTTTTGTGCAGAAAACAGTAACACTTGTTCAGAACGAAACAAAGCACAGAGCCCCAGATTTGCTGTTGTCCTGGAGAGCTTGCAGAGCACTGGGGAAAAGCAGGCAGAGAATTCCCTGCTAGCACCTTCTCTGTGCCTGGGAAGCAGAAGTGTTCACATTGCTTCGCAGAATCGCTTTTGTGCAGAAAACAATAACACTTGTTCAGAACGAAAGAAAGCACAGAGCCCCAGATTTTATGTTGTCCTGGAGAGCTTGCAGAGCACTGGGGAAAAGCAGGCAGAGAATTCCCTGCTAGCACCTTCTCTGTGCCTGGGAAACAGAAGTGTTCACATTGCTTCGCAGAATCGCTTTTGTGCAGAAAACAGTAACACTTGTTCAGAACGAAAGAAAGCACAGAGCCCCAGATTTTATGTTGTCCTGGAGAGCTTGCAGAGCACTGGGGAAAGGCAGGCAGAGAATTCCCTGCTAGCACCTTCTCTGTGCCTGGGAAGCAGAAGTCTTCACATTGCTTCGCAGAATCGCTTTTGTGCAGAAAACAATAACACTTGTTCAGAACGAAAGAAAGCACAGAGCCGCAGATTTTATGTTGTCCTGGAGAGCTTGCAGAGCACTGGGGAAAAGCAGGCAGAGAATTCCCTGCTAGCACCTTCTCTGTGCCTGGGAAGCAGAAGTGTTCACATTGCTTCGCAGAATCGCTTTTGTGCAGAAAACAATAACAACTGTTCAGAACGAAAGAAAGCACAGAGCCCCAGATTTTATGTTGTCCTGGAGAGCTTGCAGAGCACTGGGGAAAAGCAGGCAGAGAATTCCCTGCTAGCACCTTCTCTGTGCCTGGGAAACAGAAGTGTTCCCATTGCTTCGCAGAATTGCTTTTGTGCAGAAAACAGTAACACTTGTTCAGAACGAAACAAAGCACAGAGCCCCAGATTTTATGTTGTCCTGGAGAGCTTGCAGAGCACTGGGGAAAGGCAGGCAGAGAATTCCCTGCTAGCACCTTCTCTGTGCCTGTTCACATTCCTTCGCAGAATCGCTTTTGTGCAGAAAACTGTAACACTTGTTCAGACGAAAGAAAGCACAGAGCCCCAGATTTTATGTTGTCCTGGAGAGCTTGCAGAGCACTGGGGAAAGGCAGGCAGAGAATTCCCTGCTAGCACCTTCTCTGTGCCTGGGAAGCAGAAGTGTTCACATTGCTTCGCAGAATCGCTTTTGTGCAGACAACAGTAACACTTTTTCAGAACAAAAGAAAGCACAGAGCCTCAGATTTTATGTTGTCCTGGAGAGCTTGCAGAGCACTGGGGAAAAGCAAGCAGAGAATTCCCTGCTAGCACCTTCTCTGTGCCTGGGAAACAGAAGTGTTCACATTGCTTCGCAGTATCGCTTTTGTGCAGAAAACAGTAACACTTGTTCAGAAGGAAAGAAAGCACAGAGCCCCATATTTTATGTTGTGCTGGAGAGCTTGCAGAGCACTGGGGAAAAGCAGGCAGAGAATTCCCTGCTAGCACCTTCTCTGTGCCTGGGAAACAGAAGTGTTCCCATTGCTTCGCAGAATCGCTTTTGTGCAGAAAACAGTAACACTTGTTCAGAACGAAAGAAAGCACAGAGCCCCAGATTTTATGTTGTCCTGGAGAGCTTGCAGAGCACTGGGGAAAGGCAGGCAGAGAATTCCCTGCTAGCACCTTCTCTGTGCCTGTTCACATTCCTTCGCAGAATCGCTTTTGTGCAGAAAACAGTAACACTTGTTCAGACGAAAGAAAGCACAGAGCCCCAGATTTTATGTTGTCCTGGAGAGCTTGCAGAGCACTGGGGAAAGGCAGGCAGAGAATTCCCTGCTAGCACCTTTTCTGTGCCTGTTCACATTGCTTCGCAGAATCGCTTTTGTGCAGAAACCAGTAACACTTGTTCAGAACGAAAGAAAGCACAGAGCCCCAGATTTTATGTTGTCCTGGAGAGCTTGCAGAGCACTGGGGAAAAGCAGGCAGAGAATTCCCTGCTAGCACCTTCTCTGTGCCTGGGAAACAGAAGTGTTCCCATTGCTTCGCAGAATCGCTTTTGTGCAGAAAACAGTAACACTTGTTCAGAACGAAACAAAGCACAGAGCCCCAGATTTGCTGTTGTCCTGGAGAGCTTGCAGAGCACTGGGGAAAGGCAGGCAGAGAATTCCCTGCTAGCACCTTCTCTGTGCCTGTTCACATTCCTTCGCAGAATCGCTTTTGTGCAGAAAACTGTAACACTTGTTCAGACGAAAGAAAGCACAGAGCCCCAGATTTTATGTTGTCCTGGAGAGCTTGCAGAATACTGGGGAAAAGCAGGCAGAGAATTCCCTGCTAGCACCTTCTCTGTGCCTGGGAAGCAGAAGTGTTCACATTGCTTCGCAGAATCGCTTTTGTGCAGAAAACAGTAACACTTGTTCAGAACGAAAGAAAGCACAGAGCCCCAGATTTTATGTTGTCCTGGAGAGCTTGCAGAGCACTGGGGAAAGGCAGGCAGAGAATTCCCTGCTAGCACCTTCTCTGTGCCTGTTCACATTGCTTCGCAGAATCGCTTTTGTGCAGAAAACAGTAACACTTGTTCAGACGAAAGAAAGCACAGAGCCCCAGATTTTATGTTGTCCTGGAGAGCTTGCAGAGCACTGGGGAAAAGCAGGCAGAGAATTCCCTGCTAGCACCTTCTCTGTGCCTGGGAAACAGAAGTGTTCACATTGCTTCGCAGAATCGCTTTTGTGCAGAAAACAGTAACACTTGTTCAGACGAAAGAAAGCACAGAGCCCCAGATTTTATGTTGTCCTGCAGAGCTTGCAGAGCACTGGGGAAAGGCAGGCAGAGAATTCCCTGCTAGCACCTTCTCTGTGCCTGGGAAGCAGAAGTCTTCACATTGCTTGGCAGAATCGCTTTTGTGCAGAAAACAGTAACACTTGTTCAGAACAAAAGAAAGCACAGAGCCCCAGATTTTATGTTGTCCTGGAGAGCTTGCAGAGCACTGGGGAAAAGCAGGCAGAGAATTCCCTGCTAGCACCTTCTCTGTGCCTGGGAAACAGAAGTGTTCACATTGCTTCGCAGAATCGCTTTTGTGCAGAAAACAGTAACACTTGTTCAGAACGAAAGAAAGCACAGAGCCCCAGATTTTATGTTGTCCTGGAGAGCTTGCAGAGCACTGGGGAAAGGCAGGCAGAGAATTCCCTGCTAGCACCTTCTCTGTGCCTGGGAAGCAGAAGTGTTCACATTGCTTCGCAGAATCGCTTTTGTGCAGAAAACAATAACACTTGTTCAGAACGAAAGAAAGCACAGAGCCGCAGATTTTATGTTGTCCTGGAGAGCTTGCAGAGCACTGGGGAAAAGCAGGCAGAGAATTCCCTGCTAGCACCTTCTCTGTGCCTGGGAAGCAGAAGTGTTCACATTGCTTCGCAGAATCGCTTTTGTGCAGAAAACAGTAACACTTGTTCAGAACGAAAGAAAGCACAGAGCCCCAGATTTTATGTTGTCCTGGAGAGCTTGCAGAGCACTGGGGAAAGGCAGGCAGAGAATTCCCTGCTAGCACCTTCTCTGTGCCTGTTCACATTGCTTCGCAGAATCGCTTTTGTGCAGAAAACAGTAACACTTGTTCAGACGAAAGAAAGCACAGAGCCCCAGATTTTATGTTGTCCTGGAGAGCTTGCAGAGCACTGGGGAAAAGCAGGCAGAGAATTCCCTGCTAGCACCTTCTCTGTGCCTGGGAAACAGAAGTGTTCACATTGCTTCGCAGAATCGCTTTTGTGCAGAAAACAGTAACACTTGTTCAGAACAAAAGAAAGCACAGAGCCCCAGATTTTATGTTGTCCTGGAGAGCTTGCAGAGCACTGGGGAAAAGCAGGCAGAGAATTCCCTGCTAGCACCTTCTCTGTGCCTGGGAAACAGAAGTGTTCACATTGCTTCGCAGAATCGCTTTTGTGCAGAAAACAATAACACTTGTTCAGAACGAAAGAAAGCACAGAGCCCCAGATTTTATGTTGTGCTGGAGAGCTTGCAGAGCACTGGGGAAAAGCAGGCAGAGAATTCCCTGCTAGCACCTTCTCTGTGCCTGGGAAGCAGAAGTGTTCACATTGCTTCGCAGAATCGCTTTTGTGCAGAAAACAGTAACACTTGTTCAGAAGGAAAGAAAGCACAGAGCCCCAGATTTTATGTTGTCCTGGAGAGCTTGCAGAGCACTGGGGAAAGGCAGGCAGAGAATTCCCTGCTAGCACCTTCTCTGTGCCTGTTCACATTGCTTCGCAGAATCGCTTTTGTGCAGAAAACAGTAACACTTGTTCAGAACGAAAGAAAGCACAGAGCCCCAGATTTGCTGTTGTCCTGGAGAGCTTGCAGAGCACTGGGGAAAGGCAGGCAGAGAATTCCCTGCTAGCACCTTCTCTGTGCCTGTTCACATTCCTTCGCAGAATCGCTTTTGTGCAGAAAACTGTAACACTTGTTCAGACGAAAGAAAGCACAGAGCCCCAGATTTTATGTTGTCCTGGAGAGCTTGCAGAATACTGGGGAAAAGCAGGCAGAGAATTCCCTGCTAGCACCTTCTCTGTGCCTGGGAAGCAGAAGTGTTCACATTGCTTCGCAGAATCGCTTTTGTGCAGAAAACAGTAACACTTGTTCAGAACGAAAGAAAGCACAGAGCCCCAGATTTTATGTTGTCCTGGAGAGCTTGCAGAGCACTGGGGAAAGGCAGGCAGAGAATTCCCTGCTAGCACCTTCTCTGTGCCTGTTCACATTGCTTCGCAGAATCGCTTTTGTGCAGAAAACAGTAACACTTGTTCAGACGAAAGAAAGCACAGAGCCCCAGATTTTATGTTGTCCTGGAGAGCTTGCAGAGCACTGGGGAAAAGCAGGCAGAGAATTCCCTGCTAGCACCTTCTCTGTGCCTGGGAAACAGAAGTGTTCACATTGCTTCGCAGAATCGCTTTTGTGCAGAAAACAGTAACACTTGTTCAGACGAAAGAAAGCACAGAGCCCCAGATTTTATGTTGTCCTGCAGAGCTTGCAGAGCACTGGGGAAAGGCAGGCAGAGAATTCCCTGCTAGCACCTTCTCTGTGCCTGGGAAGCAGAAGTCTTCACATTGCTTGGCAGAATCGCTTTTGTGCAGAAAACAGTAACACTTGTTCAGAACAAAAGAAAGCACAGAGCCCCAGATTTTATGTTGTCCTGGAGAGCTTGCAGAGCACTGGGGAAAAGCAGGCAGAGAATTCCCTGCTAGCACCTTCTCTGTGCCTGGGAAACAGAAGTGTTCACATTGCTTCGCAGAATCGCTTTTGTGCAGAAAACAGTAACACTTGTTCAGAACGAAAGAAAGCACAGAGCCCCAGATTTTATGTTGTCCTGGAGAGCTTGCAGAGCACTGGGGAAAGGCAGGCAGAGAATTCCCTGCTAGCACCTTCTCTGTGCCTGGGAAGCAGAAGTGTTCACATTGCTTCGCAGAATCGCTTTTGTGCAGAAAACAATAACACTTGTTCAGAATGAAAGAAAGCACAGAGCCGCAGATTTTATGTTGTCCTGGAGAGCTTGCAGAGCACTGGGGAAAAGCAGGCAGAGAATTCCCTGCTAGCACCTTCTCTGTGCCTGGGAAGCAGAAGTGTTCACATTGCTTCGCAGAATCGCTTTTGTGCAGAAAACAGTAACACTTGTTCAGAACGAAAGAAAGCACAGAGCCCCAGATTTTATGTTGTCCTGGAGAGCTTGCAGAGCACTGGGGAAAGGCAGGCAGAGAATTCCCTGCTAGCACCTTCTCTGTGCCTGTTCACATTGCTTCGCAGAATCGCTTTTGTGCAGAAAACAGTAACACTTGTTCAGACGAAAGAAAGCACAGAGCCCCAGATTTTATGTTGTCCTGGAGAGCTTGCAGAGCACTGGGGAAAAGCAGGCAGAGAATTCCCTGCTAGCACCTTCTCTGTGCCTGGGAAACAGAAGTGTTCACATTGCTTCGCAGAATCGCTTTTGTGCAGAAAACAGTAACACTTGTTCAGAACAAAAGAAAGCACAGAGCCCCAGATTTTATGTTGTCCTGGAGAGCTTGCAGAGCACTGGGGAAAAGCAGGCAGAGAATTCCCTGCTAGCACCTTCTCTGTGCCTGGGAAACAGAAGTGTTCACATTGCTTCGCAGAATCGCTTTTGTGCAGAAAACAATAACACTTGTTCAGAACGAAAGAAAGCACAGAGCCCCAGATTTTATGTTGTGCTGGAGAGCTTGCAGAGCACTGGGGAAAAGCAGGCAGAGAATTCCCTGCTAGCACCTTCTCTGTGCCTGGGAAGCAGAAGTGTTCACATTGCTTCGCAGAATCGCTTTTGTGCAGAAAACAGTAACACTTGTTCAGAAGGAAAGAAAGCACAGAGCCCCAGATTTTATGTTGTCCTGGAGAGCTTGCAGAGCACTGGGGAAAGGCAGGCAGAGAATTCCCTGCTAGCACCTTCTCTGTGCCTGTTCACATTGCTTCGCAGAATCGCTTTTGTGCAGAAAACAGTAACACTTGTTCAGAACGAAAGAAAGCACAGAGCCCCAGATCTGCTGTTGTCCTGGTGAGCTTGCAGAGCACTGGGGAAAAGCAGGCAGAGAATTCCCTGCTAGCACCTTCTCTGTGCCTGGGAAACAGAAGTGTTCCCATTGCTTCGCAGAATCGCTTTTGTGCAGAAAACAGTAACACTTGTTCAGAACGAAACAAAGCACAGAGCCCCAGATTTTATGTTGTCCTGGAGAGCTTGCAGAGCACTGGGGAAAGGCAGGCAGAGAATTCCCTGCTAGCACCTTCTCTGTGCCTGGGAAACAGAAGTGTTCCCATTGCTTCGCAGAATCGCTTTTGTGCAGAAAGCAATAACACTTGTTCAGAACGAAAGAAAGCACAGAGCCGCAGATTTTATGTTGTCCTGGAGAGCTTGCAGAGCACTGGGGAAAGGCAGGCAGAGAATTCCCTGCTAGCACCTTCTCTGTGCCTGGGAAGCAGAAGTGTTCACATTGCTTCGCAGAATCGCTTTTGTGCAGAAAACAATAACAACTGTTCAGAACGAAAGAAAGCACAGAGCCCCAGATTTTATGTTGTCCTGGAGAGCTTGCAGAGCACTGGGGAAAAGCAGGCAGAGAATTCCCTGCTAGCACCTTCTCTGTGCCTGGGAAACAGAAGTGTTCACATTTCTTCGCAGAATCGCTTTTGTGCAGAAAACAGTAACACTTGTTCAGAACGAAAGAAAGCACAGAGCCCCAGATTTTATGTTGTCCTGGAGAGCTTGCAGAGCACTGGGGAAAGGCAGGCAGAGAATTCCCTGCTAGCACCTTCTCTGTGCCTGGGAAGCAGAAGTGTTCACATTGCTTCGCAGAATCGCTTTTGTGCAGAAAACAGTAACACTTGTTCAGAAGGAAAGAAAGCACAGAGCCCCAGATTTTATGTTGTGCTGGAGAGCTTGCAGAGTACTGGGGAAAAGCAGGCAGAGAATTCCCTGCTAGCACCTTCTCTGTGCCTGGGAAGCAGAAGTGTTCACATTGCTTGGCAGAATCGCTTTTGTGCAGAAAACAGTAACACTTGTTCAGAACAAAAGAAAGCACAGAGCCCCAGATTTTATGTTGTCCTGGAGAGCTTGCAGAGCACTGGGGAAAAGCAGGCAGAGAATTCCCTGCTAGCACCTTCTCTGTGCCTGGGAAACAGAAGTGTTCACATTGCTTCGCAGAATCGCTTTTGTGCAGACAACAGTAACACTTGTTCAGAACGAAAGAAAGCACAGAGCCCCAGATTTTATGTTGTCCTGGAGAGCTTGCAGAGCACTGGGGAAAGGCAGGCAGAGAATTCCCTGCTAGCACCTTCTCTGTGCCTGGGAAACAGAAGTGTTCACATTGCTTCGCAGAATCGCTTTTGTGCAGAAAACAGTAACACTTGTTCAGAACGAAAGAAAGCACAGAGCCCCAGATTTTATGTTGTCCTGGAGAGCTTGCAGAGCACTGGGGAAAGGCAGGCAGAGAATTCCCTGCTAGCACCTTCTCTGTGCCTGGGAAACAGAAGTGTTCACATTGCTTCGCAGTATCGCTTTTGTGCAGAAAACAGTAACACTTGTTCAGAAGGAAAGAAAGCACAGAGCCCCAGATTTTATGTTGTCCTGTAGAGCTTGCAGAGCACTGGGGAAAGGCAGGCAGAGAATTCCCTGCTAGCACCTTCTCTGTGCCTGTTCACATTCCTTCGCAGAATCGCTTTTGTGCAGAAAACTGTAACACTTGTTCAGACGAAAGAAAGCACAGAGCCCCAGATTTTATGTTGTCCTGGAGAGCTTGCAGAATACTGGGGAAAAGCAGGCAGAGAATTCCCTGCTAGCACCTTCTCTGTGCCTGGGAAACAGAAGTGTTCACATTGCTTCGCAGAATCGCTTTTGTGCAGAAAACAGTAACACTTGTTCAGAACGAAAGAAAGCACAGAGCCCCAGATTTTATGTTGTCCTGGAGAGCTTGCAGAGCACTGGGGAAAGGCAGGCAGAGAATTCCCTGCTAGCACCTTCTCTGTGCCTGTTCACATTGCTTCGCAGAATCGCTTTTGTGCAGAAAACAGTAACACTTGTTCAGAACGAAAGAAAGCACAGAGCCCCAGATTTTATGTTGTCCTGGAGAGCTTGCAGAGCACTGGGGAAAGGCAGGCAGAGAATTCCCTGCTAGCACCTTCTCTGTGCCTGTTCACATTCCTTCGCAGAATCGCTTTTGTGCAGAAAACAGTAACACTTGTTCAGACGAAAGAAAGCACAGAGCCCCAGATTTTATGTTGTCCTGGAGAGCTTGCAGAGCACTGGGGAAAGGCAGGCAGAGAATTCCCTGCTAGCACCTTTTCTGTGCCTGTTCACATTGCTTCGCAGAATCGCTTTTGTGCAGAAACCAGTAACACTTGTTCAGAACGAAAGAAAGCACAGAGCCCCAGATCTGCTGTTGTCCTGGTGAGCTTGCAGAGCACTGGGGAAAAGCAGGCAGAGAATTCCCTGCTAGCACCTTCTCTGTGCCTGGGAAAGAGAAGTGTTCCCATTGCTTCGCAGAATCGCTTTTGTGCAGAAAACAATAACACTTGTTCAGAACGAAAGAAAGCACAGAGCCGCAGATTTTATGTTGTCCTGGTGAGCTTGCAGAGCACTGGGGAAAAGCAGGCAGAGAATTCCCTGCTAGCACCTTCTCTGTGCCTGGGAAACAGAAGTGTTCCCATTGCTTCGCAGAATCGCTTTTGTGCAGAAAACAGTAACACTTGTTCAGAACGAAACAAAGCACAGAGCCCCAGATTTGCTGTTGTCCTGGAGAGCTTGCAGAGCACTGGGGAAAGGCAGGCAGAGAATTCCCTGCTAGCACCTTCTCTGTGCCTGGGAAAGAGAAGTGTTCCCATTGCTTCGCAGAATCGCTTTTGTGCAGAAAACAATAACACTTGTTCAGAACGAAAGAAAGCACAGAGCCCCAGATTTTATGTTGTCCTGGAGAGCTTGCAGAGCACTGGGGAAAGGCAGGCAGAGAATTCCCTGCTAGCACCTTCTCTGTGCCTGGGAAGCAGAAGTGTTCACATTGCTTCGCAGAATCGCTTTTGTGCAGAAAACAATAACAACTGTTCAGAACGAAAGAAAGCACAGAGCCCCAGATTTTATGTTGTCCTGGAGAGCTTGCAGAGCACTGGGGAAAAGCAGGCAGAGAATTCCCTGCTAGCACCTTCTCTGTGCCTGGGAAACAGAAGTGTTCACATTTCTTCGCAGAATCGCTTTTGTGCAGAAAACAGTAACACTTGTTCAGAACGAAAGAAAGCACAGAGCCCCAGATTTTATGTTGTCCTGGAGAGCTTGCAGAGCACTGGGGAAAGGCAGGCAGAGAATTCCCTGCTAGCACCTTCTCTGTGCCTGTTCACATTGCTTCGCAGAATCGCTTTTGTGCAGAAAACAGTAACACTTGTTCAGAACGAAAGAAAGCACAGAGCCCCAGATTTTATGTTGTCCTGGAGAGCTTGCAGAGCACTGGGGAAAGGCAGGCAGAGAATTCCCTGCTAGCACCTTCTCTGTGCCTGTTCACATTGCTTCGCAGAATCGCTTTTGTGCAGAAAACAGTAACACTTGTTCAGATGAAAGAAAGCACAGAGCCCCAGATTTTATGTTGTCCTGGAGAGCTTGCAGAGCACTGGGGAAAAGCAGGCAGAGAATTCCCTGCTGGCACCTTCTCTGTGCCTGGGAAACAGAAGTGTTCACATTGCTTCGCAGAATCGCTTTTGTGCAGAAAACAGTAACACTTGTTCAGAAGGAAAGAAAGCACAGAGCCCCATATTTTATGTTGTGCTGGAGAGCTTGCAGAGTACTGGGGAAAAGCAGGCAGAGAATTCCCTGCTAGCACCTTCTCTGTGCCTGGGAAGCAGAAGTGTTCACATTGCTTGGCAGAATCGCTTTTGTGCAGAAAACAGTAACACTTGTTCAGAACAAAAGAAAGCACAGAGCCCCAGATTTTATGTTGTCCTGGAGAGCTTGCAGAGCACTGGGGAAAAGCAGGCAGAGAATTCCCTGCTAGCACCTTCTCTGTGCCTGGGAAACAGAAGTGTTCACATTGCTTCGCAGAATCGCTTTTGTGCAGAAAACAGTAACACTTGTTCAGAACGAAAGAAAGCACAGAGCCGCAGATTTTATGTTGTCCTGGAGAGCTTGCAGAGCACTGGGGAAAGGCAGGCAGAGAATTCCCTGCTAGCACCTTCTCTGTGCCTGGGAAGCAGAAGTCTTCACATTGCTTCGCAGAATCGCTTTTGTGCAGAAAACAATAACACTTGTTCAGAACGAAAGAAAGCACAGAGCCCCAGATTTTATGTTGTCCTGGAGAGCTTGCAGAGCACTGGGGAAAAGCAGGCAGAGAATTCCCTGCTAGCACCTTCTCTGTGCCTGGGAAACAGAAGTGTTCACATTTCTTCGCAGAATCGCTTTTGTGCAGAAAACAGTAACACTTGTTCAGAACGAAAGAAAGCACAGAGCCCCAGATTTTATGTTGTCCTGGAGAGCTTGCAGAGCACTGGGGAAAGGCAGGCAGAGAATTCCCTGCTAGCACCTTCTCTGTGCCTGTTCACATTGCTTCGCAGAATCGCTTTTGTGCAGAAAACAGTAACACTTGTTCAGACGAAAGAAAGCACAGAGCCCCAGATTTTATGTTGTCCTGGAGAGCTTGCAGAGCACTGGGGAAAAGCAGGCAGAGAATTCCCTGCTAGCACCTTCTCTGTGCCTGGGAAGCAGAAGTGTTCACATTGCTTCGCAGAATCGCTTTTGTGCAGAAAACAGTAACACTTGTTCAGAACGAAAGAAAGCACAGAGCCCCAGATTTTATGTTGTCCTGGAGAGCTTGCAGAGCACTGGGGAAAGGCAGGCAGAGAATTCCCTGCTAGCACCTTCTCTGTGCCTGTTCACATTGCTTCGCAGAATCGCTTTTGTGCAGAAAACAGTAACACTTGTTCAGACGAAAGAAAGCACAGAGCCCCAGATTTTATGTTGTCCTGGAGAGCTTGCAGAGCACTGGGGAAAAGCAGGCAGAGAATTCCCTGCTAGCACCTTCTCTGTGCCTGGGAAACAGAAGTGTTCACATTGCTTCGCAGAATCGCTTTTGTGCAGAAAACAGTAACACTTGTTCAGAAGGAAAGAAAGCACAGAGCCCCATATTTTATGTTGTGCTGGAGAGCTTGCAGAGTACTGGGGAAAAGCAGGCAGAGAATTCCCTGCTAGCACCTTCTCTGTGCCTGGGAAGCAGAAGTGTTCACATTGCTTGGCAGAATCGCTTTTGTGCAGAAAACAGTAACACTTGTTCAGAACAAAAGAAAGCACAGAGCCCCAGATTTTATGTTGTCCTGGAGAGCTTGCAGAGCACTGGGGAAAAGCAGGCAGAGAATTCCCTGCTAGCACCTTCTCTGTGCCTGGGAAACAGAAGTGTTCACATTGCTTCACAGAATCGCTTTTGTGCAGAAAACAGTAACACTTGTTCAGAACGAAAGAAAGCACAGAGCCCCAGATTTTATGTTGTCCTGTAGAGCTTGCAGAGCACTGGGGAAAGGCAGGCAGAGAATTCCCTGCTAGCACCTTCTCTGTGCCTGTTCACATTGCTTCGCAGAATCGCTTTTGTGCAGAAAACAGTAACACTTGTTCAGAACGAAAGAAAGCACAGAGCCCCAGATTTTATGTTGTCCTGTAGAGCTTGCAGAGCACTGGGGAAAAGCAGGCAGAGAATTCCCTGCTAGCACCTTCTCTGTGCCTGGGAAACAGAAGTGTTCCCATTGCTTCGCAGAATCGCTTTTGTGCAGAAAACAGTAACACTTGTTCAGAACGAAACAAAGCACAGAGCCCCAGATTTGCTGTTGTGCTGGAGAGCTTGCAGAGCACTGGGGAAAGGCAGGCAGAGAATTCCCTGCTAGCACCTTCTCTGTGCCTGGGAAAGAGAAGTGTTCCCATTGCTTCGCAGAATCGCTTTTGTGCAGAAAACAATAACACTTGTTCAGAACGAAAGAAAGCACAGAGCCCCAGATTTTATGTTGTCCTGGAGAGCTTGCAGAGCACTGGGGAAAGGCAGGCAGAGAATTCCCTGCTAGCACCTTCTCTGTGCCTGGGAAGCAGAAGTCTTCACATTGCTTCGCAGAATCGCTTTTGTGCAGAAAACAATAACAACTGTTCAGAACGAAAGAAAGCACAGAGCCCCAGATTTTATGTTGTGCTGGAGAGCTTGCAGAGCACTGGGGAAAAGCAGGCAGAGAATTCCCTGCTAGCACCTTCTCTGTGCCTGGGAAACAGAAGTGTTCACATTTCTTCGCAGAATCGCTTTTGTGCAGAAAACAGTAACACTTGTTCAGAACGAAAGAAAGCACAGAGCCCCAGATTTTATGTTGTCCTGGAGAGCTTGCAGAGCACTGGGGAAAGGCAGGCAGAGAATTCCCTGCTAGCACCTTCTCTGTGCCTGTTCACATTGCTTCGCAGAATCGCTTTTGTGCAGAAAACAGTAACACTTGTTCAGACGAAAGAAAGCACAGAGCCCCAGATTTTATGTTGTGCTGGAGAGCTTGCAGAGCACTGGGGAAAAGCAGGCAGAGAATTCCCTGCTAGCACCTTCTCTGTGCCTGGGAAAGAGAAGTGTTCCCATTGCTTCGCAGAAACGCTTTTGTGCAGAAAACAATAACACTTGTTCAGAACGAAAGAAAGCACAGAGCCCCAGATTTTATGTTGTCCTGGAGAGCTTGCAGAGCACTGGGGAAAGGCAGGCAGAGAATTCCCTGCTAGCACCTTCTCTGTGCCTGGGAAGCAGAAGTCTTCACATTGCTTCGCAGAATCGCTTTTGTGCAGAAAACAAAAACACTTGTTCAGAACGAAAGAAAGCACAGAGCCCCAGATTTTATGTTGTCCTGGAGAGCTTGCAGAGCACTGGGGAAAAGCAGGCAGAGAATTCCCTGCTAGCACCTTCTCTGTGCCTGGGAAGCAGAAGTGTTCACATTGCTTCGCAGAATCGCTTTTGTGCAGAAAACAGTAACACTTGTTCAGACGAAAGAAAGCACAGAGCCCCAGATTTTATGTTGTCCTGGAGAGCTTGCAGAGCACTGGGGAAAAGCAGGCAGAGAATTCCCTGCTAGCACCTTCTCTGTGCCTGGGAAACAGAAGTGTTCACATTGCTTCGCAGAATCGCTTTTGTGCAGAAAACAGTAACACTTGTTCAGAAGGAAAGAAAGCACAGAGCCCCATATTTTATGTTGTGCTGGAGAGCTTGCAGAGTACTGGGGAAAAGCAGGCAGAGAATTCCCTGCTAGCACCTTCTCTGTGCCTGGAAGCAGAAGTGTTCACATTGCTTGGCAGAATCGCTTTTGTGCAGAAAACAGTAACACTTGTTCAGAACAAAAGAAAGCACAGAGCCCCAGATTTTATGTTGTCCTGGAGAGCTTGCAGAGCACTGGGGAAAGGCAGGCAGAGAATTCCCTGCTAGCACCTTCTCTGTGCCTGGGAAGCAGAAGTGTTCACATTGCTTCGCAGAATCGCTTTTGTGCAGAAAACAATAACACTTGTTCAGAACGAAAGAAAGCACAGAGCCCCAGATTTTATGTTGTCCTGGAGAGCTTGCAGAGCACTGGGGAAAAGCAGGCAGAGAATTCCCTGCTAGCACCTTCTCTGTGCCTGGGAAACAGAAGTGTTCACATTTCTTCGCAGAATCGCTTTTGTGCAGAAAACAGTAACACTTGTTCAGAACGAAAGAAAGCACAGAGCCCCAGATTTTATGTTGTCCTGGAGAGCTTGCAGAGCACTGGGGAAAGGCAGGCAGAGAATTCCCTGCTAGCACCTTCTCTGTGCCTGTTCACATTGCTTCGCAGAATCGCTTTTGTGCAGAAAACAGTAACACTTGTTCAGAACGAAAGAAAGCACAGAGCCCCAGATTTTATGTTGTCCTGGAGAGCTTGCAGAGCACTGGGGAAAGGCAGGCAGAGAATTCCCTGCTAGCACCTTCTCTGTGCCTGTTCACATTGCTTCGCAGAATCGCTTTTGTGCAGAAAACAGTAACACTTGTTCAGACGAAAGAAAGCACAGAGCCCCAGATTTTATGTTGTCCTGGAGAGCTTGCAGAGCACTGGGGAAAAGCAGGCAGAGAATTCCCTGCTGGCACCTTCTCTGTGCCTGGGAAACAGAAGTGTTCACATTGCTTCGCAGAATCGCTTTTGTGCAGAAAACAGTAACACTTGTTCAGAAGGAAAGAAAGCACAGAGCCCCATATTTTATGTTGTGCTGGAGAGCTTGCAGAGTACTGGGGAAAAGCAGGCAGAGAATTCCCTGCTAGCACCTTCTCTGTGCCTGGGAAGCAGAAGTCTTCACATTGCTTCGCAGAATCGCTTTTGTGCAGATAACAGTAACACTTGTTCAGAACAAAAGAAAGCACAGAGCCCCAGATTTTATGTTGTCCTGGAGAGCTTGCAGAGCACTGGGGAAAAGCAGGCAGAGAATTCCCTGCTAGCACCTTCTCTGTGCCTGGGAAACAGAAGTGTTCACATTGCTTCGCAGAATCGCTTTTGTGCAGAAAACAGTAACACTTGTTCAGAACGAAAGAAAGCACAGAGCCGCAGATTTTATGTTGTCCTGGAGAGCTTGCAGAGCACTGGGGAAAGGCAGGCAGAGAATTCCCTGCTAGCACCTTCTCTGTGCCTGGGAAAGAGAAGTGTTCCCATTGCTTCGCAGAATCGCTTTTGTGCAGAAAACAATAACACTTGTTCAGAACGAAAGAAAGAACAGAGCCCCAGATTTTATGTTGTCCTGGAGAGCTTGCAGAGCACTGGGGAAAGGCAGGCAGAGAATTCCCTGCTAGCACCTTCTCTGTGCCTGGGAAGCAGAAGTCTTCACATTGCTTCGCAGAATCGCTTTTGTGCAGAAAACAATAACAACTGTTCAGAACGAAAGAAAGCACAGAGCCCCAGATTTTATGTTGTCCTGGAGAGCTTGCAGAGCACTGGGGAAAAGCAGGCAGAGAATTCCCTGCTAGCACCTTCTCTGTGCCTGGGAAACAGAAGTGTTCACATTTCTTCGCAGAATCGCTTTTGTGCAGAAAACAGTAACACTTGTTCAGAACGAAAGAAAGCACAGAGCCCCAGATTTTATGTTGTCCTGGAGAGCTTGCAGAGCACTGGGGAAAGGCAGGCAGAGAATTCCCTGCTAGCACCTTCTCTGTGCCTGTTCACATTGCTTCGCAGAATCGCTTTTGTGCAGAAAACAGTAACACTTGTTCAGACGAAAGAAAGCACAGAGCCCCAGATTTTATGTTGTCCTGGAGAGCTTGCAGAGCACTGGGGAAAAGCAGGCAGAGAATTCCCTGCTAGCACCTTCTCTGTGCCTGGGAAACAGAAGTGTTCACATTGCTTCGCAGAATCGCTTTTGTGCAGAAAACAGTAACACTTGTTCAGAAGGAAAGAAAGCACAGAGCCCCATATTTTATGTTGTGCTGGAGAGCTTGCAGAGTACTGGGGAAAAGCAGGCAGAGAATTCCCTGCTAGCACCTTCTCTGTGCCTGGAAGCAGAAGTGTTCACATTGCTTGGCAGAATCGCTTTTGTGCAGAAAACAGTAACACTTGTTCAGAACAAAAGAAAGCACAGAGCCCCAGATTTTATGTTGTCCTGGAGAGCTTGCAGAGCA
Source organism: Strix uralensis (assembly GCF_047716275.1). NCBI lineage: Eukaryota > Metazoa > Chordata > Aves > Strigiformes > Strigidae > Strix > Strix uralensis. Next base: position 27,217,891 of record NC_133981.1, on the reverse strand, counting down.
CTGGGGAAAGGCAGGCAGAGAATTCCCTGCTAGCACCTTCTCTGTGCCTGGGAAGCAGAAGTGTTCACATTGCTTCGCAGAATCGCTTTTGTGCAGAAAACAATAACACTTGTTCAGAACGAAAGAAAGCACAGAGCCCCAGATTTTATGTTGTCCTGGAGAGCTTGCAGAGCACTGGGGAAAAGCAGGCAGAGAATTCCCTGCTAGCACCTTCTCTGTGCCTGGGAAACAGAAGTGTTCACATTTCTTCGCAGAATCGCTTTTGTGCAGAAAACAGTAACACTTGTTCAGAACGAAAGAAAGCACAGAGCCCCAGATTTTATGTTGTCCTGGAGAGCTTGCAGAGCACTGGGGAAAGGCAGGCAGAGAATTCCCTGCTAGCACCTTCTCTGTGCCTGTTCACATTGCTTCGCAGAATCGCTTTTGTGCAGAAAACAGTAACACTTGTTCAGAACGAAAGAAAGCACAGAGCCCCAGATTTTATGTTGTCCTGGAGAGCTTGCAGAGCACTGGGGAAAGGCAGGCAGAGAATTCCCTGCTAGCACCTTCTCTGTGCCTGTTCACATTGCTTCGCAGAATCGCTTTTGTGCAGAAAACAGTAACACTTGTTCAGACGAAAGAAAGCACAGAGCCCCAGATTTTATGTTGTCCTGGAGAGCTTGCAGAGCACTGGGGAAAAGCAGGCAGAGAATTCCCTGCTGGCACCTTCTCTGTGCCTGGGAAACAGAAGTGTTCACATTGCTTCGCAGAATCGCTTTTGTGCAGAAAACAGTAACACTTGTTCAGAAGGAAAGAAAGCACAGAGCCCCATATTTTATGTTGTGCTGGAGAGCTTGCAGAGTACTGGGGAAAAGCAGGCAGAGAATTCCCTGCTAGCACCTTCTCTGTGCCTGGGAAGCAGAAGTGTTCACATTGCTTGGCAGAATCGCTTTTGTGCAGAAAACAGTAACACTTGTTCAGAACAAAAGAAAGCACAGAGCCCCAGATTTTATGTTGTCCTGGAGAGCTTGCAGAGCACTGGGGAAAAGCAGGCAGAGAATTCCCTGCTAGCACCTTCTCTGTGCCTGGGAAACAGAAGTGTTCACATTGCTTCGCAGAATCGCTTTTGTGCAGAAAACAGTAACACTTGTTCAGAACGAAAGAAAGCACAGAGCCGCAGATTTTATGTTGTCCTGGAGAGCTTGCAGAGCACTGGGGAAAGGCAGGCAGAGAATTCCCTGCTAGCACCTTCTCTGTGCCTGGGAAGCAGAAGTGTTCACATTGCTTCGCAGAATCGCTTTTGTGCAGAAAACAATAACACTTGTTCAGAACGAAAGAAAGCACAGAGCCCCAGATTTTATGTTGTCCTGGAGAGCTTGCAGAGCACTGGGGAAAAGCAGGCAGAGAATTCCCTGCTAGCACCTTCTCTGTGCCTGGGAAACAGAAGTGTTCACATTTCTTCGCAGAATCGCTTTTGTGCAGAAAACAGTAACACTTGTTCAGAACGAAAGAAAGCACAGAGCCCCAGATTTTATGTTGTCCTGGAGAGCTTGCAGAGCACTGGGGAAAGGCAGGCAGAGAATTCCCTGCTAGCACCTTCTCTGTGCCTGTTCACATTGCTTCGCAGAATCGCTTTTGTGCAGAAAACAGTAACACTTGTTCAGAACGAAAGAAAGCACAGAGCCCCAGATTTTATGTTGTCCTGGAGAGCTTGCAGAGCACTGGGGAAAGGCAGGCAGAGAATTCCCTGCTAGCACCTTCTCTGTGCCTGTTCACATTGCTTCGCAGAATCGCTTTTGTGCAGAAAACAGTAACACTTGTTCAGACGAAAGAAAGCACAGAGCCCCAGATTTTATGTTGTCCTGGAGAGCTTGCAGAGCACTGGGGAAAGGCAGGCAGAGAATTCCCTGCTAGCACCTTCTCTGTGCCTGGGAAGCAGAAGTCTTCACATTGCTTCGCAGAATCGCTTTTGTGCAGAAAACAATAACAACTCTTCAGAACGAAAGAAAGCACAGAGCCCCAGATTTTATGTTGTGCTGGAGAGCTTGCAGAGCACTGGGGAAAAGCAGGCAGAGAATTCCCTGCTAGCACCTTCTCTGTGCCTGGGAAACAGAAGTGTTCACATTTCTTCGCAGAATCGCTTTTGTGCAGAAAACAGTAACACTTGTTCAGAACGAAAGAAAGCACAGAGCCCCAGATTTTATGTTGTCCTGGAGAGCTTGCAGAGCACTGGGGAAAGGCAGGCAGAGAATTCCCTGCTAGCACCTTCTCTGTGCCTGTTCACATTGCTTCGCAGAATCGCTTTTGTGCAGAAAACAGTAACACTTGTTCAGACGAAAGAAAGCACAGAGCCCCAGATTTTATGTTGTGCTGGAGAGCTTGCAGAGCACTGGGGAAAAGCAGGCAGAGAATTCCCTGCTAGCACCTTCTCTGTGCCTGGGAAAGAGAAGTGTTCCCATTGCTTCGCAGAATCGCTTTTGTGCAGAAAACAATAACACTTGTTCAGAACGAAAGAAAGCACAGAGCCCCAGATTTTATGTTGTCCTGGAGAGCTTGCAGAGCACTGGGGAAAGGCAGGCAGAGAATTCCCTGCTAGCACCTTCTCTGTGCCTGGGAAGCAGAAGTCTTCACATTGCTTCGCAGAATCGCTTTTGTGCAGAAAACAATAACAACTGTTCAGAACGAAAGAAAGCACAGAGCCCCAGATTTTATGTTGTCCTGGAGAGCTTGCAGAGCACTGGGGAAAAGCAGGCAGAGAATTCCCTGCTAGCACCTTCTCTGTGCCTGGGAAACAGAAGTGTTCACATTGCTTCGCAGAATCGCTTTTGTGCAGAAAACAGTAACACTTGTTCAGAACGAAAGAAAGCACAGAGCCCCAGATTTTATGTTGTCCTGGAGAGCTTGCAGAGCACTGGGGAAAGGCAGGCAGAGAATTCCCTGCTAGCACCTTCTCTGTGCCTGTTCACATTGCTTCGCAGAATCGCTTTTGTGCAGAAAACAGTAACACTTGTTCAGACGAAAGAAAGCACAGAGCCCCAGATTTTATGTTGTCCTGGAGAGCTTGCAGAGCACTGGGGAAAAGCAGGCAGAGAATTCCCTGCTAGCACCTTCTCTGTGCCTGGGAAACAGAAGTGTTCACATTGCTTCGCAGAATCGCTTTTGTGCAGAAAACAGTAACACTTGTTCAGAAGGAAAGAAAGCACAGAGCCCCATATTTTATGTTGTGCTGGAGAGCTTGCAGAGTACTGGGGAAAAGCAGGCAGAGAATTCCCTGCTAGCACCTTCTCTGTGCCTGGAAGCAGAAGTGTTCACATTGCTTGGCAGAATCGCTTTTGTGCAGAAAACAGTAACACTTGTTCAGAACAAAAGAAAGCACAGAGCCCCAGATTTTATGTTGTCCTGGAGAGCTTGCAGAGCACTGGGGAAAGGCAGGCAGAGAATTCCCTGCTAGCACCTTCTCTGTGCCTGGGAAGCAGAAGTGTTCACATTGCTTCGCAGAATCGCTTTTGTGCAGAAAACAATAACACTTGTTCAGAACGAAAGAAAGCACAGAGCCCCAGATTTTATGTTGTCCTGGAGAGCTTGCAGAGCACTGGGGAAAAGCAGGCAGAGAATTCCCTGCTAGCACCTTCTCTGTGCCTGGGAAGCAGAAGTGTTCACATTGCTTCGCAGAATCGCTTTTGTGCAGAAAACAGTAACACTTGTTCAGAACGAAAGAAAGCACAGAGCCCCAGATTTTATGTTGTCCTGGAGAGCTTGCAGAGCACTGGGGAAAGGCAGGCAGAGAATTCCCTGCTAGCACCTTCTCTGTGCCTGTTCACATTGCTTCGCAGAATCGCTTTTGTGCAGAAAACAGTAACACTTGTTCAGAACGAAAGAAAGCACAGAGCCCCAGATCTGCTGTTGTCCTGGTGAGCTTGCAGAGCACTGGGGAAAGGCAGGCAGAGAATTCCCTGCTAGCACCTTCTCTGTGCCTGGGAAACAGAAGTGTTCCCATTGCTTCGCAGAATCGCTTTTGTGCAGAAAACAGTAACACTTGTTCAGAACGAAACAAAGCACAGAGCCCCAGATTTGCTGTTGTCCTGGAGAGCTTGCAGAGCACTGGGGAAAGGCAGGCAGAGAATTCCCTGCTAGCACCTTCTCTGTGCCTGGGAAAGAGAAGTGTTCCCATTGCTTCGCAGAATCGCTTTTGTGCAGAAAACAATAACACTTGTTCAGAACGAAAGAAAGCACAGAGCCCCAGATTTTATGTTGTCCTGGAGAGCTTGCAGAGCACTGGGGAAAAGCAGGCAGAGAATTCCCTGCTAGCACCTTCTCTGTGCCTGGGAAACAGAAGTGTTCACATTGCTTCGCAGAATCGCTTTTGTGCAGAAAACAGTAACACTTGTTCAGAACGAAAGAAAGCACAGAGCCCCAGATTTTATGTTGTCCTGGAGAGCTTGCAGAGCACTGGGGAAAGGCAGGCAGAGAATTCCCTGCTAGCACCTTCTCTGTGCCTGGGAAGCAGAAGTCTTCACATTGCTTCGCAGAATCGCTTTTGTGCAGAAAACAATAACACTTGTTCAGAACGAAAGAAAGCACAGAGCCGCAGATTTTATGTTGTCCTGGAGAGCTTGCAGAGCACTGGGGAAAAGCAGGCAGAGAATTCCCTGCTAGCACCTTCTCTGTGCCTGGGAAGCAGAAGTGTTCACATTGCTTCGCAGAATCGCTTTTGTGCAGAAAACAATAACAACTGTTCAGAACGAAAGAAAGCACAGAGCCCCAGATTTTATGTTGTCCTGGAGAGCTTGCAGAGCACTGGGGAAAGGCAGGCAGAGAATTCCCTGCTAGCACCTTCTCTGTGCCTGTTCACATTCCTTCGCAGAATCGCTTTTGTGCAGAAAACTGTAACACTTGTTCAGACGAAAGAAAGCACAGAGCCCCAGATTTTATGTTGTCCTGGAGAGCTTGCAGAGCACTGGGGAAAGGCAGGCAGAGAATTCCCTGCTAGCACCTTCTCTGTGCCTGGGAAGCAGAAGTGTTCACATTGCTTCGCAGAATCGCTTTTGTGCAGACAACAGTAACACTTTTTCAGAACAAAAGAAAGCACAGAGCCTCAGATTTTATGTTGTCCTGGAGAGCTTGCAGAGCACTGGGGAAAAGCAAGCAGAGAATTCCCTGCTAGCACCTTCTCTGTGCCTGGGAAACAGAAGTGTTCACATTGCTTCGCAGTATCGCTTTTGTGCAGAAAACAGTAACACTTGTTCAGAAGGAAAGAAAGCACAGAGCCCCATATTTTATGTTGTGCTGGAGAGCTTGCAGAGCACTGGGGAAAAGCAGGCAGAGAATTCCCTGCTAGCACCTTCTCTGTGCCTGGGAAACAGAAGTGTTCCCATTGCTTCGCAGAATCGCTTTTGTGCAGAAAACAGTAACACTTGTTCAGAACGAAAGAAAGCACAGAGCCCCAGATTTTATGTTGTCCTGGAGAGCTTGCAGAGCACTGGGGAAAGGCAGGCAGAGAATTCCCTGCTAGCACCTTCTCTGTGCCTGTTCACATTCCTTCGCAGAATCGCTTTTGTGCAGAAAACAGTAACACTTGTTCAGACGAAAGAAAGCACAGAGCCCCAGATTTTATGTTGTCCTGGAGAGCTTGCAGAGCACTGGGGAAAGGCAGGCAGAGAATTCCCTGCTAGCACCTTTTCTGTGCCTGTTCACATTGCTTCGCAGAATCGCTTTTGTGCAGAAACCAGTAACACTTGTTCAGAACGAAAGAAAGCACAGAGCCCCAGATCTGCTGTTGTCCTGGTGAGCTTGCAGAGCACTGGGGAAAAGCAGGCAGAGAATTCCCTGCTAGCACCTTCTCTGTGCCTGGGAAACAGAAGTGTTCCCATTGCTTCGCAGAATCGCTTTTGTGCAGAAAACAGTAACACTTGTTCAGAACGAAACAAAGCACAGAGCCCCAGATTTTATGTTGTCCTGGAGAGCTTGCAGAGCACTGGGGAAAGGCAGGCAGAGAATTCCCTGCTAGCACCTTCTCTGTGCCTGGGAAGCAGAAGTCTTCACATTGCTTCGCAGAATCGCTTTTGTGCAGAAAACAGTAACACTTGTTCAGAACGAAAGAAAGCACAGAGCCCCAGATCTGCTGTTGTCCTGGTGAGCTTGCAGAGTACTGGGGAAAAGCAGGCAGAGAATTCCCTGCTAGCACCTTCTCTGTGCCTGGGAAGCAGAAGTGTTCACATTGCTTGGCAGAATCGCTTTTGTGCAGAAAACAGTAACACTTGTTCAGAACAAAAGAAAGCACAGAGCCCCAGATTTTATGTTGTCCTGGAGAGCTTGCAGAGCACTGGGGAAAAGCAGGCAGAGAATTCCCTGCTAGCACCTTCTCTGTGCCTGGGAAACAGAAGTGTTCACATTGCTTGGCAGAATCGCTTTTGTGCAGAAAACAGTAACACTTGTTCAGAACAAAAGAAAGCACAGAGCCCCAGATTTTATGTTGTCCTGGAGAGCTTGCAGAGCACTGGGGAAAAGCAGGCAGAGAATTCCCTGCTAGCACCTTCTCTGTGCCTGGGAAACAGAAGTGTTCACATTGCTTCGCAGAATCGCTTTTGTGCAGACAACAGTAACACTTGTTCAGAACGAAAGAAAGCACAGAGCCCCAGATTTTATGTTGTCCTGGAGAGCTTGCAGAGCACTGGGGAAAGGCAGGCAGAGAATTCCCTGCTAGCACCTTCTCTGTGCCTGGGAAGCAGAAGTGTTCACATTGCTTCGCAGAATCGCTTTTGTGCAGAAAACAGTAACACTTGTTCAGAACGAAAGAAAGCACAGAGCCCCAGATTTTATGTTGTCCTGGAGAGCTTGCAGAGCACTGGGGAAAGGCAGGCAGAGAATTCCCTGCTAGCACCTTCTCTGTGCCTGGGAAACAGAAGTGTTCACATTGCTTCGCAGTATCGCTTTTGTGCAGAAAACAGTAACACTTGTTCAGAAGGAAAGAAAGCACAGAGCCCCAGATTTTATGTTGTCCTGTAGAGCTTGCAGAGCACTGGGGAAAGGCAGGCAGAGAATTCCCTGCTAGCACCTTCTCTGTGCCTGTTCACATTCCTTCGCAGAATCGCTTTTGTGCAGAAAACTGTAACACTTGTTCAGACGAAAGAAAGCACAGAGCCCCAGATTTTATGTTGTCCTGGAGAGCTTGCAGAATACTGGGGAAAAGCAGGCAGAGAATTCCCTGCTAGCACCTTCTCTGTGCCTGGGAAACAGAAGTGTTCACATTGCTTCGCAGAATCGCTTTTGTGCAGAAAACAGTAACACTTGTTCAGAACGAAAGAAAGCACAGAGCCCCAGATTTTATGTTGTCCTGGAGAGCTTGCAGAGCACTGGGGAAAGGCAGGCAGAGAATTCCCTGCTAGCACCTTCTCTGTGCCTGTTCACATTGCTTCGCAGAATCGCTTTTGTGCAGAAAACAGTAACACTTGTTCAGAACGAAAGAAAGCACAGAGCCCCAGATTTTATGTTGTCCTGGAGAGCTTGCAGAGCACTGGGGAAAGGCAGGCAGAGAATTCCCTGCTAGCACCTTCTCTGTGCCTGTTCACATTCCTTCGCAGAATCGCTTTTGTGCAGAAAACAGTAACACTTGTTCAGACGAAAGAAAGCACAGAGCCGCAGATTTTATGTTGTCCTGGAGAGCTTGCAGAGCACTGGGGAAAGGCAGGCAGAGAATTCCCTGCTAGCACCTTTTCTGTGCCTGTTCACATTGCTTCGCAGAATCGCTTTTGTGCAGAAACCAGTAACACTTGTTCAGAACGAAAGAAAGCACAGAGCCCCAGATCTGCTGTTGTCCTGGAGAGCTTGCAGAGCACTGGGGAAAAGCAGGCAGAGAATTCCCTGCTAGCACCTTCTCTGTGCCTGGGAAAGAGAAGTGTTCCCATTGCTTCGCAGAATCGCTTTTGTGCAGAAAACAGTAACACTTGTTCAGAACGAAACAAAGCACAGAGCCCCAGATTTGCTGTTGTCCTGGAGAGCTTGCAGAGCACTGGGGAAAGGCAGGCAGAGAATTCCCTGCTAGCACCTTCTCTGTGCCTGGGAAGCAGAAGTCTTCACATTGCTTCGCAGAATCGCTTTTGTGCAGAAAACAATAACACTTGTTCAGAACGAAAGAAAGCACAGAGCCCCAGATTTTATGTTGTCCTGGAGAGCTTGCAGAGCACTGGGGAAAAGCAGGCAGAGAATTCCCTGCTAGCACCTTCTCTGTGCCTGGGAAGCAGAAGTGTTCACATTGCTTCGCAGAATCGCTTTTGTGCAGAAAACAGTAACACTTGTTCAGAACGAAAGAAAGCACAGAGCCCCAGATCTGCTGTTGTCCTGGTGAGCTTGCAGAGCACTGGGGAAAAGCAGGCAGAGAATTCCCTGCTAGCACCTTCTCTGTGCCTGTTCACATTCCTTCGCAGAATCGCTTTTGTGCAGAAAACTGTAACACTTGTTCAGACGAAAGAAAGCACAGAGCCCCAGATTTTATGTTGTCCTGGAGAGCTTGCAGAATACTGGGGAAAAGCAGGCAGAGAATTCCCTGCTAGCACCTTCTCTGTGCCTGGGAAGCAGAAGTGTTCACATTGCTTCGCAGAATCGCTTTTGTGCAGAAAACAGTAACACTTGTTCAGAACGAAAGAAAGCACAGAGCCCCAGATTTTATGTTGTCCTGGAGAGCTTGCAGAGCACTGGGGAAAGGCAGGCAGAGAATTCCCTGCTAGCACCTTCTCTGTGCCTGTTCACATTGCATCGCAGAATCGCTTTTGTGCAGAAAACAGTAACACTTGTTCAGACGAAAGAAAGCACAGAGCCCCAGATTTTATGTTGTCCTGGAGAGCTTGCAGAGCACTGGGGAAAAGCAGGCAGAGAATTCCCTGCTAGCACCTTCTCTGTGCCTGGGAAACAGAAGTGTTCACATTGCTTCGCAGAATCGCTTTTGTGCAGAAAACAGTAACACTTGTTCAGAACGAAAGAAAGCACAGAGCCCCAGATTTTATGTTGTCCTGGAGAGCTTGCAGAGCACTGGGGAAAGGCAGGCAGAGAATTCCCTGCTAGCACCTTCTCTGTGCCTGGGAAGCAGAAGTCTTCACATTGCTTCGCAGAATCGCTTTTGTGCAGAAAACAATAACACTTGTTCAGAACGAAAGAAAGCACAGAGCCCCAGATTTTATGTTGTCCTGGAGAGCTTGCAGAGCACTGGGGAAAAGCAGGCAGAGAATTCCCTGCTAGCACCTTCTCTGTGCCTGGGAAGCAGAAGTGTTCACATTGCTTCGCAGAATCGCTTTTGTGCAGAAAACAGTAACACTTGTTCAGAACGAAAGAAAGCACAGAGCCCCAGATCTGCTGTTGTCCTGGTGAGCTTGCAGAGCACTGGGGAAAAGCAGGCAGAGAATTCCCTGCTAGCACCTTCTCTGTGCCTGTTCACATTCCTTCGCAGAATCGCTTTTGTGCAGAAAACTGTAACACTTGTTCAGACGAAAGAAAGCACAGAGCCCCAGATTTTATGTTGTCCTGGAGAGCTTGCAGAATACTGGGGAAAAGCAGGCAGAGAATTCCCTGCTAGCACCTTCTCTGTGCCTGGGAAGCAGAAGTGTTCACATTGCTTCGCAGAATCGCTTTTGTGCAGAAAACAGTAACACTTGTTCAGAACGAAAGAAAGCACAGAGCCCCAGATTTTATGTTGTCCTGGAGAGCTTGCAGAGCACTGGGGAAAGGCAGGCAGAGAATTCCCTGCTAGCACCTTCTCTGTGCCTGTTCACATTGCATCGCAGAATCGCTTTTGTGCAGAAAACAGTAACACTTGTTCAGACGAAAGAAAGCACAGAGCCCCAGATTTTATGTTGTCCTGGAGAGCTTGCAGAGCACTGGGGAAAAGCAGGCAGAGAATTCCCTGCTAGCACCTTCTCTGTGCCTGGGAAACAGAAGTGTTCACATTGCTTCGCAGAATCGCTTTTGTGCAGAAAACAGTAACACTTGTTCAGAACGAAAGAAAGCACAGAGCCCCAGATTTTATGTTGTCCTGGAGAGCTTGCAGAGCACTGGGGAAAGGCAGGCAGAGAATTCCCTGCTAGCACCTTCTCTGTGCCTGGGAAGCAGAAGTCTTCACATTGCTTGGCAGAATCGCTTTTGTGCAGAAAACAGTAACACTTGTTCAGAACAAAAGAAAGCACAGAGCCCCAGATTTTATGTTGTCCTGGAGAGCTTGCAGAGCACTGGGGAAAAGCAGGCAGAGAATTCCCTGCTAGCACCTTCTCTGTGCCTGGGAAGCAGAAGTGTTCACATTGCTTCGCAGAATCGCTTTTGTGCAGAAAACAGTAACACTTGTTCAGAACGAAAGAAAGCACAGAGCCCCAGATTTTATGTTGTCCTGGAGAGCTTGCAGAGCACTGGGGAAAGGCAGGCAGAGAATTCCCTGCTAGCACCTTCTCTGTGCCTGGGAAACAGAAGTGTTCACATTGCTTCGCAGAATCGCTTTTGTGCAGAAAACAATAACACTTGTTCAGAACGAAAGAAAGCACAGAGCCGCAGATTTTATGTTGTCCTGGAGAGCTTGCAGAGCACTGGGGAAAAGCAGGCAGAGAATTCCCTGCTAGCACCTTCTCTGTGCCTGTTCACATTGCTTCGCAGAATCGCTTTTGTGCAGAAAACAGTAACACTTGTTCAGAAGGAAAGAAAGCACAGAGCCCCAGATTTTATGTTGTCCTGGAGAGCTTGCAGAGCACTGGGGAAAAGCAGGCAGAGAATTCCCTGCTAGCACCTTCTCTGTGCCTGGGAAACAGAAGTGTTCACATTGCTTCGCAGAATCGCTTTTGTGCAGAAAACAGTAACACTTGTTCAGAACAAAAGAAAGCACAGAGCCCCAGATTTTATGTTGTCCTGGAGAGCTTGCAGAGCACTGGGGAAAAGCAGGCAGAGAATTCCCTGCTAGCACCTTCTCTGTGCCTGGGAAACAGAAGTGTTCACATTGCTTCGCAGAATCGCTTTTGTGCAGAAAACAATAACACTTGTTCAGAACGAAAGAAAGCACAGAGCCCCAGATTTTATGTTGTCCTGGAGAGCTTGCAGAGCACTGGGGAAAAGCAGGCAGAGAATTCCCTGCTAGCACCTTCTCTGTGCCTGGGAAGCAGAAGTGTTCACATTGCTTCGCAGAATCGCTTTTGTGCAGAAAACAGTAACACTTGTTCAGAACGAAAGAAAGCACAGAGCCCCAGATTTTATGTTGTCCTGGAGAGCTTGCAGAGCACTGGGGAAAGGCAGGCAGAGAATTCCCTGCTAGCACCTTTTCTGTGCCTGTTCACATTGCTTCGCAGAATCGCTTTTGTGCAGAAAACAGTAACACTTGTTCAGAACGAAAGAAAGCACAGAGCCCCAGATCTGCTGTTGTCCTGGTGAGCTTGCAGAGCACTGGGGAAAAGCAGGCAGAGAATTCCCTGCTAGCACCTTCTCTGTGCCTGGGAAACAGAAGTGTTCCCATTGCTTCGCAGAATCGCTTTTGTGCAGAAAACAGTAACACTTGTTCAGAACGAAACAAAGCACAGAGCCCCAGATTTGCTGTTGTCCTGGAGAGCTTGCAGAGCACTGGGGAAAGGCAGGCAGAGAATTCCCTGCTAGCACCTTCTCTGTGCCTGGGAAAGAGAAGTGTTCCCATTGCTTCGCAGAATCGCTTTTGTGCAGAAAACAATAACACTTGTTCAGAACGAAAGAAAGCACAGAGCCCCAGATTTTATGTTGTCCTGGAGAGCTTGCAGAGCACTGGGGAAAGCAAGCAGAGAATTGCCTGCTAGCACCTTCTCTGTGCCTGGGAAGCAGAAGTGTTCACATTGCTTCGCAGAATCGCTTTTGTGCAGAAAACAATAACAACTGTTCAGAACGAAAGAAAGCACAGAGCCCCAGATTTTATGTTGTCCTGGAGAGCTTGCAGAGCACTGGGGAAAAGCAGGCAGAGAATTCCCTGCTAGCACCTTCTCTGTGCCTGGGAAACAGAAGTGTTCACATTTCTTCGCAGAATCGCTTTTGTGCAGAAAACAGTAACACTTGTTCAGAAGGAAAGAAAGCACAGAGCCCCAGATTTTATGTTGTCCTGGAGAGCTTGCAGAGCACTGGGGAAAGGCAGGCAGAGAATTCCCTGCTAGCACCTTCTCTGTGCCTGTTCACATTGCTTCGCAGAATCGCTTTTGTGCAGAAAACAGTAACACTTGTTCAGACGAAAGAAAGCACAGAGCCCCAGATTTTATGTTGTCCTGGAGAGCTTGCAGAGCACTGGGGAAAAGCAGGCAGAGAATTCCCTGCTAGCACCTTCTCTGTGCCTGGGAAACAGAAGTGTTCACATTGCTTCGCAGAATCGCTTTTGTGCAGAAAACAGTAACACTTGTTCAGACGAAAGAAAGCACAGAGCCCCAGATTTTATGTTGTCCTGGAGAGCTTGCAGAGCACTGGGGAAAGGCAGGCAGAGAATTCCCTGCTAGCACCTTTTCTGTGCCTGTTCACATTGCTTCGCAGAATCGCTTTTGTGCAGAAACCAGTAACACTTGTTCAGAACGAAAGAAAGCACAGAGCCCCATATTTTATGTTGTGCTGGAGAGCTTGCAGAGCACTGGGGAAAAGCAGGCAGAGAATTCCCTGCTAGCACCTTCTCTGTGCCTGGGAAAGAGAAGTGTTCCCATTGCTTCGCAGAATCGCTTTTGTGCAGAAAACAGTAACACTTGTTCAGAACGAAACAAAGCACAGAGCCCCAGATTTGCTGTTGTCCTGGAGAGCTTGCAGAGCACTGGGGAAAGGCAGGCAGAGAATTCCCTGCTAGCACCTTCTCTGTGCCTGGGAAGCAGAAGTCTTCACATTGCTTCGCAGAATCGCTTTTGTGCAGAAAACAATAACACTTGTTCAGAACGAAAGAAAGCACAGATCCGCAGATTTTATGTTGTCCTGGAGAGCTTGCAGAGCACTGGGGAAAAGCAGGCAGAGAATTCCCTGCTAGCACCTTCTCTGTGCCTGGGAAGCAGAAGTGTTCACATTGCTTCGCAGAATCGCTTTTGTGCAGAAAACAGTAACACTTGTTCAGAACGAAAGAAAGCACAGAGCCCCAGATCTGCTGTTGTCCTGGTGAGCTTGCAGAGCACTGGGGAAAAGCAGGCAGAGAATTCCCTGCTAGCACCTTCTCTGTGCCTGTTCACATTCCTTCGCAGAATCGCTTTTGTGCAGAAAACTGTAACACTTGTTCAGACGAAAGAAAGCACAGAGCCCCAGATTTTATGTTGTCCTGGAGAGCTTGCAGAATACTGGGGAAAAGCAGGCAGAGAATTCCCTGCTAGCACCTTCTCTGTGCCTGGGAAGCAGAAGTGTTCACATTGCTTCGCAGAATCGCTTTTGTGCAGAAAACAGTAACACTTGTTCAGAACGAAAGAAAGCACAGAGCCCCAGATTTTATGTTGTCCTGGAGAGCTTGCAGAGCACTGGGGAAAGGCAGGCAGAGAATTCCCTGCTAGCACCTTCTCTGTGCCTGTTCACATTGCATCGCAGAATCGCTTTTGTGCAGAAAACAGTAACACTTGTTCAGACGAAAGAAAGCACAGAGCCCCAGATTTTATGTTGTCCTGGAGAGCTTGCAGAGCACTGGGGAAAAGCAGGCAGAGAATTCCCTGCTAGCACCTTCTCTGTGCCTGGGAAACAGAAGTGTTCACATTGCTTCGCAGAATCGCTTTTGTGCAGAAAACAGTAACACTTGTTCAGAACGAAAGAAAGCACAGAGCCCCAGATTTTATGTTGTCCTGGAGAGCTTGCAGAGCACTGGGGAAAGGCAGGCAGAGAATTCCCTGCTAGCACCTTCTCTGTGCCTGGGAAGCAGAAGTCTTCACATTGCTTGGCAGAATCGCTTTTGTGCAGAAAACAGTAACACTTGTTCAGAACAAAAGAAAGCACAGAGCCCCAGATTTTATGTTGTCCTGGAGAGCTTGCAGAGCACTGGGGAAAAGCAGGCAGAGAATTCCCTGCTAGCACCTTCTCTGTGCCTGGGAAACAGAAGTGTTCACATTGCTTCGCAGAATCGCTTTTGTGCAGAAAACAGTAACACTTGTTCAGAACGAAAGAAAGCACAGAGCCCCAGATTTTATGTTGTCCTGGAGAGCTTGCAGAGCACTGGGGAAAGGCAGGCAGAGAATTCCCTGCTAGCACCTTCTCTGTGCCTGGGAAGCAGAAGTCTTCACATTGCTTCGCAGAATCGCTTTTGTGCAGAAAACAATAACACTTGTTCAGAACGAAAGAAAGCACAGAGCCGCAGATTTTATGTTGTCCTGGAGAGCTTGCAGAGCACTGGGGAAAAGCAGGCAGAGAATTCCCTGCTAGCACCTTCTCTGTGCCTGGGAAGCAGAAGTGTTCACATTGCTTCGCAGAATCGCTTTTGTGCAGAAAACAGTAACACTTGTTCAGAACGAAAGAAAGCACAGAGCCCCAGATTTTATGTTGTCCTGGAGAGCTTGCAGAGCACTGGGGAAAGGCAGGCAGAGAATTCCCTGCTAGCACCTTCTCTGTGCCTGTTCACATTGCTTCGCAGAATCGCTTTTGTGCAGAAAACAGTAACACTTGTTCAGACGAAAGAAAGCACAGAGCCCCAGATTTTATGTTGTCCTGGAGAGCTTGCAGAGCACTGGGGAAAAGCAGGCAGAGAATTCCCTGCTAGCACCTTCTCTGTGCCTGGGAAACAGAAGTGTTCCCATTGCTTCGCAGAATCGCTTTTGTGCAGAAAACAGTAACACTTGTTCAGAACGAAAGAAAGCACAGAGCCCCAGATTTTATGTTGTCCTGGAGAGCTTGCAGAGCACTGGGGAAAGGCAGGCAGAGAATTCCCTGCTAGCACCTTCTCTGTGCCTGTTCACATTGCATCGCAGAATCGCTTTTGTGCAGAAAACAGTAACACTTGTTCAGACGAAAGAAAGCACAGAGCCCCAGATTTTATGTTGTCCTGGAGAGCTTGCAGAGCACTGGGGAAAAGCAGGCAGAGAATTCCCTGCTAGCACCTTCTCTGTGCCTGGGAAACAGAAGTGTTCACATTGCTTCGCAGAATCGCTTTTGTGCAGAAAACAGTAACACTTGTTCAGAACGAAAGAAAGCACAGAGCCCCAGATTTTATGTTGTCCTGGAGAGCTTGCAGAGCACTGGGGAAAGGCAGGCAGAGAATTCACTGCTAGCACCTTCTCTGTGCCTGGGAAGCAGAAGTCTTCACATTGCTTGGCAGAATCGCTTTTGTGCAGAAAACAGTAACACTTGTTCAGAACAAAAGAAAGCACAGAGCCCCAGATTTTATGTTGTCCTGGAGAGCTTGCAGAGCACTGGGGAAAAGCAGGCAGAGAATTCCCTGCTAGCACCTTCTCTGTGCCTGGGAAGCAGAAGTGTTCACATTGCTTCGCAGAATCGCTTTTGTGCAGAAAACAGTAACACTTGTTCAGAACGAAAGAAAGCACAGAGCCCCAGATTTTATGTTGTCCTGGAGAGCTTGCAGAGCACTGGGGAAAGGCAGGCAGAGAATTCCCTGCTAGCACCTTCTCTGTGCCTGGGAAGCAGAAGTCTTCACATTGCTTCGCAGAATCGCTTTTGTGCAGAAAACAATAACACTTGTTCAGAACGAAAGAAAGCACAGAGCCGCAGATTTTATGTTGTCCTGGAGAGCTTGCAGAGCACTGGGGAAAAGCAGGCAGAGAATTCCCTGCTAGCACCTTCTCTGTGCCTGGGAAGCAGAAGTGTTCACATTGCTTCGCAGAATCGCTTTTGTGCAGAAAACAGTAACACTTGTTCAGAACGAAAGAAAGCACAGAGCCCCAGATTTTATGTTGTCCTGGAGAGCTTGCAGAGCACTGGGGAAAAGCAGGCAGAGAATTCCCTGCTAGCACCTTCTCTGTGCCTGTTCACATTGCTTCGCAGAATCGCTTTTGTGCAGAAAACAGTAACACTTGTTCAGAAGGAAAGAAAGCACAGAGCCCCAGATTTTATGTTGTCCTGGAGAGCTTGCAGAGCACTGGGGAAAAGCAGGCAGAGAATTCCCTGCTAGCACCTTCTCTGTGCCTGGGAAACAGAAGTGTTCACATTGCTTCGCAGAATCGCTTTTGTGCAGAAAACAGTAACACTTGTTCAGAACAAAAGAAAGCACAGAGCCCCAGATTTTATGTTGTCCTGGAGAGCTTGCAGAGCACTGGGGAAAAGCAGGCAGAGAATTCCCTGCTAGCACCTTCTCTGTGCCTGGGAAACAGAAGTGTTCACATTGCTTCGCAGAATCGCTTTTGTGCAGAAAACAATAACACTTGTTCAGAACGAAAGAAAGCACAGAGCCCCAGATTTTATGTTGTCCTGGAGAGCTTGCAGAGCACTGGGGAAAAGCAGGCAGAGAATTCCCTGCTAGCACCTTCTCTGTGCCTGGGAAGCAGAAGTGTTCACATTGCTTCGCAGAATCGCTTTTGTGCAGAAAACAGTAACACTTGTTCAGAACGAAAGAAAGCACAGAGCCCCAGATTTTATGTTGTCCTGGAGAGCTTGCAGAGCACTGGGGAAAGGCAGGCAGAGAATTCCCTGCTAGCACCTTCTCTGTGCCTGTTCACATTGCTTCGCAGAATCGCTTTTGTGCAGAAAACAGTAACACTTGTTCAGAACGAAAGAAAGCACAGAGCCCCAGATCTGCTGTTGTCCTGGTGAGCTTGCAGAGCACTGGGGAAAAGCAGGCAGAGAATTCCCTGCTAGCACCTTCTCTGTGCCTGGGAAACAGAAGTGTTCCCATTGCTTCGCAGAATCGCTTTTGTGCAGAAAACAGTAACACTTGTTCAGAACGAAACAAAGCACAGAGCCCCAGATTTGCTGTTGTCCTGGAGAGCTTGCAGAGCACTGGGGAAAGGCAGGCAGAGAATTCCCTGCTAGCACCTTCTCTGTGCCTGGGAAAGAGAAGTGTTCCCATTGCTTCGCAGAATCGCTTTTGTGCAGAAAACAATAACACTTGTTCAGAACGAAAGAAAGCACAGAGCCCCAGATTTTATGTTGTCCTGGAGAGCTTGCAGAGCACTGGGGAAAGGCAGGCAGAGAATTCCCTGCTAGCACCTTCTCTGTGCCTGGGAAGCAGAAGTGTTCACATTGCTTCGCAGAATCGCTTTTGTGCAGAAAACAATAACAACTGTTCAGAACGAAAGAAAGCACAGAGCCCCAGATTTTATGTTGTCCTGGAGAGCTTGCAGAGCACTGGGGAAAAGCAGGCAGAGAATTCCCTGCTAGCACCTTCTCTGTGCCTGGGAAACAGAAGTGTTCACATTTCTTCGCAGAATCGCTTTTGTGCAGAAAACAGTAACACTTGTTCAGAACGAAAGAAAGCACAGAGCCCCAGATTTTATGTTGTCCTGGAGAGCTTGCAGAGCACTGGGGAAAGGCAGGCAGAGAATTCCCTGCTAGCACCTTCTCTGTGCCTGTTCACATTGCTTCGCAGAATCGCTTTTGTGCAGAAAACAGTAACACTTGTTCAGACGAAAGAAAGCACAGAGCCCCAGATTTTATGTTGTCCTGGAGAGCTTGCAGAGCACTGGGGAAAAGCAGGCAGAGAATTCCCTGCTAGCACCTTCTCTGTGCCTGGGAAACAGAAGTGTTCACATTGCTTCGCAGAATCGCTTTTGTGCAGAAAACAGTAACACTTGTTCAGACGAAAGAAAGCACAGAGCCCCAGATTTTATGTTGTCCTGGAGAGCTTGCAGAGCACTGGGGAAAGGCAGGCAGAGAATTCCCTGCTAGCACCTTTTCTGTGCCTGTTCACATTGCTTCGCAGAATCGCTTTTGTGCAGAAACCAGTAACACTTGTTCAGAACGAAAGAAAGCACAGAGCCCCATATTTTATGTTGTGCTGGAGAGCTTGCAGAGCACTGGGGAAAAGCAGGCAGAGAATTCCCTGCTAGCACCTTCTCTGTGCCTGGGAAAGAGAAGTGTTCCCATTGCTTCGCAGAATCGCTTTTGTGCAGAAAACAGTAACACTTGTTCAGAACGAAACAAAGCACAGAGCCCCAGATTTGCTGTTGTCCTGGAGAGCTTGCAGAGCACTGGGGAAAGGCAGGCAGAGAATTCCCTGCTAGCACCTTCTCTGTGCCTGGGAAGCAGAAGTCTTCACATTGCTTCGCAGAATCGCTTTTGTGCAGAAAACAATAACACTTGTTCAGAACGAAAGAAAGCACAGATCCGCAGATTTTATGTTGTCCTGGAGAGCTTGCAGAGCACTGGGGAAAAGCAGGCAGAGAATTCCCTGCTAGCACCTTCTCTGTGCCTGGGAAGCAGAAGTGTTCACATTGCTTCGCAGAATCGCTTTTGTGCAGAAAACAGTAACACTTGTTCAGAACGAAAGAAAGCACAGAGCCCCAGATCTGCTGTTGTCCTGGTGAGCTTGCAGAGCACTGGGGAAAAGCAGGCAGAGAATTCCCTGCTAGCACCTTCTCTGTGCCTGTTCACATTCCTTCGCAGAATCGCTTTTGTGCAGAAAACTGTAACACTTGTTCAGACGAAAGAAAGCACAGAGCCCCAGATTTTATGTTGTCCTGGAGAGCTTGCAGAATACTGGGGAAAAGCAGGCAGAGAATTCCCTGCTAGCACCTTCTCTATGCCTGGGAAGCAGAAGTGTTCACATTGCTTCGCAGAATCGCTTTTGTGCAGAAAACAGTAACACTTGTTCAGAACGAAAGAAAGCACAGAGCCCCAGATTTTATGTTGTCCTGGAGAGCTTGCAGAGCACTGGGGAAAGGCAGGCAGAGAATTCCCTGCTAGCACCTTCTCTGTGCCTGTTCACATTGCATCGCAGAATCGCTTTTGTGCAGAAAACAGTAACACTTGTTCAGACGAAAGAAAGCACAGAGCCCCAGATTTTATGTTGTCCTGGATAGCTTGCAGAGCACTGGGGAAAAGCAGGCAGAGAATTCCCTGCTAGCACCTTCTCTGTGCCTGGGAAACAGAAGTGTTCACATTGCTTCGCAGAATCGCTTTTGTGCAGAAAACAGTAACACTTGTTCAGAACGAAAGAAAGCACAGAGCCCCAGATTTTATGTTGTCCTGGAGAGCTTGCAGAGCACTGGGGAAAGGCAGGCAGAGAATTCCCTGCTAGCACCTTCTCTGTGCCTGGGAAGCAGAAGTCTTCACATTGCTTGGCAGAATCGCTTTTGTGCAGAAAACAGTAACACTTGTTCAGAACAAAAGAAAGCACAGAGCCCCAGATTTTATGTTGTCCTGGAGAGCTTGCAGAGCACTGGGGAAAAGCAGGCAGAGAATTCCCTGCTAGCACCTTCTCTGTGCCTGGGAAACAGAAGTGTTCACATTGCTTCGCAGAATCGCTTTTGTGCAGAAAACAGTAACACTTGTTCAGAACGAAAGAAAGCACAGAGCCCCAGATTTTATGTTGTCCTGGAGAGCTTGCAGAGCACTGGGGAAAGGCAGGCAGAGAATTCCCTGCTAGCACCTTCTCTGTGCCTGGGAAGCAGAAGTCTTCACATTGCTTCGCAGAATCGCTTTTGTGCAGAAAACAATAACACTTGTTCAGAACGAAAGAAAGCACAGAGCCGCAGATTTTATGTTGTCCTGGAGAGCTTGCAGAGCACTGGGGAAAAGCAGGCAGACAATTCCCTGCTAGCACCTTCTCTGTGCCTGGGAAGCAGAAGTGTTCACATTGCTTCGCAGAATCGCTTTTGTGCAGAAAACAGTAACACTTGTTCAGAACGAAAGAAAGCACAGAGCCCCAGATCTGCTGTTGTCCTGGTGAGCTTGCAGAGCACTGGGGAAAAGCAGGCAGAGAATTCCCTGCTAGCACCTTCTCTGTGCCTGTTCACATTGCTTCGCAGAATCGCTTTTGTGCAGAAAACAGTAACACTTGTTCAGAACGAAAGAAAGCACAGAGCCCCAGATCTGCTGTTGTCCTGGTGAGCTTGCAGAGCACTGGGGAAAAGCAGGCAGAGAATTCCCTGCTAGCACCTTCTCTGTGCCTGGGAAACAGAAGTGTTCCCATTGCTTCGCAGAATCGCTTTTGTGCAGAAAACAGTAACACTTGTTCAGAACGAAACAAAGCACAGAGCCCCAGATTTGCTGTTGTCCTGGAGAGCTTGCAGAGCACTGGGGAAAGGCAGGCAGAGAATTCCCTGCTAGCACCTTCTCTGTGCCTGGGAAAGAGAAGTGTTCCCATTGCTTCGCAGAATCGCTTTTGTGCAGAAAACAATAACACTTGTTCAGAACGAAAGAAAGCACAGAGCCCCAGATTTTATGTTGTCCTGGAGAGCTTGCAGAGCACTGGGGAAAGGCAGGCAGAGAATTCCCTGCTAGCACCTTCTCTGTGCCTGGGAAGCAGAAGTGTTCACATTGCTTCGCAGAATCGCTTTTGTGCAGAAAACAATAACAACTGTTCAGAACGAAAGAAAGCACAGAGCCCCAGATTTTATGTTGTCCTGGAGAGCTTGCAGAGCACTGGGGAAAAGCAGGCAGAGAATTCCCTGCTAGCACCTTCTCTGTGCCTGGGAAACAGAAGTGTTCACATTTCTTCGCAGAATCGCTTTTGTGCAGAAAACAGTAACACTTGTTCAGAACGAAAGAAAGCACAGAGCCCCAGATTTTATGTTGTCCTGGAGAGCTTGCAGAGCACTGGGGAAAGGCAGGCAGAGAATTCCCTGCTAGCACCTTCTCTGTGCATGTTCACATTGCTTCGCAGAATCGCTTTTGTGCAGAAAACAGTAACACTTGTTCAGACGAAAGAAAGCACAGAGCCCCAGATTTTATGTTGTCCTGGAGAGCTTGCAGAGCACTGGGGAAAAGCAGGCAGAGAATTCCCTGCTAGCACCTTCTCTGTGCCTGGGAAACAGAAGTGTTCACATTGCTTCGCAGAATCGCTTTTGTGCAGAAAACAGTAACACTTGTTCAGAAGGAAAGAAAGCACAGAGCCCCATATTTTATGTTGTGCTGGAGAGCTTGCAGAGTACTGGGGAAAAGCAGGCAGAGAATTCCCTGCTAGCACCTTCTCTGTGCCTGGGAAGCAGAAGTGTTCACATTGCTTGGCAGAATCGCTTTTGTGCAGAAAACAGTAACACTTGTTCAGAACGAAAGAAAGCACAGAGCCCCAGATTTTATGTTGTCCTGGAGAGCTTGCAGAGCACTGGGGAAAAGCAGGCAGAGAATTCCCTGCTAGCACCTTCTCTGTGCCTGGGAAGCAGAAGTGTTCACATTGCTTCGCAGAATCGCTTTTGTGCAGAAAACAGTAACACTTGTTCAGAACGAAAGAAAGCACAGAGCCCCAGATTTTATGTTGTCCTGGAGAGCTTGCAGAGCACTGGGGAAAGGCAGGCAGAGAATTCCCTGCTAGCACCTTCTCTGTGCCTGGGAAGCAGAAGTCTTCACATTGCTTCGCAGAATCGCTTTTGTGCAGAAAACAGTAACACTTGTTCAGAACGAAAGAAAGCACAGAGCCCCAGATTTTATGTTGTCCTGGAGAGCTTGCAGAGCACTGGGGAAAAGCAGGCAGAGAATTCCCTGCTAGCACCTTCTCTGTGCCTGGGAAGCAGAAGTGTTCACATTGCTTCGCAGAATCGCTTTTGTGCAGAAAACAGTAACACTTGTTCAGAACGAAAGAAAGCACAGAGCCCCAGATTTTATGTTGTCCTGGAGAGCTTGCAGAGCACTGGGGAAAGGCAGGCAGAGAATTCCCTGCTAGCACCTTCTCTGTGCCTGGGAAACAGAAGTGTTCACATTGCTTCGCAGTATCGCTTTTGTGCAGAAAACAGTAACACTTGTTCAGAAGGAAAGAAAGCACAGAGCCCCATATTTTATGTTGTGCTGGAGAGCTTGCAGAGCACTGGGGAAAAGCAGGCAGAGAATTCCCTGCTAGCACCTTCTCTGTGCCTGGGAAACAGAAGTGTTCACATTGCTTCGCAGAATCGCTTTTGTGCAGAAAACAGTAACACTTGTTCAGAAGGAAAGAAAGCACAGAGCCCCAGATTTTATGTTGTCCTGTAGAGCTTGCAGAGCACTGGGGAAAGGCAGGCAGAGAATTCCCTGCTAGCACCTTCTCTGTGCCTGTTCACATTCCTTCGCAGAATCGCTTTTGTGCAGAAAACTGTAACACTTGTTCAGACGAAAGAAAGCACAGAGCCCCAGATTTTATGTTGTCCTGGAGAGCTTGCAGAATACTGGGGAAAAGCAGGCAGAGAATTCCCTGCTAGCACCTTCTCTGTGCCTGGGAAACAGAAGTGTTCACATTGCTTCGCAGAATCGCTTTTGTGCAGAAAACAGTAACACTTGTTCAGAACGAAAGAAAGCACAGAGCCCCAGATTTTATGTTGTCCTGGAGAGCTTGCAGAGCACTGGGGAAAGGCAGGCAGAGAATTCCCTGCTAGCACCTTCTCTGTGCCTGGGAAGCAGAAGTCTTCACATTGCTTCGCAGAATCGCTTTTGTGCAGAAAACAATAACACTTGTTCAGAACGAAAGAAAGCACAGAGCCGCAGATTTTATGTTGTCCTGGAGAGCTTGCAGAGCACTGGGGAAAAGCAGGCAGAGAATTCCCTGCTAGCACCTTCTCTGTGCCTGGGAAGCAGAAGTGTTCACATTGCTTCGCAGAATCGCTTTTGTGCAGAAAACAGTAACACTTGTTCAGAACGAAAGAAAGCACAGAGCCCCAGATTTTATGTTGTCCTGGAGAGCTTGCAGAGCACTGGGGAAAGGCAGGCAGAGAATTCCCTGCTAGCACCTTCTCTGTGCCTGTTCACATTGCTTCGCAGAATCGCTTTTGTGCAGAAAACAGTAACACTTGTTCAGACGAAAGAAAGCACAGAGCCCCAGATCTGCTGTTGTCCTGGTGAGCTTGCAGAGCACTGGGGAAAAGCAGGCAGAGAATTCCCTGCTAGCACCTTCTCTGTGCCTGGGAAACAGAAGTGTTCCCATTGCTTCGCAGAATCGCTTTTGTGCAGAAAACAGTAACACTTGTTCAGAACAAAAGAAAGCACAGAGCCCCAGATTTGCTGTTGTCCTGGAGAGCTTGCAGAGCACTGGGGAAAGGCAGGCAGAGAATTCCCTGCTAGCACCTTCTCTGTGCCTGGGAAAGAGAAGTGTTCCCATTGCTTCGCAGAATCGCTTTTGTGCAGAAAACAATAACACTTGTTCAGAACAAATGAAAGCACAGAGCCCCAGATTTTATGTTGTCCTGGAGAGCTTGCAGAGCACTGGGGAAAGGCAGGCAGAGAATTCCCTGCTAGCACCTTCTCTGTGCCTGGGAAGCAGAAGTGTTCACATTGCTTCGCAGAATCGCTTTTGTGCAGAAAACAATAACAACTGTTCAGAACGAAAGAAAGCACAGAGCCCCAGATTTTATGTTGTCCTGGAGAGCTTGCAGAGCACTGGGGAAAAGCAGGCAGAGAATTCCCTGCTAGCACCTTCTCTGTGCCTGGGAAACAGAAGTGTTCACATTTCTTCGCAGAATCGCTTTTGTGCAGAAAACAGTAACACTTGTTCAGAACGAAAGAAAGCACAGAGCCCCAGATTTTATGTTGTCCTGGAGAGCTTGCAGAGCACTGGGGAAAGGCAGGCAGAGAATTCCCTGCTAGCACCTTCTCTGTGCCTGTTCACATTGCTTCGCAGAATCGCTTTTGTGCAGAAAACAGTAACACTTGTTCAGACGAAAGAAAGCACAGAGCCCCAGATTTTATGTTGTCCTGGAGAGCTTGCAGAGCACTGGGGAAAAGCAGGCAGAGAATTCCCTGCTAGCACCTTCTCTGTGCCTGGGAAACAGAAGTGTTCACATTGCTTCGCAGAATCGCTTTTGTGCAGAAAACAGTAACACTTGTTCAGAAGGAAAGAAAGCACAGAGCCCCATATTTTATGTTGTGCTGGAGAGCTTGCAGAGTACTGGGGAAAAGCAGGCAGAGAATTCCCTGCTAGCACCTTCTCTGTGCCTGGGAAGCAGAAGTGTTCACATTGCTTGGCAGAATCGCTTTTGTGCAGAAAACAGTAACACTTGTTCAGAACAAAAGAAAGCACAGAGCCCCAGATTTTATGTTGTCCTGGAGAGCTTGCAGAGCACTGGGGAAAAGCAGGCAGAGAATTCCCTGCTAGCACCTTCTCTGTGCCTGGGAAACAGAAGTGTTCACATTGCTTCGCAGAATCGCTTTTGTGCAGACAACAGTAACACTTGTTCAGAACGAAAGAAAGCACAGAGCCCCAGATTTTATGTTGTCCTGGAGAGCTTGCAGAGCACTGGGGAAAGGCAGGCAGAGAATTCCCTGCTAGCACCTTCTCTGTGCCTGGGAAGCAGAAGTGTTCACATTGCTTGGCAGAATCGCTTTTGTGCAGAAAACAGTAACACTTGTTCAGAACGAAAGAAAGCACAGAGCCCCAGATTTTATGTTGTCCTGGAGAGCTTGCAGAGCACTGGGGAAAAGCAGGCAGAGAATTCCCTGCTAGCACCTTCTCTGTGCCTGGGAAGCAGAAGTGTTCACATTGCTTCGCAGAATCGCTTTTGTGCAGAAAACAGTAACACTTGTTCAGAACGAAAGAAAGCACAGAGCCCCAGATTTTATGTTGTCCTGGAGAGCTTGCAGAGCACTGGGGAAAGGCAGGCAGAGAATTCCCTGCTAGCACCTTCTCTGTGCCTGGGAAACAGAAGTGTTCACATTGCTTCGCAGTATCGCTTTTGTGCAGAAAACAGTAACACTTGTTCAGAAGGAAAGAAAGCACAGAGCCCCATATTTTATGTTGTGCTGGAGAGCTTGCAGAGCACTGGGGAAAAGCAGGCAGAGAATTCCCTGCTAGCACCTTCTCTGTGCCTGGGAAACAGAAGTGTTCACATTGCTTCGCAGAATCGCTTTTGTGCAGAAAACAGTAACACTTGTTCAGAACGAAAGAAAGCACAGAGCCCCAGATTTTATGTTGTCCTGTAGAGCTTGCAGAGCACTGGGGAAAGGCAGGCAGAGAATTCCCTGCTAGCACCTTCTCTGTGCCTGTTCACATTCCTTCGCAGAATCGCTTTTGTGCAGAAAACTGTAACACTTGTTCAGACGAAAGAAAGCACAGAGCCCCAGATTTTATGTTGTCCTGGAGAGCTTGCAGAATACTGGGGAAAAGCAGGCAGAGAATTCCCTGCTAGCACCTTCTCTGTGCCTGGGAAACAGAAGTGTTCACATTGCTTCGCAGAATCGCTTTTGTGCAGAAAACAGTAACACTTGTTCAGAACGAAAGAAAGCACAGAGCCCCAGATTTTATGTTGTCCTGGAGAGCTTGCAGAGCACTGGGGAAAGGCAGGCAGAGAATTCCCTGCTAGCACCTTCTCTGTGCCTGGGAAGCAGAAGTCTTCACATTGCTTCGCAGAATCGCTTTTGTGCAGAAAACAATAACACTTGTTCAGAACGAAAGAAAGCACAGAGCCGCAGATTTTATGTTGTCCTGGAGAGCTTGCAGAGCACTGGGGAAAAGCAGGCAGAGAATTCCCTGCTAGCACCTTCTCTGTGCCTGGGAAGCAGAAGTGTTCACATTGCTTCGCAGAATCGCTTTTGTGCAGAAAACAGTAACACTTGTTCAGAACGAAAGAAAGCACAGAGCCCCAGATTTTATGTTGTCCTGGAGAGCTTGCAGAGCACTGGGGAAAGGCAGGCAGAGAATTCCCTGCTAGCACCTTCTCTGTGCCTGTTCACATTGCTTCGCAGAATCGCTTTTGTGCAGAAAACAGTAACACTTGTTCAGAACGAAAGAAAGCACAGAGCCCCAGATCTGCTGTTGTCCTGGTGAGCTTGCAGAGCACTGGGGAAAAGCAGGCAGAGAATTCCCTGCTAGCACCTTCTCTGTGCCTGGGAAACAGAAGTGTTCCCATTGCTTCGCAGAATCGCTTTTGTGCAGAAAACAGTAACACTTGTTCAGAACAAAAGAAAGCACAGAGCCCCAGATTTTATGTTGTCCTGGAGAGCTTGCAGAGCACTGGGGAAAGGCAGGCAGAGAATTCCCTGCTAGCACCTTCTCTGTGCCTGGGAAAGAGAAGTGTTCCCATTGCTTCGCAGAATCGCTTTTGTGCAGAAAACAATAACACTTGTTCAGAACGAAAGAAAGCACAGAGCCCCAGATTTTATGTTGTCCTGGAGAGCTTGCAGAGCACTGGGGAAAGGCAGGCAGAGAATTCCCTGCTAGCACCTTCTCTGTGCCTGGGAAGCAGAAGTGTTCACATTGCTTCGCAGAATCGCTTTTGTGCAGAAAACAATAACAACTGTTCAGAACGAAAGAAAGCACAGAGCCCCAGATTTTATGTTGTCCTGGAGAGCTTGCAGAGCACTGGGGAAAAGCAGGCAGAGAATTCCCTGCTAGCACCTTCTCTGTGCCTGGGAAACAGAAGTGTTCACATTTCTTCGCAGAATCGCTTTTGTGCAGAAAACAGTAACACTTGTTCAGAACGAAAGAAAGCACAGAGCCCCAGATTTTATGTTGTCCTGGAGAGCTTGCAGAGCACTGGGGAAAGGCAGGCAGAGAATTCCCTGCTAGCACCTTCTCTGTGCCTGTTCACATTGCTTCGCAGAATCGCTTTTGTGCAGAAAACAGTAACACTTGTTCAGAACGAAAGAAAGCACAGAGCCCCAGATCTGCTGTTGTCCTGGTGAGCTTGCAGAGCACTGGGGAAAAGCAGGCAGAGAATTCCCTGCTAGCACCTTCTCTGTGCCTGGGAAACAGAAGTGTTCCCATTGCTTCGCAGAATCGCTTTTGTGCAGAAAACAGTAACACTTGTTCAGAACAAAAGAAAGCACAGAGCCCCAGATTTGCTGTTGTCCTGGAGAGCTTGCAGAGCACTGGGGAAAGGCAGGCAGAGAATTCCCTGCTAGCACCTTCTCTGTGCCTGGGAAAGAGAAGTGTTCCCATTGCTTCGCAGAATCGCTTTTGTGCAGAAAACAATAACACTTGTTCAGAACGAAAGAAAGCACAGAGCCCCAGATTTTATGTTGTCCTGGAGAGCTTGCAGAGCACTGGGGAAAGGCAGGCAGAGAATTCCCTGCTAGCACCTTCTCTGTGCCTGGGAAGCAGAAGTGTTCACATTGCTTCGCAGAATCGCTTTTGTGCAGAAAACAATAACAACTGTTCAGAACGAAAGAAAGCACAGAGCCCCAGATTTTATGTTGTCCTGGAGAGCTTGCAGAGCACTGGGGAAAAGCAGGCAGAGAATTCCCTGCTAGCACCTTCTCTGTGCCTGGGAAACAGAAGTGTTCACATTTCTTCGCAGAATCGCTTTTGTGCAGAAAACAGTAACACTTGTTCAGAACGAAAGAAAGCACAGAGCCCCAGATTTTATGTTGTCCTGGAGAGCTTGCAGAGCACTGGGGAAAGGCAGGCAGAGAATTCCCTGCTAGCACCTTCTCTGTGCCTGTTCACATTGCTTCGCAGAATCGCTTTTGTGCAGAAAACAGTAACACTTGTTCAGACGAAAGAAAGCACAGAGCCCCAGATTTTATGTTGTCCTGGAGAGCTTGCAGAGCACTGGGGAAAAGCAGGCAGAGAATTCCCTGCTAGCACCTTCTCTGTGCCTGGGAAACAGAAGTGTTCACATTGCTTCGCAGAATCGCTTTTGTGCAGAAAACAGTAACACTTGTTCAGAAGGAAAGAAAGCACAGAGCCCCATATTTTATGTTGTGCTGGAGAGCTTGCAGAGTACTGGGGAAAAGCAGGCAGAGAATTCCCTGCTAGCACCTTCTCTGTGCCTGGGAAGCAGAAGTGTTCACATTGCTTGGCAGAATCGCTTTTGTGCAGAAAACAGTAACACTTGTTCAGAACAAAAGAAAGCACAGAGCCCCAGATTTTATGTTGTCCTGGAGAGCTTGCAGAGCACTGGGGAAAAGCAGGCAGAGAATTCCCTGCTAGCACCTTCTCTGTGCCTGGGAAACAGAAGTGTTCACATTGCTTCGCAGAATCGCTTTTGTGCAGACAACAGTAACACTTGTTCAGAACGAAAGAAAGCACAGAGCCCCAGATTTTATGTTGTCCTGGAGAGCTTGCAGAGCACTGGGGAAAGGCAGGCAGAGAATTCCCTGCTAGCACCTTCTCTGTGCCTGGGAAGCAGTAGTGTTCACATTGCTTCGCAGAATCGCTTTTGTGCAGAAAACAGTAACACTTGTTCAGACGAAAGAAAGCACAGAGCCCCAGATTTTATGTTGTCCTGGAGAGCTTGCAGAGCACTGGGGAAAAGCAGGCAGAGAATTCCCTGCTAGCACCTTCTCTGTGCCTGGGAAGCAGAAGTCTTCACATTGCTTCGCAGAATCGCTTTTGTGCAGAAAACAATAACACTTGTTCAGAACGAAAGAAAGCACAGAGCCCCAGATTTTATGTTGTCCTGGAGAGCTTGCAGAGCACTGGGGAAAGGCAGGCAGAGAATTCCCTGCTAGCACCTTCTCTGTGCCTGGGAAGCAGAAGTGTTCACATTGCTTCGCAGAATCGCTTTTGTGCAGAAAACAGTAACACTTGTTCAGAACGAAAGAAAGCACAGAGCCCCATATTTTATGTTGTGCTGGAGAGCTTGCAGAGCACTGGGGAAAAGCAGGCAGAGAATTCCCTGCTAGCACCTTCTCTGTGCCTGGGAAACAGAAGTGTTCACATTGCTTCGCAGAATCGCTTTTGTGCAGAAAACAGTAACACTTGTTCAGAACGAAAGAAAGCACAGAGCCCCAGATTTTATGTTGTCCTGGAGAGCTTGCAGAGCACTGGGGAAAGGCAGGCAGAGAATTCCCTGCTAGCACCTTCTCTGTGCCTGTTCACATTCCTTCGCAGAATCGCTTTTGTGCAGAAAACTGTAACACTTGTTCAGACGAAAGAAAGCACAGAGCCCCAGATTTTATGTTGTCCTGGAGAGCTTGCAGAATACTGGGGAAAAGCAGGCAGAGAATTCCCTGCTAGCACCTTCTCTGTGCCTGGGAAACAGAAGTGTTCACATTGCTTCGCAGAATCGCTTTTGTGCAGAAAACAGTAACACTTGTTCAGAACGAAAGAAAGCACAGAGCCCCAGATTTTATGTTGTCCTGGAGAGCTTGCAGAGCACTGGGGAAAGGCAGGCAGAGAATTCCCTGCTAGCACCTTCTCTGTGCCTGTTCACATTGCATCGCAGAATCGCTTTTGTGCAGAAAACAGTAACACTTGTTCAGACGAAAGAAAGCACAGAGCCCCAGATTTTATGTTGTCCTGGAGAGCTTGCAGAGCACTGGGGAAAAGCAGGCAGAGAATTCCCTGCTAGCACCTTCTCTGTGCCTGGGAAACAGAAGTGTTCACATTGCTTCGCAGAATCGCTTTTGTGCAGAAAACAGTAACACTTGTTCAGAACGAAAGAAAGCACAGAGCCCCATATTTTATGTTGTGCTGGAGAGCTTGCAGAGTACTGGGGAAAAGCAGGCAGAGAATTCCCTGCTAGCACCTTCTCTGTGCCTGGGAAGCAGAAGTGTTCACATTGCTTGGCAGAATCGCTTTTGTGCAGAAAACAGTAACACTTGTTCAGAACAAAAGAAAGCACAGAGCCCCAGATTTTATGTTGTCCTGGAGAGCTTGCAGAGCACTGGGGAAAAGCAGGCAGAGAATTCCCTGCTAGCACCTTCTCTGTGCCTGGGAAACAGAAGTGTTCACATTGCTTCGCAGAATCGCTTTTGTGCAGAAAACAGTAACACTTGTTCAGAACGAAAGAAAGCACAGAGCCCCAGATTTTATGTTGTCCTGGAGAGCTTGCAGAGCACTGGGGAAAGGCAGGCAGAGAATTCCCTGCTAGCACCTTCTCTGTGCCTGGGAAGCAGAAGTCTTCACATTGCTTCGCAGAATCGCTTTTGTGCAGAAAACAATAACACTTGTTCAGAACGAAAGAAAGCACAGAGCCGCAGATTTTATGTTGTCCTGGAGAGCTTGCAGAGCACTGGGGAAAAGCAGGCAGAGAATTCCCTGCTAGCACCTTCTCTGTGCCTGGGAAGCAGAAGTGTTCACATTGCTTCGCAGAATCGCTTTTGTGCAGAAAACAGTAACACTTGTTCAGAACGAAAGAAAGCACAGAGCCCCAGATTTTATGTTGTCCTGGAGAGCTTGCAGAGCACTGGGGAAAGGCAGGCAGAGAATTCCCTGCTAGCACCTTCTCTGTGCCTGGGAAAGAGAAGTGTTCCCATTGCTTCGCAGAATCGCTTTTGTGCAGAAAACAATAACACTTGTTCAGAACGAAAGAAAGCACAGAGCCCCAGATTTTATGTTGTCCTGGAGAGCTTGCAGAGCACTGGGGAAAGGCAGGCAGAGAATTCCCTGCTAGCACCTTCTCTGTGCCTGGGAAGCAGAAGTGTTCACATTGCTTCGCAGAATCGCTTTTGTGCAGAAAACAATAACAACTGTTCAGAACGAAAGAAAGCACAGAGCCCCAGATTTTATGTTGTCCTGGAGAGCTTGCAGAATACTGGGGAAAAGCAGGCAGAGAATTCCCTGCTAGCACCTTCTCTGTGCCTGGGAAACAGAAGTGTTCACATTGCTTCGCAGAATCGCTTTTGTGCAGAAAACAGTAACACTTGTTCAGAACGAAAGAAAGCACAGAGCCCCAGATTTTATGTTGTCCTGGAGAGCTTGCAGAGCACTGGGGAAAGGCAGGCAGAGAATTCCCTGCTAGCACCTTCTCTGTGCCTGTTCACATTGCATCGCAGAATCGCTTTTGTGCAGAAAACAGTAACACTTGTTCAGACGAAAGAAAGCACAGAGCCCCAGATTTTATGTTGTCCTGGAGAGCTTGCAGAGCACTGGGGAAAAGCAGGCAGAGAATTCCCTGCTAGCACCTTCTCTGTGCCTGGGAAACAGAAGTGTTCACATTGCTTCGCAGAATCGCTTTTGTGCAGAAAACAGTAACACTTGTTCAGAACGAAAGAAAGCACAGAGCCCCATATTTTATGTTGTGCTGGAGAGCTTGCAGAGTACTGGGGAAAAGCAGGCAGAGAATTCCCTGCTAGCACCTTCTCTGTGCCTGGGAAGCAGAAGTGTTCACATTGCTTGGCAGAATCGCTTTTGTGCAGAAAACAGTAACACTTGTTCAGAACAAAAGAAAGCACAGAGCCCCAGATTTTATGTTGTCCTGGAGAGCTTGCAGAGCACTGGGGAAAAGCAGGCAGAGAATTCCCTGCTAGCACCTTCTCTGTGCCTGGGAAACAGAAGTGTTCACATTGCTTCGCAGAATCGCTTTTGTGCAGAAAACAGTAACACTTGTTCAGAACGAAAGAAAGCACAGAGCCCCAGATTTTATGTTGTCCTGGAGAGCTTGCAGAGCACTGGGGAAAGGCAGGCAGAGAATTCCCTGCTAGCACCTTCTCTGTGCCTGGGAAGCAGAAGTCTTCACATTGCTTCGCAGAATCGCTTTTGTGCAGAAAACAATAACACTTGTTCAGAACGAAAGAAAGCACAGAGCCGCAGATTTTATGTTGTCCTGGAGAGCTTGCAGAGCACTGGGGAAAAGCAGGCAGAGAATTCCCTGCTAGCACCTTCTCTGTGCCTGGGAAGCAGAAGTGTTCACATTGCTTCGCAGAATCGCTTTTGTGCAGAAAACAGTAACACTTGTTCAGAACGAAAGAAAGCACAGAGCCCCAGATTTTATGTTGTCCTGGAGAGCTTGCAGAGCACTGGGGAAAGGCAGGCAGAGAATTCCCTGCTAGCACCTTCTCTGTGCCTGGGAAAGAGAAGTGTTCCCATTGCTTCGCAGAATCGCTTTTGTGCAGAAAACAATAACACTTGTTCAGAACGAAAGAAAGCACAGAGCCCCAGATTTTATGTTGTCCTGGAGAGCTTGCAGAGCACTGGGGAAAGGCAGGCAGAGAATTCCCTGCTAGCACCTTCTCTGTGCCTGGGAAGCAGAAGTCTTCACATTGCTTCGCAGAATCGCTTTTGTGCAGAAAACAATAACAACTGTTCAGAACGAAAGAAAGCACAGAGCCCCAGATTTTATGTTGTCCTGGAGAGCTTGCAGAGCACTGGGGAAAGGCAGGCAGAGAATTCCCTGCTAGCACCTTCTCTGTGCCTGTTCACATTCCTTCGCAGAATCGCTTTTGTGCAGAAAACTGTAACACTTGTTCAGACGAAAGAAAGCACAGAGCCCCAGATTTTATGTTGTCCTGGAGAGCTTGCAGAATACTGGGGAAAAGCAGGCAGAGAATTCCCTGCTAGCACCTTCTCTGTGCCTGGGAAACAGAAGTGTTCACATTGCTTCGCAGAATCGCTTTTGTGCAGAAAACAGTAACACTTGTTCAGAACGAAAGAAAGCACAGAGCCCCAGATTTTATGTTGTCCTGGAGAGCTTGCAGAGCACTGGGGAAAGGCAGGCAGAGAATTCCCTGCTAGCACCTTCTCTGTGCCTGTTCACATTGCATCGCAGAATCGCTTTTGTGCAGAAAACAGTAACACTTGTTCAGACGAAAGAAAGCACAGAGCCCCAGATTTTATGTTGTCCTGGAGAGCTTGCAGAGCACTGGGGAAAAGCAGGCAGAGAATTCCCTGCTAGCACCTTCTCTGTGCCTGGGAAACAGAAGTGTTCACATTGCTTCGCAGAATCGCTTTTGTGCAGAAAACAGTAACACTTGTTCAGAACGAAAGAAAGCACAGAGCCCCATATTTTATGTTGTGCTGGAGAGCTTGCAGAGTACTGGGGAAAAGCAGGCAGAGAATTCCCTGCTAGCACCTTCTCTGTGCCTGGGAAGCAGAAGTGTTCACATTGCTTGGCAGAATCGCTTTTGTGCAGAAAACAGTAACACTTGTTCAGAACAAAAGAAAGCACAGAGCCCCAGATTTTATGTTGTCCTGGAGAGCTTGCAGAGCACTGGGGAAAAGCAGGCAGAGAATTCCCTGCTAGCACCTTCTCTGTGCCTGGGAAACAGAAGTGTTCACATTGCTTCGCAGAATCGCTTTTGTGCAGAAAACAGTAACACTTGTTCAGAACGAAAGAAAGCACAGAGCCCCAGATTTTATGTTGTCCTGGAGAGCTTGCAGAGCACTGGGGAAAGGCAGGCAGAGAATTCCCTGCTAGCACCTTCTCTGTGCCTGGGAAGCAGAAGTCTTCACATTGCTTCGCAGAATCGCTTTTGTGCAGAAAACAATAACACTTGTTCAGAACGAAAGAAAGCACAGAGCCGCAGATTTTATGTTGTCCTGGAGAGCTTGCAGAGCACTGGGGAAAAGCAGGCAGAGAATTCCCTGCTAGCACCTTCTCTGTGCCTGGGAAGCAGAAGTGTTCACATTGCTTCGCAGAATCGCTTTTGTGCAGAAAACAGTAACACTTGTTCAGAACGAAAGAAAGCACAGAGCCCCAGATTTTATGTTGTCCTGGAGAGCTTGCAGAGCACTGGGGAAAGGCAGGCAGAGAATTCCCTGCTAGCACCTTCTCTGTGCCTGGGAAAGAGAAGTGTTCCCATTGCTTCGCAGAATCGCTTTTGTGCAGAAAACAATAACACTTGTTCAGAACGAAAGAAAGCACAGAGCCCCAGATTTTATGTTGTCCTGGAGAGCTTGCAGAGCACTGGGGAAAGGCAGGCAGAGAATTCCCTGCTAGCACCTTCTCTGTGCCTGGGAAGCAGAAGTGTTCACATTGCTTCGCAGAATCGCTTTTGTGCAGAAAACAATAACAACTGTTCAGAACGAAAGAAAGCACAGAGCCCCAGATTTTATGTTGTCCTGGAGAGCTTGCAGAATACTGGGGAAAAGCAGGCAGAGAATTCCCTGCTAGCACCTTCTCTGTGCCTGGGAAACAGAAGTGTTCACATTGCTTCGCAGAATCGCTTTTGTGCAGAAAACAGTAACACTTGTTCAGAACGAAAGAAAGCACAGAGCCCCAGATTTTATGTTGTCCTGGAGAGCTTGCAGAGCACTGGGGAAAGGCAGGCAGAGAATTCCCTGCTAGCACCTTCTCTGTGCCTGTTCACATTGCATCGCAGAATCGCTTTTGTGCAGAAAACAGTAACACTTGTTCAGACGAAAGAAAGCACAGAGCCCCAGATTTTATGTTGTCCTGGAGAGCTTGCAGAGCACTGGGGAAAAGCAGGCAGAGAATTCCCTGCTAGCACCTTCTCTGTGCCTGGGAAACAGAAGTGTTCACATTGCTTCGCAGAATCGCTTTTGTGCAGAAAACAGTAACACTTGTTCAGAACGAAAGAAAGCACAGAGCCCCATATTTTATGTTGTGCTGGAGAGCTTGCAGAGTACTGGGGAAAAGCAGGCAGAGAATTCCCTGCTAGCACCTTCTCTGTGCCTGGGAAGCAGAAGTGTTCACATTGCTTGGCAGAATCGCTTTTGTGCAGAAAACAGTAACACTTGTTCAGAACAAAAGAAAGCACAGAGCCCCAGATTTTATGTTGTCCTGGAGAGCTTGCAGAGCACTGGGGAAAAGCAGGCAGAGAATTCCCTGCTAGCACCTTCTCTGTGCCTGGGAAACAGAAGTGTTCACATTGCTTCGCAGAATCGCTTTTGTGCAGAAAACAGTAACACTTGTTCAGAACGAAAGAAAGCACAGAGCCCCAGATTTTATGTTGTCCTGGAGAGCTTGCAGAGCACTGGGGAAAGGCAGGCAGAGAATTCCCTGCTAGCACCTTCTCTGTGCCTGGGAAGCAGAAGTCTTCACATTGCTTCGCAGAATCGCTTTTGTGCAGAAAACAATAACACTTGTTCAGAACGAAAGAAAGCACAGAGCCGCAGATTTTATGTTGTCCTGGAGAGCTTGCAGAGCACTGGGGAAAAGCAGGCAGAGAATTCCCTGCTAGCACCTTCTCTGTGCCTGGGAAGCAGAAGTGTTCACATTGCTTCGCAGAATCGCTTTTGTGCAGAAAACAGTAACACTTGTTCAGAACGAAAGAAAGCACAGAGCCCCAGATTTTATGTTGTCCTGGAGAGCTTGCAGAGCACTGGGGAAAGGCAGGCAGAGAATTCCCTGCTAGCACCTTCTCTGTGCCTGGGAAAGAGAAGTGTTCCCATTGCTTCGCAGAATCGCTTTTGTGCAGAAAACAATAACACTTGTTCAGAACGAAAGAAAGCACAGAGCCCCAGATTTTATGTTGTCCTGGAGAGCTTGCAGAGCACTGGGGAAAGGCAGGCAGAGAATTCCCTGCTAGCACCTTCTCTGTGCCTGGGAAGCAGAAGTCTTCACATTGCTTCGCAGAATCGCTTTTGTGCAGAAAACAATAACAACTGTTCAGAACGAAAGAAAGCACAGAGCCCCAGATTTTATGTTGTCCTGGAGAGCTTGCAGAGCACTGGGGAAAAGCAGGCAGAGAATTCCCTGCTAGCACCTTCTCTGTGCCTGGGAAACAGAAGTGTTCACATTTCTTCGCAGAATCGCTTTTGTGCAGAAAACAGTAACACTTGTTCAGAACGAAAGAAAGCACAGAGCCCCAGATTTTATGTTGTCCTGGAGAGCTTGCAGAGCACTGGGGAAAGGCAGGCAGAGAATTCCCTGCTAGCACCTTCTCTGTGCCTGTTCACATTGCTTCGCAGAATCGCTTTTGTGCAGAAAACAGTAACACTTGTTCAGACGAAAGAAAGCACAGAGCCCCAGATTTTATGTTGTCCTGGAGAGCTTGCAGAGCACTGGGGAAAAGCAGGCAGAGAATTCCCTGCTAGCACCTTCTCTGTGCCTGGGAAACAGAAGTGTTCACATTGCTTCGCAGAATCGCTTTTGTGCAGAAAACAGTAACACTTGTTCAGAAGGAAAGAAAGCACAAAGCCCCATATTTTATGTTGTGCTGGAGAGCTTGCAGAGTACTGGGGAAAAGCAGGCAGAGAATTCCCTGCTAGCACCTTCTCTGTGCCTGGGAAGCAGAAGTGTTCACATTGCTTGGCAGAATCGCTTTTGTGCAGAAAACAGTAACACTTGTTCAGAAGGAAAGAAAGCACAGAGCCCCATATTTTATGTTGTGCTGGAGAGCTTGCAGAGCACTGGGGAAAAGCAGGCAGAGAATTCCCTGCTAGCACCTTCTCTGTGCCTGGGAAACAGAAGTGTTCACATTGCTTCGCAGAATCGCTTTTGTGCAGACAACATTAACACTTGTTCAGAACGAAAGAAAGCACAGAGCCCCAGATTTTATGTTGTCCTGGAGAGCTTGCAGAGCACTGGGGAAAGGCAGGCAGAGAATTCCCTGCTAGCACCTTCTCTGTGCCTGGGAAGCAGAAGTCTTCACATTGCTTCGCAGAATCGCTTTTGTGCAGAAAACAATAACACTTGTTCAGAACGAAAGAAAGCACAGAGC
This sequence comes from Strix uralensis, assembly GCF_047716275.1. NCBI lineage: Eukaryota > Metazoa > Chordata > Aves > Strigiformes > Strigidae > Strix > Strix uralensis. The sequence goes on along the minus strand of NC_133981.1, from coordinate 27,181,702 downwards.
CCCAGATTTTATGTTGTCCTGGAGAGCTTGCAGAGCACTGGGGAAAAGCAGGCAGAGAATTCCCTGCTAGCACCTTCTCTGTGCCTGGGAAGCAGAAGTGTTCACATTGCTTCGCAGAATCGCTTTTGTGCAGAAAACAGTAACACTTGTTCAGAACGAAAGAAAGCACAGAGCCCCAGATTTTATGTTGTCCTGGAGAGCTTGCAGAGCACTGGGGAAAGGCAGGCAGAGAATTCCCTGCTAGCACCTTCTCTGTGCCTGGGAAACAGAAGTGTTCACATTGCTTCGCAGTATCGCTTTTGTGCAGAAAACAGTAACACTTGTTCAGAAGGAAAGAAAGCACAGAGCCCCATATTTTATGTTGTGCTGGAGAGCTTGCAGAGCACTGGGGAAAAGCAGGCAGAGAATTCCCTGCTAGCACCTTCTCTGTGCCTGGGAAACAGAAGTGTTCACATTGCTTCGCAGAATCGCTTTTGTGCAGAAAACAGTAACACTTGTTCAGAACGAAAGAAAGCACAGAGCCCCAGATTTTATGTTGTCCTGGAGAGCTTGCAGAGCACTGGGGAAAGGCAGGCAGAGAATTCCCTGCTAGCACCTTCTCTGTGCCTGTTCACATTCCTTCGCAGAATCGCTTTTGTGCAGAAAACTGTAACACTTGTTCAGACGAAAGAAAGCACAGAGCCCCAGATTTTATGTTGTCCTGGAGAGCTTGCAGAATACTGGGGAAAAGCAGGCAGAGAATTCCCTGCTAGCACCTTCTCTGTGCCTGGGAAACAGAAGTGTTCACATTGCTTGGCAGAATCGCTTTTGTGCAGACAACAGTAACACTTGTTCAGAACGAAAGAAAGCACAGAGCCCCAGATTTTATGTTGTCCTGTAGAGCTTGCAGAGCACTGGGGAAAGGCAGGCAGAGAATTCCCTGCTAGCACCTTCTCTGTGCCTGTTCACATTGCATCGCAGAATCGCTTTTGTGCAGAAAACAGTAACACTTGTTCAGACGAAAGAAAGCACAGAGCCCCAGATTTTATGTTGTCCTGGAGAGCTTGCAGAGCACTGGGGAAAAGCAGGCAGAGAATTCCCTGCTAGCACCTTCTCTGTGCCTGGGAAACAGAAGTGTTCACATTGCTTCGCAGAATCGCTTTTGTGCAGAAAACAATAACACTTGTTCAGAACGAAAGAAAGCACAGAGCCCCATATTTTATGTTGTGCTGGAGAGCTTGCAGAGTACTGGGGAAAAGCAGGCAGAGAATTCCCTGCTAGCACCTTCTCTGTGCCTGGGAAGCAGAAGTGTTCACATTGCTTGGCAGAATCGCTTTTGTGCAGAAAACAGTAACACTTGTTCAGAACAAAAGAAAGCACAGAGCCCCAGATTTTATGTTGTCCTGGAGAGCTTGCAGAGCACTGGGGAAAGGCAGGCAGAGAATTCCCTGCTAGCACCTTCTCTGTGCCTGGGAAGCAGAAGTCTTCACATTGCTTCGCAGAATCGCTTTTGTGCAGAAAACAATAACACTTGTTCAGAACGAAAGAAAGCACAGAGCCGCAGATTTTATGTTGTCCTGGAGAGCTTGCAGAGCACTGGGGAAAAGCAGGCAGAGAATTCCCTGCTAGCACCTTCTCTGTGCCTGGGAAGCAGAAGTGTTCACATTGCTTCGCAGAATCGCTTTTGTGCAGACAACAGTAACACTTGTTCAGAACGAAAGAAAGCACAGAGCCCCAGATTTTATGTTGTCCTGGAGAGCTTGCAGAGCACTGGGGAAAGGCAGGCAGAGAATTCCCTGCTAGCACCTTCTCTGTGCCTGTTCACATTGCTTCGCAGAATCGCTTTTGTGCAGAAAACAGTAACACTTGTTCAGACGAAAGAAAGCACAGAGCCCCAGATTTTATGTTGTCCTGGAGAGCTTGCAGAGCACTGGGGAAAAGCAGGCAGAGAATTCCCTGCTAGCACCTTCTCTGTGCCTGGGAAACAGAAGTGTTCACATTGCTTCGCAGAATCGCTTTTGTGCAGAAAACAGTAACACTTGTTCAGAAGGAAAGAAAGCACAGAGCCCCATATTTTATGTTGTGCTGGAGAGCTTGCAGAGTACTGGGGAAAAGCAGGCAGAGAATTCCCTGCTAGCACCTTCTCTGTGCCTGGGAAGCAGAAGTGTTCACATTGCTTGGCAGAATCGCTTTTGTGCAGAAAACAGTAACACTTGTTCAGAACAAAAGAAAGCACAGAGCCCCAGATTTTATGTTGTCCTGGAGAGCTTGCAGAGCACTGGGGAAAAGCAGGCAGAGAATTCCCTGCTAGCACCTTCTCTGTGCCTGGGAAACAGAAGTGTTCACATTGCTTCGCAGAATCGCTTTTGTGCAGAAAACAGTAACACTTGTTCAGAACGAAAGAAAGCACAGAGCCCCAGATCTGCTGTTGTCCTGGTGAGCTTGCAGAGCACTGGGGAAAAGCAGGCAGAGAATTCCCTGCTAGCACCTTCTCTGTGCCTGGGAAACAGAAGTGTTCCCATTGCTTCGCAGAATCGCTTTTGTGCAGAAAACAGTAACACTTGTTCAGAACGAAACAAAGCACAGAGCCCCAGATTTGCTGTTGTCCTGGAGAGCTTGCAGAGCACTGGGGAAAGGCAGGCAGAGAATTCCCTGCTAGCACCTTCTCTGTGCCTGGGAAAGAGAAGTGTTCCCATTGCTTCGCAGAATCGCTTTTGTGCAGAAAACAATAACACTTGTTCAGAACGAAAGAAAGCACAGAGCCCCAGATTTTATGTTGTCCTGGAGAGCTTGCAGAGCACTGGGGAAAGGCAGGCAGAGAATTCCCTGCTAGCACCTTCTCTGTGCCTGGGAAGCAGAAGTGTTCACATTGCTTCGCAGAATCGCTTTTGTGCAGAAAACAATAACAACTGTTCAGAACGAAAGAAAGCACAGAGCCCCAGATTTTATGTTGTCCTGGAGAGCTTGCAGAGCACTGGGGAAAAGCAGGCAGAGAATTCCCTGCTAGCACCTTCTCTGTGCCTGGGAAACAGAAGTGTTCACATTTCTTCGCAGAATCGCTTTTGTGCAGAAAACAGTAACACTTGTTCAGAACGAAAGAAAGCACAGAGCCCCAGATTTTATGTTGTCCTGGAGAGCTTGCAGAGCACTGGGGAAAGGCAGGCAGAGAATTCCCTGCTAGCACCTTCTCTGTGCCTGTTCACATTGCTTCGCAGAATCGCTTTTGTGCAGAAAACAGTAACACTTGTTCAGAACGAAAGAAAGCACAGAGCCCCAGATTTTATGTTGTCCTGGAGAGCTTGCAGAGCACTGGGGAAAGGCAGGCAGAGAATTCCCTGCTAGCACCTTCTCTGTGCCTGTTCACATTGCTTCGCAGAATCGCTTTTGTGCAGAAAACAGTAACACTTGTTCAGACGAAAGAAAGCACAGAGCCCCAGATTTTATGTTGTCCTGGAGAGCTTGCAGAGCACTGGGGAAAAGCAGGCAGAGAATTCCCTGCTAGCACCTTCTCTGTGCCTGGGAAACAGAAGTGTTCACATTGCTTCGCAGAATCGCTTTTGTGCAGAAAACAGTAACACTTGTTCAGAACGAAAGAAAGCACAGAGCCCCATATTTTATATTGTGCTGGAGAGCTTGCAGAGTACTGGGGAAAAGCAGGCAGAGAATTCCCTGCTAGCACCTTCTCTGTGCCTGGGAAGCAGAAGTGTTCACATTGCTTGGCAGAATCGCTTTTGTGCAGAAAACAGTAACACTTGTTCAGAACAAAAGAAAGCACAGAGCCCCAGATTTTATGTTGTCCTGGAGAGCTTGCAGAGCACTGGGGAAAAGCAGGCAGAGAATTCCCTGCTAGCACCTTCTCTGTGCCTGGGAAACAGAAGTGTTCACATTGCTTCGCAGAATCGCTTTTGTGCAGAAAACAGTAACACTTGTTCAGAACGAAAGAAAGCACAGAGCCCCAGATTTTATGTTGTGCTGGAGAGCTTGCAGAGCACTGGGGAAAGGCAGGCAGAGAATTCCCTGCTAGCACCTTCTCTGTGCCTGGGAAGCAGAAGTGTTCACATTGCTTCGCAGAATCGCTTTTGTGCAGAAAACAATAACACTTGTTCAGAACGAAAGAAAGCACAGAGCTGCAGATTTTATGTTGTCCTGGAGAGCTTGCAGAGCACTGGGGAAAAGCAGGCAGAGAATTCCCTGCTAGCACCTTCTCTGTGCCTGGGAAGCAGAAGTGTTCACATTGCTTCGCAGAATCGCTTTTGTGCAGAAAACAGTAACACTTGTTCAGAACGAAAGAAAGCACAGAGCCCCAGATTTTATGTTGTCCTGTAGAGCTTGCAGAGCACTGGGGAAAGGCAGGCAGAGAATTCCCTGCTAGCACCTTCTCTGTGCCTGTTCACATTGCTTCGCAGAATCGCTTTTGTGCAGAAAACAGTAACACTTGTTCAGAACGAAAGAAAGCACAGAGCCCCAGATCTGCTGTTGTCCTGGTGAGCTTGCAGAGCACTGGGGAAAAGCAGGCAGAGAATTCCCTGCTAGCACCTTCTCTGTGCCTGGGAAACAGAAGTGTTCCCATTGCTTCGCAGAATCGCTTTTGTGCAGAAAACAGTAACACTTGTTCAGAACGAAACAAAGCACAGAGCCCCAGATTTGCTGTTGTCCTGGAGAGCTTGCAGAGCACTGGGGAAAGGCAGGCAGAGAATTCCCTGCTAGCACCTTCTCTGTGCCTGGGAAAGAGAAGTGTTCCCATTGCTTCGCAGAATCGCTTTTGTGCAGAAAACAATAACACTTGTTCAGAACGAAAGAAAGCACAGAGCCCCAGATTTTATGTTGTCCTGGAGAGCTTGCAGAGCACTGGGGAAAGGCAGGCAGAGAATTCCCTGCTAGCACCTTCTCTGTGCCTGGGAAGCAGAAGTGTTCACATTGCTTGGCAGAATCGCTTTTGTGCAGAAAACAATAACAACTGTTCAGAACGAAAGAAAGCACAGAGCCCCAGATTTTATGTTGTCCTGGAGAACTTGCAGAGCACTGGGGAAAAGCAGGCAGAGAATTCCCTGCTAGCACCTTCTCTGTGCCTGGGAAACAGAAGTGTTCACATTTCTTCGCAGAATCGCTTTTGTGCAGAAAACAGTAACACTTGTTCAGAACGAAAGAAAGCACAGAGCCCCAGATTTTATGTTGTCCTGGAGAGCTTGCAGAGCACTGGGGAAAGGCAGGCAGAGAATTCCCTGCTAGCACCTTCTCTGTGCCTGGGAAACAGAAGTCTTCACATTGCTTCGCAGAATCGCTTTTGTGCAGAAAACAATAACACTTGTTCAGAACGAAAGAAAGCACAGAGCCCCAGATTTTATGTTGTCCTGGAGAGCTTGCAGAGCACTGGGGAAAGGCAGGCAGAGAATTCCCTGCTAGCACCTTCTCTGTGCCTGGGAAGCAGAAGTGTTCACATTGCTTCGCAGAATCGCTTTTGTGCAGAAAACAGTAACACTTGTTCAGAACGAAAGAAAGCACAGAGCCCCAGATTTTATGTTGTCCTGGAGAGCTTGCAGAGCACTGGGGAAAGGCAGGCAGAGAATTCCCTGCTAGCACCTTCTCTGTGCCTGTTCACATTGCTTCGCAGAATCGCTTTTGTGCAGAAAACAGTAACACTTGTTCAGAACAAAAGAAAGCACAGAGCCCCAGATTTTATGTTGTCCTGGAGAGCTTGCAGAGCACTGGGGAAAAGCAGGCAGAGAATTCCCTGCTAGCACCTTCTCTGTGCCTGGGAAACAGAAGTGTTCACATTGCTTCGCAGAATCGCTTTTGTGCAGAAAACAGTAACACTTGTTCAGAAGGAAAGAAAGCACAGAGCCCCATATTTTATGTTGTGCTGGAGAGCTTGCAGAGTACTGGGGAAAAGCAGGCAGAGAATTCCCTGCTAGCACCTTCTCTGTGCCTGGGAAGCAGAAGTGTTCACATTGCTTGGCAGAATCGCTTTTGTGCAGAAAACAGTAACACTTGTTCAGAACAAAAGAAAGCACAGAGCCCCAGATTTTATGTTGTCCTGGAGAGCTTGCAGAGCACTGGGGAAAAGCAGGCAGAGAATTCCCTGCTAGCACCTTCTCTGTGCCTGGGAAACAGAAGTGTTCACATTGCTTCGCAGAATCGCTTTTGTGCAGAAAACAGTAACACTTGTTCAGAACGAAAGAAAGCACAGAGCCCCAGATTTTATGTTGTCCTGTAGAGCTTGCAGAGCACTGGGGAAAGGCAGGCAGAGAATTCCCTGCTAGCACCTTCTCTGTGCCTGTTCACATTGCTTCGCAGAATCGCTTTTGTGCAGAAAACAGTAACACTTGTTCAGAACGAAAGAAAGCACAGAGCCCCAGATCTGCTGTTGTCCTGGTGAGCTTGCAGAGCACTGGGGAAAAGCAGGCAGAGAATTCCCTGCTAGCACCTTCTCTGTGCCTGGGAAACAGAAGTGTTCCCATTGCTTCGCAGAATCGCTTTTGTGCAGAAAACAGTAACACTTGTTCAGAACGAAACAAAGCACAGAGCCCCAGATTTGCTGTTGTCCTGGAGAGCTTGCAGAGCACTGGGGAAAGGCAGGCAGAGAATTCCCTGCTAGCACCTTCTCTGTGCCTGGGAAGCAGAAGTCTTCACATTGCTTCGCAGAATCGCTTTTGTGCAGAAAACAATAACACTTGTTCAGAACGAAAGAAAGCACAGAGCCCCAGATTTTATGTTGTCCTGGAGAGCTTGCAGAGCACTGGGGAAAGGCAGGCAGAGAATTCCCTGCTAGCACCTTCTCTGTGCCTGGGAAGCAGAAGTGTTCACATTGCTTGGCAGAATCGCTTTTGTGCAGAAAACAATAACAACTGTTCAGAACGAAAGAAAGCACAGAGCCCCAGATTTTATGTTGTCCTGGAGAGCTTGCAGAGCACTGGGGAAAAGCAGGCAGAGAATTCCCTGCTAGCACCTTCTCTGTGCCTGGGAAACAGAAGTGTTCACATTTCTTCGCAGAATCGCTTTTGTGCAGAAAACAGTAACACTTGTTCAGAACGAAAGAAAGCACAGAGCCCCAGATTTTATGTTGTCCTGGAGAGCTTGCAGAGCACTGGGGAAAGGCAGGCAGAGAATTCCCTGCTAGCACCTTCTCTGTGCCTGGGAAACAGAAGTCTTCACATTGCTTCGCAGAATCGCTTTTGTGCAGAAAACAATAACACTTGTTCAGAACGAAAGAAAGCACAGAGCCCCAGATTTTATGTTGTCCTGGAGAGCTTGCAGAGCACTGGGGAAAAGCAGGCAGAGAATTCCCTGCTAGCACCTTCTCTGTGCCTGGGAAGCAGAAGTGTTCACATTGCTTCGCAGAATCGCTTTTGTGCAGAAAACAGTAACACTTGTTCAGAACGAAAGAAAGCACAGAGCCCCAGATTTTATGTTGTCCTGGAGAGCTTGCAGAGCACTGGGGAAAGGCAGGCAGAGAATTCCCTGCTAGCACCTTCTCTGTGCCTGTTCACATTGCTTCGCAGAATCGCTTTTGTGCAGAAAACAGTAACACTTGTTCAGAACAAAAGAAAGCACAGAGCCCCAGATTTTATGTTGTCCTGGAGAGCTTGCAGAGCACTGGGGAAAAGCAGGCAGAGAATTCCCTGCTAGCACCTTCTCTGTGCCTGGGAAACAGAAGTGTTCCCATTGCTTCGCAGAATCGCTTTTGTGCAGAAAACAGTAACACTTGTTCAGAACGAAAGAAAGCACAGAGCCCCAGATTTTATGTTGTCCTGGAGAGCTTGCAGAGCACTGGGGAAAAGCAGGCAGAGAATTCCCTGCTAGCACCTTCTCTGTGCCTGGGAAGCAGAAGTCTTCACATTGCTTCGCAGAATCGCTTTTGTGCAGAAAACAATAACACTTGTTCAGAACGAAAGAAAGCACAGAGCCCCAGATTTTATGTTGTCCTGGAGAGCTTGCAGAGCACTGGGGAAAAGCAGGCAGAGAATTCCCTGCTAGCACCTTCTCTGTGCCTGGGAAGCAGAAGTGTTCACATTGCTTCGCAGAATCGCTTTTGTGCAGAAAACAGTAACACTTGTTCAGAACGAAAGAAAGCACAGAGCCCCAGATTTTATGTTGTCCTGGAGAGCTTGCAGAGCACTGGGGAAAGGCAGGCAGAGAATTCCCTGCTAGCACCTTCTCTGTGCCTGTTCACATTGCTTCGCAGAATCGCTTTTGTGCAGAAAACAGTAACACTTGTTCAGACGAAAGAAAGCACAGAGCCCCAGATTTTATGTTGTCCTGGAGAGCTTGCAGAGCACTGGGGAAAAGCAGGCAGAGAATTCCCTGCTAGCACCTTCTCTGTGCCTGGGAAACAGAAGTGTTCCCATTGCTTCGCAGAATCGCTTTTTGTGCAGAAAACAGTAACACTTGTTCAGAAGGAAAGAAAGCACAGAGCCCCATATTTTATATTGTGCTGGAGAGCTTGCAGAGTACTGGGGAAAAGCAGGCAGAGAATTCCCTGCTAGCACCTTCTCTGTGCCTGGGAAGCAGAAGTGTTCACATTGCTTGGCAGAATCGCTTTTGTGCAGAAAACAGTAACACTTGTTCAGAACAAAAGAAAGCACAGAGCCCCAGATTTTATGTTGTCCTGGAGAGCTTGCAGAGCACTGGGGAAAAGCAGGCAGAGAATTCCCTGCTAGCACCTTCTCTGTGCCTGGGAAACAGAAGTGTTCACATTGCTTCGCAGAATCGCTTTTGTGCAGAAAACAGTAACACTTGTTCAGAACGAAAGAAAGCACAGAGCCCCAGATTTTATGTTGTCCTCTAGAGCTTGCAGAGCACTGGGGAAAGGCAGGCAGAGAATTCCCTGCTAGCACCTTCTCTGTGCCTGTTCACATTGCTTCGCAGAATCGCTTTTGTGCAGAAAACAGTAACACTTGTTCAGAACGAAAGAAAGCACAGAGCCCCAGATCTGCTGTTGTCCTGGTGAGCTTGCAGAGCACTGGGGAAAGGCAGGCAGAGAATTCCCTGCTAGCACCTTCTCTGTGCCTGGGAAAGAGAAGTGTTCCCATTGCTTCGCAGAATCGCTTTTGTGCAGAAAACAATAACACTTGTTCAGAACGAAAGAAAGCACAGAGCCCCAGATTTTATGTTGTCCTGGAGAGCTTGCAGAGCACTGGGGAAAGGCAGGCAGAGAATTCCCTGCTAGCACCTTCTCTGTGCCTGGGAAGCAGAAGTGTTCACATTGCTTCGCAGAATCGCTTTTGTGCAGAAAACAATAACAACTGTTCAGAACGAAAGAAAGCACAGAGCCCCAGATTTTATGTTGTCCTGGAGAGCTTGCAGAGCACTGGGGAAAAGCAGGCAGAGAATTCCCTGCTAGCACCTTCTCTGTGCCTGGGAAACAGAAGTGTTCACATTTCTTCGCAGAATCGCTTTTGTGCAGAAAACAGTAACACTTGTTCAGAACGAAAGAAAGCACAGAGCCCCAGATTTTATGTTGTCCTGGAGAGCTTGCAGAGCACTGGGGAAAGGCAGGCAGAGAATTCCCTGCTAGCACCTTCTCTGTGCCTGTTCACATTGCTTCGCAGAATCGCTTTTGTGCAGAAAACAGTAACACTTGTTCAGACGAAAGAAAGCACAGAGCCCCAGATTTTATGTTGTCCTGGAGAGCTTGCAGAGCACTGGGGAAAAGCAGGCAGAGAATTCCCTGCTAGCACCTTCTCTGTGCCTGGGAAACAGAAGTGTTCACATTGCTTCGCAGAATCGCTTTTGTGCAGAAAACAGTAACACTTGTTCAGAAGGAAAGAAAGCACAGAGCCCCATATTTTATGTTGTGCTGGAGAGCTTGCAGAGTACTGGGGAAAAGCAGGCAGAGAATTCCCTGCTAGCACCTTCTCTGTGCCTGGGAAGCAGAAGTGTTCACATTGCTTGGCAGAATCGCTTTTGTGCAGAAAACAGTAACACTTGTTCAGAACAAAAGAAAGCACAGAGCCCCAGATTTTATGTTGTCCTGGAGAGCTTGCAGAGCACTGGGGAAAGGCAGGCAGAGAATTCCCTGCTAGCACCTTCTCTGTGCCTGGGAAGCAGAAGTCTTCACATTGCTTCGCAGAATCGCTTTTGTGCAGAAAACAATAACACTTGTTCAGAACGAAAGAAAGCACAGAGCCCCAGATTTTATGTTGTCCTGGAGAGCTTGCAGAGCACTGGGGAAAAGCAGGCAGAGAATTCCCTGCTAGCACCTTCTCTGTGCCTGGGAAGCAGAAGTGTTCACATTGCTTCGCAGAATCGCTTTTGTGCAGAAAACAGTAACACTTGTTCAGAACGAAAGAAAGCACAGAGCCCCAGATTTTATGTTGTCCTGGAGAGCTTGCAGAGCACTGGGGAAAGGCAGGCAGAGAATTCCCTGCTAGCACCTTCTCTGTGCCTGTTCACATTGCTTCGCAGAATCGCTTTTGTGCAGAAAACAGTAACACTTGTTCAGAACGAAAGAAAGCACAGAGCCCCAGATCTGCTGTTGTCCTGGTGAGCTTGCAGAGCACTGGGGAAAAGCAGGCAGAGAATTCCCTGCTAGCACCTTCTCTGTGCCTGGGAAACAGAAGTGTTCCCATTGCTTCGCAGAATCGCTTTTGTGCAGAAAACAGTAACACTTGTTCAGAACGAAACAAAGCACAGAGCCCCAGATTTGCTGTTGTCCTGGAGAGCTTGCAGAGCACTGGGGAAAGGCAGGCAGAGAATTCCCTGCTAGCACCTTCTCTGTGCCTGGGAAAGAGAAGTGTTCCCATTGCTTCGCAGAATCGCTTTTGTGCAGAAAACAATAACACTTGTTCAGAACGAAAGAAAGCACAGAGCCCCAGATTTTATGTTGTCCTGGAGAGCTTGCAGAGCACTGGGGAAAAGCAGGCAGAGAATTCCCTGCTAGCACCTTCTCTGTGCCTGGGAAACAGAAGTGTTCACATTGCTTCGCAGAATCGCTTTTGTGCAGAAAACAGTAACACTTGTTCAGAACGAAAGAAAGCACAGAGCCCCAGATTTTATGTTGTCCTGGAGAGCTTGCAGAGCACTGGGGAAAGGCAGGCAGAGAATTCCCTGCTAGCACCTTCTCTGTGCCTGGGAAGCAGAAGTGTTCACATTGCTTCGCAGAATCGCTTTTGTGCAGAAAACAGTAACACTTGTTCAGAACGAAAGAAAGCACAGAGCCGCAGATTTTATGTTGTCCTGGAGAGCTTGCAGAGCACTGGGGAAAAGTAGGCAGAGAATTCCCTGCTAGCACCTTCTCTGTGCCTGGGAAACAGAAGTGTTCACATTGCTTCGCAGAATCGCTTTTGTGCAGAAAACAGTAACACTTGTTCAGAACGAAAGAAAGCACAGAGCCCCAGATTTTATGTTGTCCTGGAGAGCTTGCAGAGCACTGGGGAAAGGCAGGCAGAGAATTCCCTGCTAGCACCTTCTCTGTGCCTGTTCACATTGCTTCGCAGAATCGCTTTTGTGCAGAAAACAGTAACACTTGTTCAGACGAAAGAAAGCACAGAGCCCCAGATTTTATGTTGTCCTGGAGAGCTTGCAGAGCACTGGGGAAAAGCAGGCAGAGAATTCCCTGCTAGCACCTTCTCTGTGCCTGGGAAACAGAAGTGTTCACATTGCTTCGCAGAATCGCTTTTGTGCAGAAAACAGTAACACTTGTTCAGAAGGAAAGAAAGCACAGAGCCCCATATTTTATGTTGTGCTGGAGAGCTTGCAGAGTACTGGGGAAAAGCAGGCAGAGAATTCCCTGCTAGCACCTTCTCTGTGCCTGGGAAGCAGAAGTGTTCACATTGCTTCGCAGAATCGCTTTTGTGCAGAAAACAGTAACACTTGTTCAGAACGAAAGAAAGCACAGAGCCCCAGATTTTATGTTGTCCTGGAGAGCTTGCAGAGCACTGGGGAAAGGCAGGCAGAGAATTCCCTGCTAGCACCTTCTCTGTGCCTGTTCACATTGCTTCGCAGAATCGCTTTTGTGCAGAAAACAGTAACACTTGTTCAGAACGAAACAAAGCACAGAGCCCCAGATCTGCTGTTGTCCTGGTGAGCTTGCAGAGCACTGGGGAAAAGCAGGCAGAGAATTCCCTGCTAGCACCTTCTCTGTGCCTGGGAAACAGAAGTGTTCCCATTGCTTCGCAGAATCGCTTTTGTGCAGAAAACAGTAACACTTGTTCAGAACGAAAGAAAGCACAGAGCCCCAGATTTTATGTTGTCCTGGAGAGCTTGCAGAGCACTGGGGAAAGGCAGGCAGAGACTTCCCTGCTAGCACCTTCTCTGTGCCTGGGAAGCAGAAGTGTTCACATTGCTTCGCAGAATCGCTTTTGTGCAGAAAACAATAACAACTGTTCAGAACGAAAGAAAGCACAGAGCCCCAGATTTTATGTTGTCCTGGAGAGCTTGCAGAGCACTGGGGAAAAGCAGGCAGAGAATTCCCTCCTAGCACCTTCTCTGTGCCTGGGAAACAGAAGTGTTCACATTTCTTCGCAGAATCGCTTTTGTGCAGAAAACAGTAACACTTGTTCAGAACGAAAGAAAGCACAGAGCCCCAGATTTTATGTTGTCCTGGAGAGCTTGCAGAGCACTGGGGAAAGGCAGGCAGAGAATTCCCTGCTAGCACCTTCTCTGTGCCTGTTCACATTCCTTCGCAGAATCGCTTTTGTGCAGAAAACTGTAACACTTGTTCAGACGAAAGAAAGCACAGAGCCCCAGATTTTATGTTGTCCTGGAGAGCTTGCAGAGCACTGGGGAAAGGCAGGCAGAGAATTCCCTGCTAGCACCTTCTCTGTGCCTGGGAAGCAGAAGTCTTCACATTGCTTCGCAGAATCGCTTTTGTGCAGACAACAGTAACACTTTTTCAGAACAAAAGAAAGCACAGAGCCTCAGATTTTATGTTGTCCTGGAGAGCTTGCAGAGCACTGGGGAAAAGCAATCAGAGAATTCCCTGCTAGCACCTTCTCTGTGCCTGGGAAACAGAAGTGTTCACATTGCTTCGCAGTATCGCTTTTGTGCAGAAAACAGTAACACTTGTTCAGAAGGAAAGAAAGCACAGAGCCCCATATTTTATGTTGTGCTGGAGAGCTTGCAGAGCACTGGGGAAAAGCAGGCAGAGAATTCCCTCCTAGCACCTTCTCTGTGCCTGGGAAGCAGAAGTGTTCCCATTGCTTCGCAGAATCGCTTTTGTGCAGAAAACAGTAACACTTGTTCAGAACGAAAGAAAGCACAGAGCCCCAGATTTTATGTTGTCCTGGAGAGCTTGCAGAGCACTGGGGAAAGGCAGGCAGAGAATTCCCTGCTAGCACCTTCTCTGTGCCTGTTCACATTCCTTCGCAGAATCGCTTTTGTGCAGAAAACAGTAACACTTGTTCAGACGAAAGAAAGCACAGAGCCCCAGATTTTATGTTGTCCTGGAGAGCTTGCAGAGCACTGGGGAAAGGCAGGCAGAGAATTCCCTGCTAGCACCTTTTCTGTGCCTGTTCACATTGCTTCGCAGAATCGCTTTTGTGCAGAAACCAGTAACACTTGTTCAGAACGAAAGAAAGCACAGAGCCCCAGATCTGCTGTTGTCCTGGTGAGCTTGCAGAGCACTGGGGAAAAGCAGGCAGAGAATTCCCTGCTAGCACCTTCTCTGTGCCTGGGAAACAGAAGTGTTCCCATTGCTTCGCAGAATCGCTTTTGTGCAGAAAACAGTAACACTTGTTCAGAACGAAACAAAGCACAGAGCCCCAGATTTGCTGTTGTCCTGGAGAGCTTGCAGAGCACTGGGGAAAGGCAGGCAGAGAATTCCCTGCTAGCACCTTCTCTGTGCCTGGGAAGCAGAAGTCTTCACATTGCTTCGCAGAATCGCTTTTGTGCAGAAAACAATAACACTTGTTCAGAACGAAAGAAAGCACAGAGCCGCAGATTTTATGTTGTCCTGGAGAGCTTGCAGAGCACTGGGGAAAAGCAGGCAGAGAATTCCCTGCTAGCACCTTCTCTGTGCCTGGGAAGCAGAAGTGTTCACATTGCTTCGCAGAATCGCTTTTGTGCAGAAAACAGTAACACTTGTTCAGAACGAAAGAAAGCACAGAGCCCCAGATTTTATGTTGTCCTGGAGAGCTTGCAGAGCACTGGGGAAAGGCAGGCAGAGAATTCCCTGCTAGCACCTTCTCTGTGCCTGTTCACATTGCTTCGCAGAATCGCTTTTGTGCAGAAAACAGTAACACTTGTTCAGAACGAAAGAAAGCACAGAGCCCCAGATCTGCTGTTGTCCTGGTGAGCTTGCAGAGCACTGGGGAAAAGCAGGCAGAGAATTCCCTGCTAGCACCTTCTCTGTGCCTGTTCACATTCCTTCGCAGAATCACTTTTGTGCAGAAAACTGTAACACTTGTTCAGACGAAAGAAAGCACAGAGCCCCAGATTTTATGTTGTCCTGGAGAACTTGCAGAATACTGGGGAAAAGCAGGCAGAGAATTCCCTGCTAGCACCTTCTCTGTGCCTGGGAAGCAGAAGTGTTCACATTGCTTCGCAGAATCGCTTTTGTGCAGAAAACAGTAACACTTGTTCAGAAGGAAAGAAAGCACAGAGCCCCATATTTTATGTTGTGCTGGAGAGCTTGCAGAGTACTGGGGAAAAGCAGGCAGAGAATTCCCTGCTAGCACCTTCTCTGTGCCTGGGAAGCAGAAGTGTTCACATTGCTTGGCAGAATCGCTTTTGTGCAGAAAACAGTAACACTTGTTCAGAACAAAAGAAAGCACAGAGCCCCAGATTTTATGTTGTCCTGGAGAGCTTGCAGAGCACTGGGGAAAGGCAGGCAGAGAATTCCCTGCTAGCACCTTCTCTGTGCCTGGGAAGCAGAAGTCTTCACATTGCTTCGCAGAATCGCTTTTGTGCAGAAAACAATAACACTTGTTCAGAACGAAAGAAAGCACAGAGCCCCAGATTTTATGTTGTCCTGGAGAGCTTGCAGAGCACTGGGGAAAAGCAGGCAGAGAATTCCCTGCTAGCACCTTCTCTGTGCCTGGGAAGCAGAAGTGTTCACATTGCTTCGCAGAATCGCTTTTGTGCAGAAAACAGTAACACTTGTTCAGAACGAAAGAAAGCACAGAGCCCCAGATCTGCTGTTGTCCTGGTGAGCTTGCAGAGCACTGGGGAAAGGCAGGCAGAGAATTCCCTGCTAGCACCTTCTCTGTGCCTGTTCACATTGCTTCGCAGAATCGCTTTTGTGCAGAAAACAGTAACACTTGTTCAGAACGAAAGAAAGCACAGAGCCCCAGATCTGCTGTTGTCCTGGTGAGCTTGCAGAGCACTGGGGAAAAGCAGGCAGAGAATTCCCTGCTAGCACCTTCTCTGTGCCTGGGAAACAGAAGTGTTCCCATTGCTTCGCAGAATCGCTTTTGTGCAGAAAACAGTAACACTTGTTCAGAACGAAACAAAGCACAGAGCCCCAGATTTGCTGTTGTCCTGGAGAGCTTGCAGAGCACTGGGGAAAGGCAGGCAGAGAATTCCCTGCTAGCACCTTCTCTGTGCCTGGGAAGCAGAAGTGTTCACATTGCTTCGCAGAATCGCTTTTGTGCAGAAAACAGTAACACTTGTTCAGAACGAAAGAAAGCACAGAGCCCCAGATTTTATGTTGTCCTGGAGAGCTTGCAGAGCACTGGGGAAAGGCAGGCAGAGAATTCCCTGCTAGCACCTTCTCTGTGCCTGTTCACATTGCTTCGCAGAATCGCTTTTGTGCAGAAAACAGTAACACTTGTTCAGAACGAAACAAAGCACAGAGCCCCAGATCTGCTGTTGTCCTGGTGAGCTTGCAGAGCACTGGGGAAAAGCAGGCAGAGAATTCCCTGCTAGCACCTTCTCTGTGCCTGGGAAACAGAAGTGTTCCCATTGCTTCGCAGAATCGCTTTTGTGCAGAAAACAGTAACACTTGTTCAGAACGAAAGAAAGCACAGAGCCCCAGATTTTATGTTGTCCTGGAGAGCTTGCAGAGCACTGGGGAAAGGCAGGCAGAGACTTCCCTGCTAGCACCTTCTCTGTGCCTGGGAAGCAGAAGTGTTCACATTGCTTCGCAGAATCGCTTTTGTGCAGAAAACAATAACAACTGTTCAGAACGAAAGAAAGCACAGAGCCCCAGATTTTATGTTGTCCTGGAGAGCTTGCAGAGCACTGGGGAAAAGCAGGCAGAGAATTCCCTGCTAGCACCTTCTCTGTGCCTGGGAAACAGAAGTGTTCACATTTCTTCGCAGAATCGCTTTTGTGCAGAAAACAGTAACACTTGTTCAGAACGAAAGAAAGCACAGAGCCCCAGATTTTATGTTGTCCTGGAGAGCTTGCAGAGCACTGGGGAAAGGCAGGCAGAGAATTCCCTGCTAGCACCTTCTCTGTGCCTGTTCACAATCCTTCGCAGAATCGCTTTTGTGCAGAAAACTGTAACACTTGTTCAGACGAAAGAAAGCACAGAGCCCCAGATTTTATGTTGTCCTGGAGAGCTTGCAGAGCACTGGGGAAAGGCAGGCAGAGAATTCCCTGCTAGCACCTTCTCTGTGCCTGGGAAGCAGAAGTCTTCACATTGCTTCGCAGAATCGCTTTTGTGCAGACAACAGTAACACTTTTTCAGAACAAAAGAAAGCACAGAGCCTCAGATTTTATGTTGTCCTGGAGAGCTTGCAGAGCACTGGGGAAAAGCAATCAGAGAATTCCCTGCTAGCACCTTCTCTGTGCCTGGGAAACAGAAGTGTTCACATTGCTTCGCAGTATCGCTTTTGTGCAGAAAACAGTAACACTTGTTCAGAAGGAAAGAAAGCACAGAGCCCCATATTTTATGTTGTGCTGGAGAGCTTGCAGAGCACTGGGGAAAAGCAGGCAGAGAATTCCCTGCTAGCACCTTCTCTGTGCCTGGGAAACAGAAGTGTTCCCATTGCTTCGCAGAATCGCTTTTGTGCAGAAAACAGTAACACTTGTTCAGAACGAAAGAAAGCACAGAGCCCCAGATTTTATGTTGTCCTGGAGAGCTTGCAGAGCACTGGGGAAAGGCAGGCAGAGAATTCCCTGCTAGCACCTTCTCTGTGCCTGTTCACATTCCTTCGCAGAATCGCTTTTGTGCAGAAAACAGTAACACTTGTTCAGACGAAAGAAAGCACAGAGCCCCAGATTTTATGTTGTCCTGGAGAGCTTGCAGAGCACTGGGGAAAGGCAGGCAGAGAATTCCCTGCTAGCACCTTTTCTGTGCCTGTTCACATTGCTTCGCAGAATCGCTTTTGTGCAGAAAACAGTAACACTTGTTCAGAACGAAAGAAAGCACAGAGCCCCAGATCTGCTGTTGTCCTGGTGAGCTTGCAGAGCACTGGGGAAAAGCAGGCAGAGAATTCCCTGCTAGCACCTTCTCTGTGCCTGGGAAACAGAAGTGTTCCCATTGCTTCGCAGAATCGCTTTTGTGCAGAAAACAGTAACACTTGTTCAGAACGAAACAAAGCACAGAGCCCCAGATTTGCTGTTGTCCTGGAGAGCTTGCAGAGCACTGGGGAAAGGCAGGCAGAGAATTCCCTGCTAGCACCTTCTCTGTGCCTGGGAAGCAGAAGTCTTCACATTGCTTCGCAGAATCGCTTTTGTGCAGAAAACAATAACACTTGTTCAGAACGAAAGAAAGCACAGAGCCGCAGATTTTATGTTGTCCTGGAGAGCTTGCAGAGCACTGGGGAAAAGCAGGCAGAGAATTCCCTGCTAGCACCTTCTCTGTGCCTGGGAAGCAGAAGTGTTCACATTGCTTCGCAGAATCGCTTTTGTGCAGAAAACAGTAACACTTGTTCAGAACGAAAGAAAGCACAGAGCCCCAGATTTTATGTTGTCCTGGAGAGCTTGCAGAGCACTGGGGAAAGGCAGGCAGAGAATTCCCTGCTAGCACCTTCTCTGTGCCTGTTCACATTGCTTCGCAGAATCGCTTTTGTGCAGAAAACAGTAACACTTGTTCAGAACGAAAGAAAGCACAGAGCCCCAGATCTGCTGTTGTCCTGGTGAGCTTGCAGAGCACTGGGGAAAAGCAGGCAGAGAATTCCCTGCTAGCACCTTCTCTGTGCCTGTTCACATTCCTTCGCAGAATCACTTTTGTGCAGAAAACTGTAACACTTGTTCAGACGAAAGAAAGCACAGAGCCCCAGATTTTATGTTGTCCTGGAGAGCTTGCAGAATACTGGGGAAAAGCAGGCAGAGAATTCCCTGCTAGCACCTTCTCTGTGCCTGGGAAGCAGAAGTGTTCACATTGCTTCGCAGAATCGCTTTTGTGCAGAAAACAGTAACACTTGTTCAGAACGAAAGAATGCACAGAGCCCCAGATTTTATGTTGTCCTGGAGAGCTTGCAGAGCACTGGGGAAAGGCAGGCAGAGAATTCCCTGCTAGCACCTTCTCTGTGCCTGTTCACATTGCATCGCAGAATCGCTTTTGTGCAGAAAACAGTAACACTTGTTCAGACGAAAGAAAGCACAGAGCCCCAGATTTTATGTTGTCCTGGAGAGCTTGCAGAGCACTGGGGAAAAGCAGGCAGAGAATTCCCTGCTAGCACCTTCTCTGTGCCTGGGAAGCAGAAGTGTTCACATTGCTTCGCAGAATCGCTTTTGTGCAGAAAACAGTAACACTTGTTCAGAAGGAAAGAAAGCACAGAGCCCCATATTTTATGTTGTGCTGGAGAGCTTGCAGAGTACTGGGGAAAAGCAGGCAGAGAATTCCCAGCTAGCACCTTCTCTGTGCCTGGGAAGCAGAAGTGTTCACATTGCTTGGCAGAATCGCTTTTGTGCAGAAAACAGTAACACTTGTTCAGAACAAAAGAAAGCACAGAGCCCCAGATTTTATGTTGTCCTGGAGAGCTTGCAGAGCACTGGGGAAAAGCAGGCAGAGAATTCCCTGCTAGCACCTTCTCTGTGCCTGGGAAACAGAAGTGTTCACATTGCTTCGCAGAATCGCTTTTGTGCAGAAAACAGTAACACTTGTTCAGAACGAAAGAAAGCACAGAGCCCCAGATTTTATGTTGTCCTGGAGAGCTTGCAGAGCACTGGGGAAAGGCAGGCAGAGAATTCCCTGCTAGCACCTTCTCTGTGCCTGGGAAGCAGAAGTCTTCACATTGCTTCGCAGAATCGCTTTTGTGCAGAAAACAATAACACTTGTTCAGAACGAAAGAAAGCACAGAGCCGCAGATTTTATGTTGTCCTGGAGAGCTTGCAGAGCACTGGGGAAAAGCAGGCAGAGAATTCCCTGCTAGCACCTTCTCTGTGCCTGGGAAGCAGAAGTGTTCACATTGCTTCGCAGAATCGCTTTTGTGCAGACAACAGTAACACTTGTTCTGAACGAAAGAAAGCACAGAGCCCCAGATTTTATGTTGTCCTGGAGAGCTTGCAGAGCACTGGGGAAAGGCAGGCAGAGAATTCCCTGCTAGCACCTTCTCTGTGCCTGTTCACATTGCTTCGCAGAATCGCTTTTGTGCAGAAAACAGTAACACTTGTTCAGACGAAAGAAAGCACAGAGCCCCAGATTTTATGTTGTCCTGGAGAGCTTGCAGAGCACTGGGGAAAAGCAGGCAGAGAATTCCCTGCTAGCACCTTCTCTGTGCCTGGGAAACAGAAGTGTTCACATTGCTTCGCAGAATCGCTTTTGTGCAGAAAACAGTAACACTTGTTCAGAAGGAAAGAAAGCACAGAGCCCCATATTTTATGTTGTGCTGGAGAGCTTGCAGAGTACTGGGGAAAAGCAGGCAGAGAATTCCCTGCTAGCACCTTCTCTGTGCCTGGGAAGCAGAAGTGTTCACATTGCTTCGCAGAATCGCTTTTGTGCAGAAAACAGTAACACTTGTTCAGAACAAAAGAAAGCACAGAGCCCCAGATTTTATGTTGTCCTGGAGAGCTTGCAGAGCACTGGGGAAAAGCAGGCAGAGAATTCCCTGCTAGCACCTTCTCTGTGCCTGGGAAACAGAAGTGTTCACATTGCTTCGCAGAATCGCTTTTGTGCAGAAAACAGTAACACTTGTTCAGAACGAAAGAAAGCACAGAGCCCCAGATTTTATGTTGTCCTGGAGAGCTTGCAGAGCACTGGGGAAAGGCAGGCAGAGAATTCCCTGCTAGCACCTTCTCTGTGCCTGGGAAGCAGAAGTCTTCACATTGCTTCGCAGAATCGCTTTTGTGCAGAAAACAATAACACTTGTTCAGAACGAAAGAAAGCACAGAGCCCCAGATTTTATGTTGTCCTGGAGAGCTTGCAGAGCACTGGGGAAAGGCAGGCAGAGAATTCCCTGCTAGCACCTTCTCTGTGCCTGTTCACATTCCTTCGCAGAATCGCTTTTGTGCAGAAAACAGTAACACTTGTTCAGACGAAAGAAAGCACAGAGCCCCAGATTTTATGTTGTCCTGGAGAGCTTGCAGAGCACTGGGGAAAGGCAGGCAGAGAATTCCCTGCTAGCACCTTTTCTGTGCCTGTTCACATTGCTTCGCAGAATCGCTTTTGTGCAGAAACCAGTAACACTTGTTCAGAACAAAAGAAAGCACAGAGCCCCAGATCTGCTGTTGTCCTGGTGAGCTTGCAGAGCACTGGGGAAAAGCAGGCAGAGAATTCCCTGCTAGCACCTTCTCTGTGCCTGGGAAACAGAAGTGTTCCCATTGCTTCGCAGAATCGCTTTTGTGCAGAAAACAGTAACACTTGTTCAGAACGAAACAAAGCACAGAGCCCCAGATTTGCTGTTGTCCTGGAGAGCTTGCAGAGCACTGGGGAAAGGCAGGCAGAGAATTCCCTGCTAGCACCTTCTCTGTGCCTGGGAAGCAGAAGTCTTCACATTGCTTCGCAGAATCGCTTTTGTGCAGAAAACAATAACACTTGTTCAGAACGAAAGAAAGCACAGAGCCGCAGATTTTATGTTGTCCTGGATAGCTTGCAGAGCACTGGGGAAAAGCAGGCAGAGAATTCCCTGCTAGCACCTTCTCTGTGCCTGGGAAGCAGAAGTGTTCACATTGCTTCGCAGAATCGCTTTTGTGCAGAAAACAGTAACACTTGTTCAGAACGAAAGAAAGCACAGAGCCCCAGATTTTATGTTGTCCTGGAGAGCTTGCAGAGCACTGGGGAAAGGCAGGCAGAGAATTCCCTGCTAGCACCTTCTCTGTGCCTGTTCACATTGCTTCGCAGAATCGCTTTTGTGCAGAAAACAGTAACACTTGTTCAGAACGAAAGAAAGCACAGAGCCCCAGATCTGCTGTTGTCCTGGTGAGCTTGCAGAGAGCACTGGGGAAAAGCAGGCAGAGAATTCCCTGCTAGCACCTTCTCTGTGCCTGTTCACATTCCTTCGCAGAATCGCTTTTGTGCAGAAAACTGTAACACTTGTTCAGACGAAAGAAAGCACAGAGCCCCAGATTTTATGTTGTCCTGGAGAGCTTGCAGAATACTGGGGAAAAGCAGGCAGAGAATTCCCTGCTAGCACCTTCTCTGTGCCTGGGAAGCAGAAGTGTTCACATTGCTTCGCAGAATCGCTTTTGTGCAGAAAACAGTAACACTTGTTCAGAACGAAAGAAAGCACAGAGCCCCAGATTTTATGTTGTCCTGGAGAGCTTGCAGAGCACTGGGGAAAGGCAGGCAGAGAATTCCCTGCTAGCACCTTTTCTGTGCCTGTTCACATTGCATCGCAGAATCGCTTTTGTGCAGAAAACAGTAACACTTGTTCAGACGAAAGAAAGCACAGAGCCCCAGATTTTATGTTGTCCTGGAGAGCTTGCAGAGCACTGGGGAAAGGCAGGCAGAGAATTCCCTGCTAGCACCTTCTCTGTGCCTGGGAAGCAGAAGTCTTCACATTGCTTCGCAGAATCGCTTTTGTGCAGAAAACAATAACAACTGTTCAGAACGAAAGAAAGCACAGAGCCCCAGATTTTATGTTGTCCTGGAGAGCTTGCAGAGCACTGGGGAAAAGCAGGCAGAGAATTCCCTGCTAGCACCTTCTCTGTGCCTGGGAAACAGAAGTGTTCACATTTCTTCGCAGAATCGCTTTTGTGCAGAAAACAGTAACACTTGTTCAGAACGAAAGAAAGCACAGAGCCCCAGATTTTATGTTGTCCTGGAGAGCTTGCAGAGCACTGGGGAAAGGCAGGCAGAGAATTCCCTGCTAGCACCTTCTCTGTGCCTGTTCACATTGCTTCGCAGAATCGCTTTTGTGCAGAAAACAGTAACACTTGTTCAGACGAAAGAAAGCACAGGGCCCCAGATTTTATGTTGTCCTGGAGAGCTTGCAGAGCACTGGGGAAAAGCAGGCAGAGAATTCCCTGCTAGCACCTTCTCTGTGCCTGGGAAACAGAAGTGTTCACATTGCTTCGCAGAATCGCTTTTGTGCAGAAAACAGTAACACTTGTTCAGAAGGAAAGAAAGCACAGAGCCCCATATTTTATGTTGTGCTGGAGAGCTTGCAGAGTACTGGGGAAAAGCAGGCAGAGAATTCCCTGCTAGCACCTTCTCTGTGCCTGGGAAGCAGAAGTGTTCACATTGCTTGGCAGAATCGCTTTTGTGCAGAAAACAGTAACACTTGTTCAGAACAAAAGAAAGCACAGAGCCCCAGATTTTATGTTGTCCTGGAGAGCTTGCAGAGCACTGGGGAAAGGCAGGCAGAGAATTCCCTGCTAGCACCTTCTCTGTGCCTGGGAAGCAGAAGTGTTCACATTGCTTCGCAGAATCGCTTTTGTGCAGAAAACAGTAACACTTGTTCAGAACGAAAGAAAGCACAGAGCCCCAGATTTTATGTTGTCCTGGAGAGCTTGCAGAGCACTGGGGAAAGGCAGGCAGAGAATTCCCTGCTAGCACCTTCTCTGTGCCTGTTCACATTGCTTCGCAGAATCGCTTTTGTGCAGAAAACAGTAACACTTGTTCAGAACGAAAGAAAGCACAGAGCCCCAGATTTGCTGTTGTCCTGGAGAGCTTGCAGAGCACTGGGGAAAAGCAGGCAGAGAATTCCCTGCTAGCACCTTCTCTGTGCCTGGGAAAGAGAAGTGTTCCCATTGCTTCGCAGAATCGCTTTTGTGCAGAAAACAATAACACTTGTTCAGAACGAAAGAAAGCACAGAGCCCCAGATTTTATGTTGTCCTGGAGAGCTTGCAGAGCACTGGGGAAAAGCAGGCAGAGAATTCCCTGCTAGCACCTTCTCTGTGCCTGGGAAACAGAAGTGTTCACATTGCTTCGCAGAATCGCTTTTGTGCAGAAAACAGTAACACTTGTTCAGAACGAAAGAAAGCACAGAGCCCCAGATTTTATGTTGTCCTGGAGAGCTTGCAGAGCACTGGGGAAAGGCAGGCAGAGAATTCCCTGCTAGCACCTTCTCTGTGCCTGGGAAGCAGAAGTCTTCACATTGCTTCGCAGAATCGCTTTTGTGCAGAAAACAATAACACTTGTTCAGAACGAAAGAAAGCACAGAGCCGCAGATTTTATGTTGTCCTGGAGAGCTTGCAGAGCACTGGGGAAAAGCAGGCAGAGAATTCCCTGCTAGCACCTTCTCTGTGCCTGGGAAGCAGAAGTGTTCACATTGCTTCGCAGAATCGCTTTTGTGCAGAAAACAGTAACACTTGTTCAGAACGAAAGAAAGCACAGAGCCCCAGATTTTATGTTGTCCTGGAGAGCTTGCAGAGCACTGGGGAAAGGCAGGCAGAGAATTCCCTGCTAGCACCTTCTCTGTGCCTGTTCACATTGCTTCGCAGAATCGCTTTTGTGCAGAAAACAGTAACACTTGTTCAGACGAAAGAAAGCACAGAGCCCCAGATTTTATGTTGTCCTGGAGAGCTTGCAGAGCACTGGGGAAAAGCAGGCAGAGAATTCCCTGCTAGCACCTTCTCTGTGCCTGGGAAACAGAAGTGTTCACATTGCTTCGCAGAATCGCTTTTGTGCAGAAAACAGTAACACTTGTTCAGAAGGAAAGAAAGCACAGAGCCCCATATTTTATGTTGTGCTGGAGAGCTTGCAGAGTACTGGGGAAAAGCAGGCAGAGAATTCCCTGCTAGCACCTTCTCTGTGCCTGGGAAGCAGAAGTGTTCACATTGCTTCGCAGAATCGCTTTTGTGCAGAAAACAGTAACACTTGTTCAGAACGAAAGAAAGCACAGAGCCCCAAATTTTATGTTGTCCTGGAGAGCTTGCAGAATACTGGGGAAAAGCAGGCAGAGAATTCCCTGCTAGCACCTTCTCTGTGCCTGGGAAGCAGAAGTGTTCCCATTGCTTCGCAGAATCGCTTTTGTGCAGAAAACAGTAACACTTGTTCAGAACGAAAGAAAGCACAGAGCCCCAGATTTTATGTTGTCCTGGAGAGCTTGCAGAGCACTGGGGAAAGGCAGGCAGAGAATTCCCTGCTAGCACCTTCTCTGTGCCTGTTCACATTGCTTCGCAGAATCGCTTTTGTGCAGAAAACAGTAACACTTGTTCAGAACGAAACAAAGCACAGAGCCCCAGATCTGCTGTTGTCCTGGAGAGCTTGCAGAGCACTGGGGAAAAGCAGGCAGAGAATTCCCTGCTAGCACCTTCTCTGTGCCTGGGAAACAGAAGTGTTCACATTGCTTCGCAGAATCGCTTTTGTGCAGAAAACAGTAACACTTGTTCAGAACGAAAGAAAGCACAGAGCCCCAGATTTGCTGTTGTCCTGGAGAGCTTGCAGAGCACTGGGGAAAGGCAGGCAGAGAATTCCCTGCTAGCACCTTCTCTGTGCCTGGGAAAGAGAAGTGTTCCCATTGCTTCGCAGAATCGCTTTTGTGCAGAAAACAATAACACTTGTTCAGAACGAAAGAAAGCACAGAGCCCCAGATTTTATGTTGTCCTGGAGAGCTTGCAGAGCACTGGGGAAAGGCAGGCAGAGACTTCCCTGCTAGCACCTTCTCTGTGCCTGGGAAGCAGAAGTGTTCACATTGCTTCACAGAATCGCTTTTGTGCAGAAAACAATAACAACTGTTCAGAACGAAAGAAAGCACAGAGCCCCAGATTTTATGTTGTCCTGGAGAGCTTGCAGAGCACTGGGGAAAAGCAGGCAGAGAATTCCCTGCTAGCACCTTCTCTGTGCCTGGGAAACAGAAGTGTTCACATTTCTTCGCAGAATCGCTTTTGTGCAGAAAACAGTAACACTTGTTCAGAACGAAAGAAAGCACAGAGCCCCAGATTTTATGTTGTCCTGGAGAGCTTGCAGAGCACTGGGGAAAGGCAGGCAGAGAATTCCCTGCTAGCACCTTCTCTGTGCCTGTTCACATTCCTTCGCAGAATCGCTTTTGTGCAGAAAACTGTAACACTTGTTCAGACGAAAGAAAGCACAGAGCCCCAGATTTTATGTTGTCCTGGAGAGCTTGCAGAGCACTGGGGAAAGGCAGGCAGAGAATTCCCTGCTAGCACCTTCTCTGTGCCTGGGAAGCAGAAGTCTTCACATTGCTTCGCAGAATCGCTTTTGTGCAGACAACAGTAACACTTTTTCAGAACAAAAGAAAGCACAGAGCCTCAGATTTTATGTTGTCCTGGAGAGCTTGCAGAGCACTGGGGAAAAGCAAGCAGAGAATTCCCTGCTAGCACCTTCTCTGTGCCTGGGAAACAGAAGTGTTCACATTGCTTCGCAGTATCGCTTTTGTGCAGAAAACAGTAACACTTGTTCAGAAGGAAAGAAAGCACAGAGCCCCATATTTTATGTTGTGCTGGAGAGCTTGCAGAGCACTGGGGAAAAGCAGGCAGAGAATTCCCTGCTAGCACCTTCTCTGTGCCTGGGAAACAGAAGTGTTCCCATTGCTTCGCAGAATCGCTTTTGTGCAGAAAACAGTAACACTTGTTCAGAACGAAAGAAAGCACAGAGCCCCAGATTTTATGTTGTCCTGGAGAGCTTGCAGAGCACTGGGGAAAGGCAGGCAGAGAATTCCCTGCTAGCACCTTCTCTGTGCCTGTTCACATTCCTTCGCAGAATCGCTTTTGTGCAGAAAACAGTAACACTTGTTCAGACGAAAGAAAGCACAGAGCCCCAGATTTTATGTTGTCCTGGAGAGCTTGCAGAGCACTGGGGAAAGGCAGGCAGCGAATTCCCTGCTAGCACCTTTTCTGTGCCTGTTCACATTGCTTCGCAGAATCGCTTTTGTGCAGAAACCAGTAACACTTGTTCAGAACGAAAGAAAGCACAGAGCCCCAGATCTGCTGTTGTCCTGGTGAGCTTGCAGAGCACTGGGGAAAAGCAGGCAGAGAATTCCCTGCTAGCACCTTCTCTGTGCCTGGGAAACAGAAGTGTTCCCATTGCTTCGCAGAATCGCTTTTGTGCAGAAAACAGTAACACTTGTTCAGAACGAAACAAAGCACAGAGCCCCAGATTTTATGTTGTCCTGGAGAGCTTGCAGAGCACTGGGGAAAAGCAGGCAGAGAATTCCCTGCTAGCACCTTCTCTGTGCCTGGGAAGCAGAAGTGTTCCCATTGCTTCGCAGAATCGCTTTTGTGCAGAAAACAGTAACACTTGTTCAGAACGAAAGAAAGCACAGAGCCCCAGATTTTATGTTGTGCTGGAGAGCTTGCAGAGCACTGGGGAAAGGCAGGCAGAGAATTCCCTGCTAGCACCTTCTCTGTGCCTGTTCACATTGCTTCGCAGAATCGCTTTTGTGCAGAAAACAGTAACACTTGTTCAGAACGAAAGAAAGCACAGAGCCCCAGATCTGCTGTTGTCCTGGTGAGCTTGCAGAGCACTGGGGAAAAGCAGGCAGAGAATTCCCTCCTAGCACCTTCTCTGTGCCTGTTCACATTCCTTCGCAGAATCGCTTTTGTGCAGAAAACAGTAACACTTGTTCAGAACGAAAGAAAGCACAGAGCCCCAGATTTTATGTTGTCCTGGAGAGCTTGCAGAATACTGGGGAAAAGCAGGCAGAGAATTCCCTGCTAGCACCTTCTCTGTGCCTGGGAAGCAGAAGTGTTCACATTGCTTCGCAGAATCGCTTTTGTGCAGAAAACAGTAACACTTGTTCAGAACGAAAGAAAGCACAGAGCCCCAGATTTTATGTTGTCCTGGAGAGCTTGCAGAGCACTGGGGAAAGGCAGGCAGAGAATTCCCTGCTAGCACCTTCTCTGTGCCTGTTCACATTGCATCGCAGAATCGCTTTTGTGCAGAAAACAGTAACACTTGTTCAGACGAAAGAAAGCACAGAGCCCCAGATTTTATGTTGTCCTGGAGAGCTTGCAGAGCACTGGGGAAAAGCAGGCAGAGAATTCCCTGCTAGCACCTTCTCTGTGCCTGGGAAACAGAAGTGTTCACATTGCTTCGCAGAATCGCTTTTGTGCAGAAAACAGTAACACTTGTTCAGAAGGAAAGAAAGCACAGAGCCCCATATTTTATGTTGTGCTGGAGAGCTTGCAGAGTACTGGGGAAAAGCAGGCAGAGAATTCCCAGCTAGCACCTTCTCTGTGCCTGGGAAGCAGAAGTGTTCACATTGCTTGGCAGAATCGCTTTTGTGCAGAAAACAGTAACACTTGTTCAGAACAAAAGAAAGCACAGAGCCCCAGATTTTATGTTGTCCTGGAGAGCTTGCAGAGCACTGGGGAAAAGAAGGCAGAGAATTCCCTGCTAGCACCTTCTCTGTGCCTGGGAAACAGAAGTGTTCACATTGCTTCGCAGAATCGCTTTTGTGCAGAAAACAGTAACACTTGTTCAGAACGAAAGAAAGCACAGAGCCCCAGATTTTATGTTGTCCTGGAGAGCTTGCAGAGCACTGGGGAAAGGCAGGCAGAGAATTCCCTGCTAGCACCTTCTCTGTGCCTGGGAAGCAGAAGTCTTCACATTGCTTCGCAGAATCGCTTTTGTGCAGAAAACAATAACACTTGTTCAGAACGAAAGAAAGCACAGAGCCGCAGATTTTATGTTGTCCTGGAGAGCTTGCAGAGCACTGGGGAAAAGCAGGCAGAGAATTCCCTGCTAGCACCTTCTCTGTGCCTGTTCACATTGCTTCGCAGAATCGCTTTTGTGCAGAAAACAGTAACACATGTTCAGACGAAAGAAAGCACAGAGCCCCAGATTTTATGTTGTCCTGGAGAGCTTGCAGAGCACTGGGGAAAAGCAGGCAGAGAATTCCCTGCTAGCACCTTCTCTGTGCCTGGGAAACAGAAGTGTTCACATTGCTTCGCAGAATCGCTTTTGTGCAGAAAACAGTAACACTTGTTCAGAAGGAAAGAAAGCACAGAGCCCCATATTTTATGTTGTGCTGGAGAGCTTGCAGAGTACTGGGGAAAAGCAGGCAGAGAATTCCCTGCTAGCACCTTCTCTGTGCCTGGGAAGCAGAATTGTTCACATTGCTTCGCAGAATCGCTTTTGTGCAGAAAACAGTAACACTTGTTCAGAACGAAAGAAAGCACAGAGCCCCAGATTTTATGTTGTCCTGGAGAGCTTGCAGAGCACTGGGGAAAGGCAGGCAGAGAATTCCCTGCTAGCACCTTCTCTGTGCCTGGGAAGCAGAAGTCTTCACATTGCTTCGCAGAATCGCTTTTGTGCAGAAAACAATAACACTTGTTCAGAACGAAAGAAAGCACAGAGCCCCAGATTTTATGTTGTCCTGGAGAGCTTGCAGAGCACTGGGGAAAGGCAGGCAGAGAATTCCCTGCTAGCACCTTCTCTGTGCCTGTTCACATTCCTTCGCAGAATCGCTTTTGTGCAGAAAACAGTAACACTTGTTCAGACGAAAGAAAGCACAGAGCCCCAGATTTTATGTTGTCCTGGAGAGCTTGCAGAGCACTGGGGAAAGGCAGGCAGAGAATTCCCTGCTAGCACCTTTTCTGTGCCTGTTCACATTGCTTCGCAGAATCGCTTTTGTGCAGAAACCAGTAACACTTGTTCAGAACAAAAGAAAGCACAGAGCCCCAGATCTGCTGTTGTCCTGGTGAGCTTGCAGAGCACTGGGGAAAAGCAGGCAGAGAATTCCCTGCTAGCACCTTCTCTGTGCCTGGGAAACAGAAGTGTTCCCATTGCTTCGCAGAATCGCTTTTGTGCAGAAAACAGTAACACTTGTTCAGAACGAAACAAAGCACAGAGCCCCAGATTTGCTGTTGTCCTGGAGAGCTTGCAGAGCACTGGGGAAAGGCAGGCAGAGAATTCCCTGCTAGCACCTTCTCTGTGCCTGGGAAGCAGAAGTCTTCACATTGCTTCGCAGAATCGCTTTTGTGCAGAAAACAATAACACTTGTTCAGATCGAAAGAAAGCACAGAGCCGCAGATTTTATGTTGTCCTGGAGAGCTTGCAGAGCACTGGGGAAAAGCAGGCAGAGAATTCCCTGCTAGCACCTTCTCTGTGCCTGGGAAGCAGAAGTGTTCACATTGCTTCGCAGAATCGCTTTTGTGCAGAAAACAGTAACACTTGTTCAGAACGAAAGAAAGCACAGAGCCCCAGATTTTATGTTGTCCTGGAGAGCTTGCAGAGCACTGGGGAAAGGCAGGCAGAGAATTCCCTGCTAGCACCTTCTCTGTGCCTGTTCACATTGCTTCGCAGAATCGCTTTTGTGCAGAAAACAGTAACACTTGTTCAGAACGAAAGAAAGCACAGAGCCCCAGATCTGCTGTTGTCCTGGTGAGCTTGCAGAGCACTGGGGAAAAGCAGGCAGAGAATTCCCTGCTAGCACCTTCTCTGTGCCTGTTCACATTCCTTCGCAGAATTGCTTTTGTGCAGAAAACTGTAACACTTGTTCAGACGAAAGAAAGCACAGAGCCCCAGATTTTATGTTGTCCTGGAGAGCTTGCAGAATACTGGGGAAAAGCAGGCAGAGAATTCCCTGCTAGCACCTTCTCTGTGCCTGGGAAGCAGAAGTGTTCACATTGCTTCGCAGAATCGCTTTTGTGCAGAAAACAGTAACACTTGTTCAGAACGAAAGAAAGCACAGAGCCCCAGATTTTATGTTGTCCTGGAGAGCTTGCAGAGCACTGGGGAAAAGCAGGCAGAGAATTCCCTGCTAGCACCTTCTCTGTGCCTGTTCACATTGCATCGCAGAATCGCTTTTGTGCAGAAAACAGTAACACTTGTTCAGACGAAAGAAAGCACAGAGCCCCAGATTTTATGTTGTCCTGGAGAGCTTGCAGAGCACTGGGGAAAAGCAGGCAGAGAATTCCCTGCTAGCACCTTCTCTGTGCCTGGGAAACAGAAGTGTTCACATTGCTTCGCAGAATCGCTTTTGTGCAGAAAACAGTAACACTTGTTCAGAAGGAAAGAAAGCACAGAGCCCCATATTTTATGTTGTGCTGGAGAGCTTGCAGAGTACTGGGGAAAAGGAGGCAGAGAATTCCCAGCTAGCACCTTCTCTGTGCCTGGGAAGCAGAAGTGTTCACATTGCTTGGCAGAATCGCTTTTGTGCAGAAAACAGTAACAGTTGTTCAGAACAAAAGAAAGCACAGAGCCCCAGATTTTATGTTGTCCTGGAGAGCTTGCAGAGCACTGGGGAAAAGCAGGCAGAGAATTCCCTGCTAGCACCTTCTCTGTGCCTGGGAAACAGAAGTGTTCACATTGCTTCGCAGAATCGCTTTTGTGCAGAAAACAGTAACACTTGTTCAGAACGAAAGAAAGCACAGAGCCCCAGATTCTATGTTGTCCCGGAGAGCTTGCAGAGCACTGGGGAAAGGCAGGCAGAGAATTCCCTGCTAGCACCTTCTCTGTGCCTGGGAAGCAGAAGTCTTCACATTGCTTCGCAGAATCGCTTTTGTGCAGAAAACAATAACACTTGTTCAGAACGAAAGAAAGCACAGAGCCGCAGATTTTATGTTGTCCTGGAGAGCTTGCAGAGCACTGGGGAAAAGCAGGCAGAGAATTCCCTGCTAGCACCTTCTCTGTGCCTGGGAAGCAGAAGTGTTCACATTGCTTCGCAGAATCGCTTTTGTGCAGAAAACAGTAACACTTGTTCAGACGAAAGAAAGCACAGAGCCCCAGATTTTATGTTGTCCTGGAGAGCTTGCAGAGCACTGGGGAAAAGCAGGCAGAGAATTCCCTGCTAGCACCTTCTCTGTGCCTGGGAAACAGAAGTGTTCACATTGCTTCGCAGAATCGCTTTTGTGCAGAAAACAGTAACACTTGTTCAGAAGGAAAGAAAGCACAGAGCCCCATATTTTATGTTGTGCTGGAGAGCTTGCAGAGTACTGGGGAAAAGCAGGCAGAGAATTCCCTGCTAGCACCTTCTCTGTGCCTGGGAAGCAGAAGTGTTCACATTGCTTCGCAGAATCGCTTTTGTGCAGAAAACAGTAACACTTGTTCAGAACAAAAGAAAGCACAGAGCCCCAGATTTTATGTTGTCCTGGAGAGCTTGCAGAGCACTGGGGAAAAGCAGGCAGAGAATTCCCTGCTAGCACCTTCTCTGTGCCTGGGAAACAGAAGTGTTCACATTGCTTCGCAGAATCGCTTTTGTGCAGAAAACAGTAACACTTGTTCAGAACGAAAGAAAGCACAGAGCCCCAGATTTTATGTTGTCCTGGAGAGCTTGCAGAGCACTGGGGAAAGGCAGGCAGAGAATTCCCTGCTAGCACCTTCTCTGTGCCTGGGAAGCAGAAGTCTTCACATTGCTTCGCAGAATCGCTTTTGTGCAGAAAACAGTAACACTTGTTCAGAACGAAAGAAAGCACAGAGCCCCAGATTTTATGTTGTCCTGGAGAGCTTGCAGAGCACTGGGGAAAGGCAGGCAGAGAATTCCCTGCTAGCACCTTCTCTGTGCCTGTTCACATTGCTTCGCAGAATCGCTTTTGTGCAGAAAACAGTAACACTTGTTCAGAACGAAACAAAGCACAGAGCCCCAGATTTGCTGTTGTCCTGGAGAGCTTGCAGAGCACTGGGGAAAGGCAGGCAGAGAATTCCCTGCTAGCACCTTCTCTGTGCCTGGGAAAGAGAAGTGTTCCCATTGCTTCGCAGAATCGCTTTTGTGCAGAAAACAATAACACTTGTTCAGAACGAAAGAAAGCACAGAGCCCCAGATTTTATGTTGTCCTGGAGAGCTTGCAGAGCACTGGGGAAAGGCAGGCAGAGAATTCCCTGCTAGCACCTTCTCTGTGCCTGGGAAGCAGAAGTCTTCACATTGCTTCGCAGAATCGCTTTTGTGCAGAAAACAGTAACACTTGTTCAGAACGAAAGAAAGCACAGAGCCCCATATTTTATGTTGTGCTGGAGAGCTTGCAGAGCACTGGGGAAAAGCAGGCAGAGAATTCCCTGCTAGCACCTTCTCTGTGCCTGGGAAGCAGAAGTGTTCACATTGCTTCGCAGAATCGCTTTTGTGCAGAAAACAGTAACACTTGTTCAGAACGAAAGAAAGCACAGAGCCCCAGATTTTATGTTGTCCTGGAGAGCTTGCAGAGCACTGGGGAAAAGCAGGCAGAGAATTCCCTGCTAGCACCTTCTCTGTGCCTGGGAAGCAGAAGTGTTCACATTGCTTCGCAGAATCGCTTTTGTGCAGAAAACAGTAACACTTGTTCAGAACGAAAGAAAGCACAGAGCCCCAGATTTTATGTTGTCCTGGAGAGCTTGCAGAGCACTGGGGAAAGGCAGGCAGAGAATTCCCTGCTAGCACCTTCTCTGTGCCTGTTCACATTCCTTCGCAGAATCGCTTTTGTGCAGAAAACAGTAACACTTGTTCAGACGAAAGAAAGCACAGAGCCCCAGATTTTATGTTGTCCTGGAGAGCTTGCAGAGCACTGGGGAAAGGCAGGCAGAGAATTCCCTGCTAGCACCTTTTCTGTGCCTGTTCACATTGCTTCGCAGAATCGCTTTTGTGCAGAAACCAGTAACACTTGTTCAGAACGAAAGAAAGCACAGAGCCCCAGATCTGCTGTTGTCCTGGTGAGCTTGCAGAGCACTGGGGAAAAGCAGGCAGAGAATTCCCTGCTAGCACCTTCTCTGTGCCTGGCAAACAGAAGTGTTCCCATTGCTTCGCAGAATCGCTTTTGTGCAGAAAACAGTAACACTTGTTCAGAACGAAACAAAGCACAGAGCCCCAGATTTGCTGTTGTCCTGGAGAGCTTGCAGAGCACTGGGGAAAGGCAGGCAGAGAATTCCCTGCTAGCACCTTCTCTGTGCCTGGGAAAGAGAAGTGTTCCCATTGCTTCGCAGAATCGCTTTTGTGCAGAAAACAATAACACTTGTTCAGAACGAAAGAAAGCACAGAGCCCCAGATTTTATGTTGTCCTGGAGAGCTTGCAGAGCACTGGGGAAAGGCAGGCAGAGAATTCCCTGCTAGCACCTTCTCTGTGCCTGGGAAGCAGAAGTCTTCACATTGCTTCGCAGAATCGCTTTTGTGCAGAAAACAATAACACTTGTTCAGAACGAAAGAAAGCACAGAGCCGCAGATTTTATGTTGTCCTGGAGAGCTTGCAGAGCACTGGGGAAAAGCAGGCAGAGAATTCCCTGCTAGCACCTTCTCTGTGCCTGTTCACATTGCTTCGCAGAATCGCTTTTGTGCAGAAAACAGTAACACATGTTCAGACGAAAGAAAGCACAGAGCCCCAGATTTTATGTTGTCCTGGAGAGCTTGCAGAGCACTGGGGAAAAGCAGGCAGAGAATTCCCTGCTAGCACCTTCTCTGTGCCTGGGAAACAGAAGTGTTCACATTGCTTCGCAGAATCGCTTTTGTGCAGAAAACAGTAACACTTGTTCAGAAGGAAAGAAAGCACAGAGCCCCATATTTTATGTTGTGCTGGAGAGCTTGCAGAGTACTGGGGAAAAGCAGGCAGAGAATTCCCTGCTAGCACCTTCTCTGTGCCTGGGAAGCAGAATTGTTCACATTGCTTCGCAGAATCGCTTTTGTGCAGAAAACAGTAACACTTGTTCAGAACGAAAGAAAGCACAGAGCCCCAGATTTTATGTTGTCCTGGAGAGCTTGCAGAGCACTGGGGAAAGGCAGGCAGAGAATTCCCTGCTAGCACCTTCTCTGTGCCTGGGAAGCAGAAGTCTTCACATTGCTTCGCAGAATCGCTTTTGTGCAGAAAACAATAACACTTGTTCAGAACGAAAGAAAGCACAGAGCCCCAGATTTTATGTTGTCCTGGAGAGCTTGCAGAGCACTGGGGAAAGGCAGGCAGAGAATTCCCTGCTAGCACCTTCTCTGTGCCTGTTCACATTCCTTCGCAGAATCGCTTTTGTGCAGAAAACAGTAACACTTGTTCAGACGAAAGAAAGCACAGAGCCCCAGATTTTATGTTGTCCTGGAGAGCTTGCAGAGCACTGGGGAAAGGCAGGCAGAGAATTCCCTGCTAGCACCTTTTCTGTGCCTGTTCACATTGCTTCGCAGAATCGCTTTTGTGCAGAAACCAGTAACACTTGTTCAGAACAAAAGAAAGCACAGAGCCCCAGATCTGCTGTTGTCCTGGTGAGCTTGCAGAGCACTGGGGAAAAGCAGGCAGAGAATTCCCTGCTAGCACCTTCTCTGTGCCTGGGAAACAGAAGTGTTCCCATTGCTTCGCAGAATCGCTTTTGTGCAGAAAACAGTAACACTTGTTCAGAACGAAACAAAGCACAGAGCCCCAGATTTGCTGTTGTCCTGGAGAGCTTGCAGAGCACTGGGGAAAGGCAGGCAGAGAATTCCCTGCTAGCACCTTCTCTGTGCCTGGGAAGCAGAAGTCTTCACATTGCTTCGCAGAATCGCTTTTGTGCAGAAAACAATAACACTTGTTCAGATCGAAAGAAAGCACAGAGCCGCAGATTTTATGTTGTCCTGGAGAGCTTGCAGAGCACTGGGGAAAAGCAGGCAGAGAATTCCCTGCTAGCACCTTCTCTGTGCCTGGGAAGCAGAAGTGTTCACATTGCTTCGCAGAATCGCTTTTGTGCAGAAAACAGTAACACTTGTTCAGAACGAAAGAAAGCACAGAGCCCCAGATTTTATGTTGTCCTGGAGAGCTTGCAGAGCACTGGGGAAAGGCAGGCAGAGAATTCCCTGCTAGCACCTTCTCTGTGCCTGTTCACATTGCTTCGCAGAATCGCTTTTGTGCAGAAAACAGTAACACTTGTTCAGAACGAAAGAAAGCACAGAGCCCCAGATCTGCTGTTGTCCTGGTGAGCTTGCAGAGCACTGGGGAAAAGCAGGCAGAGAATTCCCTGCTAGCACCTTCTCTGTGCCTGTTCACATTCCTTCGCAGAATTGCTTTTGTGCAGAAAACTGTAACACTTGTTCAGACGAAAGAAAGCACAGAGCCCCAGATTTTATGTTGTCCTGGAGAGCTTGCAGAATACTGGGGAAAAGCAGGCAGAGAATTCCCTGCTAGCACCTTCTCTGTGCCTGGGAAGCAGAAGTGTTCACATTGCTTCGCAGAATCGCTTTTGTGCAGAAAACAGTAACACTTGTTCAGAACGAAAGAAAGCACAGAGCCCCAGATTTTATGTTGTCCTGGAGAGCTTGCAGAGCACTGGGGAAAAGCAGGCAGAGAATTCCCTGCTAGCACCTTCTCTGTGCCTGTTCACATTGCATCGCAGAATCGCTTTTGTGCAGAAAACAGTAACACTTGTTCAGACGAAAGAAAGCACAGAGCCCCAGATTTTATGTTGTCCTGGAGAGCTTGCAGAGCACTGGGGAAAAGCAGGCAGAGAATTCCCTGCTAGCACCTTCTCTGTGCCTGGGAAACAGAAGTGTTCACATTGCTTCGCAGAATCGCTTTTGTGCAGAAAACAGTAACACTTGTTCAGAAGGAAAGAAAGCACAGAGCCCCATATTTTATGTTGTGCTGGAGAGCTTGCAGAGTACTGGGGAAAAGGAGGCAGAGAATTCCCAGCTAGCACCTTCTCTGTGCCTGGGAAGCAGAAGTGTTCACATTGCTTGGCAGAATCGCTTTTGTGCAGAAAACAGTAACAGTTGTTCAGAACAAAAGAAAGCACAGAGCCCCAGATTTTATGTTGTCCTGGAGAGCTTGCAGAGCACTGGGGAAAAGCAGGCAGAGAATTCCCTGCTAGCACCTTCTCTGTGCCTGGTAAACAGAAGTGTTCACATTGCTTCGCAGAATCGCTTTTGTGCAGAAAACAGTAACACTTGTTCAGAACGAAAGAAAGCACAGAGCCCCAGATTCTATGTTGTCCCGGAGAGCTTGCAGAGCACTGGGGAAAGGCAGGCAGAGAATTCCCTGCTAGCACCTTCTCTGTGCCTGGGAAGCAGAAGTCTTCACATTGCTTCGCAGAATCGCTTTTGTGCAGAAAACAATAACACTTGTTCAGAACGAAAGAAAGCACAGAGCCGCAGATTTTATGTTGTCCTGGAGAGCTTGCAGAGCACTGGGGAAAAGCAGGCAGAGAATTCCCTGCTAGCACCTTCTCTGTGCCTGGGAAGCAGAAGTGTTCACATTGCTTCGCAGAATCGCTTTTGTGCAGAAAACAGTAACACTTGTTCAGACGAAAGAAAGCACAGAGCCCCAGATTTTATGTTGTCCTGGAGAGCTTGCAGAGCACTGGGGAAAAGCAGGCAGAGAATTCCCTGCTAGCACCTTCTCTGTGCCTGGGAAACAGAAGTGTTCACATTGCTTCGCAGAATCGCTTTTGTGCAGAAAACAGTAACACTTGTTCAGAAGGAAAGAAAGCACAGAGCCCCATATTTTATGTTGTGCTGGAGAGCTTGCAGAGTACTGGGGAAAAGCAGGCAGAGAATTCCCTGCTAGCACCTTCTCTGTGCCTGGGAAGCAGAAGTGTTCACATTGCTTCGCAGAATCGCTTTTGTGCAGAAAACAGTAACACTTGTTCAGAACAAAAGAAAGCACAGAGCCCCAGATTTTATGTTGTCCTGGAGAGCTTGCAGAGCACTGGGGAAAAGCAGGCAGAGAATTCCCTGCTAGCACCTTCTCTGTGCCTGGGAAACAGAAGTGTTCACATTGCTTCGCAGAATCGCTTTTGTGCAGAAAACAGTAACACTTGTTCAGAACGAAAGAAAGCACAGAGCCCCAGATTTTATGTTGTCCTGGAGAGCTTGCAGAGCACTGGGGAAAGGCAGGCAGAGAATTCCCTGCTAGCACCTTCTCTGTGCCTGGGAAGCAGAAGTCTTCACATTGCTTCGCAGAATCGCTTTTGTGCAGAAAACAGTAACACTTGTTCAGAACGAAAGAAAGCACAGAGCCCCAGATTTTATGTTGTCCTGGAGAGCTTGCAGAGCACTGGGGAAAGGCAGGCAGAGAATTCCCTGCTAGCACCTTCTCTGTGCCTGTTCACATTGCTTCGCAGAATCGCTTTTGTGCAGAAAACAGTAACACTTGTTCAGAACGAAACAAAGCACAGAGCCCCAGATTTGCTGTTGTCCTGGAGAGCTTGCAGAGCACTGGGGAAAGGCAGGCAGAGAATTCCCTGCTAGCACCTTCTCTGTGCCTGGGAAAGAGAAGTGTTCCCATTGCTTCGCAGAATCGCTTTTGTGCAGAAAACAATAACACTTGTTCAGAACGAAAGAAAGCACAGAGCCCCAGATTTTATGTTGTCCTGGAGAGCTTGCAGAGCACTGGGGAAAAGCAGGCAGAGAATTCCCTGCTAGCACCTTCTCTGTGCCTGGGAAGCAGAAGTCTTCACATTGCTTCGCAGAATCGCTTTTGTGCAGAAAACAGTAACACTTGTTCAGAACGAAAGAAAGCACAGAGCCCCATATTTTATGTTGTGCTGGAGAGCTTGCAGAGCACTGGGGAAAAGCAGGCAGAGAATTCCCTGCTAGCACCTTCTCTGTGCCTGGGAAGCAGAAGTGTTCACATTGCTTCGCAGAATCGCTTTTGTGCAGAAAACAGTAACACTTGTTCAGAACGAAAGAAAGCACAGAGCCCCAGATTTTATGTTGTCCTGGAGAGCTTGCAGAGCACTGGGGAAAAGCAGGCAGAGAATTCCCTGCTAGCACCTTCTCTGTGCCTGGGAAGCAGAAGTGTTCACATTGCTTCGCAGAATCGCTTTTGTGCAGAAAACAGTAACACTTGTTCAGAACGAAAGAAAGCACAGAGCCCCAGATTTTATGTTGTCCTGGAGAGCTTGCAGAGCACTGGGGAAAGGCAGGCAGAGAATTCCCTGCTAGCACCTTCTCTGTGCCTGTTCACATTCCTTCGCAGAATCGCTTTTGTGCAGAAAACAGTAACACTTGTTCAGACGAAAGAAAGCACAGAGCCCCAGATTTTATGTTGTCCTGGAGAGCTTGCAGAGCACTGGGGAAAGGCAGGCAGAGAATTCCCTGCTAGCACCTTTTCTGTGCCTGTTCACATTGCTTCGCAGAATCGCTTTTGTGCAGAAACCAGTAACACTTGTTCAGAACGAAAGAAAGCACAGAGCCCCAGATCTGCTGTTGTCCTGGTGAGCTTGCAGAGCACTGGGGAAAAGCAGGCAGAGAATTCCCTGCTAGCACCTTCTCTGTGCCTGGCAAACAGAAGTGTTCCCATTGCTTCGCAGAATCGCTTTTGTGCAGAAAACAGTAACACTTGTTCAGAACGAAACAAAGCACAGAGCCCCAGATTTGCTGTTGTCCTGGAGAGCTTGCAGAGCACTGGGGAAAGGCAGGCAGAGAATTCCCTGCTAGCACCTTCTCTGTGCCTGGGAAAGAGAAGTGTTCCCATTGCTTCGCAGAATCGCTTTTGTGCAGAAAACAATAACACTTGTTCAGAACGAAAGAAAGCACAGAGCCCCAGATTTTATGTTGTCCTGGAGAGCTTGCAGAGCACTGGGGAAAGGCAGGCAGAGAATTCCCTGCTAGCACCTTCTCTGTGCCTGGGAAGCAGAAGTCTTCACATTGCTTCGCAGAATCGCTTTTGTGCAGAAAACAGTAACACTTGTTCAGAACGAAAGAAAGCACAGAGCCCCATATTTTATGTTGTGCTGGAGAGCTTGCAGAGCACTGGGGAAAAGCAGGCAGAGAATTCCCTGCTAGCACCTTCTCTGTGCCTGGGAAGCAGAAGTGTTCACATTGCTTCGCAGAATCGCTTTTGTGCAGAAAACAGTAACACTTGTTCAGAACGAAAGAAAGCACAGAGCCCCAGATTTTATGTTGTCCTGGAGAGCTTGCAGAGCACTGGGGAAAAGCAGGCAGAGAATTCCCTGCTAGCACCTTCTCTGTGCCTGGGAAGCAGAAGTGTTCACATTGCTTCGCAGAATCGCTTTTGTGCAGAAAACAGTAACACTTGTTCAGAACGAAAGAAAGCACAGAGCCCCAGATTTTATGTTGTCCTGGAGAGCTTGCAGAGCACTGGGGAAAGGCAGGCAGAGAATTCCCTGCTAGCACCTTCTCTGTGCCTGTTGACATTCCTTCGCAGAATCGCTTTTGTGCAAAAAACAGTAACACTTGTTCAGACGAAAGAAAGCACAGAGCCCCAGATTTTATGTTGTCCTGGAGAGCTTGCAGAGCACTGGGGAAAGGCAGGCAGAGAATTCCCTGCTAGCACCTTTTCTGTGCCTGTTCACATTGCTTCGCAGAATCGCTTTTGTGCAGAAACCAGTAACACTTGTTCAGAACGAAAGAAAGCACAGAGCCCCAGATCTGCTGTTGTCCTGGTGAGCTTGCAGAGCACTGGGGAAAAGCAGGCAGAGAATTCCCTGCTAGCACCTTCTCTGTGCCTGGCAAACAGAAGTGTTCCCATTGCTTCGCAGAATCGCTTTTGTGCAGAAAACAGTAACACTTGTTCAGAACGAAACAAAGCACAGAGCCCCAGATTTTATGTTGTCCTGGAGAGCTTGCAGAGCACTGGGGAAAGGCAGGCAGAGAATTCCCTGCTAGCACCTTCTCTGTGCCTGGGAAGCAGAAGTCTTCACATTGCTTCGCAGAATCGCTTTTGTGCAGAAAACAATAACACTTGTTCAGAACGAAAGAAAGCACAGAGCCGCAGATTTTATGTTGTCCTGGAGAGCTTGCAGAGCACTGGGGAAAAGCAGGCAGAGAATTCCCTGCTAGCACCTTCTCTGTGCCTGGGAAGCAGAAGTGTTCACATTGCTTCGCAGAATCGCTTTTGTGCAGAAAACAGTAACACTTGTTCAGAACGAAAGAAAGCACAGAGCCCCAGATTTTATGTTGTCCTGGAGAGCTTGCAGAGCACTGGGGAAAGGCAGGCAGAGAATTCC
Organism: Strix uralensis; assembly: GCF_047716275.1. NCBI lineage: Eukaryota > Metazoa > Chordata > Aves > Strigiformes > Strigidae > Strix > Strix uralensis. The sequence goes on along the minus strand of NC_133981.1, from coordinate 27,141,788 downwards.
CTGCTAGCACCTTCTCTGTGCCTGTTCACATTGCTTCGCAGAATCGCTTTTGTGCAGAAAACAGTAACACTTGTTCAGAACGAAAGAAAGCACAGAGCCCCAGATCTGCTGTTGTCCTGGTGAGCTTGCAGAGCACTGGGGAAAAGCAGGCAGAGAATTCCCTGCTAGCACCTTCTCTGTGCCTGTTCACATTCCTTCGCAGAATCGCTTTTGTGCAGAAAACTGTAACACTTGTTCAGACGAAAGAAAGCACAGAGCCCCAGATTTTATGTTGTCCTGGAGAGCTTGCAGAATACTGGGGAAAAGCAGGCAGAGAATTCCCTGCTAGCACCTTCTCTGTGCCTGGGAAGCAGAAGTGTTCACATTGCTTCGCAGAATCCCTTTTGTGCAGAAAACAGTAACACTTGTTCAGACGAAAGAAAGCACAGAGCCCCAGATTTTATGTTGTCCTGGAGAGCTTGCAGAGCACTGGGGAAAGGCAGGCAGAGAATTCCCTGCTAGCACCTTCTCTGTGCCTGTTCACATTGCATCGCAGAATCGCTTTTGTGCAGAAAACAGTAACACTTGTTCAGACGAAAGAAAGCACAGAGCCCCAGATTTTATGTTGTCCTGGAGAGCTTGCAGAGCACTGGGGAAAAGCAGGCAGAGAATTCCCTGCTAGCACCTTCTCTGTGCCTGGGAAACAGAAGTGTTCACATTGCTTCGCAGAATCGCTTTTGTGCAGAAAACAGTAACACTTGTTCAGAAGGAAAGAAAGCACAGAGCCCCATATTTTATGTTGTGCTGGAGAGCTTGCAGAGTACTGGGGAAAAGCAGGCAGAGAATTCCCAGCTAGCACCTTCTCTGTGCCTGGGAAGCAGAAGTGTTCACATTGCTTGGCAGAATCGCTTTTGTGCAGAAAACAGTAACAGTTGTTCAGAACAAAAGAAAGCACAGAGCCCCAGATTTTATGTTGTCCTGGAGAGCTTGCAGAGCACTGGGGAAAAGCAGGCAGAGAATTCCCTGCTAGCACCTTCTCTGTGCCTGGTAAACAGAAGTGTTCACATTGCTTCGCAGAATCGCTTTTGTGCAGAAAACAGTAACACTTGTTCAGAACGAAAGAAAGCACAGAGCCCCAGATTCTATGTTGTCCCGGAGAGCTTGCAGAGCACTGGGGAAAGGCAGGCAGAGAATTCCCTGCTAGCACCTTCTCTGTGCCTGGGAAGCAGAAGTCTTCACATTGCTTCGCAGAATCGCTTTTGTGCAGAAAACAATAACACTTGTTCAGAACGAAAGAAAGCACAGAGCCGCAGATTTTATGTTGTCCTGGAGAGCTTGCAGAGCACTGGGGAAAAGCAGGCAGAGAATTCCCTGCTAGCACCTTCTCTGTGCCTGGGAAGCAGAAGTGTTCACATTGCTTCGCAGAATCGCTTTTGTGCAGAAAACAGTAACACTTGTTCAGACGAAAGAAAGCACAGAGCCCCAGATTTTATGTTGTCCTGGAGAGCTTGCAGAGCACTGGGGAAAAGCAGGCAGAGAATTCCCTGCTAGCACCTTCTCTGTGCCTGGGAAACAGAAGTGTTCACATTGCTTCGCAGAATCGCTTTTGTGCAGAAAACAGTAACACTTGTTCAGAAGGAAAGAAAGCACAGAGCCCCATATTTTATGTTGTGCTGGAGAGCTTGCAGAGTACTGGGGAAAAGCAGGCAGAGAATTCCCTGCTAGCACCTTCTCTGTGCCTGGGAAGCAGAAGTGTTCACATTGCTTCGCAGAATCGCTTTTGTGCAGAAAACAGTAACACTTGTTCAGAACAAAAGAAAGCACAGAGCCCCATATTTTATGTTGTGCTGGAGAGCTTGCAGAGCACTGGGGAAAAGCAGGCAGAGAATTCCCTGCTAGCACCTTCTCTGTGCCTGGGAAACAGAAGTGTTCACATTGCTTCGCAGAATCGCTTTTGTGCAGAAAACAGTAACACTTGTTCAGAACGAAAGAAAGCACAGAGCCCCAGATTTTATGTTGTCCTGGAGAGCTTGCAGAGCACTGGGGAAAGGCAGGCAGAGAATTCCCTGCTAGCACCTTCTCTGTGCCTGGGAAGCAGAAGTCTTCACATTGCTTCGCAGAATCGCTTTTGTGCAGAAAACAGTAACACTTGTTCAGAACGAAAGAAAGCACAGAGCCCCAGATTTTATGTTGTCCTGGAGAGCTTGCAGAGCACTGGGGAAAGGCAGGCAGAGAATTCCCTGCTAGCACCTTCTCTGTGCCTGTTCACATTGCTTCGCAGAATCGCTTTTGTGCAGAAAACAGTAACACTTGTTCAGAACGAAACAAAGCACAGAGCCCCAGATTTGCTGTTGTCCTGGAGAGCTTGCAGAGCACTGGGGAAAGGCAGGCAGAGAATTCCCTGCTAGCACCTTCTCTGTGCCTGGGAAAGAGAAGTGTTCCCATTGCTTCGCAGAATCGCTTTTGTGCAGAAAACAATAACACTTGTTCAGAACGAAAGAAAGCACAGAGCCCCAGATTTTATGTTGTCCTGGAGAGCTTGCAGAGCACTGGGGAAAGGCAGGCAGAGAATTCCCTGCTAGCACCTTCTCTGTGCCTGGGAAGCAGAAGTCTTCACATTGCTTCGCAGAATCGCTTTTGTGCAGAAAACAGTAACACTTGTTCAGAACGAAAGAAAGCACAGAGCCCCATATTTTATGTTGTGCTGGAGAGCTTGCAGAGCACTGGGGAAAAGCAGGCAGAGAATTCCCTGCTAGCACCTTCTCTGTGCCTGGGAAGCAGAAGTGTTCACATTGCTTCGCAGAATCGCTTTTGTGCAGAAAACAGTAACACTTGTTCAGAACGAAAGAAAGCACAGAGCCCCAGATTTTATGTTGTCCTGGAGAGCTTGCAGAGCACTGGGGAAAAGCAGGCAGAGAATTCCCTGCTAGCACCTTCTCTGTGCCTGGGAAGCAGAAGTGTTCACATTGCTTCGCAGAATCGCTTTTGTGCAGAAAACAGTAACACTTGTTCAGAACGAAAGAAAGCACAGAGCCCCAGATTTTATGTTGTCCTGGAGAGCTTGCAGAGCACTGGGGAAAGGCAGGCAGAGAATTCCCTGCTAGCACCTTCTCTGTGCCTGTTCACATTCCTTCGCAGAATCGCTTTTGTGCAGAAAACAGTAACACTTGTTCAGACGAAAGAAAGCACAGAGCCCCAGATTTTATGTTGTCCTGGAGAGCTTGCAGAGCACTGGGGAAAGGCAGGCAGAGAATTCCCTGCTAGCACCTTTTCTGTGCCTGTTCACATTGCTTCGCAGAATCGCTTTTGTGCAGAAACCAGTAACACTTGTTCAGAACGAAAGAAAGCACAGAGCCCCAGATCTGCTGTTGTCCTGGTGAGCTTGCAGAGCACTGGGGAAAAGCAGGCAGAGAATTCCCTGCTAGCACCTTCTCTGTGCCTGGCAAACAGAAGTGTTCCCATTGCTTCGCAGAATCGCTTTTGTGCAGAAAACAGTAACACTTGTTCAGAACGAAACAAAGCACAGAGCCCCAGATTTGCTGTTGTCCTGGAGAGCTTGCAGAGCACTGGGGAAAGGCAGGCAGAGAATTCCCTGCTAGCACCTTCTCTGTGCCTGGGAAAGAGAAGTGTTCCCATTGCTTCGCAGAATCGCTTTTGTGCAGAAAACAATAACACTTGTTCAGAACGAAAGAAAGCACAGAGCCCCAGATTTTATGTTGTCCTGGAGAGCTTGCAGAGCACTGGGGAAAGGCAGGCAGAGAATTCCCTGCTAGCACCTTCTCTGTGCCTGGGAAGCAGAAGTCTTCACATTGCTTCGCAGAATCGCTTTTGTGCAGAAAACAATAACACTTGTTCAGAACGAAAGAAAGCACAGAGCCGCAGATTTTATGTTGTCCTGGAGAGCTTGCAGAGCACTGGGGAAAAGCAGGCAGAGAATTCCCTGCTAGCACCTTCTCTGTGCCTGTTCACATTGCTTCGCAGAATCGCTTTTGTGCAGAAAACAGTAACACATGTTCAGACGAAAGAAAGCACAGAGCCCCAGATTTTATGTTGTCCTGGAGAGCTTGCAGAGCACTGGGGAAAAGCAGGCAGAGAATTCCCTGCTAGCACCTTCTCTGTGCCTGGGAAACAGAAGTGTTCACATTGCTTCGCAGAATCGCTTTTGTGCAGAAAACAGTAACACTTGTTCAGAAGGAAAGAAAGCACAGAGCCCCATATTTTATGTTGTGCTGGAGAGCTTGCAGAGTACTGGGGAAAAGCAGGCAGAGAATTCCCTGCTAGCACCTTCTCTGTGCCTGGGAAGCAGAATTGTTCACATTGCTTCGCAGAATCGCTTTTGTGCAGAAAACAGTAACACTTGTTCAGAACGAAAGAAAGCACAGAGCCCCAGATTTTATGTTGTCCTGGAGAGCTTGCAGAGCACTGGGGAAAGGCAGGCAGAGAATTCCCTGCTAGCACCTTCTCTGTGCCTGGGAAGCAGAAGTCTTCACATTGCTTCGCAGAATCGCTTTTGTGCAGAAAACAATAACACTTGTTCAGAACGAAAGAAAGCACAGAGCCCCAGATTTTATGTTGTCCTGGAGAGCTTGCAGAGCACTGGGGAAAGGCAGGCAGAGAATTCCCTGCTAGCACCTTCTCTGTGCCTGTTCACATTCCTTCGCAGAATCGCTTTTGTGCAGAAAACAGTAACACTTGTTCAGACGAAAGAAAGCACAGAGCCCCAGATTTTATGTTGTCCTGGAGAGCTTGCAGAGCACTGGGGAAAGGCAGGCAGAGAATTCCCTGCTAGCACCTTTTCTGTGCCTGTTCACATTGCTTCGCAGAATCGCTTTTGTGCAGAAACCAGTAACACTTGTTCAGAACAAAAGAAAGCACAGAGCCCCAGATCTGCTGTTGTCCTGGTGAGCTTGCAGAGCACTGGGGAAAAGCAGGCAGAGAATTCCCTGCTAGCACCTTCTCTGTGCCTGGGAAACAGAAGTGTTCCCATTGCTTCGCAGAATCGCTTTTGTGCAGAAAACAGTAACACTTGTTCAGAACGAAACAAAGCACAGAGCCCCAGATTTGCTGTTGTCCTGGAGAGCTTGCAGAGCACTGGGGAAAGGCAGGCAGAGAATTCCCTGCTAGCACCTTCTCTGTGCCTGGGAAGCAGAAGTCTTCACATTGCTTCGCAGAATCGCTTTTGTGCAGAAAACAATAACACTTGTTCAGATCGAAAGAAAGCACAGAGCCGCAGATTTTATGTTGTCCTGGAGAGCTTGCAGAGCACTGGGGAAAAGCAGGCAGAGAATTCCCTGCTAGCACCTTCTCTGTGCCTGGGAAGCAGAAGTGTTCACATTGCTTCGCAGAATCGCTTTTGTGCAGAAAACAGTAACACTTGTTCAGAACGAAAGAAAGCACAGAGCCCCAGATTTTATGTTGTCCTGGAGAGCTTGCAGAGCACTGGGGAAAGGCACGCAGAGAATTCCCTGCTAGCACCTTCTCTGTGCCTGTTCACATTGCTTCGCAGAATCGCTTTTGTGCAGAAAACAGTAACACTTGTTCAGAACGAAAGAAAGCACAGAGCCCCAGATCTGCTGTTGTCCTGGTGAGCTTGCAGAGCACTGGGGAAAAGCAGGCAGAGAATTCCCTGCTAGCACCTTCTCTGTGCCTGTTCACATTCCTTCGCAGAATTGCTTTTGTGCAGAAAACTGTAACACTTGTTCAGACGAAAGAAAGCACAGAGCCCCAGATTTTATGTTGTCCTGGAGAGCTTGCAGAATACTGGGGAAAAGCAGGCAGAGAATTCCCTGCTAGCACCTTCTCTGTGCCTGGGAAGCAGAAGTGTTCACATTGCTTCGCAGAATCGCTTTTGTGCAGAAAACAGTAACACTTGTTCAGAACGAAAGAAAGCACAGAGCCCCAGATTTTATGTTGTCCTGGAGAGCTTGCAGAGCACTGGGGAAAAGCAGGCAGAGAATTCCCTGCTAGCACCTTCTCTGTGCCTGTTCACATTGCATCGCAGAATCGCTTTTGTGCAGAAAACAGTAACACTTGTTCAGACGAAAGAAAGCACAGAGCCCCAGATTTTATGTTGTCCTGGAGAGCTTGCAGAGCACTGGGGAAAAGCAGGCAGAGAATTCCCTGCTAGCACCTTCTCTGTGCCTGGGAAACAGAAGTGTTCACATTGCTTCGCAGAATCGCTTTTGTGCAGAAAACAGTAACACTTGTTCAGAAGGAAAGAAAGCACAGAGCCCCATATTTTATGTTGTGCTGGAGAGCTTGCAGAGTACTGGGGAAAAGGAGGCAGAGAATTCCCAGCTAGCACCTTCTCTGTGCCTGGGAAGCAGAAGTGTTCACATTGCTTGGCAGAATCGCTTTTGTGCAGAAAACAGTAACAGTTGTTCAGAACAAAAGAAAGCACAGAGCCCCAGATTTTATGTTGTCCTGGAGAGCTTGCAGAGCACTGGGGAAAAGCAGGCAGAGAATTCCCTGCTAGCACCTTCTCTGTGCCTGGTAAACAGAAGTGTTCACATTGCTTCGCAGAATCGCTTTTGTGCAGAAAACAGTAACACTTGTTCAGAACGAAAGAAAGCACAGAGCCCCAGATTCTATGTTGTCCCGGAGAGCTTGCAGAGCACTGGGGAAAGGCAGGCAGAGAATTCCCTGCTAGCACCTTCTCTGTGCCTGGGAAGCAGAAGTCTTCACATTGCTTCGCAGAATCGCTTTTGTGCAGAAAACAATAACACTTGTTCAGAACGAAAGAAAGCACAGAGCCGCAGATTTTATGTTGTCCTGGAGAGCTTGCAGAGCACTGGGGAAAAGCAGGCAGAGAATTCCCTGCTAGCACCTTCTCTGTGCCTGGGAAGCAGAAGTGTTCACATTGCTTCGCAGAATCGCTTTTGTGCAGAAAACAGTAACACTTGTTCAGACGAAAGAAAGCACAGAGCCCCAGATTTTATGTTGTCCTGGAGAGCTTGCAGAGCACTGGGGAAAAGCAGGCAGAGAATTCCCTGCTAGCACCTTCTCTGTGCCTGGGAAACAGAAGTGTTCACATTGCTTCGCAGAATCGCTTTTGTGCAGAAAACAGTAACACTTGTTCAGAAGGAAAGAAAGCACAGAGCCCCATATTTTATGTTGTGCTGGAGAGCTTGCAGAGTACTGGGGAAAAGCAGGCAGAGAATTCCCTGCTAGCACCTTCTCTGTGCCTGGGAAGCAGAAGTGTTCACATTGCTTCGCAGAATCGCTTTTGTGCAGAAAACAGTAACACTTGTTCAGAACAAAAGAAAGCACAGAGCCCCAGATTTTATGTTGTCCTGGAGAGCTTGCAGAGCACTGGGGAAAAGCAGGCAGAGAATTCCCTGCTAGCACCTTCTCTGTGCCTGGGAAACAGAAGTGTTCACATTGCTTCGCAGAATCGCTTTTGTGCAGAAAACAGTAACACTTGTTCAGAACGAAAGAAAGCACAGAGCCCCAGATTTTATGTTGTCCTGGAGAGCTTGCAGAGCACTGGGGAAAGGCAGGCAGAGAATTCCCTGCTAGCACCTTCTCTGTGCCTGGGAAGCAGAAGTCTTCACATTGCTTCGCAGAATCGCTTTTGTGCAGAAAACAGTAACACTTGTTCAGAACGAAAGAAAGCACAGAGCCCCAGATTTTATGTTGTCCTGGAGAGCTTGCAGAGCACTGGGGAAAGGCAGGCAGAGAATTCCCTGCTAGCACCTTCTCTGTGCCTGTTCACATTGCTTCGCAGAATCGCTTTTGTGCAGAAAACAGTAACACTTGTTCAGAACGAAACAAAGCACAGAGCCCCAGATTTGCTGTTGTCCTGGAGAGCTTGCAGAGCACTGGGGAAAGGCAGGCAGAGAATTCCCTGCTAGCACCTTCTCTGTGCCTGGGAAAGAGAAGTGTTCCCATTGCTTCGCAGAATCGCTTTTGTGCAGAAAACAATAACACTTGTTCAGAACGAAAGAAAGCACAGAGCCCCAGATTTTATGTTGTCCTGGAGAGCTTGCAGAGCACTGGGGAAAGGCAGGCAGAGAATTCCCTGCTAGCACCTTCTCTGTGCCTGGGAAGCAGAAGTCTTCACATTGCTTCGCAGAATCGCTTTTGTGCAGAAAACAGTAACACTTGTTCAGAACGAAAGAAAGCACAGAGCCCCATATTTTATGTTGTGCTGGAGAGCTTGCAGAGCACTGGGGAAAAGCAGGCAGAGAATTCCCTGCTAGCACCTTCTCTGTGCCTGGGAAGCAGAAGTGTTCACATTGCTTCGCAGAATCGCTTTTGTGCAGAAAACAGTAACACTTGTTCAGAACGAAAGAAAGCACAGAGCCCCAGATTTTATGTTGTCCTGGAGAGCTTGCAGAGCACTGGGGAAAAGCAGGCAGAGAATTCCCTGCTAGCACCTTCTCTGTGCCTGGGAAGCAGAAGTGTTCACATTGCTTCGCAGAATCGCTTTTGTGCAGAAAACAGTAACACTTGTTCAGAACGAAAGAAAGCACAGAGCCCCAGATTTTATGTTGTCCTGGAGAGCTTGCAGAGCACTGGGGAAAGGCAGGCAGAGAATTCCCTGCTAGCACCTTCTCTGTGCCTGTTCACATTCCTTCGCAGAATCGCTTTTGTGCAGAAAACAGTAACACTTGTTCAGACGAAAGAAAGCACAGAGCCCCAGATTTTATGTTGTCCTGGAGAGCTTGCAGAGCACTGGGGAAAGGCAGGCAGAGAATTCCCTGCTAGCACCTTTTCTGTGCCTGTTCACATTGCTTCGCAGAATCGCTTTTGTGCAGAAACCAGTAACACTTGTTCAGAACGAAAGAAAGCACAGAGCCCCAGATCTGCTGTTGTCCTGGTGAGCTTGCAGAGCACTGGGGAAAAGCAGGCAGAGAATTCCCTGCTAGCACCTTCTCTGTGCCTGGCAAACAGAAGTGTTCCCATTGCTTCGCAGAATCGCTTTTGTGCAGAAAACAGTAACACTTGTTCAGAACGAAACAAAGCACAGAGCCCCAGATTTGCTGTTGTCCTGGAGAGCTTGCAGAGCACTGGGGAAAGGCAGGCAGAGAATTCCCTGCTAGCACCTTCTCTGTGCCTGGGAAAGAGAAGTGTTCCCATTGCTTCGCAGAATCGCTTTTGTGCAGAAAACAATAACACTTGTTCAGAACGAAAGAAAGCACAGAGCCCCAGATTTTATGTTGTCCTGGAGAGCTTGCAGAGCACTGGGGAAAGGCAGGCAGAGAATTCCCTGCTAGCACCTTCTCTGTGCCTGGGAAGCAGAAGTCTTCACATTGCTTCGCAGAATCGCTTTTGTGCAGAAAACAGTAACACTTGTTCAGAACGAAAGAAAGCACAGAGCCCCATATTTTATGTTGTGCTGGAGAGCTTGCAGAGCACTGGGGAAAAGCAGGCAGAGAATTCCCTGCTAGCACCTTCTCTGTGCCTGGGAAGCAGAAGTGTTCACATTGCTTCGCAGAATCGCTTTTGTGCAGAAAACAGTAACACTTGTTCAGAACGAAAGAAAGCACAGAGCCCCAGATTTTATGTTGTCCTGGAGAGCTTGCAGAGCACTGGGGAAAAGCAGGCAGAGAATTCCCTGCTAGCACCTTCTCTGTGCCTGGGAAGCAGAAGTGTTCACATTGCTTCGCAGAATCGCTTTTGTGCAGAAAACAGTAACACTTGTTCAGAACGAAAGAAAGCACAGAGCCCCAGATTTTATGTTGTCCTGGAGAGCTTGCAGAGCACTGGGGAAAGGCAGGCAGAGAATTCCCTGCTAGCACCTTCTCTGTGCCTGTTGACATTCCTTCGCAGAATCGCTTTTGTGCAAAAAACAGTAACACTTGTTCAGACGAAAGAAAGCACAGAGCCCCAGATTTTATGTTGTCCTGGAGAGCTTGCAGAGCACTGGGGAAAGGCAGGCAGAGAATTCCCTGCTAGCACCTTTTCTGTGCCTGTTCACATTGCTTCGCAGAATCGCTTTTGTGCAGAAACCAGTAACACTTGTTCAGAACGAAAGAAAGCACAGAGCCCCAGATCTGCTGTTGTCCTGGTGAGCTTGCAGAGCACTGGGGAAAAGCAGGCAGAGAATTCCCTGCTAGCACCTTCTCTGTGCCTGGCAAACAGAAGTGTTCCCATTGCTTCGCAGAATCGCTTTTGTGCAGAAAACAGTAACACTTGTTCAGAACGAAACAAAGCACAGAGCCCCAGATTTTATGTTGTCCTGGAGAGCTTGCAGAGCACTGGGGAAAGGCAGGCAGAGAATTCCCTGCTAGCACCTTCTCTGTGCCTGGGAAGCAGAAGTCTTCACATTGCTTCGCAGAATCGCTTTTGTGCAGAAAACAATAACACTTGTTCAGAACGAAAGAAAGCACAGAGCCGCAGATTTTATGTTGTCCTGGAGAGCTTGCAGAGCACTGGGGAAAAGCAGGCAGAGAATTCCCTGCTAGCACCTTCTCTGTGCCTGGGAAGCAGAAGTGTTCACATTGCTTCGCAGAATCGCTTTTGTGCAGAAAACAGTAACACTTGTTCAGAACGAAAGAAAGCACAGAGCCCCAGATTTTATGTTGTCCTGGAGAGCTTGCAGAGCACTGGGGAAAGGCAGGCAGAGAATTCCCTGCTAGCACCTTCTCTGTGCCTGTTCACATTGCTTCGCAGAATCGCTTTTGTGCAGAAAACAGTAACACTTGTTCAGAACGAAAGAAAGCACAGAGCCCCAGATCTGCTGTTGTCCTGGTGAGCTTGCAGAGCACTGGGGAAAAGCAGGCAGAGAATTCCCTGCTAGCACCTTCTCTGTGCCTGTTCACATTCCTTCGCAGAATCGCTTTTGTGCAGAAAACTGTAACACTTGTTCAGACGAAAGAAAGCACAGAGCCCCAGATTTTATGTTGTCCTGGAGAGCTTGCAGAATACTGGGGAAAAGCAGGCAGAGAATTCCCTGCTAGCACCTTCTCTGTGCCTGGGAAGCAGAAGTGTTCACATTGCTTCGCAGAATCCCTTTTGTGCAGAAAACAGTAACACTTGTTCAGAACGAAAGAAAGCACAGAGCCCCAGATTTTATGTTGTCCTGGAGAGCTTGCAGAGCACTGGGGAAAGGCAGGCAGAGAATTCCCTGCTAGCACCTTCTCTGTGCCTGTTCACATTGCATCGCAGAATCGCTTTTGTGCAGAAAACAGTAACACTTGTTCAGACGAAAGAAAGCACAGAGCCCCAGATTTTATGTTGTCCTGGAGAGCTTGCAGAGCACTGGGGAAAAGCAGGCAGAGAATTCCCTGCTAGCACCTTCTCTGTGCCTGGGAAACAGAAGTGTTCACATTGCTTCGCAGAATCGCTTTTGTGCAGAAAACAGTAACACTTGTTCAGAAGGAAAGAAAGCACAGAGCCCCATATTTTATGTTGTGCTGGAGAGCTTGCAGAGTACTGGGGAAAAGCAGGCAGAGAATTCCCAGCTAGCACCTTCTCTGTGCCTGGGAAGCAGAAGTGTTCACATTGCTTGGCAGAATCGCTTTTGTGCAGAAAACAGTAACACTTGTTCAGAACAAAAGAAAGCACAGAGCCCCAGATTTTATGTTGTCCTGGAGAGCTTGCAGAGCACTGGGGAAAAGCAGGCAGAGAATTCCCTGCTAGCACCTTCTCTGTGCCTGGGAAACAGAAGTGTTCACATTGCTTCGCAGAATCGCTTTTGTGCAGAAAACAGTAACACTTGTTCAGAACGAAAGAAAGCACAGAGCCCCAGATTTTATGTTGTCCTGGAGAGCTTGCAGAGCACTGGGGAAAGGCAGGCAGAGAACTCCCTGCTAGCACCTTCTCTGTGCCTGGGAAGCAGAAGTCTTCACATTGCTTCGCAGAATCGCTTTTGTGCAGAAAACAATAACACTTGTTCAGAACGAAAGAAAGCACAGAGCCGCAGATTTTATGTTGTCCTGGAGAGCTTGCAGAGCACTGGGGAAAAGCAGGCAGAGAATTCCCTGCTAGCACCTTCTCTGTGCCTGGGAAGCAGAAGTGTTCACATTGCTTCGCAGAATCGCTTTTGTGCAGACAACAGTAACACTTGTTCAGAACGAAAGAAAGCACAGAGCCCCAGATTTTATGTTGTCCTGGAGAGCTTGCAGAGCACTGGGGAAAGGCAGGCAGAGAATTCCCTGCTAGCACCTTCTCTGTGCCTGTTCACATTGCTTCGCAGAATCGCTTTTGTGCAGAAAACAGTAACACTTGTTCAGACGAAAGAAAGCACAGAGCCCCAGATTTTATGTTGTCCTGGAGAGCTTGCAGAGCACTGGGGAAAAGCAGGCAGAGAATTCCCTGCTAGCACCTTCTCTGTGCCTGGGAAACAGAAGTGTTCACATTGCTTCGCAGAATCGCTTTTGTGCAGAAAACAGTAACACTTGTTCAGAAGGAAAGAAAGCACAGAGCCCCATATTTTATGTTGTGCTGGAGAGCTTGCAGAGTACTGGGGAAAAGCAGGCAGAGAATTCCCTGCTAGCACCTTCTCTGTGCCTGGGAAGCAGAAGTGTTCACATTGCTTCGCAGAATCGCTTTTGTGCAGAAAACAGTAACACTTGTTCAGAACAAAAGAAAGCACAGAGCCCCAGATTTTATGTTGTCCTGGAGAGCTTGCAGAGCACTGGGGAAAAGCAGGCAGAGAATTCCCTGCTAGCACCTTCTCTGTGCCTGGGAAACAGAAGTGTTCACATTGCTTCGCAGAATCGCTTTTGTGCAGAAAACAGTAACACTTGTTCAGAACGAAAGAAAGCACAGAGCCCCAGATTTTATGTTGTCCTGGAGAGCTTGCAGAGCACTGGGGAAAGGCAGGCAGAGAATTCCCTGCTAGCACCTTCTCTGTGCCTGGGAAGCAGAAGTCTTTACATTGCTTCGCAGAATCGCTTTTGTGCAGAAAACAATAACACTTGTTCAGAACGAAAGAAAGCACAGAGCCCCAGATTTTATGTTGTCCTGGAGAGCTTGCAGAGCACTGGGGAAAAGCAGGCAGAGAATTCCCTGCTAGCACCTTCTCTGTGCCTGGGAAGCAGAAGTGTTCACATTGCTTCGCAGAATCGCTTTTGTGCAGAAAACAGTAACACTTGTTCAGAACGAAAGAAAGCACAGAGCCCCAGATTTTATGTTGTCCTGGAGAGCTTGCAGAGCACTGGGGAAAGGCAGGCAGAGAATTCCCTGCTAGCACCTTCTCTGTGCCTGTTCACATTGCATCGCAGAATCGCTTTTGTGCAGAAAACAGTAACACTTGTTCAGACGAAAGAAAGCACAGAGCCCCAGATTTTATGTTGTCCTGGAGAGCTTGCAGAGCACTGGGGAAAAGCAGGCAGAGAATTCCCTGCTAGCACCTTCTCTGTGCCTGGGAAACAGAAGTGTTCACATTGCTTCGCAGAATCGCTTTTGTGCAGAAAACAGTAACACTTGTTCAGAAGGAAAGAAAGCACAGAGCCCCATATTTTATGTTGTGCTGGAGAGCTTGCAGAGTACTGGGGAAAAGCAGGCAGAGAATTCCCAGCTAGCACCTTCTCTGTGCCTGGGAAGCAGAAGTGTTCACATTGCTTGGCAGAATCGCTTTTGTGCAGAAAACAGTAACACTTGTTCAGAACAAAAGAAAGCACAGAGCCCCAGATTTTATGTTGTCCTGGAGAGCTTGCAGAGCACTGGGGAAAAGCAGGCAGAGAATTCCCTGCTAGCACCTTCTCTGTGCCTGGGAAACAGAAGTGTTCACATTGCTTCGCAGAATCGCTTTTGTGCAGAAAACAGTAACACTTGTTCAGAACGAAAGAAAGCACAGAGCCCCAGATTTTATGTTGTCCTGGAGAGCTTGCAGAGCACTGGGGAAAGGCAGGCAGAGAACTCCCTGCTAGCACCTTCTCTGTGCCTGGGAAGCAGAAGTCTTCACATTGCTTCGCAGAATCGCTTTTGTGCAGAAAACAATAACACTTGTTCAGAACGAAAGAAAGCACAGAGCCGCAGATTTTATGTTGTCCTGGAGAGCTTGCAGAGCACTGGGGAAAAGCAGGCAGAGAATTCCCTGCTAGCACCTTCTCTGTGCCTGGGAAGCAGAAGTGTTCACATTGCTTCGCAGAATCGCTTTTGTGCAGACAACAGTAACACTTGTTCAGAACGAAAGAAAGCACAGAGCCCCAGATTTTATGTTGTCCTGGAGAGCTTGCAGAGCACTGGGGAAAGGCAGGCAGAGAATTCCCTGCTAGCACCTTCTCTGTGCCTGTTCACATTGCTTCGCAGAATCGCTTTTGTGCAGAAAACAGTAACACTTGTTCAGACGAAAGAAAGCACAGAGCCCCAGATTTTATGTTGTCCTGGAGAGCTTGCAGAGCACTGGGGAAAAGCAGGCAGAGAATTCCCTGCTAGCACCTTCTCTGTGCCTGGGAAACAGAAGTGTTCACATTGCTTCGCAGAATCGCTTTTGTGCAGAAAACAGTAACACTTGTTCAGAAGGAAAGAAAGCACAGAGCCCCATATTTTATGTTGTGCTGGAGAGCTTGCAGAGTACTGGGGAAAAGCAGGCAGAGAATTCCCTGCTAGCACCTTCTCTGTGCCTGGGAAGCAGAAGTGTTCACATTGCTTCGCAGAATCGCTTTTGTGCAGAAAACAGTAACACTTGTTCAGAACAAAAGAAAGCACAGAGCCCCAGATTTTATGTTGTCCTGGAGAGCTTGCAGAGCACTGGGGAAAAGCAGGCAGAGAATTCCCTGCTAGCACCTTCTCTGTGCCTGGGAAACAGAAGTGTTCACATTGCTTCGCAGAATCGCTTTTGTGCAGAAAACAGTAACACTTGTTCAGACGAAAGAAAGCACAGAGCCCCAGATTTTATGTTGTCCTGGAGAGCTTGCAGAGCACTGGGGAAAAGCAGGCAGAGAATTCCCTGCTAGCACCTTCTCTGTGCCTGGGAAACAGAAGTGTTCACATTGCTTCGCAGAATCGCTTTTGTGCAGAAAACAGTAACACTTGTTCAGAAGGAAAGAAAGCACAGAGCCCCATATTTTATGTTGTGCTGGAGAGCTTGCAGAGTACTGGGGAAAAGCAGGCAGAGAATTCCCAGCTAGCACCTTCTCTGTGCCTGGGAAGCAGAAGTGTTCACATTGCTTGGCAGAATCGCTTTTGTGCAGAAAACAGTAACACTTGTTCAGAACAAAAGAAAGCACAGAGCCCCAGATTTTATGTTGTCCTGGAGAGCTTGCAGAGCACTGGGGAAAAGCAGGCAGAGAATTCCCTGCTAGCACCTTCTCTGTGCCTGGGAAACAGAAGTGTTCACATTGCTTCGCAGAATCGCTTTTGTGCAGAAAACAGTAACACTTGTTCAGAACGAAAGAAAGCACAGAGCCCCAGATTTTATGTTGTCCTGGAGAGCTTGCAGAGCACTGGGGAAAGGCAGGCAGAGAACTCCCTGCTAGCACCTTCTCTGTGCCTGGGAAGCAGAAGTCTTCACATTGCTTCGCAGAATCGCTTTTGTGCAGAAAACAATAACACTTGTTCAGAACGAAAGAAAGCACAGAGCCGCAGATTTTATGTTGTCCTGGAGAGCTTGCAGAGCACTGGGGAAAAGCAGGCAGAGAATTCCCTGCTAGCACCTTCTCTGTGCCTGGGAAGCAGAAGTGTTCACATTGCTTCGCAGAATCGCTTTTGTGCAGACAACAGTAACACTTGTTCAGAACGAAAGAAAGCACAGAGCCCCAGATTTTATGTTGTCCTGGAGAGCTTGCAGAGCACTGGGGAAAGGCAGGCAGAGAATTCCCTGCTAGCACCTTCTCTGTGCCTGTTCACATTGCTTCGCAGAATCGCTTTTGTGCAGAAAACAGTAACACTTGTTCAGACGAAAGAAAGCACAGAGCCCCAGATTTTATGTTGTCCTGGAGAGCTTGCAGAGCACTGGGGAAAAGCAGGCAGAGAATTCCCTGCTAGCACCTTCTCTGTGCCTGGGAAACAGAAGTGTTCACATTGCTTCGCAGAATCGCTTTTGTGCAGAAAACAGTAACACTTGTTCAGAAGGAAAGAAAGCACAGAGCCCCATATTTTATGTTGTGCTGGAGAGCTTGCAGAGTACTGGGGAAAAGCAGGCAGAGAATTCCCTGCTAGCACCTTCTCTGTGCCTGGGAAGCAGAAGTGTTCACATTGCTTCGCAGAATCGCTTTTGTGCAGAAAACAGTAACACTTGTTCAGAACAAAAGAAAGCACAGAGCCCCAGATTTTATGTTGTCCTGGAGAGCTTGCAGAGCACTGGGGAAAAGCAGGCAGAGAATTCCCTGCTAGCACCTTCTCTGTGCCTGGGAAACAGAAGTGTTCACATTGCTTCGCAGAATCGCTTTTGTGCAGAAAACAGTAACACTTGTTCAGAACGAAAGAAAGCACAGAGCCCCAGATTTTATGTTGTCCTGGAGAGCTTGCAGAGCACTGGGGAAAGGCAGGCAGAGAATTCCCTGCTAGCACCTTCTCTGTGCCTGGGAAGCAGAAGTCTTTACATTGCTTCGCAGAATCGCTTTTGTGCAGAAAACAATAACACTTGTTCAGAACGAAAGAAAGCACAGAGCCCCAGATTTTATGTTGTCCTGGAGAGCTTGCAGAGCACTGGGGAAAAGCAGGCAGAGAATTCCCTGCTAGCACCTTCTCTGTGCCTGGGAAGCAGAAGTGTTCACATTGCTTCGCAGAATCGCTTTTGTGCAGAAAACAGTAACACTTGTTCAGAACGAAAGAAAGCACAGAGCCCCAGATTTTATGTTGTCCTGGAGAGCTTGCAGAGCACTGGGGAAAGGCAGGCAGAGAATTCCCTGCTAGCACCTTCTCTGTGCCTGTTCACATTGCTTCGCAGAATCGCTTTTGTGCAGAAAACAGTAACACTTGTTCAGAACGAAAGAAAGCACAGAGCCCCAGATCTGCTGTTGTCCTGGTGAGCTTGCAGAGCACTGGGGAAAAGCAGGCAGAGAATTCCCTGCTAGCACCTTCTCTGTGCCTGGGAAACAGAAGTGTTCACATTGCTTCGCAGAATCGCTTTTGTGCAGAAAACAGTAACACTTGTTCAGAACGAAACAAAGCACAGAGCCCCAGATTTGCTGTTGTCCTGGAGAGCTTGCAGAGCACTGGGGAAAGGCAGGCAGAGAATTCCCTGCTAGCACCTTCTCTGTGCCTGGGAAAGAGAAGTGTTCCCATTGCTTCGCAGAATCGCTTTTGTGCAGAAAACAATAACACTTGTTCAGAACGAAAGAAAGCACAGAGCCCCAGATTTTATGTTGTGCTGGAGAGCTTGCAGAGTACTGGGGAAAGGCAGGCAGAGAATTCCCTGCTAGCACCTTCTCTGTGCCTGGGAAGCAGAAGTGTTCACATTGCTTCGCAGAATCGCTTTTGTGCAGAAAACAATAACAACTGTTCAGAACGAAAGAAAGCACAGAGCCCCAGATTTTATGTTGTCCTGGAGAGCTTGCAGAGCACTGGGGAAAAGCAGGCAGAGAATTCCCTGCTAGCACCTTCTCTGTGCCTGGGAAACAGAAGTGTTCACATTTCTTCGCAGAATCGCTTTTGTGCAGAAAACAGTAACACTTGTTCAGAACGAAAGAAAGCACAGAGCCCCAGATTTTATGTTGTCCTGGAGAGCTTGCAGAGCACTGGGGAAAGGCAGGCAGAGAATTCCCTGCTAGCACCTTCTCTGTGCCTGTTCACATTGCTTCGCAGAATCGCTTTTGTGCAGAAAACAGTAACACTTGTTCAGACGAAAGAAAGCACAGAGCCCCAGATTTTATGTTGTCCTGGAGAGCTTGCAGAGCACTGGGGAAAAGCAGGCAGAGAATTCCCTGCTAGCACCTTCTCTGTGCCTGGGAAACAGAAGTGTTCACATTGCTTCGCAGAATCGCTTTTGTGCAGAAAACAGTAACACTTGTTCAGAAGGAAAGAAAGCACAGAGCCCCATATTTTATGTTGTGCTGGAGAGCTTGCAGAGTACTGGGGAAAAGCAGGCAGAGAATTCCCTGCTAGCACCTTCTCTGTGCCTGGGAAGCAGAAGTGTTCACATTGCTTGGCAGAATCGCTTTTGTGCAGAAAACAGTAACACTTGTTCAGAACAAAAGAAAGCACAGAGCCCCAGATTTTATGTTGTCCTGGAGAGCTTGCAGAGCACTGGGGAAAAGCAGGCAGAGAATTCCCTGCTAGCACCTTCTCTGTGCCTGGGAAACAGAAGTGTTCACATTGCTTCGCAGAATCGCTTTTGTGCAGACAACAGTAACACTTGTTCAGAACGAAAGAAAGCACAGAGCCCCAGATTTTATGTTGTCCTGGAGAGCTTGCAGAGCACTGGGGAAAGGCAGGCAGAGAATTCCCTGCTAGCACCTTCTCTGTGCCTGGGAAGCAGAAGTCTTCACATTGCTTCGCAGAATCGCTTTTGTGCAGAAAACAATAACACTTGTTCAGAACGAAAGAAAGCACAGAGCCCCAGATTTTATGTTGTCCTGGAGAGCTTGCAGAGCACTGGGGAAAAGCAGGCAGAGAATTCCCTGCTAGCACCTTCTCTGTGCCTGGGAAGCAGAAGTGTTCAGATTGCTTGGCAGAATCGCTTTTGTGCAGAAAACAGTAACACTTGTTCAGAACGAAAGAAAGCACAGAGCCCCAGATTTTATGTTGTCCTGGAGAGCTTGCAGAGCACTGGGGAAAGGCAGGCAGAGAATTCCCTGCTAGCACCTTCTCTGTGCCTGGGAAACAGAAGTGTTCACATTGCTTCGCAGTATCGCTTTTGTGCAGAAAACAGTAACACTTGTTCAGAAGGAAAGAAAGCACAGAGCCCCATATTTTATGTTGTGCTGGAGAGCTTGCAGAGCACTGGGGAAAAGCAGGCAGAGAATTCCCTGCTAGCACCTTCTCTGTGCCTGGGAAACAGAAGTGTTCACATTGCTTCGCAGAATCGCTTTTGTGCAGAAAACAGTAACACTTGTTCAGAACGAAAGAAAGCACAGAGCCCCAGATTTTATGTTGTCCTGTAGAGCTTGCAGAGCACTGGGGAAAGGCAGGCAGAGAATTCCCTGCTAGCACCTTCTCTGTGCCTGTTCACATTCCTTCGCAGAATCGCTTTTGTGCAGAAAACTGTAACACTTGTTCAGACGAAAGAAAGCACAGAGCCCCAGATTTTATGTTGTCCTGGAGAGCTTGCAGAATACTGGGGAAAAGCAGGCAGAGAATTCCCTGCTAGCACCTTCTCTGTGCCTGGGAAACAGAAGTGTTCACATTGCTTCGCAGAATCGCTTTTGTGCAGAAAACAGTAACACTTGTTCAGAACGAAAGAAAGCACAGAGCCCCAGATTTTATGTTGTCCTGGAGAGCTTGCAGAGCACTGGGGAAAGGCAGGCAGAGAATTCCCTGCTAGCACCTTCTCTGTGCCTGGGAAGCAGAAGTCTTCACATTGCTTCGCAGAATCGCTTTTGTGCAGAAAACAATAACACTTGTTCAGAACGAAAGAAAGCACAGAGCCGCAGATTTTATGTTGTCCTGGAGAGCTTGCAGAGCACTGGGGAAAAGCAGGCAGAGAATTCCCTGCTAGCACCTTCTCTGTGCCTGGGAAGCAGAAGTGTTCACATTGCTTGGCAGAATCGCTTTTGTGCAGAAAACAGTAACACTTGTTCAGAACGAAAGAAAGCACAGAGCCCCAGATTTTATGTTGTCCTGGAGAGCTTGCAGAGCACTGGGGAAAGGCAGGCAGAGAATTCCCTGCTAGCACCTTCTCTGTGCCTGTTCACATTGCTTCGCAGAATCGCTTTTGTGCAGAAAACAGTAACACTTGTTCAGAACGAAAGAAAGCACAGAGCCCCAGATCTGCTGTTGTCCTGGTGAGCTTGCAGAGCACTGGGGAAAAGCAGGCAGAGAATTCCCTGCTAGCACCTTCTCTGTGCCTGGGAAACAGAAGTGTTCCCATTGCTTCGCAGAATCGCTTTTGTGCAGAAAACAGTAACACTTGTTCAGAACAAAAGAAAGCACAGAGCCCCAGATTTGCTGTTGTCCTGGAGAGCTTGCAGAGCACTGGGGAAAGGCAGGCAGAGAATTCCCTGCTAGCACCTTCTCTGTGCCTGGGAAGCAGAAGTCTTCACATTGCTTCGCAGAATCGCTTTTGTGCAGAAAACAATAACAATTGTTCAGAACGAAAGAAAGCACAGAGCCCCAGATTTTATGTTGTCCTGGAGAGCTTGCAGAGCACTGGGGAAAAGCAGGCAGAGAATTCCCTGCTAGCACCTTCTCTGTGCCTGGGAAACAGAAGTGTTCACATTGCTTCGCAGAATCGCTTTTGTGCAGAAAACATTAATACTTGTTCAGAACGAAAGAAAGCACAGAGCCCCAGATTTTATGTTGTCCTGGAGAGCTTGCAGAGCACTGGGGAAAGGCAGGCAGAGAATTCCC